>NC_066581.1:318707023-319376665 GCF_024323335.1 Lathyrus oleraceus
ATCCACAACCAAGTAATGTTGATTGACCATGGTGATTCACACCCACGAATGCAGCAAAAGGCATGTCATACTTGTTAGTCAAGTATGTTGTGTCAAAAGTTACAACATCTCCAAAATATTCGTAAGCGGCTCTACTTCTTGCATCAGCCCAAAATACATTCCTCACATGAAAATCATCATCCAAATCTATGTCATAGAAGAAATCTGTATTTTGTTCCCTCATTTTACAAAAATAACTAATCAAAGCCTTACCATCACCTTCTTTTCCAATTGCACGACGCTCTTTGTTAATATAATTCCTCACATCTTTTTCACAAAAGGGAATATCTTCATGTCCTCCTGCATCTTTAACAAGCGATTGAAAAGTCTTGTTGATCCTTACTCCTGCATCATCATTGATTTGGATTGTTCTCCTCACATGTAAGTTCATTTTCTTGTTAGCCTTGAACAATCTTACTTTTGTAGGGCTAGTCTCATGAGAATGGTTAGATTCAAATTGTTTAATGTACCAAAAACCATCTTGTTTCAATTTAATACAAATCTTGGCAGGACAATTTTTTGCTCTAGATGGTAGTGTCTTTAACGTGCATGAAATTTTTGAAATGTTAGACCCCTCTCTTGAACATGAAAGTATTAGGTAGTTGACCTCCCCGTCATCTCCTTTTTTCGATGATCTAATCCTCCATCCAAACCCCTTTTTTAAAGCATACTCTTGATAATATGTTTTAACTTCCTCTAGACAAGAAAAACACATCCCGATTGCAGGAACCCAAAGTGTGTCATCATCATAACCACCACAATCACTGTGATCAACCTTTACATCTTCCCCTTAACTACTACCACATTCTATAAAAATGCTTGAATTGTCCATTCTGACACAAACTGCACAAAAATGTCACTGTTATGTATAATATAAATTTATAACAACGTTGATTAATAGCATTCACAAGTATGGTTAATGTTGTCTATAACTTGGTTAATAAACTCCCAGACATGTGGACAGGTTTATAACATTGTTTATTACAGAGTTGTATATTGGTGTAACATAACTTGGTTAATACAGTTCCCAAAGTGGTTAACGAACCAACATGAGTAAATATATGAAATCAAATCGTTTCATAGTAAATAAACATGGTTAACGGTGTGACCAAAGTAGATGAATATTGTTTAGAACATGGTTAATGAGCAAACGTGAATAAACATATGAAATCTATAACAGTAGATCCAAAAGAAGAATATTGATATTATGGAATGAATCTACAAAAATGATATCTAGAAACTTACTGAGTTAAATCTTCATCTTCATCACATAATGATTCTAAATAATTTTTTATTTTTTTTCAAAAACCATGTATGTGATTGGGTAAAGAAAAGAATAGTTGAAGAAGAGATGAGTAGATGGCGCGAAAGAGAAAGAAGAAGAAGAAGAAATGGAAACAGGGACGGCGCAAAAGAGAAAGAAGAAGAAGAAATGGAAACAAAGATGATGTGTATGTGGTTGTGGTTAGGAGAGAGAGAGTGATCATGGCCCACACTAAATACCACACATTCATTTTACAATATATTATGCTTATTATTTATTATTTTAAATACTATTCTTACACTGTTCATACGGTGTAGTGTATGAATCAAGTGTAAGAATAGCAAACCTGTAAATCTAATTGTTCTCAGTTTTTTTATGCGGTAACGTACTTTTAGTGATGTGAATTTTACATGAGCACAGTTTTCTTGTATTGAATATTTTCACCAAGTTAACAACAATAAAATAGAAACATCTTTTTTTTTAACTTTTTTCCTTAAACAAGGACCACACTAAGTAGACAACAAAATTTAATTCATCTTAAAATCTTTTTCTTAGCTTAATATGACAATTGCTTAGTATAACAAGAAATAACTAACTTATTTTATCACCATTGCAGTGCACAGGGTTGATTGTATGTTGTTTCATCATATTCAAAGCCTTCAAAAGCTACACTTCCTGAAATACCAAGATTACTACTCCTTCATTGCAATCATCTAATCTTATTTCTCACCATTTGCTTTAGATTTTTTCAATGATTTCAGCTCATCAATCAACTGAATCAAGTTGTAGTAAGAGTCTCCACCCTCCTCTATAGTCCTCTTGGCAGCATCACCAAGCTTTTTTGCTCTAATCCTCATTTCTTTGCTCTCTTGACTACTTCCCATCAAAATCTCAACAGCCTTTGCAATATCTTCCCTTCTCACCACTACATGATCTTCTCCAATGCTAAGCCAAAACTTGTTCACTTTTGATCCAACACAAACTCCAATTTTTAAAACATCAACAAGCAACTTCTCATTGTAAAATTGCTCAGCAAACATTGGCCATGTGATCATTGGCAAACCAACACTCAGGCTTTCAAGGATTGAGTTCCAACCACAATGAGTTACAATCCCTCCTGTTGCAGGGTGATCCAATATCAGAAGCTGTGGTGCCCAGTTCCATATGATATAACCCTTTTTGCTTTCTTTCATCCTTTCCTCAAAATCTTGTAGGAAACCTTCTTTGTCTTCATTTTTATCATTTTCTCTAACAACCCAAATGAAACTATGACTTGAATTTTCAAGTCCATAAGCTATTTCCACAATCTGTTCATGAGAAAGCCTAGTAAGGCTTCCAAAACTTACATACAAAACAGACTCATTTTGCTTTGAGTTAAGCCAGTTTAACAACTCTGCAGATTCTTTTCCAAGTTCCTCTCTTTGTCCCCTAATAGTCTTTCTATCATCATCCATATTAGCCCAAGCTGAAACTGGTCCTACACCCCATGATTTGATCCCCATTGTAGTTTTACTAAGCTTCTCATAATCACTTTCAAGTTCATGAAAACTATTGTAGAGTGTCCCATAGCTTCTTTCCTCAGATTTAAACATTGGTTCAAAATAGTCTTTGGCGGAATTCTTCTCCCTTAACCACTCAGGAATCTGCAGAGGTGTCATCTCAATGGTATGAGGCAAACCAGGAATTGTAAATTTGTGTGTATCAGAAACTAAATTATCATGAGGTCTATACTTTCTGATAAAGTGAGATGCACAGTTGGAGAAATAGCTTGAGCTGTAATAGTAAATCCTTGGAATACCTAGTTTTGCAGCTGCTTCCACAGTCCAAGCATGCATCATATCAGTGACTATGCAATCTGGTTGAAGATCTTGAAACAGAGCCTCGATTGGATCTTGGAGCATAGATATTCCATGGTTGATTTTACGAAGCATTTCAAGGGAAGTGGCGTCTTTGATGTTTTCAACACCATGAGGGAGACCAACTTGAGCTGAAGGGAAGTGAATAAGCTGAGTTTTGATGGAATATCCAGAATTGAAGTCAGTGTCAATGGTTTTTTGGAAGGTTGAAGCAATGGCATGTGTGGTGATGATGGTAACATTAACACCATGTTGGGCAAATAGCCTTGCTGTGTCAATCATGGGATTCATATGTCCAGGTGTTGGATATGGGACAAAAATTACATGTAGTTTGTGATGGGATTCTTGAGATTCCATTCTTTTAGAATCAAATGACTCACAGGAAATAGAGATGAAGAAAACGCAGAAGCTGTACTATTTAAAACAGACATTAAACATTTTTTTAAAAATACAATTTGTTAATATATAACTAGCATTAAGTTCCCATTGTTGTGTGTTTGACATGTTTTTGGTTTACGTTGGAAATGTATGATGATATGAGACCAGCTGGCAATGTTCCGAACTTCCACATCTGTCGTACTTGCAACATGTCATTTGGTTATACTTTCCTAAATAGGCATGCTATTTGAACATTTATATTTTACCTATAATGGAGAATTTGTACTTTCCTATTAAAACCAACTCATCCATCGTGTTTTCGATTGAACATTTATATTTTACCTATAATGGATAAGGTGTAAGTTGATCTAGCCAATGACAGCAATGTTTTAAAAACCGGATTAAATTGATCAGTATAATCGATTGGATCGAGAATAGGAGATGAATTCGGTTGGATCAATCTTTCAAAATTACTAGTGGGTCAAAAACGGAATAAAACCGAAAAAATCGGATTGAATCGTTCAAAACCATTCAAACTAAAGAATCAGAGTCGATTTTGTAAAATCTTCCGATTCAAAAAAATTTATCAAATTAATTATTTTTAAATTTTTTTAATAAATTTTAATATGTCAATATCAAAACTTAACATATATTTTCAATAAATAAAATACATATTTTTTTACAACTATACATATTTTTAACATAGTCGTGATATCCAACTCAATATTGATTGTTCAAGTCATATTATTTGTCGTTCAAGTCATATTATTTGTTGTTGTTAATCAAAATTTATTTATCGTAATTCAATTCAAATTCATTTTTTTTAATGAAGTATATTATATTATTTATTTTTTGTATTTTATCTTATTTAATTTAAGTATTCTTAATTATTTGAACTTTATTTTAGTTATTATATTCTATTATTTTAATTTTGGTTTGAATTACTTTAATTTAGTTTATTGTAATTCTTTAATTTGGTCAAATTGTTCTTAAATGAATGTTGAAATGAAGTGTAGAAATATGTTATGTTATTATATGTATTATCGATATTGTTGTAATAAATTTTTGAAATATTTATTTCATTAAGTTGTGAAGATATGATTACGTGTAGCATATTTATGAAATTTATTTTTATATTATTAGTTTACTTCCGTGCATGTAAAAATGAAAATTTACAACTTTGATGATCCTGCTGAGTTTGGTGATGATACAGTTGAAGCTCATATGGATGATGAGTAACATATGGGAGTTTCTCATGATGTTCCTGAGGGAGATATTGTGATGTAAGATGCTCCTCATGGAAATGATCATGGTACTTGTTTTGGTCTTAGTTTTGTTGATACTTGCTTTATCATGACAATGCTTCTTAATATGCAATTGAGGCAAGATAAGAGATATGTGGAGGATTGTCAAAGGAGAAATGTCTTTGAAGTTGGACAATTGAAGCAGTTTCTTCTAATGCAGGAACATATGACTCTTCAGGATACCAACTTTGAGGTTTTTGCTTCATATGTGACAGACAGTCTTGTGTCCTTGAGGAATGAGATGCATCGAATCATGCTACCACTATTTCCAGAATCAACCACATGATTGTAGCTCAGAATGAAAATCATCGTCATTATGCTCAGTTTTATAGAAAGATGTGTGATTTCTTGGATTATCATTATGGGAATGATGGTCAAGGATGGCATAGGGGATACAGGCTAATGCCTATGGGACGAGGAGGAAGATAAAGTGTTTTTAAATTAAGTGTTGCGATAATGTCTTGGATTGTGTATTTTGATCTCATGTTTCATTATGCATTTTATTGAGTCATTATGCATTATTCCTTTTATTGGTTTATTTTTGTTGTGGTTTATGTATTAATAGTATTAATTCTTTGTTTGAAGTTGTGGCAATGGTTATGTACTAATGTCTACTGTTTTATATGATTAATGTGTAATATTTGTTTGTTTATTAATTTTGTGTATTTTCATGTTTGGTGAGAATATGTGAGTGCACGTCTTATCTTTGCAACAACCTCTATATTGTATATCATATATGTGATCTGATACTGTTAATAGCTTGATTTGTTTCTTTTTGATATTGTCAAAGGGGAGAAGTATATGAAGCTATGATGCATACATTTAGGGGGAGCCTTTCATGGACACAAAACAAATTGTCTCAAATTTTTCCATCATCAAAAAGGGGGAGTATGTGAGTGAAACTTTCCGTTTATATGTGTTATGTATGATGTCAAAGCTTTTCGTTTAACGTTTATGTACATTGGACGGTATCAACTTGAGTCTAGTTGTGCATTTTCATTAGGAAGTATGATAACATTGTTGGAAATGGTTTAGGGAATATTTATGCATCATGAAAATGTTTTGTGCATCAAAGATTCATTTTTGGGTGAAAAACTGCCTATAGGTCGACACATACGTTTTACAAGTCGACCTATAGAAGAAAAAATTTCTATAGGTCGACACATACGATTATAGGTCGATCTATAGAAGAATTATTTCTACTACAGGTCGACACATACAATGTATAGGTCGACACCCATGCTGCAGTATTGAAGCTTATAGGTTCTGACTCATGTACCACCTCTTCAGGTCGACACATAGGCAACACACAATATGTATAGGTCGACTCATGACTTGTATAGGTCGATCTATAGATCATAAATATTGATAATTTTCTTTTTCTTTCTATTCCTTTTGCTTCATACATGTTTACATATATATACTCGATACATGCATCATTGTCTAGTAAGGTTTCTAGTGAGTAAAACCTATATGAAATCAGGATTTCAAAGCATTCTCATCATCTTCAATCTCTCTTCTATGCATACACAAAATCAAATTACACATAATCATTTTTTGATTGGGTACCATCTAGATTAGGGTTGATAACGTACAATTATGTTTTTTCTACCTTTGATATTGAGTTGAGAACTTTGAGGATTTCAAATCAGAAAACCAAGGTGGGGTTTGTAGAAGCAAGCTTCAATCCAAGAAGTATTTTGATGAAGACAACTTGCATCAATGCAAAAAGAGAAGAGCTACAAAGATATTTCAAGCATCAAGTATTCAAAGCCGCATATGCATTTGATCAAGCTTCATTTTCAAGTCAACCGTTTGCAAGATTGTTGATTCACTTCTTAGGTATATCTAACTCACTCTTAGATTAGTATACAAGTGTTCAACAATCATGATTTGCATTTGCATCTTTTAACATAACCATTTGTTAACACCTTGAAATGCAAGACACATTTATTTTTAAGTATTTTTCTGCATTTCAACAGTGTTAACCGGTTAACCATATGGGTTAACCGGTTAACAGCCCAGTTTTTCAAATTCTTTGTTAACGTTTGCATGCGTTAACCGGTTAACCCATATGGTTAACCGGTTAACACTGTTCGTTACAGCAAAAAATGTTTTTGAAAAATTATATCTTTTCATCAATATTCATGAGGGAATTGATACCTCTTTGAAAAGGTATTTTTGGCAATATAAATTATTAAATTTTCAAAATGAATTTTCACCTCCAAGAATTTTCATACCAACTTCAAATAAATCACTCTCTCATATTTTTCCTTTAATAATTTTTGAAAGTGTTCATAATAAAAAATTTCATCTCATTCTTTTGTTGAACACTTGCATATTATCTTTTGAGTGACTTATTTATCTAAGGAGAAGATCAATCAAGAGAAGATTGATAACACTACATCTTTGTTAAAAATCATTCATAGAATTATTTCTGTTTGACTTGTGATCCAGGATTGTTGGACACAAGGGTTGGTGTTGAAGAGGATTGTTCTTCATACACTTGTTTGTCTATAGGTTAGATAGTAGGCATCACCGTTTGTGTGAATAGGTTGTACCATATTCTAACTATAGTGAATTCTCTTTCGTGTGAAAGGGGAGTGGATGTACCTTCGGATTGTGAAGGGAACCACTATAATTTCCGGTGTCGTTTACTTTCCGCATTTTAATTTTCCGCACTTAAACAAAAATATCCAAAAACCGGAAACTAGATCGAAGAAATTTTTATCACCTAATTCACCCCCCCCCCCCCCCCCCCTCTTAGGCGCATTTACAACTTACAGGGTTTTCCCTCAAGATCGTTAAAGTTTGAAGGTTTTCGACAAGATTACACAATTCGGATCTGACTTTGTGAAGTCTTTGAATAACGGGAGGTTCTTAGGCAAAGGAGTATCGTTGAACAGTGGATCACATTCGTAAATCTCAGGTTTCAACAAGTGTGCTCTTGGAATTAATTCGACCTAGTGAAATCTTTGAAGAACAAGGGGTGTCATTCAAATAAGTAGCTTCAGAATGTTGAATTTAAGCAACATTGTTGGTTACTTGATCAATCTTTGATCAAGGGTTTTGCAGGTGGTATAATCAACATAAAACCTAGGGTTTGTAGGGTTACATTTCTTCATCTCTTGCATTCGCACATTTGCAAAGTAATATATAATATAATATCTCAATTCGAATTAAGGGCAAACGTACCCATAGCGAGATTGATTGGGGAACTGCCTAAACAAATCCTTGTATACTCTCTCTCTCTCTCTCTCTCTCTCTCTCTCTCTCTCTCTCTCTCTCTCTTTCAATTTTCAAATTGTCGATTACATTGATCGTTTGATCAATTTCGTTTGGATCATATTTTTTAACATATTTTGAATTTGGTGTTGTTGTGTAGATCATAAACCATTTGGTTGCGATTGGATTTCTAGAACAACAATACCACATATAATTCCAAACATTATTGATTACACACTAAGTATTCGAAAAATTGCTTCACTTGTATTTTTATGTGAATTATCATTGAAGATAGACTTCTCCGTATTACTTTGCATTCAACTAGTTGTGATTAGTTGTTGTTGATCGATTTGTGAATCATTGTCATATAGTTGCCTTTAATATGTATATCTCTTACTCACATTTTGGGTTTTAGTTTCAACATTCTCAAATATTTCCTAGTAGTATCACGCATTCTTCTCTTCTTCTTTGTCATGTATATCTCACCTCTTCTACTATAATCTCTCCTATCTTATATTCTTTATTTTTCATCTTTTCATTTTTATGCTATTGTTTTCTCTTCCAATTACATTTTTATCGCACTTTTCTTCTCTAATCTCGCATATCTTATGTTCTTTCTTTTTCATATTCTATAATCTCTACTCTCCTCCGTTTTTTGTTTTTTATTATAATATTTTTGATATTGTTTTATGCTACCATTTTATGTTTTTCCACTTTTGTGTAATCATGTTTTTATATGTTGAATGAGGAACTTTTGTATAAACATGATGAGTTTTGTTTTTATTTGGTAATGCATGAATGACTAAAAGCAAAGTTATGTTATTCTCTATAGGTGTATGTATGACTAAAAAAAATCTTGTAAAAAGCTGAATCAACCGAACCAACCTAAGTTGTATTGGTTTGATTTGGTTTGGTTTTATTTCTAAAATTCAACCAAACCAAACCAAACCAAATTGCACGCTTTTTTCTCTTCCGGTTCGGATGACTTTTAGCGTCAAAACCGCCCAAACCGCACCGTGAACACCCCTACTGACTCCTAGAGATTTGCTAATCACTCGTATTTGTTAGAACAAGGTTTGGTTCTGCATCTATACCTTAAGTTTTGATGATAACAATGTTGTATTTATGTTAAAATAATTTTGGTACCCTAATGGTTTGTTATTGTGTAGCTTTAACAGTCAGTTCTGATTCTGAGTATATGACGTGCAACCTCATCAGTTTCTGAATAATGAGTTCCAATTCCACGTTTGCGTTAGTCATAAGAAGTTCTGAAATATGTTCTATGTTATTGTTGCAATGTTCTTTCTGCTTCTATGATGTTTCACTCCTGAGAAGCTTTTCAGGAGACGTTATGTTGCTGCTGCAATGTTCTCACAATTCGTGCTTCTGGACGTGACTTTGATCACCAAACTTCTAAAGAATGGAAAGCTTCTGAAGTTGTGTTATATAGACGAAGATTATGAAGATCTCAAGCCAGACGGTTGAGGTTATCAAGGTTCTGACTGTAGATTTTGAAGACTCTGAAGACCTCAAGCCAGACTACTGACGTTGTCAAGATTCTGACTAAAGATTCTGATGTTTCTGAATCCAACTATATGTTTCTTCATTTCATGCTTCATCAACTTTCATCAAAAGCCAATGAACTTGATTATAAGATCAAATGGGCATGTGATCAAATAGTACATATTACAAATCAAATATCCTCTTCACTACCTGATATTGTAGGCAAGGACCGTACTATACATCACACATGTTATTCATTTTGTGGGCGAAGGACAGTATGCAATATCACTCCTTTCACCATCCAAGAATGGACAACCACTCTATGAGCTTTCCCTATTTCACCCTCTAACGGTCTTCTTCTTATGCTATATAAGTGAGACTTGGATACTTGAAGAAATCAGCCAGTGCTACAACATTTTGACAAGTCTGTTTCTTTGTGAAAAGCTATCATATTTTGTACATAGTTTTTCTTTAAGTAATTATTTATCATTTATGTAAAATATGCTTGTATAGAAGCAACTTGTAACTGACAAAATATTACTCAAACTATTTGTTTGATTCCTTAAGGATACTAGGGTATAGTCGGATCCTTGAGAAGACGACAAAGGTTATTCTTTGTGAGTCCTTAAGGAGACTAGGGTATAGTCGAATCCTTGAATAGACAAACAAGGTTATTCTTTGTGACTATTATAATTTGTTGATTATAGTGGATTAAGTCCTTGTGTATAAGGAAAAATCACCTTGGCGGGTGGACTGGAGTAGCTTTGGGTTTCAAGCGAACCAGGATAAAAATACTTATGTTTTTATATCCTTGTTATTAACTATTTAAGTGGTGCTCTTATTTTAGAAAAATCTTTTGTTTGTAAAACCCAATTCAAACCCCCCTTTCTTGTGTTTTTCACACCTTCAATTGGTACCAAAGCTCCAATTCTGATTATGATAAAAGATTTATCAACATTTCACTGTGTTCAGTACTGATCCAGTTTGTGTGAGAAACAATGGTTGTTGTTAACATTGCTAACATTGTTAACAATAATGAGAGAGATCACTACAGTGCAAAACCACCAATCTTTGATGGTGAGAAATTTGATTATTGGAAAGATAGAATATAAAGTTTCTTTCTTGGTTATGATGTTAATCTCTGGGATCTTGTAGTTGATGGCTACGTTCACCCAATTAATGCTGAAGGAAATAATATAGCAAGAAGTGCTATGACTGGTCAACAGAAGAAAGATTTCAAAAATCATCATAAGGTCAGAACTATATGTTATCTCTTATACTGAGTATGAGAAGATAACAAATAGATATTTTGCCAAATCTATTTTCGACTCTCTGAGGATGACTCATGAGGGGAATGCTCAAGTAAAGGAGACAAAGGCCTTGGCCTTAATCCAGAAGTATGAGGCATTCTAAATGGAAGATGATGAAACAGTCGAGACTATGTTCTCAAGGTTTCATATGCTTATCGCAGGACTGAAAATTCTAGACAAAGGATACTCTACAGCTGACCATGTCAAGAAGATTATCATAAGTCTTCCTAAAAAATGGAGACATGTGGTAACTGCTTTAAAGCTGGCAAAGGATCTTAACAATATAAGTCTTGAAGAACTTGTTAGTTCTTTAAGAAGCCACGAGATTGAGCTCGAGGAAGATGAACCTCAAAAGCGAGGTAAATCTGTTGCCTTAAAGTCTAATCCTGATAAGACAAAAGGTTATCAAGATGAGGAAGAATCAAAAGGTTCTGATGAAGACTCAGAAGATGATGATGAGTTGTCTCTTATTTCAAAGAGATTCAACAGACTCTAGAAGCACATGCATAATAGTCAAAGGAAGTTCATAGGAGCCAGAAGGACTACTGGTCGTTTTGATTATTCGTTTGGACAAAAGAAGCAAGGTTATGGAAAAGAAGTTATCTGCTTTGAATGCAAGGAGCCAACCACTACAAAAATGATTGTCATAAGTTGAAAAGGGACAAGAGGCTTAAGAATAATTTTTCTAAAGGCAAGAAGGGATTGATGGCTATGTGGGACAACTCTGAATCAGAAGAAGAAGATTCTGACGAGGAACAAGCCAATATTGCATTGATGGAAACAATAACTGCTCTAGAAGGTTATGAAAAACCAAAAGACAAGGTGTTGTTAAAATCAAAATATGACTCTGATTCTAAAGAGGTATTTTCTAACCTATCTCATTCTGATCTTGAATCATGTCTCTCTGAAATGTTGGAAAAGTATCAGAGTATTCAAAGTAAATACAAGGACCTCAAACAAGTCTAAGTAGTTGCGTCTGAAACTCACAGTGAGCTCGAGAAAGATAATTCCTCTCTAAATGAAAAATTATTTTCTTTAGAAAGTAACAACTCTGCTTTGAAAAGAAAATATTCAAAACTAGAGGAGGAAATTTCTCAGGAGCTTCTGATATTGATTTCGTCATTAGATATGACAGAGCATTCCAGTACTTTCTGGCTAAAAGCATAGATAGAAGTAAAATGGCGTCTTTGATCTATGAAGTTAGTAGAAATGAAAAAAAAAAGGTTTAGTTTGTACATAAACTATAAAACCTATCGAAAGTCAGAAGGTAAAACCAAAACCTCTCTATGTGCATTTCGTGCCTGTTGGCACTAAGCTTGATATTTTTACACAGACACAGAAACATATAAAGGGTAAGAACTCAGTTCTGAAACCTAACTATCATGCACAAATTCCCCATGATTATCCTTCTGCTCAAAGATCCAAAGTTGTAAGAAACTCTAGGAAAACTAACAAGAGAGGACCCATAAAATGGGTACCTAAGGATAAAATAATTTATGTTGCAGACATCCTTAGCAGCTCAGCTGAAACACCAGTCATGGTATCTGGACAGTGGATGCTCGCGACATATGACATGCAGAAGATCTATGTTCTAATATTTGGAACTTAAGCCCAGAGACTTTGTTGGTTTTGGAGGAAACCAGAAAGGAAAGATCATTGGATTCGGAACTATTGGTAACGATAAACTTCCTTCTATTACTAATGTTCTTTTAGTTGATGGTCTGATGCATAACCTTTTGTCTATTAGTTAACTTAGTGACAATTGTTATGATATCATTTTTAATTAAAAGTCCTCTAAGTTCATTAGTCTGAAAGATGGTACAGTCCTCTTTAACAGGAAGAGAAAGAACAACATTTATAAAATCAGACTTTCTGATCTTGGGGATCAAAATGTAAAATGTCTAATGTATGTTAATGAGGAGCAATGGGTAGGGCACAAACGTTTTAGACATGTTAGCATGAGAAGGATTTCTCAACTAAATAAGCTTAGATTAGTTAGAGGCTTACCCAACCTGAAGTTCGCTACAGGTGCTCTTTGTGAAGCATGTCAGAAAGGCAAGTTTTCTAAAACATCTTTCAAAGCAAAAACTGTTGTTTCTACTTTAGACCATTAGAACTTCTGCACATTAATTTGTTTGGACCAGTGAAAACTATCCTATCAATGGAAAGAAATATGGATTAGTCATGATTGATGACTATAGTCGATTAACATGGGTAAAGTTCTTGAAACACAAGAATGAGTCATATTCTGTGTTCTCTACTTTCTGCTCACTAGTGCAAACAGATATGAACTGCAAAATAATCAGAGTCAGAAGTGATCATGGTGGTGAATTTGAAAATAAACATTTAGGAAATATTTTTGATGAAAATGGAATTTCCCATGATTTCTCATGTCCTAGAACTCCACAGCAAAATGGGGTTTTAGAAAGGAAGTATAGGACTTTGCAAGAAATGACTCACACCATGATCCAAGAAACTGACATTGCTAAGCATTTCTAGGCAAAAGTAGTTAACACATCATGTTATATTCCAAACAGGATTTCTATCAGACATATTCTGGGTAAGACTCCTTATGAATTGTGGAAGAACAGAAAGCCCAACATTTCTTACTTTCACCCTTTCGGATGTGAACGTTTTATGTTGAACACTAAAAAGAATCTTGGAAAGTTTGGCTCTAAAGCACAAAAGTGTTTATTGTTAGGATTTATGAATGCTCTAAAGGCTAAATATTCTTTAACACTGAAAAACGGATTGTTGAAGAATCAATTCATGTTAGATTCAATGATAAGCTTGACCTTGAAAAGTCAAAGCTAGTTGAGAAATTTGCAGATTTAAAGATAAATCTTTCAGAATCCAAGGATACTGATTCTGGATAAAAAGACTCATAAGGAAAAGCTAAAGAATCTAAAGCAAACGACTCAGATATGACTCAACTAGAAGTTGTCGTTGATCCAACTCATCAAAAGAAGAGTAGATCAAGAACCTCTAATTCTGAAGAACTGATTCTAGGAGATAAAAATGCTTCACTCAGAACTAGATCTTCATTCAAACCTTATGAAGAGACTCTTCTAGGTTTGGTATCTCTGATAGAACCCATATCTATTAATGAAGCTCTTCTGGATAATGAATGGATTCTAGATATGAAAGAAGAACAGAATCAATTCACTAGAAATGATGTTTGGGATCTGGTTCAGAAACCAAAGGGTTTCCATGCTATTGGAACCAGATGGGTCTTCAGAAACAAGCTCAATGAGAAGGGCGAGGTTGTCAAAAACAAGGCTCGACTGGTAGCACAATGTTATAGTCATCAAGAAGGTATAGACTATACAAAAACCTTTGCTCAAGTTGTCAGGTTAGAGTCTATTTGTCTTTTAATTTCATTTGCATTCAATCATAACATCATCCTTTATCAGATGGATGTTAAGAGTGCATTATTAAATGGATATATTTTTGAAGAAGTATACGTGCACCAACCTCCTGGTTTTGAAAGCTCTCAAAATCCTTACTTTGTTTTAAACTGAAAAATTCGTTATATGGTCTGAAATAAGCTCCTAGAGCTTGGTATGTGTAGCGGGGTTTTCGTTACCTTTAGGTTTATTGACTAAACCAAAAGTAAGCATACAATTCGAGTCGCCACCGCACTTTTATTTATCCAAAGGAAAGGCTAAAAAGTGAACAAAAGCCAAGTAAGAAGTTTTATCAAATCAAAAACTAATAAAAATGTCAGAGATCTAGGTAAGGGGGTTGGTTATGAAATGGGAAGGTTTTACGCACCCAAAACATCCTTAGTACTCTAAGGGAACCCTTTTTACAAATATGTTTTGTAGGTTGGTATTTATGAAAATATGTGCAAAAGATTGGAGGGATGAGAAGAGAATAGATTATATTTACAAATTTGTTGTTTGAATGGATAAATCCATTGCCTACGTACCATCACAAAGGAGGATCAAAACCTCGTAGTTCAGGGTAAAAAATCTCAAAGATTAGTGAATTGATTTGATCAAAAGCCTTAGGGTCTTTTGTTATCAAAGGGATAAAACTCAACCTAAACCAATAATCCACCATGTGAGGAGAGCTTCAACATACTAGTGAGGGGTTAACCATATAATAAGTATGGAAGACTTATAATCCAATCACTAAGGATGAGGTGAGATTTACATCAACCACTATGATAACTCAAACCTATGACTAATGTTTATGAACAGGTTTTAACAAAGGTGGCCATTGGAACCATAAAAATAACTTGAAGTGAGTTATATTTACAAGTTAGACTTATTTACAAAATGAAGTCAAAGTTGGATTAAGATTTATTCACAATGAGTATTGATGAAAAGAGTTTTTTGAAAAATCAAAGGCTTAAGGCCTAGGTTTCTAATTTGAAACAATGTCAAAGTTTGAAAGAAAGGATTTTGGCTTGGTTAGAGTGGGGAGAATAAAAGAAGGGCTAGTCCTAAAGCATGCAAAGATAAGAGGAGAAAGATAAAACCCTTGGAGTTCCTCTTCTTGAAATCATAGAGATGATTCAAGATGCTCATTTCCTTTGGACTTAGCAAACAATCAAGCAATCAAACAATTTGGATTCAAGCTCCTGGGATCTCCATTTGGCTTGTCTCTCTTAACTTGGCTACTCAAGACAATGGTCCTCCTTACTATCTCAAGATGGAATCCCTATCACACAAGAGCAAACATCAAAAAGTTCACAACACAATAAGGGAAATGGACAAAGAATAAGTTTTGGGAAGAAAGTCCTTTGAAGTCAACTTTGAAATTTAGCATTCTAAAGGCATGAGGCCTAGTTGCTCTTCAACAAATTTAGCATTCTAAAGGCATGAGGCCTAGTTGCTCTTGAACTCCTTTAAGCATGGGTATATCCTAATTCTAAGTCCTTTCTCCTTTTTGCATTGGGTTCACATATAACAAAGACAAAACAAACACAAGACAACAATATATTTATACACAATAATGAGCTCAAATGAACAAAAGGAAAATGACATAAACATAAAATATATGCTCAAGTGAGCAAAATGAAAAGTAATATGAATAAATGAGCAAGAAATAAATTGCATTAAAAGTAAAGGGCAAGAAATTAAATACTCAAATTAAAGTTAGTAATTAGTGAAGTTATGTTAGTTTGTCATAAGACAATGTAGCGCTATGTTAAGCAATCGTAAGTGGACTAATGTAGTAGTCACACATATCTGAAGTCGGTCAATAAAACTATAGGAAAATAAACACAAGTTAGAGATCATGACTAGTAAGCCAAGCTCCAAAAACTTGCCATGCCAAAACAAAAAGGGAGAGGCCTTGTATGGACTTTAGGTTTTTTGCTTGACCAAGAAGAAACCTATCTTGGACACAAAACAACTCACTTGATCTTGGATCAAGTTGAGTTTGGTTTGGATCAAAGAAGGTTAAACCTCTCATTTGTCAAGACCAACCATAAGACATTAACTCATTGGCAAAAATAAAAAGAAAAGGGATGAAGATGAAATGAATGGAAAGAGAATTCAAGTATCTAATTCAATTGATCAAATGTGAACAAAGTCATCATCAACCAATGCCAAACAAAAGATAAATGAAGATCACAAGTCAACAAGTCAAATATATTTTTTTGGTATTTTTTGAATTAAAAATAAATGCAAAATAAAATAAACAAAATAAGGTCAAACCTCAAATTTAATTCAAATCAACTACTACAAGTCCAATTAAATTCTCATAGGTCTAACATGGTCTAACAAACTTTGAAAAAATTTCTCAACAATTTTTGAAATCAGAAACCATTTTAAAACAATTAAAAATAATTAAAAAATAACACAATATGAATTAAAATCTCAAATAAATCTCAAATCAAATAAGAAATTGATGAGACTATTTTTCATTGATTTATCATGATCCATAGGTGTTAAGAAAATATTTTTGGATTTTTCAAATATCAAAAAGTATTTTAAAATGAATTAAAACTATTAAAAACCAAATAACTCACAAAAAATATTAAATGAAGTCACAAAAATAATTAAAAATCAAAATATGAAACTAGGTTTTTCAAGAAATTTTTTGGCATTAGTCTCATATTTTTGTGACTTCAAATAAACTATTTATGAATTTTTGAAAATAATAGGAATTAACTGAAATTAAAAGAAAATAAGAAAAATAGAAAAATCCAGCGCCATCAGATGAATTCATTAATTGACGTGGCAAGGCATCAAGGGCTCAGAGGCGCGGATACATGATACACTTGAGCCAAGCGCGCAACACCTTGCATTAAAACAAGTCAACACATGGAATGGCCAAGATTAAAATGTTTAGGCACGATCCAAGGGCTCTGAAGCAAACACGTGGGGATGGTGGTGGAAACCACCATCTTCTCCGGTGATCCAACAGTTTTCGGCCACCACGCGCAGGAAAATAAATTGCAATGAAAATGAAAAAAGAGGACATCAAAATGAAGCTTAGGTGATGTACATCACCATTGTAACCATAGATCATCCTCACCATTCCTATTTAGAGAGAAATGTGAGCTTGAAAATCATGGTGTATGAACTGAAATGATACGATTTGCAAAATTAAGACCACCATTGGCATGCCTCAAGTGAGAGGACTTCAGAAAACAGCATAAACCAAAGAAATTCACATTGAATTGCAAGATCTAAATCAAAAAAGTTTGAGGTTCTACCTCTGAAATGAAGCTTCAAATAGAACGAACCCTTCAAGATCTTGATCTGATTTTGCTCTGGAAGTGTGATGGTGATGATAGGTTAAGGAATTGAGCTTTGAAGATCAACTAATGATGTTGAAATTCAAGCTTGAAAAAGAGAATGAAAACTGAAAATTCCTTTAGTGAGGGTTGGGATTTCAATTCAGCAGCAATTCAGATCTCCACTTGGTTACCAATTGAATGAGAATGCACACTTATTTATAGCTGAAATGGATTGGCAAGCATGGTTGCCTCGTGTGCATGGGATTTGAATCCTCCTTGCATGGGCCTGTACAGGCGCGTGTAAGGCCCAATGATGGGTGCAAATCCTTGCTGAGACCATCTGGAAATGAATTTGACGTGCAATTGGAGTGGCATTAGCTTGCACATGAAGTTTTAATGTGAAATGCAAAAATGAACCTAAATAGAAAACTCTTCGAAACTCACACATGGAAAGTCCAAAAAAGTAATGTGAGTAATGGTTGGAAATCTCTTGAAATAAGGAACAAAAGTCATGTTGGGAAAAAATTCATTTGGAATTTGGAAATTAGTGAAAACTGGCTTTGAAAGTTTAGGTACAAAACATGTCTAAGTCACTCTTGAAAATTTTCACCAAAAGCAAGCATCTTCAAGCCCTTCTTCTTCAATGATTCAAGCTTCAAATGGAAAAACCTTCAACATAAAAGTTGTATATCTTTTCAATATGATCAATTTAGACTTAAATTGTGAATAATTTGGATTTTTCATGAGAAATTTATGGGCACTTGAAGTTGGGCATTTTTCAAATTCAATGACCTAGGTCCAAAGTGACCTATAATGTTTTGTATTATCACATGTATTGATTTTAGGATTATGAAATTTTGTCCAACATAACATTTGAATTAGACATCTTAATATTTCCAATTCATTTGGTCTCACCTAAAAATCATAAAAAATAAGGAAGTTAGGTCCTTGGGAAGTTGACCCAAAATTAGGGTTTCAATCAAAATGACCTATAATGTTTTGAAATTAATGATGACCTTAAAAGTTTCAAATGGATTTTTGATGAACATGAAAGTTGTGCATATGGTTATTAAGAACATTTTTTCTCTTGGTATCATCTTCATTTGATAAAACAAATTAAAAGTTGCATCTCAGTGATCTTCAGTTTAGTCAGATGACTTGACTCATCAACTTCTCAAGGCCAAACTTCAAATCTTGATGAATGAATGATTGAGGATTCTCACATAGGCTCATATATTCATAAAATAGTGAATGAAATAACTTACCTTGATTAAATTTTATCATAGGTTGAGGTTGCTTCATGAGCAAGGCAAAGTCAAAACACAGTTGAATTAGGGTTTCCTTGGGAAACAATCCTCAAGCCCTTTGGGTTATCTTGATCAAATTGACAAATTTAGATACTTGGGAGACATATATGATGATTAGGAACTTTGTGGACCATTTTCATGCTTGCTTTCATCTTCATCTAGCCATTTCATTGAGCTTAGGGGCCTCCTAGGAGCATGAGAGCACATGATCACTTAAGCTTCAAAACAAAAAGAGTTAGTGACATAATTTTACGCTTTTGGTTAAATAAGAAAAACAATAATATACAATATAAGCATGCTTGGTGGTCTCAAACCACTAAACCAAGTCCCAACCCTAGGGTTAAGGAGCCAAACATGCTATGATCCTTGAGGCAATGCAATGAGTAATGATATGATGCCATGAGGGATCTTAGGGTCAAAATTAGGGTCTTATAGATGCCCCTATTTAAGGTCATTCTATCCGAAGATATGAAGGTTAAAATCTTCACCTTGACGAGGTAGAATGGGCTTAAATAATAACAAAGAGACGAATTTTAGTCCCTAAGAGACCTCATGATGCAAATGTATGTATGCAAAAATAAAATCTTCATGATGAATAATTGCCATGAAGGAAAAGAAATCAGAAGAAACTGAAGATCCACAGGAGTAACATGCTCATTAGGGAGTCCGAGACCCTGGGGGGAAATAAGGTAAAAATGTATGAGCAGGTCACGACTTGAAAACTTGCTGGGAGACACGAAGGGATTCCACGAAAATAAATCGGTGGAAAAACTCGAGCTGACGCAAGGATGCACGTATTGGGGAATATGCCAACACAACAGAACTATCCACAAAGGATACTTCGGATAAAAATCCGGACTCAGATGGGGAAATCCATAAAGGACTCAGTTGAGAAACAACGAGATATTATCGGTTACTGGGTAATAAACTTAAAGAGAGACATGTCACTAAAACATCGGTTACTGGGTGAGAGAACAACATACTCATGAAGAAAGAATATCTAAGACCGGTATAAGGGTGAGAGATATCAATCATCCAAAACATCTGAGGAGGACCTAAAAGGCATACCTCAACTCAAGAAAATCTGACTCCACAGGGGACAAAAAGTCATAATAGGTAGCAGAAGGAAGGAACACCAGGGATACCGGTTACTGGGCATATAATAAGTGACCAACCAGGCGTGAATTGGGAACATATCCAAGACACTCATCATCCGGAAGGAGGGATGAAAAGCAAACTCGACTTACAGGATGGACATTCGATTCCACAAGGAAATACAAATCTTACTCAACTGGGGAAGAAAAAGACTTCGACTGAAGAGCGCATAAGATATATTATCTATTAGCGTCATAACGTAGATAACATACTCACATGGAAGATTATCCACAACCAGTTACTGGGTTAATAAAGGATAAATCGACCGAAAAGAAAGGACATCGGGATACCGGTTACTGGATATAAAATGATGACCAATTAAAAGGAGAAACAATCATTACCAAACAAGGGTAAATGAAAGATGACTCGCCGGGGATAAATTTCCTGATAAAAGCAATTATCCAAGAGATATATCACCGGTTACTGGGTGGTATACTCAAAAATGAAGGAATATCCATACCGGACATTGGGTAAAGATAACCAACAAAGAGGGGATTACATCTACCGGTTACTGGGTAGGAAACCACTGAAATAGGACTTACAACTACCGGTTACTGGGTAGAAGGCCACAAGATCCACTGGGGAAAAGGATGAACAATTACTGGTTACTGAGCAATTGATCAACTAAACCATAGGGAACTGCAGGGGATAACAAGAAAGGAGTCAGTCTAAGAACAAACTAGAAAGACACAATTAACAAGACTCAACCCAATGAGGATATAACTCAGGGGGAGTAATTCCATCCTGATATACAACTGGGAAGGATACTGAAATAATAATCATCCACGAGGACATAACTCAGTGGGGAATAAAGAAGGAAAGATAGACACTTTCTGCCTATGGGAGCTAACTCTATATGGAGAGATCAGACACTAACATCTGCTTGGGGAAGAATGTTTCACCAATAGCAGGAGATAACAAGCAAAGATATATGGCAAAGAATGTAACATGAATATCTGAATGCTATGATTATGCATGTATATACATGATTTGTGTATGATTAATGCTGACAGACAGACATATCTAACACAAACAGGTCCAAGAATCACGAACGAACGTCCGGCGCAACTTCTCAAAAAGAAGGGTGAAGCCTACAGGAGAATCCAGTTCTGGTGGGGATAGGCAAAGTCATAACTGCCAACTGTCAGGGACTTCTCATCAATTCCCGGGAACAGGTGGCTGATAATCGATAAGATCTGCCGTAGAAGAAACTCTATTGGGGAACTTATCAAGGACAGTTATAAAATTCCATGGGGAACAAATGCCAAATAGATGCCCATCAATCAAAACACTCCCTTCTAACTGCTGGAGAGACAACTCTGCTTCGGGGAGAAAGAACAATTTACTCTGCTGGAGAAGGAAGCAACATATTTTCCTCAGTATCTCTTAATTAGAAGAAATCTTCAGACTCCGAAGGGATGCAAATTATCAAACACGGGTCAGGCAATCTTTCAGGGGATAAGTTGTAGGCAACCCTCAAAGGAAACATGCCTTGGCTGAGGGAAATGAATCCTACGTCAACACGTGACATGCCAGGGATGAAAAGAGAAATAGACCCTCCACCAACTTCTCTAAACCACTTCCTGCTGAGGAGATAACATGAAAGCTGATGAAGAGGATATAAACATGCCAGAATATGAACAAATGTCTTACCTTTTTGGAAATCGTACTATCCTTGGGAAAGCATTAAGGACATTCCATTCATCCTCTTAGTCATTGTGAATGTTCATTTTGTTTAAAACAATTTATAAAAACTTTATTTGTTTAAAACAATGATATTTATCAATTAAAACATGCAAACATTTGTTAAACAGAAACAAGCAAGAGTGCCAAGTGTCGCATCACGCGAAAAACCGGCGGGAAAACAAGAACAACAGAGCCGCCACTGTGCGTTATTTATCCCAAAAGAGGGAAAGGAAACGCTCAGAGTAAACCTGGGAAAAGACATGGTCTCGCGACCAAAGAGGATGGGTTCGGGAGTCGGTTATGCGAAGGGAAGGTATTAGCACCCCTACGCATCCGTCGTACTCGACGGGATCCACGCACAAAAGGAAGGAAAATGGTTGCTATAAACACTGCTCAAACACACACACACACTGGCTGAAAGGGACACAAGAAAACAGACTGAAACTGACTCGGCAGGATATCGCATCCTGGGCCTACTTAGTCTATCAGGCATAGACATCAGAGTCGAAGTAGTTCGGACTGGGGAAACGACACATGCTCGCTAGGATATCGCATCCTATGCATACGTATCTCCTTGGACGAAGGAGAATCAGAGCATCCGTAGCTCGGCTGACACACACACACAAACAAACACAGGCAAAGGCAAACATGGAGTCTGAATGCCAATCACTGGGCTTACATCAGCATCCGAACCAAAGACACACACAAAGAGGCAAACGTGGAGCATGAATGCCAATCACTGGACTTACATCAGCATCCGAACCAAACACACGCACACTGGAACCCAAATGCCACTCGATGGACTTACATCAGCTTCCAAGCACACAACAAGACAAAACAAAGACACAGGCGCCCGGAGAGATCTGCTCATCTCCTGCCTACGTACCTCATCTGGTATGAGGATCAGGGCGACGTAGTTCCCCTACGGAGGGATAAAGGACTAGCCTAACCAGATAACAGAGGGAGACACAACACTAGGGAGACTACGACTCGAGCCTAGATGTTATCATGCAAAATCATCCCTAAGTTAAGGTTTCTAGCTAACTTGCACAGGAAGCAAGCCTATCCTAAACATGACTTGCACAGGAAGCAAGCCACACACACACTTAACTTGCACAGGAAGCAAGCCAAGCAAAACCTATCTTGCACAGGAAGCAAGTCTAAACAATCCTAACTTGCACAGGAAGCAAGTCAAACAATCCTAACTTGCACAGGAAGCAAGTCAAACAATCCTAACTTGCACAGGAAGCAAGTCAAACAAACATACAAGCACAGATAGCACACACTATATGCACACAAGAGGCTCAAACAAGGGTTAGGTTTTAGTCGAGGGGTCATATCAACCTCAACAAACAAACCTCTGGAATTGGGTGAATGTGCTCTTAACCTTGCCATTGAGGGGCTAAGGTGAAGCAGATGAAAGGTGAGTGAAGATAAGACTTCACAGCTCTTATCCCTGGCCTGGGAGAGCTTAAGACAAGAATGTGTGGGTTCAGAAAGTGGGAACCCTTCTACACATTTGAAACTGACTCAACTGTACAATTGTACAAGATCTTGGGTTTGTATCTGCAATGCATCAGCACGGTGGTGTGAGCAAAGCAGATGACACACTGAATAGCAGGGGATAGATTGCATATCCCTTGGGTTCTGCCAATTGCCTCTTCACTTAGGAGGTCTTTGACTCTACGCAAGGACAAATGTAAACAGTCACAAACATTGCCTCTTAAGGAGGACTTCAGACAGTTGCCTGGCCAAGTAACAGGCCAGGCCTTCCAGACTACATGAAGATTAGAAGCATACCTCAATGCAAATTGCTTATACAAGCAAAGCAAAGCAAAAGTTCACAAGGAACTAAGCAACTAAAAGTACCTGAAATCAGTCAAGCACAGTTAGTATACAAGTCAAAGTTAAATCAAAATGAAACAGATATCAACCAGTCAACACAAGCAAGTAAATGTGCAAGGCACAAGGCTCAAGGCATGTGAGCCAAGCAACCTACAAAACAAACAAGTTAGACCATGATATTTAAGCAAGCTCAATCAAAAAGAAATTGATCTCAATGGCCATTTGGTGGTCAACCTGAAAACATAAGCTCAAAGGTGAGTAACAGGACCACTAGGGCAAGCCTAGGGTCAAAAGAGAATGAAAAAGTCAAAACAGCAAAGGGCAAGTATCCAAAATCATGTTCAAACATTTAAGAAACAAACCCAATTGGTTTCACATTCATATCAATCACTATCATCATTTCATGAACAATTTAGGTCAAAGTGTTGCAAACAGAAGCTCATAGAAGTCAACAGAAAGACTTAACTCAAAAGCAATCTTAAACATTTCCAAAAATCACCAAATAAAACATGATCAATCACAACCCACAACAAGGTAAGAATGTCAAATTTCATCTCATTTGGACAAGTGGAAGGCAGTCAATGAAAATCAGAAAGTCAAAGCAATTTTGAACATGCTCAAAGAAATCAACCAAACATGCATCAACTTAGAAAAATCATAAGTCAGAGATGGTGTATGATAAATGAATGGGACTAAAACCATGGCAAATATGAGGATGTCTAGTTATCTCATGTAAAATTTCAAGTCCATCTAATAAAGTATGAGAATTTCACCAATGAAATGGGAACAAGTGTCACAAGAAGTCAACATTTGACTAGACAGGGGAGAAAATCTCAAACAATTAGGAAATGCCACAAATAATTCCAAGAAAATTCACATGTAAACTAGACATACAAGAGTAGGTTCATGCAAAAAATCAGATCAATTGGAGGTCAAGAAGCATGGTATCAAAAATCATCAAGTTGGACATCAATGGTGTGACACAAATTGTCACACCCTAATTCAAAAATTCATAACTCACAATCCAGATAATATAAATTCACAAACTCTACACCAAAATCACCATGAGTGTGTCTAGTTTAAGCACAAACAATTTGGGAGTCATTGGATAAAGCATCATCATTTCACAAATGTTTTGGCAAAGTGTACAAAATGTGCATACATGTCACAAACCCTAATACCAATTAAAATCCAATCATCCAAAAATTCTGGAAAAAATGTGATAAAAAAGTAGAGATCATGATGAACACAACACAAAAAATCCCATTAAATTTGGATTAAAATTGGATGCACAATGATTTTTGGAAGATTGGTGATCAAATGAAATTAAAATGGAAAAGAAACAACTTAAATCAATGTGTCACATGCCACGAATGGCATTTTTGTAAATATGGGAGCCACTTAATCAAACACGGCGTTTTGGTCCAGAAAATGAAATGTTTCTATTGGTTGTTGGCCATGCTACAGTGTTACAAGCAGACAAAAATCTGGAAAACATGGTTTTAGGGTTTACTGCATACAGTGAACACATTCATCACCTTCCCAAATCGAGTTTCACAATTTTTTTCAGAAATCAAGATTGAGTACACATAAATGATCAGCAAGCAGTGACAAACATGAATCCATCATTGGTTTCCATTAAAACACCATATAACTCATGAATCGAGCAAGAAAAGAATCCATCATCAAACTTCATTTCAATGTATCTTCATGAATATCCAACCATTCTCGAAAATAAAAGCATCATGAAACTCAGCATGGAGAGACCTACCTAAAGCATGCATCTATTTCAAAAAACAAAGAGGTCGAAATTTTACCAAAGTTAATGGACAGTAGAGATTCAGTTGTTGTTTGGTGGATTTGGAGTGAAACAGATGAGCTAGAAGCCTCCTACAGTTGAATGACACAAGGAACTTGGCTCATGGATGCTTGGTTTTGATTGAAATCCCATCTGCCATGGTTGAGCTCTTTGAGAACAGTGCTAGGAGAGGTGCTTCCAGTTGGGAAAACATGGTGAAAACAAGCTCACAAGGTTGCTTGGATGATGCTGCAACAAGGTCCAGATCGTGGCCTATGGAGTTTTTGACAGAAAGTTGGAAAATGCAAAAATGAGGTTTGAGAGAATGAGTGATTTTCTGTTGGTTTGTGGCTGCTCCTACTCAAAACAGTTGGCCCTTAACACTCCAGATGATGGTTGGTGAAGGAAGCTTGGTTCATGGATGTTGGAAAATGCTCAAATCATGGACTGTCATGGATGATGTGTGAAGAAAAACAGAACTTGAAAGATGGTTACAGCTAGTGTTTAGTGGTTGGAACAGATCCACAAGGCTGTTTGGGATGTTGTTTTAGGCAAGGCAATGTTTTGTTCTTTGGAAGTTTTGGACAGATTTTGAGAAAATGGCCAAAATGTGATTTTGAGAGAATGAGTGAGCCAAGGTTTTTTCTGTTGGTTATGTTGACTGCAGCTTTCTTCCCATTTTCAAGCAACTTAGTATGGGCTATGTGTACTGCATAATTTTGACTTTGTAACATGACCAAAACCACATTTCTGAACATATTTGGTTAGTAGAATTGATTAGGAATGGTTAATTTGAAAAGTCAAAATTCCACTTACTTGAATTTAATTCATGCAAGTCCAAAAATGCCATTTTGATTGGTGAAGTTTTGGCACATGAAAGTTACATTTTTGGAAAGAGGGGATCAAATGTGACTTGTAGGAAAAAACCCCACCCAAATTGGCCAAATGGTTTGAGAGATATGGCCTTTTGAAGTTCAAGAATTTCTGAAAATGATTTGATCATAACTTGCCAACCATACATGGGAATTGAGTGTTCTTGGACTTTTTGGAAATGGGAGAACAAGATCTTCAACTTTCATGTTGGGCAAAAATTCATTTGAAGCTTGTATCATGATGTAAGTTTGAGGATCAAGACTTTCCATTTTTGGTAAGTTTCAGTTACAGGTCCAGTTTCCATTTTTGGAAATTTCTGATCTGGCTTCAAATTCTTCCATGATGGTGTTTGACATGATATATGAGGCCTATTTGGACATGAATGAGCTCTCTCAAACCAAATCCATCCATCAAAACCATAAAATCAGACACAGTTGACCAAGTTTGACTTTTAGGGTTTCTGACCGATTGTGCATTGACTGATGACTTCTGAACATCCAATCCTTGACCAAAACACTTCAAATGGATCCCCAAGTCATGTGAACATGTTGGACCAACCCTAGGGCCTTGGCTCCTTGAGAATTGTGCTTGCTTGCTTGACTGACTGATCTCCTGACCAGTTTGACCTAATTTCTTGACTGGCTTGCACTTGAGGCAAATGGGACAATGCAATGCTATGCAGTGGACCCATGATATGCTATGACCTAATATGAAAATGTATGTACAATGATAGGTGCAAATTTGAGGTGCTACACCAAGAATTGGATAAAAGCTCAAATTTATTTAATGGAATGGTAGCCCGCAAATGGCGAGACTCCATGGATCTTTACAAAATTTTGGAATTGGTGATATACATGAAAAAAGGGCTACATTGAACATAATGACCGTTTCTCCACCAACTCTGAATCCACTGTATTTGAAGCTTCAGTTGATGATGACTGAAAGAGAGTCTTTGACAGATGACTGTTGTAGAGCAAAGTCTTGTCAGGATGCAGTTACTTGCCAAATCCCTAATTTTTGCCCAGATTGCCATAGGGTGAGGTACTCAATCTAGCGGGATATATATATTCATTTTTTTCATGTCTCTAACTTTTGCCTGGACTGCCCTTTCGGGTTTTCAATCCACCGAGACGCTCATTTTTGCCTAAGCCGCCCTTTCGGGTTTTCAACTTAGCGAGTTGTTCTGTTTTTATTATTTTTTAGGCGAAGTATTTCTTGACTGCATCTCAATTCACAGGATGAGTGAAATCCTCCCCATCCATAGTTGTGAGCAACAAAGCACCGCCTGAAAAGGCTCTCTTAACAACGTATGGTCCTTCATAGTTTGGAGTCCACTTGCCCCTGGAATCGGGCGCAAAAGACAAGACTTTCTTGAGCACGAGGTCACCTTCTCGGAACACACGAGGCTTGACCTTCTTATCAAAGGCTTTCTTCATCCTTTGCTGATATAACTGATCATGACACATGGCAGTTAATCTCTTCTCTTCAATCAAATTCAGTTGGTCATAACGACTCTGAACCCATTCAACCTCAGTCAACTTGGCTTCCATCAAGACTCTCATCGATGGGATCTCAACCTCCACAGGGAGCACGACCTCCATGCCATATACAAGGGAGAAAGGGGTTGCCCCTGTCGAAGTGCGGATAGATGTACGATAGCCATGTAAAGCAAATGGCAGCATCTCATGTCAATCTTTGTATGTAACAACCATATTTTGGATAATCTTCTTGATGTTCTTGTTAGCAGCTTCAACAGCCCCATTCATCTTGGGTCTATAGGGAGAAGAATTATGATGTGCGATCTTGAACTCACTACACAACTCTTTCATCATCTTGTTGTTCAAGTTAGATCCATTATCAGTAATGATCTTGTCTGGCACACCATATCGGCATGTAAGTTGGTTCTTGATAAACTTCACAACCACCTGCCTGGTCACATTCGTATATGATGCCGCTTCAACCCACTTGGTGAAGTAATCAATAGCTACGAGAATAAAATGGTGACCGTTTGACGCTTTTGGTTCAATCACGCCAATCATGTCAATTCCCCACATGGAGAAAGGCCATGGTGAGGAAATAACATTCAGAAGTGTCGGGGGAATATGAATCTTGTCCGCATAAATCTGACACTTGTGGAATTTCTTCACATATTTGCAGCAGTCAGACTCCATTGTCAGCCAATAGTAGCCTGCTCTCAACATCTTCTTTACCATGGCATGTCCATTGGAATGAGTACCAAATGAACCCTCATGGACCTCAGTCATTAACAGGTCTGCTTCGTGTCTATCCACGCATCTGAGCAGGACCATGTCAAAATTCCTCTTATAAAGCACATCCCCGTTAAGGTAGAAACTGCCAGATAATCTCCTCAAAGTCTTCTTATCTTTAACAGATGCCCCAGGCGGGTAAGTCTGACTTTGAAGAAAACACTTGATATCATAATACCAAGGCCTATCATCTTTTACTTCCTCAACTGCAAACACATGAGCTGGTCTATCCAAGCGCATCACAGTAATATTAGGGACTTTATTCCAATATTTCACCACAATCATTGAAGCAAGCGTAGCGAGAGCATCCGCCATCTGATTCTCATCTCGAGGAATATGATGGAAGTCAACCTTAGTAAAGAAAGTTGAAATCCTCCTCGCATAATCTATATATGGGATGAGGCCAAGCTAATTTGTTTCCCATTCACCTTTAATCTGATTAACAACAAGGGTCGAATCGCCATAAACATCAAGATATTTGATCCTAAGATCAATATATTCTTCCAAACTCATAATACAGGCCTCATATTCCGCCATATTATTCGTGCATTTGAAAGTTAGTCTTATTGTAAAAGGAAAATGCGTGCCTTGAGGAGTAATAATCACTGCCCCAATACCATCTCCATACTGATTAACAGCACCATCGAACACCATACCCCATCGGGAACCAGGCTCTGGTCCTTCATCGAGCGTAGGCTCATCGCAATCTTTCATCTTCAAATACAGAATCTCCTCATCCGGGAAGTCGTACTGCACAGACTGATAATCTTCAATTGGTTGATGTGCCAAATGGTCAGCCAAGATACTACCTTTAATAGCTTTTTGAGCTCGATACTCAATATCATACTCAGATAACAACATTTGCCAACGGGTAATTCTCCCAGTTAAAGCAGGCTTCTCAAAGATATACTTGATTGGATCCATTTTGGATATCAACCAAGTTGTATGATTCAACATATACTGGCGTAAGCGCTTAGCAGCCCAAACCAAAGCACATCATGTCTTCTCAAGCATTGAGTACCGAGACTCACAGTCAGTGAACTTCTTACTCAGGTAATATATCGCATACTCTTTCTTTCCTGATTCATCTTGTTGACCCAATACACATCCCATGGAATCATCAAGCACAGTCAAGTACATAATCAATGGTCTCCCTTCAACAGGCGGAGATAGAATCGGAGGCTCAGACAAATACTCTTTGATACTGTCAAAGGCCTTCTGGAAATTCTTGGTCCAATCATGATGCTGATCTTTCCGGAGGAGCTTGAATATAGGCGCACATGTGGCAGTCATGTGGGATATAAATCTCGAAATGTAATTCAAGCGGCCAAGAAAACCTCGGACTTGCTTCTCAGTTTTGGGCGCAGGCATCTCCTGTATTGCTTTGACCTTGGCAAGATCAACTTTAATACCTCTTTCGCTGACAATAAAGCCCAATAACTTTCCGGAACTGACTCCAAATGTACACTTGTTCGGATTCAGGCGGAGTTTGTACTTTCTCAAACGCTGGAAAAGCTTCAACAAGTGCTCTACATGTTCAACTTCCGTTTTCGACTTTGCAATCATATCATCAACATACACCTCGATCTCCTTGTGCATTATATCATGAAACAAGGTAGTCATAGCTCGTTGATACGTGGCTCCGGCGTTCTTCAAACCGAAGGGCATCACTCGATAACAGAATGTTCCCCAAGGTGTGATGAATGTTATCTTCTCCATATCCTCGGGTGCCATTTTAATCTGATTATAACCGGAAAATCTGTCCATAAATGAAAAGACATTAAATTTAGCCATACTGTCTACCAACATATCAATGTGTGGTAGAGTAAAATCATCTTTCAGACTAGCTTTATTCAAGTCACGGTAATCCACACACATTCGGACTTTTCCATCTTTCTTAAGCACAAGCATAATATTGTCCACCCATTAAGGATATGTAGAAGTCACCAGAAACCCCGCATCAATTTGCTTCTGAACTTCTTCTTTAATCTTCACTGCCATATCAGGATGAGTTCTTCTGAGCTTTTGCTTCACATGCATACACTCAGGCTTCAACGGCAAGAAATGTTGCACGATATCAGTATCCATACCAGGCATGTCTTCATACGACCAGGAAAATACGTCGATATATTCTCGTAGCAACTCAATCAACCCCTTCTTAACATACTCTTCAAGGAGTGCCCCAATCTTCACTTCACGAATGCAGTCTTCAAACCCCAAGTTGACTGTTTCTAGATTCTCAAGATGTGGCTGAATGACCTTCTCCTCGTGCTCAAGCAGAAGGGTAATCTCATCAGGAATATCTTCAACATCATCTTCTTCTGCCTCAAATACCGGGAACTCAAAGTTGGGAGGCAGTGTTGGATCATTATGTTCAATGGGTTTGATTAACCTGCATAATGATTTTGAGTATAAAAGAGATTTTAGAATTCAAACAAGGAAAATCATTATGTAGATGAAAAGATTGATTTTATTCTCTTTTTTAGGGTTTTATGGTGATCACCAATTTCATGCAAAAAGCAAAAAGGAAAAATAATTTTGGAAAACAAACATTTAACATGTGATTATTAAATGAATATCATTGTATTAATCAAATTATGCCAACAATGTCTTCACTTCTCCTTTTGGCATGGGAGAAGGGTTTTTGAACAAAACGAACATATTACGTTGACTTGTGGATAACTGTTGGAACATCAACAGCGACCCAATTACTGCAGATCCCTCCGGGTATGACAAAGTTGCCAAGGTCTTCCTCTTCATCATCTTCGACAATCGCAGCAGCTTCCTGATCTTCAACAGTGTGGATGAAACCTCCACTCTGGAATAGCCCATGATCATTGGAAACACTAGAAGAATACCCTATGCCAGCTCGGGACTTGTTATCTTCCAACTTTATCATTTTCCCCACACCAGTAGTTGCACCATGCTCAATGGCCAACTTTGCATCATTATAGGAGACAAATGAAGAAAGTCCTTTCCTTAGAGGCTTAGCAATAGATAAGGCTTGGAACGGAGGCCATTGATACGAAAGTTTGGCAAGAGTAGATTTTGGAAACACATTGAGGGATGACCCTGTGTCCACCAACACATTGGATAAGGCATCATCTTTACAGTTCATTGATATGTGTAAAGCCAAATTGTGGTATTTTCCCTCCTCGGGAAGATCAACATCACAGAAGCTCAAGTTGTTGCAAGCGGTTATATTTGCAACAATGCTATCAAACTACTCTATTGTGACATCGTGGTCCACGTATGTCACGTCCAACACCCTCTGCAAAGCTTCACGGTATGGCTTCGAATTCATCAACAAAGATAAGACAGATATCTTTGATGGAGTTTATAGCAGCTGATCAACGATATTATACTCACTCCTTTTGATGAGCCTCAGCATCTCATCACCATCCTCTTTTAAAATGCCAGACCGGCCAACCAGAATAGGAGTGTTATTATTCTTAATAGGAACAGAATTATTTTGAGAAGAAGTCTCCACGGGACCGGAAGGATTAACAGCAGTTCTCTTCATAATGTCCTCATGGGGTTTCGGCTGCATCGAGAAAACACGACCACTACGGGTCACACCACTGACATCTGATATGCTTACCACAGAAGTTGAGGGCAACGACACCTCCTTTCCATCCTCCAGCATAACTGCGTTGTATCGGTAGTGAACATCTTTGTCTGATACATACGGGACAGGACCCACTGGCTTAATCACAAGAGCTGGAGATACCTTCTTCTTGCTGCCATCATACTTGACAACAACAGGCTCAGGAATTTTAAACACAGGAGTAATTACATCGACTTCATCCTCATTATGATTCTGAAGTATCTCAATCATCCTTTGATCTATCATCTCTTGGATGTCCTTCCTTACCTGACGGTATCCTCTCTCATTGATAGTGCACACCTGGCATCTATCATGGTCATGCTCGTAGTGGCTGTGCTCACATAACAACTCATGCATCTCGACCAAAGATTGCCTTATGTCATTCACATACAGGATTTTGTATTTGCTAGGGCATCCCTAGACCATGTTAACAGCTGCCTTCCCATGCTCGGGAAATGGGTTCTTCTTCACATTTGGACCTACGTCCTCAAAAAACAATATCCCACTTCTCACAAGGTCTTGCACCTTGGTCTTCAATGGGTAACAGTTCTCCACGTCATGTCCGGGAGCACCGGAATGACATACACAATGGAGTCCAGGCTTGTACCACCATTGGGGATTGGTCGGTACAGTAGGAGGATCTCGTGGAGTTATCAGCTTCCTATCGATCAAGGAAGGATACAATTCAGCATATGTCATCGGAATCGGATCAAAAGTTACCCTTTTCCTCTCATAATTCCTGGTGCTTGTGTTATTATTGTTGTGAGGCTGGTAGGCCTGTTGTTGTTGACGATGTTGTTGTTGATGATGAACTTCTCTAAAAGCAGGTGCTATATGAGCCACCTGGTGTTGGTTGTTGGCTGGACGCACATGCTTCCTCCTTACAGAGGGTCTTCTTTTAACATGAGAGGACACATCATGAGTCTCTCCCTCTTTCTTCCTAGCAAAGCCTCCATACTTCTTTGCTGAGGAACCATCATCTCTAGATAAACGTCCTTCACGGACCCCTTCTTCTAATCTCATCCCCATATTCACCATTTCGGTGAAGTCTGAGGGAGCACTGGCAATCATTCTTTCATAATAGAAAGAGCTCAAAGTCTTCAAGAAGATCTTTGTCATCTCCTTCTCTTCCAGGGGTGGCACTATCTGAGCTGCCAATTCTCGCCATCTTTGGGCGTACTCTTTGAAAGTCTCTTTCTCTTTCTGCGACATCGCCCTCAATTGGTCCCTGTCCGGAGCCATATCCACATTATATTTATACTGCTTAACGAAGGCCTTGCCTAAATCATTGAAAGTGCGGATGCTTGCACTCTCCAGCCCCATATACCACCGGAGTGCAGCACCTGTCAGGATATCCTGAAAGTAGTGAATTAGCAGTTGGTCATTGTCAGTTTGTGTTGACATCTTGCGAGCATACATCACAAGATGGCTGAGCGGGCATGTATTTCCCTTATATTTCTCAAAGGCAGGCACTTTGAATTTAATAGGGATCTTCACGTTGGGCACCAGGCACAACTCAGCAGCACTTTTCCCAAAGAGGTCCTTACCCCTCAAAGTCTTTAGTTCCTTGCGCAACTCAAGGAATTGATCTTTCATTTCATCCATCTTTTCATATACGTCCGGACCCTCAGATGACTCGGAATGATAAATGGTGTCTTCAATACGGGGAAGGGTGTGCACAACGGGAGGTGGCACAGACAGGACCGGGCTAGATGCCGGCATGGAGGCGAGAGTAGGAGCAAAACCCTCTGGTATGAAATTGAGTGGCATTCCCCAAGGGAACCCAGTAGGCATAGACGGAGCGAAGTGGGTTGTTGCAGCAGGCACCGTTGAAGTCACTATCTCAGATATGACAGTCCTCGTGGGAGGAGTAGCATGAGTTGGTAAAGCTTGGCTCTGACTCCATCATGGCAGTCAGCCTAGCAATCTCTTTTTTAAAGTCCCTGTTCTCTTGCTCTAGATGCTCCATTATCTTCGGATGATTGGCTCTAGTATTATACCGGTGCGTCAGCTTGTCTTCAAAATAAATGAAGAGCAAAGAGTTAGACCATTGATCAAGAGCTAAGAACAAAATCTGCTTATGCATATGATGCATGCAATGTTTGTGCATATGATTTGTTTTTTATCAAAGGAACTTTTTAGAAGTCTATTTGCAAATATTTGAAAATATTTAAATTTGACGACATATATGAAATGCTCATAGCAATAATATTTGGAAAAAAATTTACACCAAAGAAGTAGTACAGTCTTGGTAACCAAATACAATACAAGAGAAAAGGAGAATGAACATCCTATGGAGCCCTAGAAACAATTGTCCAAAGCTTTCGAGATCGGAAGATAAGTTGCACGAAGCCTCTTCACCTCTCTCTCATAAGTTGCTTCCATATCGGCCTTCTCCTTGGCAAGCTGATCATACTTTCTCTTCCAAAACCTAGATGAGTGAGGAAGAAGAGAAGTAACCACATCATCAGGCTCATCGATAACCTGATGCTCTAGAAACTCTATCACTACATCCTTATCTTTGAGTTGCTGAAGTAGTTCCTCACGCTCACGAACCCATGCACGCGAACGGTCTTCATCTCTCAACTCCTCTATGCCTTGATTAGGGAGGGTTGAAGGCCCAACCATAACTATAGGGGTAGGTCTCGGATATTCGTCGGCATGCGGTACTCAAGAGCTCTCTTCCTTACCCCAAGAGGTGTAAGGTTCCAAAGCAACATAGTTCTTCGGACCAAGCTCGTTCCTCCCTTTCCTATGAACTTTGCGCTAGGGGCGGACCATCTTATCCTTCAAGTTCTGGGGATCTTTACCCTCTTGAAAGAATAAGCCTTCCAACAAAATGTTGTTAGGTTTATCCTTTAAGGGGAACCCAAGCTGACGGCGAGCCAACGTAGGGTTGTAGTTAATTCCACCACATGTACCAAGAAGAGGTACATTGGAGAATTCACCACAAGAGTCAATAATTTGAACGCCACCATAAACACGATTATACCAAGAGATGTCATCATTAGTGAGAGACATAAGTCTCGCAGACCACCGTAGACATCCCTTGTTCTCCTTGAAGGCGAGCGTCTGAGGCAAGTGCGAAATAAACCACTTGTACAACAGAGGCAGACATCACACAATGGAACCACCACCTTTTGCATTCCTCATATGCAAAGAGAAATAAGTGTCACCCAACAGAGTCGGAACAGGATGAAAAGAAGAGAAAATCCTAATAGCGTTCACATCCACGAAATTGTCGATGTTGGGAAATAAGACTAGCCCATAGATGAGTAGTACAAATATGGCTTCAAAAGCTTCCTTACTCATGGCCTTCCTAAATAAAGTAGCTTTGGCAATCAGAAAATCAGATGGGAGACCTTGAATTCCACCTTTGGTAGTCATATTGGCACCAATATCAGATACGTCCATATGAAGCATATCAGCAATCTCTTGAGAAGATGGAATCTTCTCCAAACCACTGAACGGAAACTGGTCAAGAATAGGTATACCCACATGATAGGCATACTCCTCAAGTGTAGGCAAAAGCTGGAAATCCGGAAAAGTGAAGCACCGATATAGAGGATCGTAAAACTCCACCAACACACTCATCAGACCCTCATCCACCTTGGTAGAAAGAATAGACAGGAGCTTCCCATGGCGAGCTTTGAACTCCAAGGGCTCTAATACATAAGATGTCAAACTACTTAACTCTTTCAAGTCGGGTTGTCTGAAACTGTACTTCTTCGTATTCCTTCTTTGCTTACCCATGTCTTAAAATTTGCAAATAGACCTCTTAAGTTCCTTGAAAACTTTATTGTTGGTGACATGGATGCAACAATCACACTAAAGGATCAAGCAAGTCACACCACACAAAGGTCACAGGATGGCTCACGTCATTGTCAATATCAATCATCCATTTTGGTGGATTATGGTTTACACCTTATCAACACCCAAGTTCCATTGGTATTGAGAATGTACGAGAACGGATCAACCGTGAATCAAAGGGTTTGTTGTAAGTCACGAGCATGGAGTCTTGGTTAAGAACCACCCAAGGGGAGTGTACTATGGTTAAACCTGACAATCATGTTCTAAAAAGGGTCCCCATAGTCATCATCTCATCTTTCAGATATTATCGGATAAAACGACTACTCGTATTCCAAAAATATTCTCAAGAGGGACTCTTATGAGTGTAGTATCGCGTAACAATCATATCAAATCTTACACTTGAACGACTTTCGCACTACATCCTAAAGTAGGCCAAGATGGGCTAGGTATCTAAGGTCCTTGGCTTCTAAGGTTTATATTGGAAAGAGTAATGCCTAACCACAACTACTCGTGTGACATTATTGATCCCAACAAGACCTCCACCAAGTGAATGGGCTTGTAAGTCAACTTGCTAAAGAATAACTCCACACAAGTCAATAAGACTATTCCATTCCATTCTCCTATCATAAGTGCACTCGAGTTTGGGTATAGAACTCATCTCACAAGAAACCACCAAGCATACAAGCAATTAATATATCAAGCAATTAATATATCAAGCAATTCATACATTACAAGCAATACAGTCATCCCAAATTTGCAAAAAAATATGTCACCAATAAATATAAACATACAACACACATAAGCAAAAAGTAGGCTAAACCCACTAGGAAACAGTTAGATCCCCAGCAGAGTCGCCACTTTTCTGTAGCGGGTTTTTCGTTACCTTTAGGTTTATTGACTAAACCAAAAGTAAACATACAAATCGAGTCGCCACCGCACTTTTATTTATCCAAAGGAAAGGCTAAAAAGCGAACAAAAGCCAAGTAAGAAGTTTTATCAAATCAAAAACTAATAAAAATGTCAGAGATCTAGGTAAGGGGGTTGGTTATGAAATGGGAAGGTTTTACGCACCCAAAACATCCTTAGTACTCTAAGGGAACCCTTTTTGCAAGTATGTTTTATAGGTTGGTATTTGTGAAAATATGTGCAAAAGATTAGAGGGATGAAAAGAGAATAGATTATATTTACAAATTTGTTGTTTGAATGATGAACCTATTGCCTATGTACCATCACAAAGGAGGATCAAAACCTCGTAGTTCGGGGTAAAAAGTCTCAAAGATTGGTGAATTGATTTGATCAAAAGCCTTAAGGTCTTTTGTTATCAAAGGGAGAAAACTCAACCTAAACCAACAATCCACCATGTGAGGAGAGCTCCAATATACTAGTGAGGGGTTAACCTTGTAATAAGTATGGAAGACTTATAATCCAATCACTAAGGATGAGGTGAGATTTACATCAACCACTATGATAACTCAAACCTATGACTAATGTTTATGAACATGTTTTAACAAAGGAGGCCATTGGAACCACAAAAACAACTTGAAGTAAGTTATATTTACGAGTTAGACTTATTTACAAAATGAAGTCAAAGTTGGATTAAGATTTATTCACAATGAGTATTGATGAAAAGAGTTTTTTGAAAAATCAAAGGCTTAAGGCCTATGTTTCTAATTTGAAACAATGTCAAAGTTTGAAAGAAAGGATTTTGGCTTGGTTAGAGTGGGGAGAATAAAAGAAGGGCTAGTCCTAAAGCATGCAAAGATAAGAGGAGAAAGATAAAACCCTTGGAGTTCCTCTTCTTGAAATCATAGAGATGATTCAAGATGCTCCTTTCCTTTGGACTTAGCAAACAATCAAGCAACCAAACAATTTGGATTCAAGCTCCTGGGATCTCCATTTGGCTTGTCTCTCTTAACTTGGCTACTCATGACAATGGTCCTCCTTACTATCTCAAGATGGAATCCCTATCACACAAGAGCAAACATCAAAAAGTTCACAACACAATATGGGAAATGGACAAAGAATAAGTTTTGGGAAGAAAGTCCTTTGAAGTCAACTTTGAAATTTAGAATTCTAAAGGCATGAGGCCTATTTGCTCTTCAACAAATTTAGAATTCTAAAGGCATGAGGCCTAGTTGCTCTTGAACTCCTTTAAGCATGGGTATATCCTAATTCTAAGTCCTTTCTCCTTTTTGCATTGGGTTCACATATAACAAAGACAAAACAAACACAAGACAACAATATATTTATACACAATAATGAGCTCAAATGAGCAAAAGGAAAATGACATAAACATAAAATATGTGCTCAAGTGAGCAAAATGAAAAGCAATATGAATAAATGAGCAAGAAATAAATTGCATTAAAAGTAAAGGGCAAGAAATTAAATACTCAAATTAAAGTTAGTAATTAGTGAAGTTATGTTAGTTTGTCATAAGACAATGTAGCGCTATGTTAAGCAATCGTAAGTGGACTAATGTAGTAGTCACACCTATCTGAAGCCGGTCAATAAAACTATAGGCAAATAAACACAAGTTAGAGATCATGACTAGTAAGCCAAGCTCCAAAAACTTGCCATGCCAAAACAAAAGGGGAGAGGCTTTGTATGGACTTTAGGTTTTTTGCTTGACCAAGAAGCAACCTATCGGTGACACAAAACAACTCACTTGATCTTGGATCAAGTTGAGTTTGGTTTGGATCAAAGAAGGTTAAACCTCTCATTTGTCAAGACCAACCATAAGACATTAACTCATTGGCCAAAATAAAAAGAAAAGGGATGAAGATGAAATGAATGGAAAGAGAATTCAAGTATCTAATTCAATTGATCAAATGTGAAAAAAGTCATCATCAACCAATGCCAAACAGAAGAGAAATGAAGATCACAAGTCAACAAGTCAAACATATTTTTTTGGTATTTTTTGAATTAAAAATAAATTTAAAATAAAATAAACAAAATAAGGTCAAACCTCAAATTTAATTCAAATCAATTTCAACAAGTCCAATTAAATTCTCATAGGTCTAACATGGTCAAAAAAACTTTGACAAATTTTCTCAACAATTTTTGAAATCAGAAACCATTTTAAAACAATTAAAAACAATAAAAAATAACACAATATGAATTAAAATCTCAAATAAATCTCAAATCAAATAAGAAATTGATGAGACTATTTTTCATTGATTTATCATGATCCACAGGTGTTAGGAAAATATTTTTGGATTTTTCAAATATCAAAAAGTATTTTAAAATGAATTAAAACTATTAAAAACCAAATAATTCACAAAGAATATTAAATGAAGTCACAAAAATAATTAAAAATCAAAATATGAAACTAGATTTTGCAAGAAATTTTTTGGCATTGGCCTCATATTTTTGTGACTTCAAATAAAATATTTATGAATTTTTTAAAATAAAAGGAATTAACTGAAATTAAAAGAAAATAAGAAAAATAGAAAAATCCAGCGCCAACAGATCAATTCATTAATTGACGTGGCAAGGCATCAAGGGCTCAAAGGCGCGGATACATGATACACTTGAGTCAAGCGCACAACACTTTGCATTAAAACAAGTCAACACATGGAATGGCCAAGATTAAAACGTTTTGGCACGACCCAAGGGCTCTGAAGCAAACATGTGGGGATGGTGGTGGAAACCACCATCTTCTCCGGTGATCCAACAGTTTCCGGCCACCACGCGCAGGAAAATAAATTGCAATGAAAATGAAAAAGAGGACATCAAAATGAAGCTGAGGTGATGTACATCACCACTGTAACCATAGATCATCCTCACCATTCCTATTTAGAGAGAAATGTGAGCTTGAAAATCATGGTGTATGAACTGAAATGGTACGATTTGCAAAATTAAGACCACCACTGGCCTGCCTCAAGTGAGAGGACTTCAGAAAACAGCATAAACCAAAGAAATTCACATTGAATATCAAGATCTAAATCAAAAAAGTTTGAGGTTCTACCTCTGAAATGAAGCTTCAAATAGCACGAATCCTTCAAGATCTTGATCTGATTTTGCTCTGGAAGTGTGATCGTGATGATAGGTTGAGGAATTGAGCTTTGAAGATTAACTAATGATGTTGAAATTCAAGCTTGAAAAAGAGAATGAAAACTGAAAATTTCTTTAGTGAGGGTTGGGATTTCAATTCAGTAGCAATTCAGATCTCCACTTGGTTACCAATTGAATGAGAATGCACACTTATTTATAACTGAAATGGATTGGCAAGCATGGTTGCCTCGTGTGCATGGGATTTGAATCCTCCTTGCATGGACCTGTACAGGCGCATGTAAGGCCCAATGATGGGTGTAAATCCTTGCTGAGACCATCTGGAAATGAATTGGACGTGCAATTGGAGTGGCATTAGCTTGCACATGAAGTTTTAATGTGGAATGCAAAAATGAACCTAAATAGAAAACTCTTCGAAACTCACACATGGAAAGTCCAAAAAAGTAATGTGAGTAATGGTTGGAAATCTCTTGAAATAAGGAACAAAAGTCATGTTGGGCAAAAATTCATTTGAAATTTTGAAATTAGAGAAAACTGGTTGTGAAAGTTTAGGTACAAAACATGTCTAAGTCACTCTTGAAAATTTTCACCAAAAGCAAGCATCTTCAAGCCCTTCTGCTTCAATGATGCATGCTTCAAATGGAAAAACCTTCAACATAAAAGTTGTATATATTTTCAATATGATCAATTTAGACTTAAATTTTGCATAATTTGGATTTTTCATGAGAAAGTTATGGGCACTTGAAGTTGGGAATTTTTCAAATTCAATGACCTAGGTCCAAAGTGACCTATAATGTTTTGTATTATCACATGTATTGCTATTAGGATGTCGCAACTGGTGTGAAAAAAACAACCGGCAAAAAAAGAATAACAGAAGAGTCTCCACCGTTCGTTATTTATCCCAAAGGAGGGAAAGGATATGATCGAAGAAAACCTGAAGAAAAAGGAAAAGACAAGGTCTCGCAACCAAATCTTGGGTTCGGGAGTCGATTATGCGAAGGGAAGGTATTAGCACCCTTACGCATCCGTAGTACTCTACGAGATCCACTCTTGTTGTTCTAGTCTAAAGGGTGTAGGTATATCTAAGGTACTATCTGCTAAAAGAAGGTCAAAAGAAAATGACTCGCAAGGAAGTCGCATCCACTGCCTACGTATCTCATATGAGTATGAGAATCAGAGTCTTCGTAGTTCGGCTACCTATGGGTTAAAGAGAAGTGTGCTCGCTAAGACATCGCATCTTATGCCTACGTATCTTATCTGGAATGAGAATCAGAGCAAAACGTAGTTCGGCTAACTACGGGAACAAGGGTCTCGATTGCAACTAGGGCAAGAGAAAGGGAAAGTCTCGATCGCAACGAGGGCAAGAGAAAAGAATCACAACAAGGGAAAAAACAAGCAAGGATTAGTTGTTAGTCGTCAGTCAAAACTCGACAAGACATCGCGTCTCGTACCTACGTATCTCATCTGAACATGAGAATCAGAGTTGTCGTAGTTCGCCTAACTAAGGGTTAAGGATTGCCATCTGAACATGGACTTACAAAAGAGGACACCAGTTGGGTCAAAGGAAAGTGGGCAATGTGTTCACGTCCTAGCAGTAGGTGTCGCAGCTCGCTGAATCGAGTCTTAGGCAGTTACCTCTTTGCAATAGAACGGATTGACATGCCACAAGATCGGAGACGCACGGAAAGTCTAAAAGTGGGGAAGCTCTGCCATAGAGTTGTCATGCAATATGGACTTATGTGTTAGGATTTACAAAGGGGAACATCTACCTAATGTTAGCATGCAAAGAATAAGGGAATTCTACCTATGTTATCAAACAAAGGGTGCTACCTAAACGGAACAAGAGTCAACGGATGGAGCAAGGAGAGGAGCCACGGATAAGGGTAGATGATGATGCCTGAGGTAATCGACTTACAGGTAGATGGAGATGCATGAAGCAATCGACTTACAAGAGAAATGGCGATGCATGAAGCAATCGTCTTACAATAGGATGGATGAATACGTGCTGGTTCTGTTAAGTTTTGAAAATGGTTACTCGACGTTGAATCGAGCTTTTGATCTTGTTTTGAAATGATTATCGGATGTTCATTTTAATTCTTGTATTAACAGATGAATAAAGAATGAAAGAATAAATATTATACACTTTATGGGAGAGGGGTACATTTGTTATGAATGGGGATGGTTCATGGCAATTAAACAATAAGAATATATGCCTCATACATTATACAAGTAGGCAACAGTTATCAATCAAATCAGATAAGTGAGCAGGTATGTAATAAAGTCAAAGAATCAAAGAATGAAATAAGGGAGCACTAAATAAGGCATAGGAAGTATGAACATGTTAAACAATCAAGCAATGGAAGCATGGATGAAAGAAACAAGTATAACAAATGACAAATGAATCAGACAGATAAAAAGATGCACAATAGGTTCACTGAAATAATTTAATCAGGAAATAAGGTAAGGATCAAATAAAACCAAGGTGAAAGGCCTCTAATACATGGCATATGAGATGAACAAGGGAGGATCAAAAGATCTCTTCAATTGTCATAAGCAATCCCTAAGTCAAACATCGATCATAAAGAAGTCAACTGAACATTCAAGTCAACTTAAAAAATATCAAATAAATAGAAAATTAATCAAGAAAATTATGAAAAATTTAACTAAATGAGGTGGGGTCAGGACATCATCATCCCCCAAAAAGATTTTAAAAATAATGAAAATTAGTATGTGAATTAATTGAAATAAAACAGAGGTCAAAACAAAAGTCAACCAAACAAACTAGGTCAAAAATAAATCCAAAAATAAATTGAAAATGGGAAATAAAGTTCCAAGAAAAGGCCAGGTTAACGATGGGACATTGGTCGACCTTCATCCCAAAAATCAAAAGCTAAAAATAATTTTAAGTCATAAAAATAAAATCCATAAAAAAAGTATGCTAAAATGAACCATTTAGAATAAATAATTAAAATAAAACATTAATATGAAATAAATACGAAAATAAAAATTAAATAAAATTACGTAAGACATTAAGAAAAGTGAAAAATATTTTTGGGTAATTTTATGGACAAAGAAAATATTTTAAATAACTAAAATCAAAACAGAAAAATAGATGTGAATTAAAAAAAGAAAATAAAAATGGACATGTGTTAGTGTTAATGGGCTAGGAAGTGTGGGGTGGGAAAAGCAACAGCGCAAGGCCCATGGTCCAGCTCAAATATTCAGCATGTGACACAACTAAATAACATTTTATTTTTAAAAATCATGTCAACATGTATCAATTGGTCAAGTCACTTTAAGTGACTAGAAGACAAAATAGTGTGGGCGGCCCAGATTACATCATGCGCCTTGGATCTAACGGCTTATAACGCGCCACGTATCATCTTCTTCACAAACCAAAAGAAAACCCTATTCCCATGCAGAAAAACGCAGCCATGCAATGATTTTTCAAAACTTCCACTCAAGATTACAAACGCTATAGTGCACCAAATGCCACGAAATAAAAACCAAAACTCAAGTATGAAATGTGTAGATCATCATGGTGACTTGTTTTAGTAAAAATAATGGCTTAATCATGGAGAAAAGTTGACCACAAGAGGTCAACATGGACACGGCATAATGGAAAATTCAGCATGCATAAATTAATAACAAGAACACAAGCATGTGATGACTAGCATGGTAGTGATGATGAATATGGTAAGCAAGCATAAAAATATCAAAACATGGCCATGGAAGAGATGATTACCTAGTGGAATGGTGCTTTCTTTGTGCCTCACTTCAAGGGCTTGATGAGAAAAAGAGGTCTGACTTGTGATGCTTGCCACGAAATTCACACTCTCCTCTTAGGGTTAGGGTTTTCATCTTCTTAAATAGGGTAGATCCAAGTGTTTTATGGGCTTAGAAATCAATGATGTCCATAATCCAAAATAATGCCAAGTGAGGTGTATTAGGAATGGCATGTGAAATATTGTTATTTTGGGCCAAACTTAAGTGATTAAATATCCAATTCATGGCCAAAAGAGGAAAAAACATGTGCTGATTTTAGGCATGGCTTGGCAAGCAAGAAATTCATTCCAAGGTGGTGACTTTATGGCCATGTAACTTGATGATCAAGTCTCCAAATGATGAAATAATGCAAACAGTAGCAAGACCTCATGGAGCTTAGCATCTTTCATGTTGATCACAAGTTAAAATGATGAATGGAAGAAGGTGAAAAATGGGCCTCAAGTTCAGGTTTCATCATGCAAAACTGGTTGGGCCAGTTTGGCCTAAATGCTGCCTAGAAAATCAAGTCATGATGCCAACTTTAAGTGAATGTATCTCTCAAACCATGGATCCAAATGAGATGATTCCAAAAGGAGGTGAAAGAGGACATGGCAAGGTACAATTGTTGTGAAGAAAACATTTTCAAATGATACCTTGAAATGCAACAAAACTGGCCAAGAAGTCTTGACAAACTTTGAAGATTTTGGACTTAGAAATTTTTCTAAGTGTCCTAGAAATATGTCTCACTTTGACTAAGCATAACTTTCTCAATCTTGATCCAAATGGAGCAAACTTTATATCTCTAGAAAGCTTGGAACAATAGGAACAACTTTCATGTTGGAGAAATTTACAAATGAAGCTTTTATATTGATGGAAAATAGGCTTAAAGTAAGTGCAACAATCATGAAAACTTGCCCTAAATGGAAAGTCAACCATTTCCAAATTAAGTAACTTTTTCAATTCCTGATTAAATGATGAATCCATGATCCAACCTTGATCAAATTTCACATGTAGGATCCCTTAGGCATGGATTTTAAGATTCCACTCTCAAAATGTCAGGAGTTGACTTTTCTGGCCCCATAGTTGACTTTTCCCAGACTGTTTGATTCCCGATTCCAATGATCAACTGAAGTACTTCTGGCTCAAATAAAGAGTTGATTTTTTGTATGTAGACCCTTGTGGACATATGGAGGGCCATGGAAAATAGTTTCACCCAAAGAATCAGAAATAAACTAATTTTATACCAAACCCTAATTTTAGGGCAAAATTGATCGGGAACTGATTACACTGATTGCCAATGGATCTTTCTGAGATAATTGTGAATCTTCCTAGGCCAAGATGCCTTTCTAAACATGATATGGATGAGCTCCTCTACTTCCAACCAAACATTTCCTGTTGCAGGTAGCCATGAAACCCTAATTTCCGATTAAATCCAGATGAGCACTCTGATAGCTCTGAATCCTTCCCTGATGAACTGAAGACCATAATAAGATACCTGGAGCCACCTGAGACCTTTGATACTTGTATATTTAGAAAATGAAGTCCAATTCTCAATCTTGCTTTGTGTGGGCTTCTTCTGTTAAAGAGTGATCAATCAAAACCTGATTTCCATGTCACTAATGCAGTATGCAAAGAGTATGACCTAGTATGATGCCAATGAAATGTAAAACATAATCCCATGCTTCCAGGTAAAAATGAAGGGTAAGTTTGGGGTATTACAGTTGCCCCTATTCAATCAACTGGAAACCCGAAAGGAAGATAGCAACGGCTTTCGCGCTTTCGAGGTATCAAGTGATTGAATACGATAAAAACCCGAAAATTTACACTGAAGTACGAAAGTGAAAAATGAAGTAATAACGCCTGTCAGAATCGGCAAAGAGATGGTCTTGATCTGAGCATCAACAAAGAATCCGTCCGGTACGGTGAGAGTCGGTCTGAACACCGAAAAAGAATGTTAGCTTGAATACCAAAGTAAATGGTAACACAGAAATAACCATGGCCTGAATGCTGCTCATCAGTCTGAATACTGGAAATGATTTCGATCTGAGCATCGGAAGATACGAGATCATCAAACATCGGTCTGAACACCGGAAAACTGGCCTGAATTCCACTTCGGTCTGAATACCGGGAAACTGGCCTGAATGCCATAAGTTGCATCGACCTGAACGTCGGAAACTTCTTCGATCTGAACATCGGAAAACTGGCCTGAATGCCACTTCGGTCTGAATACCGGAAACTGCATGAATGCCACAAGTTGCATCGACCTGAACGTCGGAAACTTCTTCGATCTGAACATCGAAAAACCTGGCCTGAATGCCACTTCGGTCTGGATACCGGAAACTAGCATGAATGCCACAAGTTGCATCGACCTGAACGTCGGAAACTTCTTCGATCTAAACATCGGAAAATTGGCCTAAATGGCACTTCGGTCTGAATACCGGGAAATTTTCATGCCTGTCAGCATCGACAGAAATAGGGAAAATGATAATTGAGGTGGCACGTGGGCCAACGACCCCTGCTAGGAATAATAAAGGAAAAGTCATGAACAACCTTCAGTCTGAGTACTGGAAACAAACTTCTGGTTTATCACTTGGGATACCGAGAATGTCTTATGCTTTACATGCGTATGTTTGAATTTTTCAATGGCGTAATGCTCCATGAAAATGGAAATGCTACGCGATTTGGGAGGATGCAATGCAATATGATTCTACATGCAGGGATGCGAAATGCTAGGTTAGAGAGAACGCCAAGCCGAGGCAAAGAATTCTGCTGGGGAAATGATCACAATATTCCGGACCCTCGCAATATTGTTGGAGATACATAGCACAATGAACTCTGTGGGGAAATGACCGGCCACGCGGTGTTCTGGCAACGATAAAATACCGAGACTCTGACTAGGGAAAGAATGGCACTGAAAGCTTGCTGCTGAGGAAAGCGACAGTGGTTCTGGCAACCATAATCTGCGAGAGACGACTCAGCAGGAGAAGCAAACACCGATATGGTACCAAGATTCTGCTTTAAGAAAAGAGACCATGGATCTAGCGTCGAGATCATCGATCTGGCATCGAACCCTGAGGAGCAGACGCTTCTGTTGGGAAGATACAGTCTGGCACTGTCAACTCCGTTGGGGATATACAGTCTGACACTGTCAACTCTACTAGGGAATGTACAGTGTGAAACACATGCTCGGGGAGTACAGTAGTGAGAGCCTGCTGGGGATTGAAGAATCCAATGCTTGGACCAACTTTGCAGGGATAAGATACCAACTACCAATTGTTGAAGAAAAACAATCGCGATCATCTGCTGGGAACCTTAAGGAGATGCCCCGAGTGTACCTGTTCTGAATAGATGATCCAAAGCACTTAAAATTTACAACAATTTTAAATGTTTATTAAGCATGTACCTGTAAAGCTCTTATGTTTCATGATGCAATGTTTATCAAAAATTCGGACGTCATTTTTGCAAACAAAATAGTAAAATGAAAATGAACACAGAGATCTACTAAATAACATGATTTTATTGATTGAATGGCCTCTGAATAGGCATTTACATCAGGAAGCAATCCCTGGAAAGAGGTAATTACACAAAAGATGAAAACAGAAATTAATCTAATGGCAATGTGAAATGGATTTCTATCGGGTTCCAATTCTGCTATGACTCGCTCGTCTTCAAGATCCTCCAAATGATCTGCTTTCTGAAAAAAGTGATTGGACTGTTTCCTATCCTTCGAAAGTTTCCAGTTATCGAAACGAGATGAGATTCAGAACTACTCTGAACGCAGTCATTCGCTTAATCCCTAACTTTTGCCTGGATCGCCCTTTCGGGTTTTCAATCCACCGGGATACCCATTTTTGCCTAAGCTGCCTTTTCAGGTTTTCAACTTACCGGGTGTACAATCTTTTCATCTTTAATCCCTAACTTTTTCCCGAACCTTTTTCATTTTCTTGGTTCGCCGGGATGCCCATTTTTGCCTGGACTATTCTTTTTATCGTCCAGCGGGTCTATTTTATGCGAAGTATTTTTTAACTGCGTCTGAGTTCACAGGGGAAGTGAAGTCTTCACCATCCATAGTTGCAAGCATTAAGGCTCCACCATCAAAGATCTTGGTGACAATATATGGTCCATCATAGTTAGGAGTCCATTTTCCCCTGTGATCTGTCTGAGGAGGAAGGATCCTTTTCAACACCAAATCTCCGACTTGGAAGCATCGAGGACGCACTTTCTGATCAAAGGCTCTCTTCATCCAACTTTGATATAACTGCCCATGACAAATGGCTGTCATTCGCTTTTCTTCGATAAGACTCAACTCATTGAACCTTGTCCGAATCCACTCAGCTTCGTCTAACTTGATATCCGGCACGACTCTTAGAGAAGGAATCTCCACTTCAACAGGTAAGACTGCTTCCATACCATACACAAGGGAGTAAGGGGTTTCCCCGGTCGACGTACATACTGAAGTACGGTACCAATGCAAGGCGAAGGGTAACATCTCATACCAATCTCTGTACGTAACGACCATCTTCTGCACAATCTTCTTTATGTTCTTATTTGCTGCCTCAACAGCACCGTTCATCTTGGGACGATAAGGGGAAGAATTATGATGTTGAATGTTGAAGTTCTTGCACAACTCCTTCATCACTTTGTTATTGAGATTAGAACCATTATCAGTAATGATTCTTTCAGGAACCCCATAACGACAAATGATTTCTTTCTTAATGAATCGGGCAACCACATGTCTGGTGACCTTCGCAAATGACGCTGCTTCGACCCATTTGGTGAAATAGTCGATGGCAACAAGGATGAAACGATGCCCATTGGAGGCAGTCGGCTCAATCTTTCCAATCATATCAATGCCCCGCATGGCGAACGGCCACGACGAAGACATCACATTCAGAGGATTTGGCGGCCTATGCACCTTATCAGCATAAATCTGGCATTTATGACACTTCCGAGCATATTTGAAACAATCAGATTCCATGGTCATCCAGTAATAACCCGCTCTCAACAATTTCTTAGCCATTGCATGCCCGCCGGCATGAGTACCGAAGGAGCCTTCATGAACTTCCTGCATTAACATGTCCGCTTTGTGTCTATCCACGCATCTGAGCAAAATCATGTCGAAGTTCCTCTTATACAGTACATCGTCTCTGTTCAAGAAGAAACTGCTTGCCAATCTTCTCAAAGTCTTTCTATCATTGTTGGATGCCCATGCAGGGTACTCTTGATTCGTCAGAAAGCACTTGATGTCGTGGTACCAGGGCTTGTCATCAACTATCAGTTCAGCAGCAAACACATACGCGGCCCTATCAAGGCGCATAACATCGATCCTGGGAACATGATTCCACCAAATCACCTTGATCATGGAGGATCAAGTAGCAAGAGCGTCTTCCATCTGGTTCTCATCGCGAGGTATATGATACAGCTTTACTGTCGTGAAGAAAGTCAACAGTCTTCTCGTGTAATCTCTGTAGGGGACCAGATTAGGCTGGAGAGTATTCCAATCACCGTTCACTTGATTGATCACTAGAGTTGAATCTCCGAAGATGTCTAGAGTCTTGATTCTCAAATCAATGGGTTGCTCAGTACCCAAGATACAGGCCTCATACTCAGCTTCATTATTGGTGCACTCAAAAGTCAGACGGACGGTGAAAGGCATGTGGGCACCTTTCAGAGTGGTAATGACAACACCAATTCCACTTCCTTTGGCATTGACGGCCCCATCAAACATTAAAGTCCATTTTTCATCAGGATCAGGTCCCTCCTCAACAACTGGCTCTTCACAGTCTTTTATCTTGAGGAACATGATGTCTTCATCCGGAAAATCAAACTTCATCGACTCGTAATCATCAATCGGCTGCTGAGCAAGATAGTCTGACAGAATACTCCCTTTGATGGATTTCTAGGATGTATACTGGATGTCGTACTCTGTCAGTACCATTTTCCAACGAGCAACCCTTCCGGTGAGAGCTGGCTTCTCAAATATATACTTGACTGGATCCATCTTGGAGATCAGTAAGGTTGTGTGAGTCAACATGTATTGTCTCAATCGCTTAGCAGCCCATGCAAGTGCACAACATGTCTTTTCAAGCATTGAGTATCTCGGCTCGCAATCTGTGAATTTTTTACTCAGGTAGTAGATGGCATGCTCTTTCCTACCTGTCTCGTCGTGTTGACCGAGAACACAACCCATGGAATTATCAAGTACTGTCAAATACATAATCAACGGTCTTCCTGGGACTGGAGGCATAAGGATTGGAGGATTCTGCAAATACTCTTTTATTTTCTCGAAATCCCTTTGGAAATCATCGTTCCACCTGATAGCCTGATTTTTTCTTAACAATTTGAATATTGGCTCACACGTGGCTGTTAGGTGAGAGATGAACCTTGCAATGTAGTTCAACCTCCCTAAGAAACCACAGACTTATTTTTCTGTTCTTGGCTCAGGCATTTCTTGTATCGCTTTCACTTTGGCCGGATCCACCTCAATCCCTTTCTCACTAACAATAAAACCCAGCAGTTTTCCAGATCTCACCCCGAAAGTACACTTCTTCGAATTAAGCCTCAGCTTGAATTTCCTCAAACGCTCAAACAGTTTCTGCAAATTCACCAAATGTTCTTCTTCCGTCTGAGATTTGGCAATCATATCATCAACATAAACCTCGATTTCATGATGAATCATATCACGAAAAAGAGTTACCATAGCTCGTTGATATGTTGACCCAACATTTTTCAGACCAAACGACATCACCTTGTAGCAGAAGGTGCCCCATGGGGTTATGAAAGTTGCCTTCTCCATGTCTTCTGGTGGCATCTTAATTTGATTATAGCCAGAAAAGCCATCCATGAAGGAGAATACCGAGAACTGAGCCGTGTTATCCACCAAAACATCGATGTGAGGTAATGGGAAATCATCTTTAGGACTAGCTCTATTCAGATCCCGGTAGTCAACACACATCCGTACCTTTCCATCCTTCTTAGGTACTGGAACGACATTTGCAACCCATGGCGGATAATTTGTAACCGCTAGAAACCCTGCATCCAACTGTTTTTGCACTTCTTCCTTTATCTTGACAGCCATCTCTGGTCTTGTTCTTCTGGGCTTCTGCTTGACCGGAGGACAATCCTCTTTGAGAGGCAAACGGTGTACCACAATGTCTGTGTCAAGCCCTGGCATGTCTTGATAAGACCAAGCGAAGATGTTAACATACTCTTGCAGCAATTCAATCAGCCCCATCTTCACATTATCTTCCAAAGCAGCCCCTATCTTGATTTCTCTCTTGACGTCCTCGGTGCCAAGATTAATCACTTCAATAGACTCTTGATGCGGTTGAATGACCCTTTCCTCCTGTTTTAACAACCTGGCAAGTTCTTCAGGGAGTTCACAATCTTCATCACCCTCTTCTTCAGCTTGAAAGATTGGATTTTCAAAGTCAAAGCGAGCCATAACAGAACTGTTATCAATAGGATCCGGTGACGTGCATCTGCATGAGTGATGGTATGTGCTTATGAGTGTGAACAAGGAGTCAAGACTAAACAAAACATTGCCAAATATATTTTTTTTATTTTTGAAAATTGCAAAAATAGAAAGACAATGAACAAAAGATTTGAATGCATAAAGACGTCCTTTATTTATGATAAAAAATGCAGGTATTCACATAGATAAGCCCTACAATGAGTCATTACGCCCTGGGCGGAACGTAAGACTTGGATATGCACAAACAAACAAAGAAAATTACTCTTCAAGAAGAGTGACTTGGACAATCTCTTCAGAAGACCAATTGCGGAGAACTTCACCCGGGACCCTCGGACGCACCCAGTTGTCAATGTCACAATCATTATCCCCATCTTCTTCGTTGATTGCAGAGATCTGGCCATACTGAATGATGCCAGCACTGGAGAAAGTAATCGGCCCCTGACGAGTCTGAGGCGTTGAAGTTGTAGAAGTCAATGCTGGCTGATACCCAATCCCAAACTTGTCTTCCTTTATCGGTAAATCCAACAGACGTCCCCAACCGGGAGCAACACCTGAATTTACCAAGGCATGTGCCTGCTTGAAGGACAAAATAGAGGCATCTGCTTCAACCTCTTCCACTGGAGCTGCATCCTTGACTTGAACTGCCTCAAAATGATGTGATGCAATGCAAAATGAATGCAAAATGATTTGATGAATGCAAACTGATGGGAATCAGGATTGCTGTATCTGCTTGAACAATTGTCAGGTCGCACTGTCTGAAGAGAAAACCACTGAGGAACATATAAGAGATCAAAGCTCTGCTCCGACAAGAATACCAGAAAACCGGGTTGGTTGAAGGTCAAGGTTTCCTAAATTTAGCCCGCCCCTCACTGGTAGGTTCTAAGAACAGAAGTTTGTCAGCTTCTAACCCTTTAGTCGAGAATAATACCTTTACCACCGAAGGTTTGGCATTATTACGAGATAAAAGACCTCCACTGACTCCCCTCAACAGGACATCCTAAAAGCAAGTTCCCAGCCTCGGGGTCCTCGGATTGAGCAGTGAGAATGCGCCCACCAGAGCTAACATAACCGCGTCTCGGAGGAGAGGCCTCGACTGAGTCCTCGGGAAATGGTCACCAGAGTCGACGGTTTCTAGAGGAACATCATGTCGTTATGGAACACCCGTAGGACAGAATATATCCAAAAGAAACCTCGTATGGGTGTGGGTCTTCATGAACGACTTAACGTAGCAACATGCTACGCAATCCTCATGACTATCCACTCTAAAACCTGTGTGTACGCTCAAGCCTGGGTAATGGGCTTATCTCTCATAGAACAACCCATCCCAACAAACAACCAACCCAACAGATCCAACAGATACAACAATCATATGTACACAATGCAATAAGATAAAGCAGATAAATGCTGAAAGTAAATAACTATACAAAAGAATACACCCAACAAACAAGAAACTCACAAAAGCTAGGAGGGACTCACCTAGGGAAACCAGGGTCCCCAGCAGAGTCTCCAGCTGTCGCAACTGGTGCGGAAAAAAAAATAACAGAAGAGTCGCCACCGTTCGTTATTTATCCCAAAGGAGGGAAAGGAAACGATCGAAGAAAACCTGAAGAAAAAGGAAAAGACAAGGTCTCGCAACCAAATCTTGGGTTCGGGAGTCGATTATGCGAAGGGAAGGTATTAGCACCCTTACGCATCTGTAGTACTCTACGGGATCCACTCTTGTTGTTCTAGTCTAAAGGGTGTAGGTATATCTAAGGTACTATCTGCTAAAAGAAGGTCAAAAGAAAATGACTCGCAAGGAAGTCGCGTCCACTGCCTACGTATCTCATCTGAGCATGACAATCAGATTCTTCGTAGCTCGGCTACCTATGGGTTAAAGAGAATTGTGCTCGCTAAGACATCGCGTCTTATGCCTACGTATCTCATCTGGAATGAGAATCAGAGCAAAACGTAGTTCGGCTAACTACGGGAACAAGGGTCTCGATTGCAACTAGGGCAAGAGAAAGGGAAAGTCTCGATCGCAACGAGGGCGAGAGAAAAGAATCGCAACAAGGGCAAAAACAAGCAAGGATTAGTTGTTAGTCGTCAGTCAAAACTCGGAAAGACATCGGGTCTCGTGCCTACGTATCTCATCTGAACATGAGAATCAGAGTTGTCGTAGTTCGCCTAACTAAGGGTTAAGGATTGCCATCTGAACATGGACTTACAAAAGAAGACACCAGCTGTGTCAAAGGAAAGTGGGAAATGTGTTCATGTCCTAGCAGTAGGTGTCGCAGCTCGCTGAATCGAGTCTTAGGCAGTTACCTCTTTGCAATAGAACGGATTGACATGCCACAAGATCGGAGACGCACGGAAAGTCTAAAAGTGGGGAAGCTCTGCCCTAGAGTTGTCATGCAATGTGGACCTATGTGTTAGGATTTACAAAGGGGAATATCTACCTAATGTTAGCATGCAAATAATAAGGGAATTCTACCTATGTTATCATACAAAGGGTTCTACCTAATGGGTGCTACCTAAACGGAACAAGAGTCGACGGATGGAGCAAGGAGAGGAGCCACGGATAAGGGTAGATGGTGATGCCTGAGGCAATCAACTTACAGGTAGATGGCGATGCATGAAGCAATCGACTTACAAGAGAAATGGCGATGCATGAAGCAATCGTCTTACAATAGGATGGATGAATACGTGCTGGTTCTGTTAAGTTTTGAAAATGATTACTCGACGTTGGGTCGAGCTTTTGATCTTGTTTTGAAATGATTATCGGATGTTCGTTTTAATTCATGTATTAACAGATGAATAAAGAATGAAAGAATAAATATTATACACTTTATGGGAGAGGGGTACATTTGTTATGAATGGGGATGGTTCATGGCAATTAAACAATAAGAATATATGCCTCATACATCATACAAGTAGGCAACAATTATCAATCAAATCAGATAAGTGAGAAGGTATGTAATCAAGTCAAAGAATCAAAGAATGAAATAAGGGAGCACTAAATAAGTCATAGGAAGTATGAACATGTTAAACAATCAAGCAATGGAAGCATGGATGAAAGAAACAAGTATAACAAATGACAAATGAATCAGACAGATAAAAAGATGCACAAAAGGTTCACTGAAATAATTTAATCAGGAAATGAGGTAAGGATCAAATAAAACCAAGGTGAAAGGCCTCTAATACATGGCATATGAGATGAACAAGGGAGGATCAAAAGATCTCTTCAATTGCCATAAGCAATCCCTAAGTCAAACATCGATCATAAAGAAGTCAATTGAACATTCAAGTCAACTTAAAAAATATCAAATAAATAGCAAATTAATCAAGAAAATTATGCAAAATTAAACTAAATGAGGTGGGGTCAGGACATCATTATCCCCCAAAAAGATTTTAAAAATAATGAAAATTAGTATGTGAATTAATTGAAATAAAACAAAAGTCAACCAAACAAACTAGGTCAAAAATAAATCCAAAAATAAATTGAAAATGGGAAATAAAATTCCAAGAAAAGGTCAGGTTAACCATGGGACATTGGTCAACCTTCATCCCAAAAATTAAAAGCTAAAAATAATTTTAAGTCATAAAAATAAAATCCATAAAAAAAGTATGCTAAAATGAACCATTTAGAATAAATAATTAAAATAAAACATTAATATTAAATAAATATGAAAATAAAAATTAAATAAAATTAAAAAAGACATTAAGAAAAGTGAAAAATATTTTTGGGTAATTTTATGGACAAAGAAAATATTTTAAATAACTAAAATCAAAACAGAAAAATAGATGTGAATTAAAAAAAGAAAATAAAAATAGACATGTGTTAGTGTTAATGGGCCAGGAAGTGTGGGGTGGGAAAAGCAACAGCGCAAGGCCCATGGTCCAGCTCAAATATTCAGCATGTGACACAACTAAATAACATTTTATTTTTAAAAAGCATGTCAACATGTATCAATTGGTCAAGTCACTTTAAGTGACTAGAAGACAAAATAGTGTGGGCGGCCCAGATTACATCGTGCGCCTTGGATCTAGCGGCTTATAACGCGCCACGTATCATCTTCTTCACAAACCAAAAGAAAACCCTAATCCCATGCAGAAAAACGCAGCCATGCAATGATTTTTCAAAACTTCCACTCAAGATTACAAACGCTATAGTGCACCAAATGCCACGAAATAAAAACCAAAATTCAAGTATGAAATGTGTAGATCATCATGGTGACTTGTTTTAGTAAAAATGATGGCTTAATCATGGAGAAAAGTTGACCACAAGAAGTCAACATGGACACGGCATAATGGAAAATTCAGTATGCAAAAATTAATAACAAGAACACAAGCATGTGATGACTAGCATGGTAGTGATGATGAATATGGTAAGCAAGCATAAAAGTGTATTAGGAATGGCATGTGAAATGTTGTTATTTTGGGCCAAACTTAAGTGATTAAATATCTAATTCATGGCCAAAAGAGGAAAAAACGTGTGCTGATTTTAGGCATGGCTTGGCAAGCAAGAAATTCATTCCAAGGTGGTGACTTTATGGCCATGTAACTTGATGATCAAGTCTCCAAATGATGAAATAATGCAAACAGTAGCAAGACCTCATGGAGCTTAGCATCTTTCATGTTGATCACAAGTTAAAATGATGAATGGAAGAAGGTGAAAAATGGGCCTCAAGTTCAGGTTTCATCATGCAAAACTGGTTGGGCCAGTTTGGCCTAAATGCTGCCTAGAAAATCAAGTCATGATGCCAACTTTAAGTGAATGTATCTCTCAAACCATGGATCCAAATGAGATGATTCCAAAAGGAGGTGAAAGAGGACATGGCAAGGTACAAATGTTGTGAAGAAAACATTTTCAAATGATGCCTTGAAATGCAAGAAAACTGGCCAAGAAGTCTTGACAAACTTTGAAGATTTTGGACTTAGAAATTTTTCTAAGTGTCCTAGAAATATGTCTCACTTTGACTAAGCATAACTTTCTCAATCTTGATCCAAATGGAGCAAACTTTATATCTCTAGAAATCTTGGAACAAGAGGAACAACTTTCATGTTGGAGAAATTTACAAATTGAGCTTTTATCTTGATGGAAAATGGGCTTAAAGTAAGTGCAACAATCATGAAAACTTGCCCTAAATCGAAAGTCAACCATTTCCAAATTAAGTAACTTTTTCAATTCCTGATTAAATGATGAATCCATGCTCCAACCTTGATTAAATTTCACATGTAGGATCCCTTTGGCATGGATTTTAAGATTCCACTCTCAAAATGTCAGGAGTTGACTTTTCTGGCCCCATAGTTGACTTTTCCCAGACTGTCTGATTCCCGATTCCAATGATCAACTGAAGTACTTCTGGCTCAAATAAAGAGTTGATTTTTTGTATGTAGACCCTTGTGGACATATGGAGGGCCGTGGAAAAGAGTTTCACCCAAAGAATCAGAAATAAACTAATTTTATACCAAACCCTAATTTTAGGGCAAAATTGATCGGGAACTGATTGCACTGATTGCCATAATAAGATACCTAGAGCTACCTGAGACCTTTGAGACTTGTATATTTAGAAAATGAAGTCCAATTCTCAATATTGCTTTGTGTGGGCTTCTTCTGTTAAGGAGTGATCAATCAAAACCTGATTTCCATGTCACTAACGCAGTATGCGAAGAGTATGACCTAGTATGATGTGAATGAAATGTAAAACATAATCCCATGCTTCCAAGAAAAAATGAAGGGTAAATTTTGGGGTATTACAGATTATGAAATTTTTTCCAACATAACATTTGAGGTAGACATATTAATATTTCCAATGCATTTGGTCTCACCTCAAAATCATAAAAAATAAGGAAGTTAGGTCCTTGGGAAATTGACCCAAAATTAGGGTTTCAGTCAAAATGACCTATAATGTTTTGAAATGAATGATGACCTTCCAAGTTTCAAATGGATTTTTGATTAACATGAAAGTTGTTTATATGGTTCTTAAGAACATTTTTTATCTTAGGATCATCTTCATTTGACAAACACATTAAAAGTTGCATCTCAGTGATCTTCAGTTTAGTCAGATGACTTGACTGGTCAACTTCTCAAGGCCAAACATCAAATCTTGATGAATGAATGATTGAGGATTCTCACATAGGCTAATATATGCATAAAATAGTGAATTAAATAACTTACCTTGATTAAATTTGATCATAGGTTGAGGTTGCTTCATGAGTAAGGCACAATCAAAGCACAATTGAATTAGGGTTTCCTTGGGAAACAATCCTCAAGCCCTTTGGGTTATCTTGATCAAATTGACAAATTGAGATACTTGGGAGACATATATGATGATTAGGAACTTTGTGGACCATTGTCATGTTTGCTTTCATCTTCATCTAGCCATTTCATTGAGCTTAGGAGCCTCCTAGGAGCATGGGAGCACATGATCACTTGAGCTTCAAAACAAAAAGAGTTAGTGATATAATTTTACGCTTTTGGTTAAATAAGAAAAGCAATAATATACAATACAAGCATGCTTGGTGGTCTCAAACCACTCAACTAAGTCCCAACCCTAGGGTTAAGGAGCCAAACATGATATGATCCTTGAGGCAATGCAATGAGTAATGATATGATGCCATGAGGGATCTTAGGGTCAAAATTAGGGTCTTACAGTATGATAGATTAAGTAACTTCCTTTTGGAAAATAATTTTACTAAAGGGAAAGTAGACACAACTCTCTTTTGCAAAACCTTTAAGAATGATATTCTAGTTGTGCAAATTTATGTTAATGATATTATTTTTGGTTCTGCTTATGCTTTATTGTGCAAGGATTTTGCTAAGTCAATGCAAGCTGAATTTGAAATGAGTCTGATGGGAGAACTCAAGTTCTTTCTAGGAATCCAGATTGATCAATGTTTAAAAGGAACATACATTTATCAGAGAAAATATACAAAGGAACCTCTGAACAAGTTTAACTTATCAGAATGCAAGCAAGCAAAAACTCTAATGCATCCTACATGTATTCTAGAGAAAGAAGAGGTAAGCAGTAAGGTAAGTCAGAAGCTATTCAGAGGTACGATAGGCTATCTTCTTTATCTAACCGCTTCTAGATCTGATATTTTGTTTAGTGTATACTTATGTGTTCGCTTCCAATTACATCCTACGGAAAGTCACTTAATTGTTGTTAAGAGAATCTTTAGGTATTTGAAAGGTACTACTAACCTTGGTTTGTTTTACAGAAAATCAAGTGAATATAAATTAGTAGGCTATTGTGATACTGACTATGTTGGAGACAAAATAGAAAGAAAAAGTACTTATGGAAGTTATCAATTTCTGGGAGACAATCTGATCTCATAGTCCAGCAAGAGACAATCAATAATTGTGCTTTTAACAGCTGAAGCTGAATATATTACAGCTTTTGGATGCAACACTCAAATACTTTGGATGAAGAGTCAGCTGGAAGATTATCAGATATCTAAGAGTAACATTCTTATTCTCTATGATAATATTCTGCTATCTGTTTATCTAAGAATCCTATCTTGCATTCTAGGGCTAAGCATACTGAAATTGAACATCACTTTTTATGTGACTATGTTTAGAAGGGTATTTTTCATCTAAAATTTGTTGATACATACAATCAATTGGCTGGTATCTTTACAAAACTTCTTGCTAAAGATATATTCGTTTTCATTCTGAAAAACTTATTTATGGCTATATGTCCAGAATGAAATTGACGTATTTCATAATGTTTAAGTCTTCCGAACTCTAGATTAGATTATGAGAATCTTATTAGTTGACTCTGAAACATGAGCTTTCTGAAGTAAGGAAGTTTCATGAATCATAAAGGTTATGATCAGAAAAAATCTTATTGATTTGTCTTCTTGATTCTAAATAGTCATTGCATTAAATGGTTGTCATATAGTTTGATTTCATGTGGTTCTAAGTGGTGACAGTTGTCCCACTTTCTGAGCATGCATGAAGAAAGCGTGACACATTAAGTTTCGCATTTCTTGGAATTAAGTTAAAAACTCTTATGCTCCCCCCTATGACTACTGTAGCGGTGTATTCGTCACCATTGGAAATATTAATTAGATCCAAGGTAAATCATACAAAGTCGAGTTGTCACCGCACTTCTATTTATCCAAAGGAATGGCTAGAAAGCGAACAAAAGCCTATAAAGTTTTACAAACAAAACTAGTAAAAGAGGGTCAGAGATCTAGGTAAGGGGGTTGGTTATGTCATGGGAAGGTGTTAGGCACCCACAACATCCTAGGTACTCCTAGGGAGCCCTTTTCACAACTTGTTGTAAAAATTAATGTTTATGAAATTATTTATGTGCAAACATGATTGAAGAGATGAGAAAAGAATATACAAGTTTATTTACATTTTTGTGTTTGGATGGATGAAACCCATTGCCTACGTACCTTTCATGAAAGATAAGGATCAAAACGTCGTAGTTCGGCTAAAAGATTTCTAAAAAGTGAGTGGATTGATTGGTCCAAAAGCCTTAAGGTCTTTTGTTATCAAAGGGAGAAAACTCGACCTGAAAGACCACAAGTCCACCATGTGAGAATAGCTTCAACATGCTAGTGAGGGGTTAACCCTATAATAAGCATGGAAGTCTTACAGTTCGATCACTAAGGACAACGGTGAGATTTACATCAACCACTAAGATAATTCAGATCTATGGCTAATGCATGAAAACTTGATTAAGAAGTGGACAAGGGCCACAAAAGCAATTGAGTGGGTTGAATTAACCAATTAGAAGTATTCACAAAGATAGTCAAAGTTGACTTAAAGATTCAATTCAAAATGAGTATTATAAAAAGAAAGTTTGAAAATCAAAAGCCTAAGGCTTAGGTTTCTAGTTTTGAAAACAAGTCAAAATGTTTGCATAAAAGATTTTCTGGTTTGGGTTAAGGATGAGAATATGGATCAAGGTTAAGCATGCAAAAGGTGAGGGTTAAGGGAACAAAACCACAAACAGGAGTTGCTTTCTCAAGATCATAGAAATGATCCAAGTAAGTTCCTTTGGAATAAGCACAAGGCAAAAGCAAATAAAGCATGTATCAGAGATAACAACAGCAAGGGGAAACAAGATGCCAATAGATGGTCTTACACTCGACTCCAAGGAAATAGAATGTCAATCAATGGTCTTACATCCAACTCCTAACAACACAAAGGAAACAAATGCCAATGGCTGGACTTACAATTGACTCCTCAAAGGACAAGATAAATGTCACAAATTATGAGCAATGATCATGGTAACGATATACAAGTAATGCTCAAAAAAAGAAAACAATGCACAGAGGCACACATAAAACATCAATGCACAGATGAACAAACAATCACACGCTATACACAAACAAGAGGCTTCACACAAGGGTGGGCTTTAGTCAAGGGGTCATATCAACCTCGACAAACAAGCCAGTTGTATAAGTGTAAACAGAAGCTCTTAACCACTAACATTGAGAGTTAGGGTGAAGCTGATGAAAGGGGAAATGAGGATTAGACCTCATGCTCTTAACCCTGGCCTGGGTGAGCTCAAGACACTGAAAGTGTGGGGATCCAGAATGAGGAATCCTATTCCACATGACTGACTCTATATAAGATTTTGGGTGTTTATTCAAAAGCATCAGCACGTAGTGCGAGCATAATGAAAGACTCAACTGAATAGCAGGGGATTGATTGCAAATCCCTTCTATCTGCCAATTGCCTCTTCACTTAGGAGGTCTTAACATGTAACCATGCCTCATTTAGAGGTCTTTAGCACAAAATTAAACAATCAAGAACATGGCCTCTTAAGAAGGGCTTCAGACAGGTGCCTGCCAAAAGGATGGCAGGACTTCCAGACTACATGAAGAGAAGAATGGTTACCTAAGTGGTATACCAACCACAAGCAAATCAAAGCTCAAGCAAGAGCTAAAAGCGACAAAAGTACCTGTACAAAAGGCTAGTCAATTAGTAACTCAGACAAACAAACAGAAAACAGACAAAACCAACAGTGGTTTCCAATATGTACATAAAGTAAGTCCTAAAAGGCAATCATTCAAGTGAGTTCACCACCAAAGGACCTACAACACAATCAAAGTTAGTTAACCAAAGTAACTTGCATCTCAAGTAATGAGATCACATCAACCATTATAGCTAATTGCTTGAACCTGAAATACAAAGCTCAAAAGGTGAGTACAAACCACTAGTGCAAAGACTAGGGTCAAAGGCAAAGCAAAAAGTCAAAACAGAAGTTGATGTTCAACATGAAGCACATTTATTCAAGTGAGAACATGTCCTAAAAAGGATCAAATCCAAATCAATAAGCAAAGCCATCTAATGAGCAAGATAAGGCAAATGCAATCACAATGCACACAATTGGATATCAAACATAAAAAATCCACATTAAAATATAAATGAGTCTAATGATCATGAAAATTTTTATATGTACACAACATGTTAAACACAAGCATCATGCAAAAAATTGGAATCAGAAAAGCTCAATTGACATGTATATAAAAATGAACAAGAGCAACATCAAAATGTGTGACACACATTGTCACACCATACATTCATGTGTCCCAAACAGAGATGGATTATGCTAAAAATGCCAAACTAAGCCTCAAAAATCATGTAACATGTTAGGAATCAGCATATCAAATTTCATGGTAATTGGACAATGTATGAGCATTTCACAATCAATTGAATGAAACATGGTAGATTTGCATACATGTTCAAACACACAATCTCAATCAAAAATCCAGAACCAATCAAATCACACAAATGACATCTAAAAATAAAAGACATTAATACAAACAAGTGAGAAAAAATTGGAAGTAATTTGGATTAATATGCTATTTTTTATGATTTTTGCAAATTGAATGAACAAAAATGAAATATCAAATAAAATGCATGTCAAAAAGTGGAGGGAAATGGAAATGATTTGATAAAGTTTGAAAAAGCGCAGCCAGTGGGAATCGAACTAAGTTCACATTAAAATAGAGGCGCCTGAAAAAAAATATTCACAATGTTGTGGCCAGGAATCGAAGGGAGATTGGAGGCGCATTCACAAAACACTGCCGTTTTGGATTAAGGAGGGAAATCAAAAGAAAAATGAAAGAAAGCCTGGCACGGTATCGAACACAAGACGCAATGGTGAAAGGCGCTGGAACAGTGGATCTTAGCACGCTGAACCAGGAAAACCCTAGGCCGGTGGTTGACGGTGGTTTCCACCGTCTTCCTCGTTGAGACGGCGGCGCTACAGTGCATTCTGTAACACCCCGATAAAATATGATAATTATTTAATTTAAGTTAATAGTATATTTATTAATTTAATTAAATAATTGGAATATTATTGGATTATTATTATTGGAATAATAAAGTTGGAATATATATAAAGGATTCCAGTTGGTAAAAAGGGTTTTTCACGTGAAAACCAGAGAAGCGACAGAAAGTGAGAAAAGGGCAAAGAGGAAGAGCAAGAGAACAAGGGTTGAAGAAGGGAAAAGCTTGAAGTTAAAGGATTCGCCGGATTAACTCAGGTAAGGGGGGGTTTATCGTCGTTTAATGGGTATTATGGGTTAACATGTAATGGGTAGTAATAAGCCATTGAATTGACCCTAATTTGGATGATGAATGTTGCAAATTGTGATGATCAAATTACGTTAAAAACTGTGATTAAATCTATAATTGGATGAGTTGTGATTTTCTGGACGTGTAGCCGTTTACGGAATCGAAATCGGAGGTCCGGAAGTCCTCCGACGGCGAAAAATGCGGGTAATTCTGCATTCTGTTCGTGTTAGCGCAGGAACAGCTTTCTGTCTTGCGTTAACCGGTTAACCCAGGGTGTTAACCGGTTAACACTGTTATAAATTATGAGAAATTGCTGTCTGTCTTGCGTTAACCGGTTAACCCAGGGCGTTAACCGGTTAACACTGTTAAAATGTGCCAGGAAGCGTGTTCTGTGTTGCGTTAACCGGTTAACCCAGGGCGTTAACCGGTTAACACTATTTGGAAAGTGGAAGATTGATATTTAAATAGTGTGGACATATTTGATGATTGGCCTATATTGGTGTATGATATAGTAGGAATCCTTTCCCGTTGTTTTGAGCAGTATAGGTATTAGTAGAGCGTGCTAATACTGTGATTTATTATTTGGCATGACATGATATGATTCTGTGATAAATATGCTGATAATGTATGATGGTATGCATAATGCTGTGAATATATCTATTATGTATGCAATTGTGGATGGACTGTTTATGGCTTAGAGTGTGAGCATATGTCCATTGTGGATTGTTGTTGATGGTTGCATGCTAGGTGATTTAGCGTGCATAGTATGGCCTTTATGGTGGTAGCTAATTCCCATGGTGAGGACTTAGTGAGTGAGTTATTGTGGATTGTTGTTGATGTTTGCATGCTAGGTGATTTAGCGTGCATAGCATAGCCCTTGGGGTGGTAGCTAATTCCCATGGTGAGGAATTAGTGAGTGAGTCACTAGGTCTCAAATGAGTGGGACTAGTGAGCTTGGTAGCCGTATCTGGATTTGATCGGTGAGGTTGAACTATGTGTTCACGAATAGTCGGTACCGCATGCATGGAGTCTCATTGCATAATGTATGTATGGCGTATAATATGAATGGATGTATTCCAATATTATACGTGTGTTTTGTGTTGGGTTGATTATGATTATGAATTTGAGTTGATGTTGTCGTTGCTGAATGTGTGATCTGATTTGGGTGATGAAATGTGTTAAATTACTTAGCATTACATGATATTTTATAATGCTTATTATATCGATTGAGGAACTCACCCTTACAACTATGTTTCAGGTAACGAGCAGTGATTGAGTAGAAGCTAGTGCTTGGAGTCTAGTGTAGTTCCTTAGTGAGTCATGCTCTGGTAGATGTAACATCGGGACGGGATGTTTACTTTGTTTTCAATTGTGGTTGTTGAACAGTTTTACATGTAATGTGATTACATGGTTTGCATGATTGATTAGATCTCTATCCGCTGCGAATTGTGCAATGTTTTATTTTTGATTAATAAATGAGCATGACAAGTTATTATGGTGAATGGTGTGAAGTGTCAAGTGTGACACCCTTAAATTGCATATCTACTCTGATTTATATTTTGTTGAATTAATTAATTATTGGGGTATTTTAGAAGGGTGTTACATTAGTGGTATCAGAGCATAGTCGGTCGAGTCGAGTCGTAATTATTCTGTTTCCCTGTACGTGATAGGTGTTGTGTAACCCTATCAGTACTTATTGTTTTAGCTTGTTGGGTTTTCAGAATAGAGATGGCTGGAAGAGGTAGAGACGATGCTGCGATTGCTGAGGCTCTGGGTATGCTAGCTGGAGTACTTGGAGGGAATCCGAATGTTGTGGGATTGGGAGCTGCTCGTCAACTGAGTGAGTTCCAGAAGAACAATCCTCCAATGTTCAAGGGAGCATACGATCCAGATGGTGCTCAGAAGTGGTTGAAGGAGATCGAGAGGATCTTCCGAGTGACTGAGTGTGCCGATAACCAGAAGGTCAGGTTCGGTACGCATATGCTATCAGAGGAAGCAGATGATTGGTGGGTTGCTACCCGCACTGAGTTGGAAGCTGCTGGGAGTGCTGAGATCACTTGGGCGGTGTTCAGAGAGAGATTCCTGAGGAAGTACTTTCCAGAGGATGTCAGAGGAAAGAAAGAGATAGAGTTCTTAGAATTGAAGCAGGGCAACCGGTCTGTTACTGAGTATGCTGCTAAGTTCACAGAGCTGTCGAAGTATTACACTCCCTATGATGAGGCTACTGGGGAATTTTCAAAATGTGTGAAGTTTGAGAACGGGTTACGTCCCGAGATCAAGCAGGCTATTGGGTATCAGCGGATTAGAGTGTTTTCTGACTTGGTGGACTGTTGCAGGATTTTTGAACAGGATACCAAGGCCAGAGCGGAGAGCTATCAGCAGAGGGTTGATAGGAAAGGCAAGAATCAGAATGATCGTGGGAAGCCGTATGCAGCTGGCAAAGGTTTCCAGAGACAGAATGGGATGAGGAGACCTAGTGGGGGAGACTCCAGTGCCCCTGCTAAGTGTTACAGATGTGGTCAGGCTGGACATCATATCCATGAGTGTACCAGTACTGAGAAGAAGTGTTTCAAGTGTGGCAAAGGTGGTCACTTGGCTGCAGAGTGCCGGTTGAAGACTATGACTTGTTTCAACTGTGGAGAGGTGGGTCATATTAGCCCACAGTGTCCTAAGCCGAAGAAAGAGAACCAGTCGGGAGGCAAGGTCTTTGCTTTATCGGGTTCTGAGACTTCTGCAGATGATCGTTTGATCCGAGGTACGTGTTATATTAATGGCTTTCCTCTTGTAGCTATTATTGACACAGGTGCGACTCATTCCTTTATATCTTTGGATTATGCTGTGAAACTTAAATTAGAGATATCTGAGATGCATGGGGGTATGGTGATTGATACTCCTGCGAAGGGTTCAGTGACTACTACTTCAGTTTGTTTAAATTGCCCTTTGAGTATTTTTGGTAGAGACTTTGGGATGGACCTCGTGTGTCTTCCCCTAGTGCAGATTGATGTTATCCTGGGTATGAACTGGTTGGTGTTTAATCGAGTTTATATCAACTGTTTTGATAAGGTTGTGATCTTTCCTGAGATTGAGGAAGGAAAGAGTTTGTTTCTATCAGCAAGGCAGGTGAATGAGGCAGTAGCAGATGGGGCAGAGTTGTTTATGCTGTTAGCGACTTTGGAGGCTAAAGAGAAACTGGTGATTTGCGATCTGGCCGTGGTGTGTGATTTTCCTGATGTGTTTCCTGAAGAATTGAATGAATTACCGCCAGAGCGTGAAGTTGAGTTCTCGATTGATTTGGTACCTGGTACTAGGCCGATATCGATGGCTCCGTACCGTATGTCTGCTGTTGAGTTAACTGAATTGAAGAGTCAGCTGGAAGATCTGTTGGATAAGAAATTTATTCGTCCGAGTGTGTCACCGTGGGGCGCACCAGTGTTATTGGTTAAGAAGAAAGAAGGTACTATGAGGTTGTGTGTGGACTACAGGCAACTGAATAAAGTGACGATCAAGAATCGGTATCCTTTGCCAAGGATTGATGATTTGATGGATCAGTTGGTTGGTGCGAGTGTGTTCAGCAAAATAGATTTGAGATCGGGGTATCATCAGATACGTGTGAAAACTGAGGATATTCAGAAGACTGCTTTCAGAACAAGGTATGGACATTATGAGTATTCTGTAATGCCTTTTGGTGTGACTAATGCGCCTGGGGTATTTATGGAGTATATGAATAGGATTTTCCATCCGTACCTAGACAAGTTTGTTGTGGTGTTTATTGACGATATTTTGGTGTATTCAAAATCTGAAGAAGAGCATGCTGAACATTTGAGAGTGGTTTTAGGAGTTCTACGAGAAAAGAAGTTATTTGCTAAACTGTCCAAGTGTGAATTTTGGTTAGAAGAGGTTAGTTTTCTTGGTCATGTGATTTCAAGAGGTGGTGTTGCTGTTGATCCTTCTAAGATAGAAGCGGTATCTGAGTGGGAAGCTCCGAAGTCAGTTTCTGAGATAAGGAGTTTTCTTGGACTTGCAGGTTATTATAGGAAATTCATTGAAGGATTTTCTAAGTTGGCGTTACCGTTGACGATGTTGACTAGAAAGGGGCAAGCGTTTGTTTGGGACTCAAAGTGTGAAGAAGGTTTCCAAGAGTTAAAGAGAAGGTTAACTACTGCTCCTATTCTGATATTACCAAGTCCATCGGAACCATTTGAGGTTTACTGTGATGCTTCATTGTTGGGTTTGGGTGGTGTTTTGATGCAGAATAAGCAGGCTGTAGCTTATGCTTCGAGACAACTGAAGGTTCATGAGAGGAACTATCCGACACACGATTTAGAGTTGGCAGCTGTGGTATTTGTTCTGAAGTTATGGAGGCATTACTTGTACGGGTCAAGATTTAAGGTTTTCAGTGACCATAAAAGTTTAAAGTATTTGTTTGATCAGAAAGAGCTGAATATGAGACAGAGGAGATGGTTAGAGTTTCTGAAGGATTATGACTTTGGTTTGAATTACCATCCGGGTAAAGTAAACGTAGTGGCTGATGCATTGAGTCGGAAATCATTGCATATGTCTATGTTAATGGTTAAGGAATTGGATTTAATTGAGCAGTTTAGAGACTTGAGTTTGGTGTGTGAGAGTACTCACAATAGTGTTAAATTGGGAATGTTGAAGTTAACGAGTGGTATTCTGGATGAGATTAGAGAGGGTCAGAAATCCGATGTGCTTTTGGTTGATAAGTTGACTCTAGTGAATCAAGGTCAAGGTGGTGAATTCAGAGTTGATGAGAATGGTGTTTTGAAATTTGGTAATCGGGTGTGTATTCCGGATGTTACCGAACTTAAGAAGAGTATTCTTGAGGAAGGACATCGTAGTGGCCTGAGTATTCATCCTGGGGCTACGAAGATGTATCATGATTTGAAAAAGTTATTTTGGTGGCCGAGAATGAAAAGAGAAATTGCGAGTTTTGTTTATTCTTGTTTGACTTGTCAGAAGTCAAAGATTGAGCATCAGAAGCCGTCTGGGCTAATGCAACCGTTGGCTATTCCAGAGTGGAAGTGGGATAGTATCAGTATGGATTTTGTTTCTGGTTTACCGAGGACAATTAAGAATTTTGAAGCTATTTGGGTGATTGTTGACAGATTGACAAAATCGGCTCATTTCATTCCGATCAGAATGGATTATCCGTTAGAGAGATTAGCTGAGTTGTATATTGAGAAAATTGTAAGTTTGCATGGTATTCCGTCGAGTATTGTTTCGGACAGAGATCCTAGATTTACATCGAAGTTCTGGGAAGGTTTGCAGAGGGCTTTGGGAACTAAGCTGAGATTGAGTTCTGCATATCATCCGCAGACTGATGGTCAGACTGAGAGGACGATTCAGTCGCTGGAGGATCTTTTGAGGGCTTGTGTTTTGGAAAAGGGAGGTGCTTGGGATTGTTATTTGCCTTTGATTGAGTTTACCTACAACAATAGTTTTCATTCGAGCATTGGTATGGCACCGTTTGAAGCTTTGTATGGTAGGAGATGTCGGACACCTTTATGTTGGTATGAGTCCGGTGAGAGTGTTGTGGTTGGACCGGAGATTGTTCAACAAACTACGGAAAAGATTAAGATGATTCAGGAGAAGATGAGGATTGCTCAGAGTCGTCAGAAGAGTTATCACGACAAGAGGAGGAAGTCACTTGAGTTCCAAGAGGGAGATCATGTGTTTCTTCGTGTTACTCCGATAACTGGGGTTGGTCGAGCTTTGAAGTCGAAGAAGTTGACACCTCGATTTATTGGTCCTTATCAGATTTTGGAGAGGATAGGGGAGGTAGCCTATCGTATCGCTTTACCGCCGTCACTTGCGAATTTGCATGAGGTTTTTCATGTGTCTCAGTTGAGGAGGTACATTCCTGATCCGTCGCATGTGGTCCAAGTAGATGATGTACAGGTGAGAGATAACCTGACTGTTGAAACATCACCGATGAGGATCGAGGATCGAGAGTTGAAGCAGTTGCGGGGTAAAGAGATTGCTTTGGTAAAGGTAGCTTGGGGAGGACCAGCAGGTGGCAATGTGACTTGGGAACTTGAGAGTCAGATGAAGGAGTCTTATCCAGAGTTATTCGCTTGAGGTATGTTTTCGAGGACGAAAACTCTTTTAGTGGGGGAGAGTTGTAACACCCCGATAAAATATGATAATGATTTAATTTAAGTTAATAGTATATTTATTAATTTAATTAAATAATTGGAATATTATTGGATTATTATTATTGGAATAATAAAGTTGGAATATATATAAAGGGTTCCAGTTGGTAAAAAGGGTTTTTCACGTGAAAACCAGAGAAGCGACAGAAAGTGAGAAAAGGGCAAAGAGGAAGAGCAAGAGAACAAGGGTTGAAGAAGGGAAAAGCTTGAAGTTAAAGGATTCGCCGGATTAACTCAGGTAAGGAGGGTTTATCGTCGTTTAATGGGTATTATGGGTTAACATGTAATGGGTAGTAATAAGCCATTGAATTGACCCTAATTTGGATGATGAATGTTGCAAATTGTGATTATCAAATTACGTTAAAAACTGTGATTAAATCTATAATTGGATGAGTTGTGATTTTCTGGACGTGTAGCCGTTTACGGAATCGAAATCGGAGGTCCGGAAGTCCTCCGACGGCGAAAAATGCGGGTAATTCTGCATTCTGTTCGTGTTAGCGCAGGAACAGCTTTCTGTCTTGCGTTAACCGGTTAACCCAGGGTGTTAACCGGTTAACACTGTTATAAATTATGAGAAATTGCTGTCTGTCTTGCGTTAACCGGTTAACCCAGGGCGTTAACCGGTTAACACTGTTAAAATGTGCCAGGAAGCGTGTTCTGTGTTGCGTTAACCGGTTAACCCAGGGCGTTAACCGGTTAACACTATTTGGAAAGTGGAAGATTGATATTTAAATATTGTGGACATATTTGATGATTGGCCTATATTGGTGTATGATATAGTAGGAATCCTTTCCCGTTGTTTTGAGCAGTATAGGTATTAGTAGAGCGTGCTAATACTGTGATTTATTATTTGGCATGACATGATATGATTCTGTGATAAATATGCTGATAATGTATGATGGTATGCATAATGCTGTGAATATATCTATTATGTATGCAATTGTGGATGGACTGTTTATGGCTTAGAGTGTGAGCATATGTCCATTGTGGATTGTTGTTGATGGTTGCATGCTAGGTGATTTAGCGTGCATAGTATGGCCTTTATGGTGGTAGCTAATTCCCATGGTGAGGACTTAGTGAGTGAGTTATTGTGGATTGTTGTTGATGTTTGCATGCTAGGTGATTTAGCGTGCATAGCATAGCCCTTGGGGTGGTAGCTAATTCCCATGGTGAGGAATTAGTGAGTGAGTCACTAGGTCTCAAATGAGTGGGACTAGTGAGCTTGGTAGCCGTATCTGGATTTGATCGGTGAGGTTGAACTATGTGTTCACGAATAGTCGGTACCGCATGCATGGAGTCTCATTGCATAATGTATGTATGGCGTATAATATGAATGGATGTATTCCAATATTATACGTGTGTTTTGTGTTGGGTTGATTATGATTATGAATTTGAGTTGATGTTGTCGTTGCTGAATGTGTGATCTGATTTGGGTGATGAAATGTGTTAAATTACTTAGCATTACATGATATTTTATAATGCTTATTATATCGATTGAGGAACTCACCCTTACAACTATGTTTCAGGTAACGAGCAGTGATTGAGTAGAAGCTAGTGCTTGGAGTCTAGTGTAGTTCCTTAGTGAGTCATGCTCTGGTAGATGTAACATCGGGACGGGATGTTTACTTTGTTTTCAATTGTGGTTGTTGAACAGTTTTACATGTAATGTGATTACATGGTTTGCATGATTGATTAGATCTCTATCCGCTGCGAATTGTGCAATATTTTATTTTTGATTAATAAATGAGCATGACAAGTTATTATGGTGAATGGTGTGAAGTGTCAAGTGTGACACCCTTAAATTGCATATCTACTCTGATTTATATTTTGTTGAATTAATTAATTATTGGGGTATTTTAGAAGGGTGTTACACATTCAACAAATTTTTTTCCAGAATTTTCCATGGCATATACCGTTCGAACCGTCTCAATGCGTAGAACAAGAATCTAACATTCATTAAACCTAATTCTCACTAACAAACACAGATCGATCCAAAACATCATGTACATCAAAAAATTCAACTCAACATATCTCATGCAATTCTTCACCAAATCAAATTCTACTTATATCAGGATCATCAGCATCAAAAGCTCTACCTAATCATGGCAATGAATTAAAGAAACATGAGATTCGAAATCCAACCTTCTTGAAGAACAGTGAGTTGAAACAGTGGATTCAAGCTTCCTCCAGCTCCAGATTTCCTTCCTCAACCTTGCTATGAAGTCTGGTACACGAATTGATGCTTGAAAAGGCTTGGATCTAGCTCAAATCACAACCTCCATGTTCATGTTCATGTGTTGAAGCAGCTTGTTTCTTCACCAAAACCTTCAATCCAATACTTGATTTGCACTCAGTGATGATCAATGAACACGATTATGCAGTAAAATTGAGGTGTTATGTGAAAGAATTTGAGATTTGAGATGAGAGAAAAAATGGAGGGAAATCCAAAATCTAGATCTAGAATGTGTGAACCCCTGAAAATTCTGTTATGATTTAGGCTTTATACCCTGTCCTAATCACTCTGAAATTTGGCTTAAGCTTGTGTTAATTGGGATTAAGTGAAAATGAGATGTATGACCAAAATTGGTAAGTGTGTGGTGCATGGCTAATTGTACACGTGAACAGTGCACATGCAAGGTGCAATTTCACTCAAAATCAGCTCATGAACACAATGGCAATGGTATTTTTCATGTATGATCAATAAAATTTGAATTCTCCATTTCCCTCCAAAATGAACATGCATGGTCAAATGATCATATGAGTTAATTTCATGCAATGCAATGTTTGATTTGGAAAATATTAGTCATGACAAGCATTTTGCAAAAAGAGTGGTTCATTTTGGAGTTTTTGTTCAAAAGTTATGGCATGTTGAACTTCTATGCACCCTTGGCAATCATTTGATCATAATTTTTTAACCATTCATTAGATGCTCATGATCTTGGACTTTTTGGAAATGGGAGAGAAAGATCTTCAACTTTCATGTTCAACAAAATTTCATTTGAAGCTTCTTTGATGTTGGAAAGTTAAGTTGAATGTGAACCAAAACTTGACATTTTTGGGAACTTGAAATTATAGGTCACTTTCCATTTTGGGAAACTTTTGTCTTGACCTCAAAATCTTCAATATAGATGTATGAAATGATGAATAGGCCTTGTTTGAACATGAATGAGGATGTTAAGATCAATTCCTCAACCTCAAAGCCTTCAATTGACTGTACAGTTGATTGTATTGGGCCTCAAATGACCTGAAAATGTCTGATGAACTCTGGCCTTTGCCACTTGGTAAATTTGCTTCAAAATGGAACGTTGCTCATGTAAGCTCAACAAAATGATCATATGGTTCTCATCTCAAGAAAATACCATCAGCTCTTGTACAAATGATTCTCTTGAATTGCTTGACCTGTGCTTGCTTAGACTGCAAAACAAATATTAGATGACATATTTTTGGTGCTTTTGGTTAGTAATTAAAACAAGAAAAACAATGATATACAATGCAAGTAATGCCTGGTGATCTCAACCACTCACAAAGAGATCCCACCCAAAGGGAAAGGAAGCAAAGATGCTCAAAGATCCTTGAGGCTATGCAATGCAATGATATGATGCCATGAGGGATCTTAGGGACAAAATTGGGGTCTTACAGATGCCCCTATTTAAGGTCATTCTAGCCGGAGAAGTGAAGGTTAAAATCTTCGTCTCGACGCGGTAGAATGGGCTTAAATAATAACAAAGAGACAAATTTTGGTCCTTAAGAGACCTCATGATGTAAATGTATGTATGCAAAATAAAAACTCTGTGGGGATATATGTCCACAAAGAAGAAAAGAACAAGTGGATAAAAAGAACAACTCCCATGAATAGTTCATTCTATGGGGGGAAAGACCCTACTGGGGAACAACAGACTCAAAAATGCGTGAGCAGGTCACGACTTGAAACTGGGAGACAGGAGTTTCCAAAGGGAATGATCCATTGGAAAGACTCAAAACTGACTGAAAGACGCATGTATTGGGGAATATGCCAATACAGCAGAATTATCCACAAAGGATACTTCGGATAAAAATCCGGAAACAGGCTAGGGAAGGATGAACAAAATATCCCTGCCGGGGAAAATGCATGTATTGGGGAATACTCCCAAAACAGCAAAACTATCCACAAAGGATACTTCGGATAAAAATCCGGACACCGAGGGGAACAATCCACTAAGGGACTCCACTGGGGATGTCTAAAAAGACAATCTTGGGGAAATAACAGGAATGAGGTGTTACCGGTTTGTAGGTAATAAGCTCAAGAAGAATGGATATCTAAGACCGGTATAAGGGTGAGAGATATCAAAACTTCGAAACATCTGAGGAAAACCTAAAAAAGGTATATTTCGACTCAGGAAAATCTGGCTCCACAGGGGACCGAGGTCATAATAGGGAGCAGAAAGGAAGGAACACCAGGGATACCGGGTAGGTATGTAATAGGTGACCGACCAGGGCGTGAATTGGTGTGTGTTCCAAAACACTCATCATCCTGAAGAAAGCTGGAAAAGCAGACTTGATTTTTTTTTTAGGATGGATATTCGACTCCACAAAGGGAAATATGAATCTTACTCGACTGGAGAAGGACAGAAGGCTTCAACCAAAGAGCGCATGAGATATATTATCTATTACCGTCAGAACGTAGATAATATACTCGCATGGAAGATTATCCACAACCGGTTACTGGGTTAATAAAGGATAAATCGACCGAAAACGTGCATTGGTGTGTGTTCCAAAACACTCATCATCCTGGAAGAAAGCAAAACGCAAACTTGTTAAAGGATGGATATTCGATTCCGAAAAAGGAATACGAATCTTACTCCGCTGGAGAAAAAATCAAAAGATTTTGACCAAAGAGTGCATGAGATATATTATCTATTACCGTCAGAACGTAGATAATATACTCGCATGGAAGATTATCCACAACCGGGTTGTAAGTTGTTAAAGGATAGATCAACCGAAATCGTGAATTGGTGTGTGTTCCAAAACACTCATCATCCTGGAAGAAAGCGAAACGCAGACTTGTTAAAGGATGGACATTCGATTCCACAAGGAATACGAATCTTACTCAACTGGGGAAGAACAAAAGACTTCGACCAAAGAGTGCATGAGATATATTATATATTGCTGTCATAACGTAGATAATATACTCGCAAAGGAAGGGACACCAGAGATACCGGTTTGTAGGTATGTAATAGGTGACCAACCAGGGGGAGAAACAATCATTACCAACAAAAGGGTAGATGAAAGATGACTCGCTGGGGATATTGATAAAAAAATCAATGATTCGGGGAACATATCACTGACAAACGGTGAAAGGACCCACTGGGGATAGAATTGCTTGCTCAGAGCAATTATCCACAAAAAGAGGGAATATCAAGACCGAATATTGGATAATGATAGCCACCAAAGAGTAACCGTCATCAACAGGGATGAACAACAAAGGTTAACTCTGCACAGGGGCAAAAGTAGGGTTTACAACTACCGGTTTGTAGGTAGAAAACCAATAAAGTAGGACTTATAACTACCGGGTTGTAGGTAGAAGGCCAAAAATTCCACCGGGGATAAGATGAATGAATTATTCATTTATACCACGGGAAAGCACAAGAGACAGTTGAAAAAAGGCTAATTCAGGATCAAACCAAAAAGGCAAACTGAATCAAGACTCATCCTAATGAGGATATAACTCAATAGGGAAATCCATCCCAATATATGTGTTGGGAGGAAACAGAAACAACCGTCGTCCACGAGGATGTATCTCAGTGGGGAAATGGCAGGAAAGGATAGACACTTTCTGCTTATGGGGCTGACTCTAAATGGGGAGATCAGACACACCGACATCTGCTTGGGGAAAAATGTATCACCAAAAAGCAGGAGGCAACAAACAAAAGATATATGGCAAAGAATGCAACATGAATATCTGAATGTTATGATTATGCATGATTTATGCATGATTTATGTTTGATGAATGCTGACAAACAGACATTTCTAACACAGACAGGCCCAGGGAACAAACGCCCGGTACTACATCTCAAGAGAGAAAGCCAGAATCACCGGAGAATAAACAATTCTGACGGGATCAGGAAACAGCAAGATCTCTGCAAGGGATGAATCACCATAGATAAAATCCACCACCACGAATCTACTGGGGATTTATCCGAGGAAGAGAAGGAGAACTGGGGATCAACCACCAAATACTGAACCTTCCAAAAGGAACCACATCTGCTGAGGAGGAAAGAATCACTGCTCTGCTGAAGGGAGGGGAGGTGAAAACCTCAACAAGCACTCTGATGGGGAGGAGTCATAACAAAGACTCTGCTTGGGAGAAATCCCAACAAATACCCTGCTCGGGGGAAAAATCTCAACAGAAGCTCTGCTTGGGGAGAAACCCCAACAACAATCTGGAGAAAGAGGATACAGCCATGCCAGGAATATGAACAAATGTCTTACTCTGTTGGAAATCATGCCATCCTTGGGAGAGCACTGAGAGTTTCTTAAGTATCCTTTCATCATTGTGAATGTTCACTTTGTTTAAAAACAATTTTTTTTGAAAAATTTGTTTGTTTAAAAACAATGATATTTTATCAATTAAAACATGCAAAACATTTGTTGAATTGAAACAAATAAGAATGCAAATAATTGGATAAAAGCTCAAATTGATTTGATGGAATGGTAGCCTGCAAACGGCAAGACTCCATAGATCTGTACAAAATTTGAAATCGGTGATATATATTGGAAGAGGGCTACATTGAACATAATGAGCATTTCTCTACCAATTCGAATCTGATGTATTTGACGCTTCAGTTGACGATGACTGAGCGAGACTCTGACGAAAAGACAGTTGTAGAACAAAAAGTCTTGTCAGGATGCAGTTACTTGCCAAATCCCTAATTTTTGCCTAGATTGCCCCAGGGTGAGGTACTCAATCTAGCGGGATGCAAATTCATTTTTTCATGTCTCTAATTTTTGCCTGGATCGCCCTTTCGGGTTTTCAATCCACCGAGACGCTCATTTTTGCCTAAGTCGCCCTTTCGGGTTTTCAACTTAGCGAGCTATTCTGTTTTTTCTTTTTAGGCGAAGTATTTCTTGACTGCATCTGAATTCACAGGACAAGTGAAATCCTCCCCATCCATAGTTGTAAGCATCAAAACACCGCCTGAAAAGGCTCTCTTGACAACATATGGACCTTCATAGTTTGGAGTCCACTTGCCCTTGGAATCGGGCGCGAAAGATAAGACTTTCTTGAGCACGAGGTCACCTTCTCGGAACACACGAGGCTTGACCTTCTTATCGAAAGCTTTCTTCATTCTTTGCTGATATAACTGACCATGGCACATGGCAGTCAATCGCTTTTCTTCAATCAGATTCAATTGGTCATAACGACTCTGAACGCATTCAGCATCAGTCAACTTGGGATTTGAGGGTGCCATTTCTTTTTATTTTCCTCTTCTTTTTTTTTTTGATTTTTTTTATTTGATTTTGATTTTGATTTTGATTTTGATTTTGATTTTGATTTTGTTTTTCACCCCTCTTTTTTTTTTACATTTGTAAAACCCCAATTTGACTATTTCCGGGTTCTCAATATGCGGCTGAATGATCTTCTTTTCATGCTCAAGAAGACGGGAGATCTCGTCAGGAATCTCTTCAACATCATCTTCCTCTGCTTCAAATACAGGGAATTCAAAATTGGGAGATGGCGTTGGATCATTATGTTCAATGGGTTTAGAAATCAACCTGCATAATGATTTTGGATAATGAAAAGCTTTAGAATTTAACCAAGCAAATCATTATGCAGATGAAAAGATTGCTTTTATTCTTGTTTTTAGGGTTTTTTGTGATCACCGATTTCATGCAAAAAGCTAAAAGGGAAAACAATTGGAAAAACAAATGTTTAACATGAATTTATTGAATGAAAATATCATTGTATTTATGCTTGCCAACAATGTCATCATTTCTCCTTTTGGCATGGGAGAAGGGTTTTCAAACAAAGCAAACATATTACGCTGACTTATGAATGACCGTAGGAACATCCACAGCGACCCAATTGTTGCAGATCCCGCCAGGGATGACAAAATTGTCAGAGTCCTCTGCATCCTTTTCCAAGACAGCAGCAGCTTCGTCACTCTGAGCAGTGTGGATGAAACCTCCACTCTTGAACAACCCTTGCTCGTTGAAGACCCCTGATGAATAGCCAATGCCATCCCGGGACTTGTTATCTTCAAGCTCGATCATCTTTCCTAATCCAGCAGTTGCACCACGCTCGATGGCCAATTTCGCATCTCTATAGGAAGCAAATGAAGGAGTTCTCTTCTCAACAGGCTCGGCTATAGATAAAGCTTGGAAAGGCGTTCCAACTTCATCCTTAGCATCTATGTATGAGAAAGAAGACAAGTGGCTAACCAGGAATAAATCCATCAAAAGCACTTAGTCTGGTTATTTCCTCTTTGAGTTCACAGTTCTCTTGCTCAAGATGATCCATCAATCTGGAAGAGTTGGCTCTGGTGTAGTACCGGTGAGTCAGCTTGTCTTCAAAATAAATGAAGAGCAACAGAGTCAGGCCACAGACAAGAAGACCGGGAACAAACACCTGCTTATGCGCATGATGCATGCAATGCTTGTGCATATGATTTGTTTTTATATTTCAAAGGAACTTTTAGGGTTCTATTTGCAAATTTTGAAATATTAATCATTTTATTGCATATGGAAATATCTCATCAAATAATTCTTTGTCTTTCCATGTTTTAAAATTTTGCAAAGAAACTCCTTAAGTTCCTTGAAAAAAAAATTCTCATTTTTTGATGATATGGATGCAGATGAATGCATGAATGCAACAATCACACTCAAGGATCAAGAAAAGCACACCAAACAAAGGTCATGGGATGGCTCATATTATCCTTAATATCAATCATCCATTTTGGTGGATTATGGTTTTCACCTTATCAAAACCCAAGTTCCATTGATATTAACGATATATGAACGGCTCAACCATCCTTAATATCAATCATCCATTTTGGTGGATTATGGTTTTCACCTTATCAACACCCAAGTTCCATTGATATTAAGGATGTCTGAACGGATCAACCATGAATCACGGGTTTGTTGCGAGTCACGAGCATGGAGTCTCGGTTAAGAACCACCCAAAGGGAGTGTACTATGGTTTAAACCTGCCGAACATGTTCTACAAGAGGTTCCCATAGTCATCATCCCATCTTTCGAATATTATCGGAGAAACGAATACTCGTATTCCAAAAATATTCTCAAGAGAGACTCTTATGAGTGTAGTATCGCGTAACAATCGCATCAGATATTACATCTGAACGACATCTGCACTACGTCCTAAAAATAGGCCAAGATGGGCTTGGTAAACTAAGGTCCTTGGCTTCTATGGTCTATATTGAAAGAATAATGTCTAACCACAAATGACTTGTGTGACATCATCGATCCAACATGACCTCCACCAAGTGAATGGACTCGCAAGTCAACTTGCTAAGGAATAACTCCACACAAGTCGACGAGACTATGCCATTCTCCTATCATAAGGTGCACTCGAGTTCGGGTGTAGAACTCATCTCACAGAGATCACCAAGCAAAGCAAGCAATTGATATATCAAGCAATTCAAACATTACAATCAATACAGTAATCCCAAATTGCACCAAAAATATGTCATATAATAAATAGACAATATAATACAACAAGTGTGAAAAGTTGGCAAACCCACTAGGAAGATTTTATCCCTAGCAGAGTCGCCACTTTTCTGTAGCGGTGTATTCGTCACCATTGGAAATATTAATTAGATCCAAGGTAAATCATACAAAGTCGAGTCGCCACCGCACTTCTATTTATCCAAAGGAATGGCTAGAAAGCGAACAAAAGCCTATAAAGTTTTACAAACAAAACTAGTAAAAGAGGGTCAGAGATCTGGGTAAGGGGGTTGGTTATGTCATGGGAAGGTGTTAGGCACCCACAACATCCTAGGTACTCCTAGGGAGCCCTTTTCACAACTTGTTATAAAAATTAATGTTTATGAAATTATTTATGTGCAAACATGATTGAAGAGATGAGAAAAGAATATACAAGTTTATTTACATTTTTGTGTTTGGATGGATGAAACCCATTGCCTACGTACCTTTCATGAAAGATAAAGATCAAAACGCCGTAGTTCGGCTAAAAGATTTCTAAAAAGTGAGTGGATTGATTGGTCCAAAAGCCTTAAGGTCTTTTGTTATCAAAGGGAGAAAACTCGACCTGAAAGACCACAAGTCCACCATGTGAGAATAGCTTCAACATGCTAGTGAGGGGTTAACCCTATAATAAGCATGGAAGTCTTACAGTTCGATCACTAAGGACAACGGTGAGATTTACATCAACCACTAAGATAATTTAGATCTAAGGCTAATGCATGAAAACTTGATTAAGAAGTGGACAAGGGCCACAAAAGCAATTGAGTGGGTTGAATTAACCAATTAGAAGTATTCACAAAGATAGTCAAAGTTGACTTAAAGATTTAATTCAAAATGAGTATTATGAAAAGGAAGTTTGAAAATCAAAAGCCTAAGGCTTAGGTTTCTAGTTTTGAAAACAAGTCAAAATGTTTGCACAAAAGATTTTCTGGTTTGGGTTAAGGATGAGAATATGATTCAAGGTTAAGCATGCAAAAGGTGAGGGTTAAGGGAACAAAACCACAAACAGGAGTTGCTTTCTCAAGATCATAGAAATGATCCAAGTAAGTTCCTTTGGAATAAGCACAAGGCAAAAGCAAATAAAGCATGTATCAGAGATAACAACAGCAAGGGGAAACAAGATGCCAATAGATGGTCTTACACTCGACTCCAAGGAAATAGAATGCCAATCAATGGTCTTACATCCAACTCCTAACAACACAAAGGAAACAAATGCCAATGGCTGGACTTACAATTGACTCCTCAAAGGACAAGATAAATGTCACAAAGTATGACCAATGATCATGGTAACGATATACAAGTAATGCTCAAAAAAAGAAAACAATGCACAGAGGCACACACAAAACATCAATGCACAGATGAACAAACAATCACACGCTATACACAAACAAGAGGCTTCACACAAGGGTGGGCTTTAGTCAAGGGGTCATATCAACCTCGACAAACAAGTCAGCTGTATAAGTGTAAACAGAAGCTCTTAACCACTAACATTGAGAGTTAGGGTGAAGCTGATGAAAGGGGAAATGAGGATTAGACCTCATGTTCTTAACCCTGGCCTGGGTGAGCTCAAGACACTGAAAGTTTGGGGATCCAGAATGAGGAATCCTATTCCACATGACTGACTCTATACAAGATTTTGGGTGTTTATTCAAAAGCATCAACACGTAGTGCGAGCATAATGAAAGACTCAACTGAATAGCAGGGGATTGATTGCAAATCCCTTCTATCTACCAATTGCCTCTTCACTTAGGAGGTCTTAACATGTAACCATGCCTCATTTAGAGGTCTTTAGCACAAAATTAAACAATCAAGAACATGGCCTCTTAAGGAGGGCTTCAGACAGGTGCCTGCCAAAAGGATGGCAGGACTTCCAGACTACATGAAGAGAAGAATGGTTACCTAGGTGGTATACCAACCACAAGCAAAGCAAAGCTCAAGCAAGAGCTAAAAGCGACTAAAGTACCTGTACAAAAGGCTAGTCAATTAGTAACTCAAACAAACAAATAGAAAACAGACAAAACCAACAGTGGTTTCCAATATGTACATAAAGCAAGTCCTAAAAGGCAATCATTCAAGTGAGTTCACCACCAAAGGACCTACAACACAATCAAAGTTAGTTAACCAAAGTAACTTGCATCTCAAGTAATGAGATCACATCAACCATTATAGCTAATTGCTTGAACCTGAAATACAAAGCTCAAAAGGTGAGTACAAACCACTAGTGCAAGGACTAGGGTCAAAGGCAAAGCAAAAAGTCAAAACAGAAGTTGATGTTCAACATGAAGCACATTTATTCAAGTGAGAACATGTCCTAAAAAGGATCAAATCCAAATCAATAAGCAAAGCCATCTAATGAGCAAGATAAGGCAAAGGCAATCACAATGCACATAATTGGATATCAAACATAAAAAATCCACATTAAAACAGAAATGAGTCCAATGATCATGAAATTTTTTATATGCATACAACATGTTAAACACAAGCATCATGCAAAAAATTGGAATCAGAAAAGCTCAATTGACATGTATATAAAAATGAACAAGAGCAACATCAAAATGTGTGACACACATTGTCACACCATACATTCATGTGTCCCAAACAGAGATGGAATATGCTAAAAAAGCCAAACCAAGCCTCAAAAATCATGTAACATGTTAGGAATCAGCATATCAAATTTCATGGTAATTGGACAATGTATGAGCATTTCACAATCAATTGAATGAAACATGGTAGATTTGCATACATGTTCAAACACACAATCTCAATCAAAAATCCAGAACCAATCAAATCACACAAATGACATCTAAAAATAAAAGACTTTAATACAAACAAGTGAGAAAAAATTGGAAGTAATTTGGATTAATATGCTATTTTTTATGATTTTTGTAAATTGAATGAACAAAAATGAAATATCAAATAAAATGCATGTCAAAAAGTGGAGGGAAATGGAAATGATTTGATAAAGTTTGAAAAGGCGCAGCCAGTGGGAATCGAACCAAGTTCACATTAAAATAGAGGCGCTTGAAAAAAAATATTCACAATGTTGTGGCCAGGAATCGAAGGGAGATTGGAGGCGCATTCACAAAACACTGCCGTTTTGGATTAAGGAGGGAAATCAAAAGAAAAATGAAAGAAAGCCTGGCACGGTATCGAACACAAGACGCAACGGTGAAAGGCGCTGGAACAGTGGATCTTAGCACGCTGAACCAGGAAAACCCTAGGCCGGTGGTTGACGGTGGTTTCCACCGTCTTCCTCGTTGAGACGGCGGCGCTACAGTGCATTCAACAAATTTTTTTCCAGAATTTTCCATGGCATATACCGTTTGAACCGTCTCGATGCGTAGAACAAGAATCTAACATTCATTAAACCTAATTCTCACTAACAAACACGGATCGATCCAAAACATCATGTACATCAAAAAATTCAACTCAACATATCTCATGCAATTCTTCACCAAATCAAATTCTACTTATATCAGGATCATCAGCATCAAAAGCTCTACCTAATCATGGCAATGAATTAAAGAAACATGAGATTCGAAATCCAACCTTCTTGAAGAACAGTGAGTTGAAATAGTGGATTCAAGCTTCCTCCAGCTCCAGTTTCCTTTCTCAACCGTGTTATGAAGTCTGGTACACAAATTGATGCTTGAAAAGGCCTTGATCTAGCTCAAATCACAACCTCCATGTTCATGTTCATGTGTTGAAGCAGCTTGTTTCTTCACCAAAACCTTCAATCCAATACTTGGTTTGCACTCAGTGATGATCAATGAACACGATTATGCAGTAAAATTGAGGTGTTATGTGAAAGAATTTGAGATTTGAGATGAGAGCAAAAATGGAGGGAAATCCAAAATCTAGATCTAGAATGTGTGAACCCCTGAAAATTCTGTTATGATTTAGGCTTTATACCCTGTCCTAATCACTCTGAAATTTGGCTTAAGCTTGTGTTAATTGGGATTAAGTGAAAATGAGGTGTATGAACAAAATTGGTAAGTGTGTGGTGCATGGCTAATTGTACACGTGAACAGTGCACATGCAAGGTGCAATTTCACTCAAAATCAGCTCATGAACACAATGGCAATGGTATTTTTCATGTATGATCAATAAAATTTGAATTCTCCATTTTCCCTCCAAAATGAACATGCATGGGCAAATGATCATATGAGTTAATTTCATGCAATGCAATGTTTGATTTGGAAAATATTAGTCATGACAAGCATTTTGCAAAAAGAGTGGTTCATTTTGGAGTTTTGGATCAAAAGTTATGGCATGTTAAACTTCTATGCACCCTTGGCAATCATTTGATCATAATTCTTCAACCATTCATCAGATGCTCGTGATCTTGGACTTTTTGGAAATGGAGGAGAAAGATCTTCAACTTTCATGTTCAACAAAATTTTATTTGAAGCTTCTTTGATGTTGGAAAGTTAAGTTGAATGTGAACCAAAACTTGCCATTTTTGGAAACTTGAAATTATAGGTCACTTTCCATTTTGGGAAACTTTTGTCTTGACCTCAAAATCTTCAATATAGATGTATGACATGATGAATAGGCCTTGTTTGAACATGAATGAGGATGTTAAGATCAATTCCCCAACCTCAAAGCCTTCAATTGACTGTACAGTTGATTGTATTGGGCCTCAGATGACCTGAAAATGTCTGATGAACTTGGGCCTTTGCCACTTGGTAAATTTGCTTCAAAATGGAACCGTTGCTCATGTAAGCTCAACAAAATGATCATATGGTTCTCATCTCAAGAAAATACCATCAGCTCTTGTACAAATGATTCTCTTGAATTGCTTGACCCGTGCTTGCTTAGACTGCAAAACAAATGTTAGATGACATATTTTTGGTGCTTTTGGTTAGTAATTAAAACAAGAAAAACAATGACATACAATGCAAGCAATGCCTGGTGATCTCAACCACTCACAAAGAGATCCCACCCAAAGGGAAAGGAAGTAAAGACGCTCAAAGATCCTTGAGGCTATGCAATGCAATGATATGATGCCATGAGGGATCTTAGGGACAAAATTGGGGTCTTACAACTACGTATTTTTACCTTGTCATCATTGCAAATCTTTTTATATAAACCCACTTCACTCACATTTTCACACTACGCGCACAATATTACCACACTTTCATCTTTCAAACCTAAAACACCTCTCTGCAATTGTTCAACCTTTCCTTCAACTTCAACAATGGTTGCTCCTCAACAACAAGTTCAACAACAACTTTCTCCTAGTCGCTCCATGGCTGATGAAAACCATCACATCATGGAAGGGATTCCTGAGTTAACTCTAAACACTCATATTAATGAGTTAATGGTGCTTTGTGAAACAATTCTGGACTTCAAGAATCTGAAGGACAATGGCTTCGACTTCTCTAAATCCTTAGAACTCTAAGGATGGAATAATTTCTTTGAAAGACTAACTGGTCTTGTTTATCCAGTATTGGTGAAGCACTTTTGGGTGCATGCTACTGCGGAAAAGGAAATGATAACTTCCTATGTTATGAACATGAAGATTGTCATTATTGAGAAATCCATTGTTGACTTAATCTCGCACAATGGAAAAGGAAAAATAATTCACAGTGTCAAAACTAATGAGAAGAGAGAAGCGATAATTACCTCTGTCATCTCCAAGGTTGGAACAAACCTTGATGATGATAAAAGTCCTAGTGCCAAGGATTTAACCAACAATCTAAGAGTTTGGTTCAAAATCATTCTGGGTTGCATCCACCATAAGCCTAGCACCAATAGTTCTGACTATGTCAACACTTGTCAGAAGTTTATGCTATTCTTTCTAGAGAATGGTCTTAAATTGGCACTCATTTCTATCTTGTTCAAATTCATGAGGGATTCAATCAGAGAATCCAGAACTGGTGGTTCTTCAAAGAAGAGCAAAAGCAAGTTCATCCCCAATGAAAGGCTTATTTATTACATTTTTGTTGAGAATGGTCTGGTGGATAACCTTCTGGTCAATGGTTTAACATATGAACTTATAAAGGATGATGGAAAGATCTTCTGAGGTAAGAATATCAAGAGCATGAATCTTATCTCTAAGGTTGTAAGCCCATAGTTCATTCCCTCAAAGGATGATATTTGTGGAATAAGGATTCCAGTAGATAACTTCCCAATCTTCACCAAGATTAATCCTCCTGAAGTTCTCGTATACTATTTGGAAAGTTGTCTATAGGATGGACTTGACCAAATGGTTGATCCTTTCAATCTTCCAGAAACTTATCCAGATGTTCATGAGAAAAGGAAGAAGGATTCAAGAGGAGAAGGATCTTCAAGGCCTCAGAAGAAGAAGAAGAAAGTTGTTGTCTTTCTGGATGAAGATGAGGTGCCTCTCAGTGAGAGCCAAAAAGCAATGCTTTTGAAGGACATGTCTAGAGTTGTCTAGCAATCTTCCAGAGCTTCTGACACTACTTCTGGTAAGCTTCCTGAATCTAGCACTCTTATTATTTTTTATATTATAGTTTCTAAAAGGATCTTATCAATCTAGCTACCTCCCACTTCTCAACCTATTTCATCTTTGTCTAAACCAATATTTTCCAAACCAACCTCTGAACCCATTTTACTTCCACCTCCCACAGAAACTCCTACCATAGAACCTGTTATAAAAACTCCATTGCAACCACAACAACAACATATACCATCAACACCATCTCATTCATAATTACAATCTTCATCCACTCCACCACCATCTGTTTCTGCTCTCCACAAAAAAAAATCCAAAGTTAACAACCCCCCATAACATCCCCCTCGAGAGATTCTGGTGACCATATGTCTAAGGGTACTCCTGAGGGATTGTTCAATTTTGAACCTAAACCAGTAGTATATGATCCAGAAACACCTCCAATCACTTTCCCCTCACTTACAACTCTATATGGTCCCGATCTTGATGAAACCAGAATAAACCTTATTATCAATTTCCCCAAACCTACTCCCAACATTGATAAGATTCTGAGGAAGTTTGAATCAGATTCAAGAAGCCATCTGCATGAAGCTATGACGATCAGTCTTTCTTCAGCAAATTTGGCTGAAAGTGGTTCTGCTTGGGAAGCCTACAAAAGGTGGATTAACTCCAAAATTTCCAAGCTAAAGAACTTAGGGTACAAAGTATCTAAAAGAAAATTCCATTATGGGTTTGTTCCCTTAATGGAAATCTAGAAGTTACGAAATTCCCAGTTGTGTCTTCCTGCTCCGAAGGTTAAGGAAGTTATTCAAGAAGTGGATGAGGAAGTTGTTCAGGATGTTGATTCCCGGCATCAGGACCTTCTCATGGAAGAAGTTGTTGCTCAGATAGTTATTTATGAGATCCAACAATCTGAAGACCAACAAGTTGAAGCTTCTTTTCCTCAACAATCTGCTGGAACTTTGTCTAGAGAAATTTCTGATGCTCTTCGGAAGACTATTGAGGAAATTAAAGTTGATAATGCTCTGGTCAAAGAGTGTCTGGACAAACAGGATATGCTATTTTAGTTGATACTGTCCAGACTCCCTCCACCTCCTCCTCAGAACCCTTAGCACTTTGTTTTCTTAATTTTTTTCTTTCTTTTAAGTGTTTTGATGTTTCTGATTGTATCTTTTTCTCCTTTTGGCATTAAACAATGAAAGTTTTTTTTGTTTCTTTCCAATATTTCTTTTATTTCTCTATGACTTTTTTGATTGATGACAAATGGGGAGAAACATATCTAAGGGGAAGAATCGTAATTAATTTTTATATACCTAATAGTTTAGTTTAAATATCAAAAGATCTTGTGAAGTTTGAAAGATCATAATAGTTTTGTTCTTCAAAGGTAATCCAGCTCTTAAAGAAAATTTCAAGAGAATCAGAATTCAAGCTTCTGAAGATAACCAACTCTAAAGCTTATGAAGTAAAGCTCATTAGAATGTTGATGTTAACAAACCAGTGCTCTGGACAACATCAAGCAACTTTTGAAGACAAACCAGATTCTGATTGAAAATTACTTTGGTACTTCAAAAAGGTTAATCAGGAAAGTGTTATTTAATTCTGATTTTATCTTTTAAAGGATTATATATCTCAGGGGGGAGCTTTGTGTTTCTGTAAGATGTATTCTTCTGTGATTAGCCTGTACAAAAATATTCATCAAAGTACATGTTTTGTCATCATCAAAAAGGGGGAGATTGGTAGAACAAGATTTAGTTATGCATCTATACCTTTAGTTTTGATGATAATAATATTGTATTTGCGTGAAAACAATTTTGGTACCCTAATGGTTTGTTATTGTGTAGATTTAATAACCAGTTCTGATTTTGAGTATATGACGTGTAACGTCATCAGTTTCTGAATAACGAGTTCCAATTCCGCTTTTGCACTAGTCATAAGAAGTTCTGAAAGATGTACTATGTTGCTGCTGCAATGTTCTTTCTGCTTCTGTGATGTTTCACTCCTGAGAAGCTTCTAAGGAGACGTTATATTGTTGTTGCAACATTCTCTCATTTCGTGCTTCTGGACGTGACTCTGATCACCAAACTTCTAAAGAATGGCAAGCTTCTGAAGTTGTATTACGTAGCTGAAGATTCTGAAGATCTCAATCTAGACGATTGAGGTTATCAAGATTCTGACTTTAGATTCTGAAGACTCTGAAGATTCTGAAGATCTCAAGCCAGACTACTGACGATGTCAAGGTTCTGACCAAAGATTCTGAAGTTTCTGAATCCAGCTTTATGTTTCTTCATTTCATGCTTCATCAACTTTCATCAGAAGCCAATAAACTTGAAGATAAGATAAAATGGGAATGTGATCAAATAGTACATAGTTCAAATAAAATATCCTCTCCACTACCTGATATTGTGGGTAAAGACAATACCATACATCACACATGTCACTGATTTTGTAGGCGAAGGACAATAGATAGTATCACTCCTTTCACCATCCAATAGTGGACAACCGCTCTATGAGCTTTCACCATTTTTCCCCCAACGGTCTTCTTCTTATTCTATATAAGTGAGACTTGGAGACTTGAAGAAATCAATCGGTGCTACAACATTTTGACAAGTCTATTTCTTTGTGAAAAACTATCAACTTTTGTACACAAATTTTCTTTAAGTAATTGTTTATCATTTGTGTAAAATCTGCTTGTATAGAAGCAACTTGTAACACACAAAATATTATTAAAATTGTTTATTTGATTCCTTAAGGAGACTAGGGTATAGTCGGATCCTTGAGAAGACAAACATTATTCAAATATCAACAACCAAGCTACAAGAGCCATCACTCTTTTCACCAAACATGTCCAGCAGGTGAACTAACACGAGAAAATAAAGAACAAGGAAAAGAAGGAAGCATTCAACAATTATGCAGTGGAAACCTTAAGTGAATTTTCTGTTTTGGAAAGTTGCTTCTGATATAGCAATAAAATGTTGCAGCAGAAGTTTCATCATAAAAAAAATAACTTAACTTTCATTGCCAATAAAACTAATACCTACATCAATTGATTCCAACAGTCATTCAATGCAAGCTTCATGCTCCCTCACCAATCCAACTCAATATAATACAACCTGTAATATTTGAGGGAAAAAATACATATAGGCCAAAAGCAAGCAAGAAAGTCAAAGTCATATCACTATTTTTGACCAAGTTTTAATTGAAGTAAAGGTGAAAACGAAATTTTTCATCAGTAAGACCACTTGTTACCAAGGTGATGTCATGAGGGACCACTTGATTTCTAAAGAAAATATCAAGTCTCACTGTAGAAAAAATTCACAATCCCTAATTTACACATGACTAACCTAATGGCCCCATAAAATCTACTGAAAATTCTCTCTAACAGATTACAAAAATCAAAGCTCATTCTCATAACAAAATCTCACTTGTGTGAAAGAATATTCCTCTCAACTCACACATATTGGATCCCTCATATATGCATCTATAAATGAATCCACTGATTGGAAAAAAATAGAGAACAAGAAGAAATTAGTGAAGCTCTTCCAAAACGATACCTCACACAAAAGCTCTCACTAAAAAAGGTTAATAGAGATTTAAATTGAAGTTATGAATAACTTGAGCTTGAACCCTAACATAACAACCAATATAAAAACAACATTCACAAGAAGAAGGAATATGAAAACAGAAGGAAGAAAGGAGTGAAAGATACCTGAGACACGTTTTACAATTTTTTTCGTCTAGGTAGAACTTCACTCCCTTATATTAATAGCTGACTGTTGATGTTTTTATTCTTGCTTTCCTTTATGTTTTTACTTATGTAACACCGCAAATGAATGAAAATCACAAGGGGTATTGGGTTATTGGGGGATGAGGCTTTTATTGTGTGTTTCAGATGCTTATATGCTTTGCTCTGTTTGATTTTTTCCGATGCTTGTTTGCTTTGATGCTTGTTCCCATCGATCGCTCGGTTTAAGTTTGTTTTTATTTGTCGTTCTTCTTTATTATGGTTTCAATTTGAAAGAAGGTGATGGATGTTTGTTTGTATATGAAAATTTCTTTCTGAGGGTGACAATTTCGTGGGACGGTGGCCAGTTTCTAAGGTGCGGAGAACGAAACAGCTTATTTTGAGAAGAAGAGCGTTAGGGTTTTTTTTCTTTGAAAGGGGAAACTATTTTGTTTTGTGTAAAGAGGCGTGGGCTTAGGTAATCCGAATCGGGTTCACATCGATTGACCCAAGCCCAATTTATTTGTCCCTTGTGCATACTTTTTGGGTCGCACCCTGCCACAACACTTGCACGCCTGACCCATTTCTTTTGTTTGGTTTATTTTTTAGTTTATTTTGAATCGAGTATTCCCACTTTCTTTATGCAACCAAATATTTCAAACGAAGTTTTTTAATAAATATCTTAAACAAATCTTTATATATATATATATATATATATATATATCACTACGCCAAAAACTGGAATAGACAGCGCATCTTAGAGGGCGCTTTCTTAAAAAAGCGCACTCTAAAGTGAAGAGAAAAAATAAGGAGCGAACAACTGGAATAGACAGCGCACTTTAGAGGGCGCTTTTGTAACAAAGCGCCCTCTAAAGTGAAGCGAAAAAATAATGAGGAAATGGAGGGACACCAATAGAGGGCGCGTTTATGAAAGCGCCCTCTAAGGGTACCCTTAGAGGGCGCTTTTAAAAAAGCGCTCTCTAAGTCCATGTACATTTCCAGTTTATAAGGCGCTTTTGGAAAGCCTTAGAGAGCGCTTTTAGAAGCGCCCTCTTAGGCCCCCTTTAGAGGGCGCTTTTTTTACACAAGCGCCCTCTAAGGTCCCCTTTAGTAAACATTAAAATTATAACATATACTGCATGTCTCTTTATTTTCCCTCTCTATATGCTATTTCGTTTACGTATTTGGGTTTTCTCTCTACTGCGATTACTCTCGTCCTCCGTTCGTTCTCCCTCCCTCACCGTCGTCGTCGCCGTCGCCTTTTTCTGCTGCTGCGTTCACGTTCACTGAGTTATCTGCGTCCACCGTCGCTGTTCACTTTCTTCTCCATCGTTACCGTCACCTTGAAGGTATTTCTCTCAATAGTTTGTATTTTCAGGTGTTTGATTAGGGCATTTTCTAAACTGAGTTTTACATTTTGTGCATTATGTTGATTAATGTTGTTTAGGGCAAACGAGCACTATATGGTGTTCATGAGCACCTTGTTGTAAGATTTTTTATTTCTAATTGAAAATTGATGTCATTTGGAGTGTGTTTGAGCTTGTGCTTGGAAGTTTGATGATTATGGATGCAAGTTTGTTCATGTTCCAAACACCATAAGTTTGCATTGGTCTTTTGTATGCAGTAGGTGTGTGTGAGTTTGTATTCAATAATGATGAAAAAAAAAGAGAGTTTAGATTGTTGTAACATGAGAGAAATGGAAGGTATATGAATGTGTTTTTTGTGTAGCTTCACGAATATGGTCATTGTCTTACTTGGGTCTTATTGAATCATTTCTATATTACAGATAAAATGGCTAGTAACCAAGACGATACCCATGACGCGAGTGGATCACGTAACAATGTTGAAAAAGAAATCAAACGAGGATTGACTGTTATGAAGTCAATCATTCGTGCAAGAGACAAGGGTGAAAAATTCGAAGTACATTGGAGTGCTGAAGACCAACTAATTGAGCCTAACGGTTCAATGTTGGCAAGTTACATTGGTTTCCTTGTTCGACAACATATTCCGATTACATGTGATAATTGGAGAAGTCCGGAATTGAAGGTTGGCAAAGAAAAAATATGGTCCGAGATACAGGTACTTACCATATATTGTTATATGTTTTTTTTGTTGACTATTTGTTGACCATATATTGTTATAATATTACTTATAATAACACACTCCATGTGTATGTTTTTTAGAGATCCTTTCACATCGATGAAAGCCGGCAAAAATATTGTATTCAATTGGCCGAAAAAAGACTCCGAGGATTTCGATCCTTTTTGTCCAACAAATTTCTCAAGGATGAGGAAGGAAAATTTGTTGAAGCAGAACGGCCAATGAAGTATGCGGAGATTATTTCAGCCGAAGAATGGGATAACTTTGTCCCCAAACGAAGAAACGAAAAATTCCATGTAATGTCTATTAATTATGGTATTATACAATTGTTAAGTTACTTGGTTCTGATATGCCTTAAACTTTTTTATCCAGGAAGTAAGCGACAAAAATCGGAAAAGGGCATCAAAACCCGCGTATCCGTACAAAAAAGGGCGTACGGGATATGCACGGTTACAACAAAGAATTGTGAGTATATTCAAATGCTATGAGCTTATACATTGTCACAATATGTTATAATTGATGATCTTATAATATGATTCAATGTGTAGCTAGCCGAGGAGAAAAGTGACGCAACATCTCTTCCGGAGCACGTATTGTGGAAGGCTGCTCGGGTTGGGAAGGATGGGGCTGTCGTTGAAGCGGTTCAAAATGTTTATGACGAATGTGTAAGTATATGTAACATTATTTCTTTAATTATTTCGAAAATTTTGTTAGACATATAATTCATTTTTAATCTCCTCTAATAATATTTCAGGAGACTTTATCCCAAACCTTACCTTCAACCGAGGTCCAGGATTGCAGGAGCGTACTTAGTCGAGTACTAAATGTTCCTGAATATTCTGGTCGTGTGAGGGGTAAGGGTTTTGGTGTGACTCCGTCGTCATTTTATAAAAAACCAAAAACAAAAAATCCTACCAACAAAGAGGTGATGGAGACCTTGGCGGAGTTAAGGGCACAAGTACTCGAACTGCAAAAGGAGAATGCAAGGTATAGAGAGGAAAGGTGCGGTTCCGAGGCAAAAGATATTAGTGACCGAGCTAGTATCAATTGTCAACCGAAATTTCCCGAGGTAATTATATATGTTATTATGAAATTAAAATAGCACTTTTTTACTTGACACATATACACGTTAACAATAACATTTATTATTGGTTTAGGGCATTACACCTTGTCAGCTGTATCTATCGTCACCAACTTATCGCATGGTTGGCAAGGGAAAAGTGCACAACACTTCGGGTGAATTACTTCACCATAATCCCCTCCCGGTGGGATATATGAAAGTTTCGGTTGACCTTGTATTAGATACGGACGCGCTTCTACCATTACCTGGCGTTGTTTCAGAGACAACGTTGATGCGAGATGCAGTCGGATCCTTTGGTGGATGACCGTCAGATCTAATTTTCCTAGATGCCGAGGTATATATGTTCTAAATGATTATGAATATTTAGTATTCACATTTCAATTCAGCTACAATTATGATATTTAATCAATCCTTATTACATGGTAATGTTAGACTCCTACAAGACCCACACATAAAGCTGGTAAAGGGATTTCAAGACGCGTCGAGTCGGTTGCATCTCAAAAAGAGGTACAAATATATATACCCATTGAATTATATACGCAACGATTTTGTTGCATCACAAAAAGTCATGATTTAATTTATATGAATTTTTAGGTTCCCGGTCGAAAGTTGAAAAAAGCTGGTAAGGATATTCCAACGACGTCCGGGACAAAATCCCAAATTATGATGCGTCTTGAGAAAATGGTGGAAGAGTCAGATATTATGCACGGCGCCATCCGTAGTGTGGATATTGATGAAGGTGTTTTCGGAATTGCTCATTCTGAAATAATTGCAAAGGAGGACATGCAACAACTTTTTGAACACGAAGAATTGGGCATCGCTGTCATTCATACATACATATGGTACTCCGATCAATCTATTATTTACTTAGTTGAATAATTTATTTACACATTTCAATGAGTAGTCTAATGTTTATTATGTTTCTATTTAAGGTATATGTATGACACATTGATGCGGGGAACTGAATTGTGTAACCGATTCAATTTTATTACTGCTTCCCGTATCAACACAACGTTAATAACGAAAAATCCAACATCCGTAAAGAATGAACTAGTCGATAGATTCATGGCGGCCGGCGATAATACTACACCCAGTTTGTATTTTTTACCGTTTAATTCTGGCAACGGGTTAGATTTTCTTTCTAATAATTTCATTCTAATCTATGTATATCTTTTACGTAGAAAATTTTCATGCATCTAAATTTTTGTTTTATTTTACAGTGGTCACTGGGTGTTGGTTGCTATGGATCTTTCGAGACTAATGGTGTATTATCTCGATTCGTTATCGGGTGATTGGAGTAAATATCCGAGTATGAAGAAGACGGTTGACGCGTAAGTGAAATTCCCCTAAATATTCGTGTGTATTTGTATATTTAATTATGTCTGTCAGATTGATCTCAATATACGTTTTTATTTTGTTAGGGCAATACTAAAATTTAGATCGAAAAAGAATTATCGTAATAGGAAGGACATTACCTGGGTCAGAGTTCATGTATATATTAAGTTTCTTATTTTTGCTTATAATAGTGTTTGTAAGAAATTAACTATATATATATATATATATATATATATATATATATATATATATATATATATATATATATATATATATATATATATATATATATATATTGTTTGTTTGTTTTTCTGTGTAGTGTCCTCAGCAAAACAATTCGGTCGATTGCGGATTTTTTGTATTGAGATTTATGAGAGAAATCATTGCGTTGAATCGTATAGACATCCCAAAAATGGTATGGAATAATAACTTAGGGTTTATTTTAATATTATCGGATATTTCTCTAATTTGTTACTAAATCATGAATATGTTTTATTCTCTTAATTGTAGTACTTTGACGAATACAAATCTTACTCAAGAGCTCATTTGGATGAAATGAAGGATGAATTGTGTCAATTCATTATTGATCAAAGAATCATATAGGTTGTAGTTGTTGTACATATATGTATGGAATGTTGTTGTACATGCATGAATATCAATATATTAATGTTGTATATATGGAGGATAAATGTTGTATATAAATGGATTCATGTTGTATATATCAATGGATTAATGGTGTATAACATTGGATTAAAGGATGAAATCAATATGAATTTTACACTTTTGCAGCATGCACAGGTTCCCAATTAAATACCCACTGTTTTTCAAACAATTTTTTTTAAAATAACTAACACTTTGCCCTCTAAACACTTTACATTGACAACTTTAGAGGGCGTTTCTTCCAGAAAGCGCCCTCTAAGGTGGCCCTTTATGGACCACTCCAGAGGGCGCTTTTTTCTGAAAGCACACTATAATATGGCCCTTAAAGGGCCACTTTAGAGAGCGCTTTCTCCAGGAAAACAAAGCGTTGTCTTTACCTATGCCAGCGCCACTTTAGAGGGCGCTTAAAAGCGCTGTTATAGGCCAAAATAAACGCCCTCTTTTCCCTTATTTTGGCGTAGTGTGTGTATATATATATATATATATATATATATATATATATATATATATATATATATATATATATATATATATATATATATATATATATATATATATATAACAACTATTAAGAAAAATAACAAAAGGAAAGTTTGTTTTCGTATTCAATTATTATTTTTATTTCATTTCCTTTACTAAAAATTTATTTAAAATGGTTTAGATGTATGATATAGGATGTCATATTATGATATTTCAAAAGAAAAAAGTTTGAATTAGTCTTAGAAATGGCCTTAATCCATTGAATGCTTAATTTGATTGATCTTTGTTTGTGTGAATACTTGCTTGTGTGACTCATTTAATCTTGCATTTGGACCTTTAATTATTAAATATGATAACAAAAAATGGATGCATAATAAAAATCAATATTTCAAAATAAGATTAAAACACTTGATCAACATCTAGTTAGTTTTCAAAAGATCTCACCATTTCACCATCAACCAATTTTCATCCAATTTCAAAATTAACTTCAAACCATTTTATAAATCATTTTCCACTAACAGGAAACATCATCGATCAACATCGTGCTTTTTTCCCCCACTTATCTGAAGCGTGTAACAACTTTTTATTGATAAAAAATGGTTGAAAAGGGACTGGGTGGTTTACACTTGTCTATTCCTCGAATGATCGAATGATTGGCCCACGTCAAATTGCTCGATCTTTTCGTCATCCGAATAAAATACCTAAGTTCAATATTAATTTTCTCAAGTAACTTGGACAAAAATGTAAGGGGTGGTTTAAACTTGTCTGCTCCTCTAATGATTTAATGATTGGCCCACATCATATTATTCGATCTTTTCGTCGTCCGTCTAAAAACAATTCAACTCAATCAAACCTTTTGCCTTTTGGAATCAACTTTCAAACTCTTCTCACAAATGAAAGATGTTTCATCTTGAGACGATGCAAAATAATGTTTCGTCCATGAATGTGTGAGTGAGATAAGTGACATTTTTCCCGTGAATGTTAATATGTAGAAGTCCATGCAATGTGATGCAAACGCCCTCTCCTCTAAACTGTTTTGGGTAAGCGTGTAACAACTTTTTATTAATTAAAAAATGGTTGAAAAGGGAATGAATGGTTTACACTTGTCTAATCCTCCAATGATCGAATGATTGACCCACGTCAAATTGCTCGATCTTTTCGTCATCTGAATAAAATACCTAAGTTCAATATTAATTTTCTCAAGTAAGTTGGACGAAAAGGGAATGGGTGGTTTAAACTTGCCTGCTTCTCGAATGATTGAATGATTGACCCATATCATATTGTTCGATCTTTTCGTCGTCCACCTAAAAATAACTCAAGCCATTCAAATCTTTTTCCTTTTGGCATCAACTTTCAAACCCTTTTCACAAACAAAGATGTTTCATCTCGAGAAGATGCAAAACAACGCTTCGTCCGCGAATGTGTGAGTGAGATAAATGACATTTCCCCGTGAATGTTGATATGTAGAAATCTATTCAATGTGATGCAAACGCCCGCTCCTCTGAACTGTTTTGGATAAGAAATGTTTTTCATCGATTGTGACAAAATAAATTTCGCTAAAATCTACCAACAAACAAACATTTTCTACCCAGAACTGTGTAGCCTTGAGTTCTTCATCGCACCCAGAGATACGTAGGAGCGAGATTCAAAGTCTCGTCAGACACCTCAATAGGAAATAAACCTTTTAGTCCTATTATTTTTCCCTCTTAATAATTCGAGAAGCTTAACATTCAAAAGGTAAAAATAATGCGCAAACTAACTAAATGATCCATATTGAGTACAACAGACATGAGGGGATTTAATATTTTCCCCTTGCATAATCGACTCTCAAACCCTGATTTGGTTGCGACGATCATAATATTAGTCATTATTTTATGGGTTTTATAGATATTTTACCTTTCCCATTTCGGGAATAAATAAATTTCGGTGGCGACTCTACTAGTCATTTCGCGAGTATGCGAAGCGCTTTACGAAGGATCATATTCTTTTTTTGAGGTATGACACCTCCCATACAAAGACATTTGAAGTATGATGCATTGGATGCATGACTCCTTGAGGGAATGAAACGATCCTCATTCATCAGTCTAAAAAATAATGAGGGGGTGAACGAAAACTGATGTTGTAATATCAAGCCCCTCACCTACCTATTCCTCGCTAATGGCTTTAGGGGAAACTGTTATAGGCCGACCAGAAAGACCCCATGTGACCTAAACCGACCATATCGACTCGACCTACAATCTGATAAAGGTAAAACTCCTTCAAGAATCTTCCTAATTAGTGGAGATAATTACGTTTATGATCACAAGAGATCTCAATCCTAAAGCAAATCCAACGAACATCCACAAAGAATGACGAGAAAATAGTTAGTTCGTTATTTCGCCCTCTCTCTATATATAACATATGCGCCAAATTGAAGTAACAAGTTTCAAATGCAATTTTATTTCACTCTTCTTCTTCATATCTATCTATATATATATATATATATATATATATATATATATATATATATATATATATATATATATATATATATATATATATATATATATATATATATATATATATATATATGAGCATTGAAGTGTTATCCCTACAGATCCCCCCACTCCACTGCATCAGAGGCTACGATCCACCGTCACCTCCGTTCAACTCCCCATCTCTGGTTCCAGAACGAAACATAAACAAACCACCAGCACATAATAAGAGCTTGAAAAAGGCAAAAATCTCAGGCTATAGATGAAATATGCCCTTGAAGGATGGTCAACCTACTTTGAAAACACTTTGTCCCTATGTGTGTGTTCTTTTGTTCTTACTAGGATCGGGAAGGATACTCAAAGGATGTAGTGGATCTCTGACCGTCCTTGATCGTGATCTGTTAAGCTTTCGGCTACAAAAGAAAAGGTGTCATCTCCTTCCCACTAGGAGAATTCAATACCATATGGCTATGACAACTCATTCTGATCGTAGAGGTGATATTGTATTGGCAAGTCCTGTCATTGAAAGCACTCTGCCCTTATAGGTCTCATGCTTGAAGGACTTAGTAATACGATAAAGAGCACCCCTTAAGGATGAGATAAACTCTATGAGGCTTTTGATAATGGCAGAAGATCATACCCTAAAGTAGACAGGGCAAACCATATCATATTAGAAGGCTAACCGGACTGATACCTGCAAATAAGAGACCTCAACAACACTCTAAATACGACAAACTAGTGAAGAGTTAGGCTATAAGCAATTTGCCCTAATATAAAAATAATTTGACCCTGATAGAGGGGAAACACCATTAAAAGTCTATGGATAATCCAGTCTCTCGCACAAAGTATTTCTCATTTTCAGACCTAATAGTTGAGGGATTGTGTACAGTCTGGTCTCTCACCTAAAACATGTTGCCCTTACATACCTCATGCTTGATGGGCTATATAAAATCCAGTAATTTAGGCTGAATCCAAACCCAAACTCAATAGAGCATGTCCTGATTTCAAGTCATCCTACGGGACAGGACTAAGTTAGATCACCGTAAATGGACTACGTCGAATAAACTGACCCATGTTTAAAATATCATATTTTTGACTGATACCTTTTAGTACAGAGCATTCAAGACATATAAAACAATAGATATTTGATTTCAGAGAAAGAAAGAAGTAAAGAACTTGATTCGTATTTATTCATAGAAATATTTATTTAAATATTTTTATTAATTATTATTAGTAAAATAAAGATTAATAAAAACAAAATTAATAATATAAAAAATAATACTACATTAATAATCTAAAAATAATATTGTTAAGTATAAAAAATAATACTACATTAATAATCTAAAAATAATATTGTTAAAATAAAATAAAAAATGTAAATAAAATACTTTAATAAGACGAAAAAGTTAGTTTTTCTTTCTTCCATATTAAGAAAGGTTATTTATTTAAGGCAAGTGTTTTAAAATTTAACGAATATGAACAAAAATAGAAATTGAATATATTTAATTATTTCTTCAAACATAGAAACTTGCAAAAATCGATCCTTGTATCGAAAAAGACTACACTCCTCTATCCACGCATCAGAATCCGCTTCGAATTTCACTTTCCCCTGCACCGGTCCTCCCGGTTACCAGTCTCCACTGTCTTTTAATATTCTGCCACCATCACTGAGTCGCACACTACCGAGTCACGGACTCGCTCTTTACTTCTCCATACCCAAACACACAGAACAGACAAAAACATTCTTAACCTTGTTCATTCTCGAAACATGCATTCCCGTTTTGCCCCTCGCGTTTTTCTCTATTTCCCAATCTTTATCACAGAACCAAAACCCTTAATCGGAGCTAACCATACCTCAGCTAGATTCTGCTCCAGATAAAAAACTCCAATTTTTTTCTTTCTATTTTACATTTTTTTATTAGATTTTGAGTAATGAAAAAAAAGTGCACAATGGCTACCATGGAACATACCGCAGCGAAGCCTAGCTCTTTCTGGAACCTTCTGATACGGTTACTCCTCTTTGGAGTTTTCATCATCGCCATCCGTTTCGCTTACGTCATCTCCATCGCCGGTGAGTCATGCCACGTCGGTAATTTCTGCTTCTTCTCCTTGCCGGAGACTCTCACCATCGCTATTTCCGGCAATGACCCTTTCTCCGGTGAGTCTACTCCCGGCGGAGTTCGTGGAAATTCGTCGCTAACAGAGCTTTATTCTAGCAAGGAGTGGCTTGACAGTGTTCATTTCTACTCGTCGGTGTTTCATGACCTAATCTCCGGCGGTTACCTCTCGACTGAGTCGGAGTCACTCTGCGTGGAAACGCCGACCGGACGCGATGTTTTTGCGCTGAGAGAAATTGGCGTCCGAAAGGCGGTTGGAATTTCGAAGAAATCAGTGAAGCCGCTTGTAAAATCAGGAAGCGGTGAGCGAATTCCGTTCGGCGAGAATTACTTTGATTTCGTTTTCTCCGGTGAAGGCTCGTTTGCGAGGTCGGCGAAGCCGGCAGTATTCGCGGCGGAGATTGCTCGGACGCTGAAGCCAGGAGGATTCGCGGTATTTCATTTCACAAACCCTAAAGATACTTATAGTTTCAATTCATTCCTTGATTTGTTTCATTGTTTCAAAGTAGTTAAGTTACATGTTTTAGAAGGTTTTGATTCTTCAATGCCTCATATACATGAAACTGTATTGAAGAATGAGTGTGTTAATGATGATATTGCTGGTAAATTCGTTAGTGATTATTATTCGAATGAAAAATGTTATGTTCCTGGGTATAAAAAAGATTTGGTTAGAATTGCTGAGCCATTGATTGAGAAGGAACCATTGAAGCCATGGATTACTTTGAAAAGGAACATAATGAATATAAAGTATCTATCTTCAATGGTTGATATAAGTTTCAAGAATAGGTATTTGTATGTTGATGTTGGAGCTAGAAGCTATGGCTCTAGCATAGGATCTTGGTTTAAGAAACAGTATCCTAAACAGAACAAGACATTTCATGTGTATGCAATTGAAGCTGACAAGACTTTTCACAAGGAGTATGGGTTGAAGAAAGGGCTTACTTTGATTCCTTATGCCGCTTGGGTAAAGAATCAGACTTTAAGTTTCGAGATTCATCGAAATCCTGGGGAGCATGTTGAGGTTAAAGGAAGAGGGATGGGTAGGATTCAACCTTTGCAGTCGAGAGGGAAGAAGTTTGATGGGGAGGTGGAGAAGATACAGGGATTCGATTTCGCCAATTGGTTAAAGAGCACGGTTACAAAGAATGATTTTGTTGTGATGAAAATGGATGTGGAGGGTACTGAATTTGATCTGATACCGAGGTTGTTTGAAACCGGGGCAATCTGCTTGATAGATGAGATTTTTCTCGAATGCCATTACAATAGGTGGCAGAGATGTTGTCCTGGGCAGAGGAGTGCAAAGTATGAGAAAACATATGATCAATGCCTGGAACTTTTCAATTCTCTTAGACAAAGTGGAATTCTTGTTCATCAATGGTGGTAATTTCCATAGGTGAGATTCTTCTATACTTGTTCTGTAACATTATTATTGTTTTCATTTTATCCTTTTACACGTTTCTTCTTCAAAGTCCATAGATATCCCTTTCCTTCATTTCTTTTTACCCTAGACTATAGAAATTAGAGAAGATTACTGTGTTTCAAATTTCTTTCCATGTAAAAGTTGGAATTGAAAATCAAAGCATTTCTTTAAATCAACTGTATTCTCTGCACAAGTTTCATCTTGTATATACTACCTTGAATAGATATGGAAATCGATAACTGGATTCTGTCATATCTTATTTGTTTTTACTACGAAGAGAATATGATTGTTCTATTTTGTCAGCGTGGTTTTACTGTACTGCATTTAAGGTTAAATGTTCTTGGATCTTTTCACTTGAGAGCATGTGGTAGTTTTCTTTGTGTTTATTGCCATAAATGAGGTGGGGAAGAATATTGAACAGTTTGTTAATTTTCTAAAATTGTTGGTAAATTTGAGATAAGTTCATAAATAGTCTTGATTATTCTTGCTTGAAGGGGAAGCAAGTACTACCTAAATTACTTCCAAGTAGGGTAGGAGGATAGAAAGCTAAACCATAGACATTGCTATCACACCAAACTTTGCTGCCAAACTGTTAATTGGAGTGAAATACTCATTCCATGAATTGTCCTAATGTAGTTTTCCTGTTTGTTAGTTCTTGGATGTTTGTTATCTTTGGAAAAATTATTAGCAAGTCATCTTCTAATATTCTCTCTTCTAACCCTTGCTATTATAAAGTGAAAAAAAGAATCTGTGTAGGCTCCATTTCTTATTCACCAGGGGTCAATTTTCAAAGTGATGGGGTCCAAATAAATTTCATTCGGTGATATTGTATTCAAAAGAATGTTATAAAGAAAAAGGATGATCAGCAAGCATTTATCTTGTCTTTGAAAGGGAAAGCAAGATATTAGACGTAATCATTAAGTAAGATTAGTGTGAGACTTTACTAGTTTTGTTTAATTGGAATGTACCCATTAGTAGTGTTGCCTGTTGGTGAAATGTCATTTTCTCATATAAGAAGCTAGTAAGCATTAGCATCGGGGTAGTAAAAAAGGACCGGTTAGCATATTTTTTTGTCTAATATTTTTCAGGATGGATCAAGGGTTTTGACTCCTACTCTCTGTCTGCTCTGTTTTTTCTCGAGCACATACATTTTTAGACTTAAAATGTGCATGCTATCTACAGGTTCGCTCCACCTTCATTTTTTTTAGGGTTTGCTCCACCTTCATTTTTTTTTAGGGTGAACAAATATTTTAGGCCTGCCGCCTCAATCATGTTTCCTGCTTAACCTGTTTATTTGCGGGCTTTGACTCAACCATGTATGCCCTGCCTGACCTTGTTTTTTTTGGACTTTGACGGGCCGGGCCTAAATAGGGCTGACCTTGTTTTTCTTTATTTTTTTTACAATATTAGTAGTAAGTTTAAAATATAAAAGAAATTGAATCTAGCTATATGTTTTGGTGGTGCATTGATGTTGTTGTTTGTGGTGGGATGCTATATCCGAATGCTTTCTTGTAGCTTTTTTTTCTTTCCTTTATTGGGTTCACTATTCTGGTGGGTTGATTTGGACTGTGTGGGGTTGCCACAACGATGGAAGTTGAAGAAATACTAAAAGCACAACGAAAATATCATTTTATTAATTAGTGACACCAAAGACAGCAGCAAAAATTCTTAATTATTAGGTGCAACTTAGCTGGAACAATTAAGATTCCACATTGATTGCAAGCACATCACATGTTAGCAAATGAAAAGTGGGAAAGCCATGTTCCATAATTGAGGAAAAAGAAGAAACTTTAGAGATAAATATCTTAGTTTTTTTTGTCTCACTGGTATCATCTCTTGGAAGAGAAGGATGGAAATGGAAAAGTGGTAAAAGTAGCAGACTGCATTTTTTATGCGTTTGATGTATAGGCTAATACCTTCTACTTGAGATTAGTTGCAATGCCTAACTACCATAACATAATCAAACCAACTTTCATATCTAATCTCTGATTCTCTCCCTCATAGTGGTTTGAAAGAAGCAATCTTAAGGATTTTATAAGTACGTCAGCACTCTATTATAATTAATATATTTTATAATAAAATTTTCACATTATCCTACCAAAAATTGAGATAAAAGATCAAGTAATATTTTATATTATTTTTTTAATAAATATCACATATTTTTTTGATTTCTAAATAAAATCTGCCCAGAAAAATATTTCAAGACGTGCTTTGATTCTAAAATAAGTGATTTATGTTCTTATTTTTTTTAAAAATGGTATATATATATATATATATATATATATATATATATATATATATATATATATATATATATAATATATATATATATATATATATATATATATATATATATATATATATATATATATATATATATATTATTTTTAAATTAATGATCTTCGATTATATTTAATAACTCGGCAAATTAATCACATTTTACTATAAAATTATGGGTAATGCTAACTTGTGTCCAAAGGCACAAGTTAAGAGATCAATATAGAAATAAATTTTTGAAAATTGTGTATTGAATTTATTAGAAATTTATAATTAATAATTTTATTTATTTTTCAATATAAATTTTCTATTTCTGGGTTCTTAACACGTGCCCTTGAGGCACAAGTTAACATTACCCTAAAATTATTCGTTAATCCGATTTTATCATAAATCTAACTTATATGTAGCCGCTCAAAAGTCTTATGCATTATTCTTTCGGATGAATTGTAGAGAGAAAAAATCTCCAATATTCTTTAATATTGAACAAAATATTTTTGCGGCCCTTACACTTTATCTCACATAATGATGTTGACGTTGCTGTTGTATTTTTGTAATAAACTTCCTATGTTGTCAATCAAAGAAAATATTGAGATTTTTTTTTCGATTGACAATATTGAGAAATTTATTCCTAAAAATAATAATCCATTTCTCTTTTATGTGAAAACATTTGTCATGAAAATATTTACTCAAGATAATGAAATATTTCTGAGAAGGATTGCAAGTATAGAAAAAAATCCTCTTATTTGGAACAAATAACTTAGAAATTTGAAAAGATAGGTTGTTCTCCAGAATTCATTGTCAAACTTTTGATTTGTTAAAACAATTTATTTTAATATTCTGTGTAAACAATGTAAATATAAAAAAAAAAAAAAATTCCTATCGATTTTTAACATAAATCGAGAGGTATGTGGCGCTTGGGTTGGAACATATTTTATTATTTTTATTTTATTTTAAAAGAAACATATTTTACATCGGTTTTGAGTAATAATCAAGGAAAAATATAAGCGTATTTATTCAGTTTCTTCATTGTCCTTAAACAAATCTTTGTCGTCCATTTAATGAGTATCAACGCTCAAGACACTGCTATTAGTGATCCTCGTGAAACATAAAACCTTCATTATAAAAGCATTATGAAACTCAAACGTTGTTGTGAAATCCTCTATGTTTAGTCAGATCGCCATGAGGTTTTACAAAGTAAAAGTATCAAAGTGGTAGATTTCAAGAGCAAAAGAAAATTAGGTTTATTTAATATGTGATTGGTGAGAGTGTATTTACTTTACCAAAGATTTATATTGCAAGTGCAGAAAAAAATCGGTTCAAGGTTTGTGTTCTAACATAATCTCTTAACTAAATATTTATTTTATTTATCTAACTATTTTATGTCATAAACAAATGAATGCAAAAGTCATAGAGAATATATTGCATCAAATATTTGATCTTCCCCAAGATTCAATGAAACGAGGATCCAACATTTGTTCTTTCCTAAGATATCCTACATTTTTTCTTCACTGACAGCGATTGCGATGAATCAGATCCGATATGACATGTGTTATTTGTAGTAGTAGCAATTTGTGCATGATTTGAAATATGTTCTATCTGCAGTCTTTGTGCCACAACTCTCTCACGGACAAAGTGAATGCCCAACTTAATGTGTTTTGTATGAGCATGTATGTTGGATTACGAGAAACCATTATTGCAGTGAGATTGTCACAGAGAAGCGTGGGCGGCAAGTAACTAATATATAGCTCATTCAAGACATATTTGATCCATAACACTTTAGATGTTGTGTGTGTTAAAGCCCTGTACTATGCCTAAGTGTTGAGGCAACAAGTGACTGCTTCTTTGAACTCCACGCCACTAGATTTGGTCCAAAGTATACAAACGAACAAAATGTTAAGCGCCTATTCATCCTAATGACTGGTCCAATCCGAATCACTATAAGGTTTTAGAGAGAATTTCTACATGGAATTAGTAAGTGCTAAGATGAGACCATGAGTTATCGTGCTTCTCAAGTATCAAATTATTCATTTTACTACACTCTAATGTCATTCCAACGGTTCATCCATATATTGAAAGCTTTGTTGACACAAAAGGCATATCCGGCCGGAGCAAGAATTAAGAGGTCTATATGAGATGCTCATAATGAAGGAACGATAATTAATCGCAAAATTTCTCACGAGACTGATGGTCGTGACTATAAGGCATTTGGTGAAACTCTAAGTGAGCTTATGAAACATGACTCACAAGATTGATGGCCATGACCATAAGGCATTTGGTGAAACTCTAAGTGAGCTTATGAAAGTTGAGAAGGTCTATAGAACCATAATGCCAAGCTTTGATTACATTGTTTGTGAACTAGGTGAATTAACCACCTTTCTACATGAATATTGAAGATCTTCAAGTCTTCCTAGAAGCACGTGAGGTAGGAATGAAGCAAAGGAACTTAGAAAATGAGACTAAGCAAGCATTGTAGGTCAAGATAAAAAAGAAGATACAGGTTGATGATTCAAGAAACTATAAGTAAAATGAGAAGTGGAAAAAGAAAGAAAGAATTATTTGAAAATTTCAAAAAGAACTCAAAGAATCGTGTTGTAGAATTGAGTAAGAGTGTAGCTACAATTAACAAAATTTTAAGAAGAAAGTTGACAAGAAATATGTGCAATGCTTCAACTATCAAAGTGTGACCATAATGCAGAGTGATATTCAAACAATAATGACAAATGTGATAAGGGGATAAGCTTAATTTGCACAAAAAGATAGCAATGACTCAAAATATATTTTTCTAATGACCACAAAAATCTAGATCATGATAAGTCTAGTTTGTGTTACCTAATCACATGATTGGGAGAACTGAGTGGTTTTTGAAGCATGATAATCTTGTGATAAGGAATGGCGGGTTTGCAAATAACAGTTAAGTAGTGTCATAAGGGATTTGATAAGAATCAAGAAGGAGAGATGGCCAATAATAAATCATCAATGAAGTGATGAATGTCTATGATGTAGATGTAAGACTGATTTTGAAGGCTCTTTTCTCAAGTAACACGACCTTCAGTATTGGTATCAATGTTTTTGACTATTGATGATTTGCCTCAATAACATATCCAATAATGAAATGGATATGGCACAAGAGGTATGATCACTTGAATTTCAAGATCTTGAGAATACTCAGTATGAAGAGAAAGGTGTATCGTTTTCCCAAGATCAAACAAGATGAAATATGTGAAGAATATGTAGAAAAGAAAGCTAAGAGGTAATTCATAGGTGACTTGCCAATACACTCAAAGCAAAATCTGGAAATGGTATGCTCAGACGCGTGTGGCTCATTTGAAACAAAAATCAAGGGAGGCAATAACTGTATACATGTGACTATCTAACTGAGAAGAAGAATTATGTATTTATAATGTTCAAGAGATTTAATTTACAAGTTGAAAAGCAAAGTGATTCAAGCCTAAATGAATCAATAACATGTGGTGGAGGTAAATAAAAATCTATGACATTTGCTCAACTTTTCAGAACGAAAGGACAAAGCATTAAGTTACTGCACTATATACACCACAACACAATGACGTATTAGAAAGAAAGAATATAAGCATATTGAGCATGATTAGAAGCATGTTGAAATACAAGAAAATCTCCCATAGGTTCTGAGATGAGGTAGTTTCAAAAGTGGTTCACATCATTAATTAATATAAGTTCACCCAAGAAACTGATGAACAAGACACCACATGAGGCTTGGATAAGTTAACAACCTAGTGTTGGTAAGTTCAAGATTTTATGTTTTGGTCATGTTCTAGGAAATTTTAGGAGGAAACTTGATGGCATAAGCCAAACATTGGTTCTCATAAGTTATCACTCAACTGGTACATACAAATTGTATGCTCCAAAACAAAGTAAAGTGGTAAACAACAATGATGTGATATGTGAGAGGAACAAAAGGTATAACTAGAAACTAGGAACATAATGCATAAACTCTATAAGTAAATATAGGAGTGAACACAATACAAAAGTTATATTAGAAGACGAACAACTGAGCATTGAGGTGATTGAACAAAATTTAATAAAACCAAGAAAGTCTAGAACTTAATCTGTTAGGTTAAGAGGAACAACTAAATATTGAGGCGCTTGAACAAAATTATGATGCGTTTCCTTAAAAAGAAATCACAGAAGATGGTGACTTAGTTAATGTATTTATGATTATAAAGTTAGAGCCAATTAATTTGAACCAAGTTCAATTATTTAAATTGGGTAGGAGCCATGAAGGAAAAACTCAAGGATTTAAAGAAGAACAAACCTAGGAGCCCATGCATAAGTTGTTAGAATTAATTCACTCTCAGAAGTTTGTTAACAAAGTTTGTTAAAGGGTATTTTAGTATTTTTCTTTCAAGTCCCACTTGTATTTAAGCAAGTGAGTGGTATGAGCATTATTAAAAAAAATCCTAGTAGTCTGTAGCAGTGTGTGTGTGTCTAGCATTTTTGTGCAACTATTTTAAGAGTAGTGGAAGTTTGTTATTATTCACTTATCTCTCTTATTTGTTTTATTCATCTTTATCACCTTGTGCACCAAAAATTGGTATCTAGAGCTTCGATTCAGATCCACAGGGAAACACGAGTGAAACAGTGAGGCATTGCGTGTTTGATTTGTGTTCGAAGAATTCGTGTTGAATTTCTGATCAGAATCATAACATAATCACATATTTTGATTATGCGGGATTGGGAAACACTGTGTTTAGGTGAGATCTAAGTGTATTATACAAGGTTGAAGATGAATGGAAACAATAATCTGAATACCAAGCTTCCAGTGTTTGATGGCAAGAACTCAAATCGTTGGATGATTCAAATGAGTGTGTTGTTTAAAGCTCAAGATGTTCTTGATCTCATCAGCAATGGTTATGCTGCACTTCCAGAAAATGAAACAGATGCGCAGAGAAATGCTCAGCGTGATCTGAGGAAGAAGGATCAAAATGAATTGTTCTACATCCATCAGTGTGTGGATGTGAACGTGTTTGAGAAAATCACTTATTTGACGACAGTGAAAACTGTGTGGGATACACTGGTGCAGTGCTACGACGGTGATGCATCAGTAAAGAAGGTGAAGCTTCAGTCTTTATATAAGTAGTATGAGAATCTCAACATGAAGAATAATGAGAAGGTACCTGACTACATCTCCAAAGTGATTATGATCGTAAATGAGATGAAGTCGTGTGGAGAAACTCTCTTTAAAGAAAGTATCATTGAGAAGGTACTTAGATCTCTTACTCCTCAGTTTGATTACATCGTTGTAGCAATTGAACTTTCTAAGGATTTGAGCACCATGAGAATAGAAGAGTTGCAAAGCAATCTAGAGGTGTAAGAGATGCGTCTGACTGAAAGAACCTTTGAGAGAGAGGTAGAATAGGCTCTGAAAGTTTCTTTTGTCAAGAAATACTAGAAGCAGTCTTGGTCAGAAGCCAAGAAAAGACATGGTAGGTCTCAGAAGTCATAAACCTCAACTTTTGGGAGTAAGAAGGGAAATGAGAAGTATGACAAGAGAAAAGTTCAATGTTACTGAGAAGTTTGACCACTTTGCTGCAGATTATTGGTCAAACAAGGAAAGGAAATCAGAAAAAGTGAATATATCCAGAAGTTCTGATGATGAACATGTGCTATTAATGGCATCTGATTATGATAGTGCGTCTCTAAAAGAATGGTGGTATATGGGCACTGGTTGTTCAAACCATCTTACTGGAAATAAGAAATGGTTGGTTGATTTTGACTATGGTAAGAGGACCAAGATCAGATGTGCTAATGATAAGTATCTGAATGCTGAAGGAATGGTAAATGTTAGAGTGATTCTGAATAGTAGAAAATTTGCATTAATTCATAATGTCTGGTATGTTCTTGGCATGAAGAGAAATCTAATGAGTTTAGATCAATTAATTGAAAAGGGATTCTCAGTTACCATGATGGACAATCTTTTGAAGTTGTATGACTGTAATTAGAAGCTGATTATAGAGTCAGAATAGGTAGGGAATAAAACATTCAAGGTGAATGTTAAAACTGTAGATTCTGAATTCCTTAGAGCAACAAGTGTTATGAAGAAAGTGAGTTATGGCACAAAAGATTTGGTCATTTGAACTTTAGAAGCTCAGGGCATCTGAATTCAAAGAAACGAGTATGTGGAATTCCTGCAATTAAGAAACCAGAAAAGTCATGCAATGTGTGTATGAAAGGGAAGCAACCAAGACTTCCATTTGCATCAGAAGTAGCTCTAAGAGCAAAACATTCTTTAGGAGTAGTGCATTCTAATGTGTGTGGACCATTTCCAGAACTTTCACTAGGAGGAAATAAATACTTTGTGTCATTTGTGGATGAGTTCACAAGGATGAAATGGGTATCCCTTATAAAGTTCAAACACAAGGTGTTTACTGAATTTAAGAAATTCAGAATCAAGGCTGAGAAATAAAAGTGGCCAGACTCTAAAGATTCTCAGAATTGATGGTGGAAGTGAGTATAACTCTGCAGAGTTCAAGAAGTTCTACGAGGAGAATGAAATTAAGCATGAAGTGACTGCTCCATATACTCCTTAACACAATGGTTTTGCTGAAAGGAGAAACCGAACTTTGCTTGATATGACAAGGAGCATACTGAAGGACAAGAAGTTTCCTAACACTTTGTGAGGAGAAGCTGTTGCCACTGCAACATATGTGCTCAATAGGTGTCCAACCAAGAAGCTAAAGGAAATTATTCCTTTTAATAGGTGGACTGGAGATAAGCAAAGTGTGTGTCATTTTAGAGTATTTGGTTCTGTCTGCTATAAACACGTTCCAAATGCTACTAGAAAGAAGTTGAATGATAGAAGCAAGGTGATGTTATTGGTGGGGTATCACAGTACATGTGCTTATAAGCTTTATTGTCAATTCACTAATAAGGTTGAAGTCAACATAGATGTTGTTGTGAAAGAGACAGGAGTGTGGGATTAGAGCAAGTCTTAATCCAACTCCGATGCAGAGTTAACTTCTGAAGATATTGAGTTTGATTCTAAAGATGAGTCAAAGCCTGAAAATGATTCTGAGACTGAGTTAGAATCAGAAGGCGAGATTGATTCTGAGGAAGAATCTAATTTTGATCCAGATTTTGATGGTGATTCAGATTCTAGTGATCCAGATTTTGATGGTGAGTCAGATTCTGGTGGTAGTTCAGATTCTGAGAATATTCCAGATTCTGAAGGTGGTCATGCTTCTGAAGTCGATACTTCTGGAGTTCCAGTATCTGATATTGTTCGAGAATTAGAAGGTTCTGAACAAGTTCAGAGGCCACAAAGAATCAGAAACATTTCGAGAAGGTTTGCAGAGTTTGACATGTTGCAAGATACTGAAGTAGATTCTGAAGGGGAAGTTATTAAGTGTTCCATGTTAGTAGACTCTGAACCCGTGATTACGGAATAAGCTCTCAAGCAAAAAGTCTAGCTGAAGGCCATGGAAGAAGAACTTGATGCCATAGATAGAAATAAGACTTGGAAGCTGACATAACTTCCAAAAAACAAGAAATCCATCAACGTGAGATGGGTTTATAAGGTGAATCTAAAGCCAGATGGATCAATTGGAAAATACAAAGCAAGGTTAGTTGTGAGAGGTTTTCTACATAAACCCGGGTTATATTACTTTGAAGTGTTTGCGCATGTAGTAAGACATGAAACAATCAGGCTAGTGATTACGATAGATGCTAACAGGAATTGGCCTCTGATGCATTTAGACGTGAAATCTGCATTTCTGAACGGTCCATTAGAAGAAGAGGTTTATGGGTCATAACCTTCTGGATTTGAGAAAAAGAATCAAGAAGAGATGGTGTACAGATTATACAAAGCTTTGTATAGACTGAAGCAAGCCTTTGGAGTTTGGAATCTGAAAATTGATTCATTTTTCAAGAAGTAGGGATTTCGGAAATGTGAGATGGAGTATGGTGTCTATGGTCAACATACTTTTGAAGGAAATATGATTATGGTGTGTCTTTATGTTGATGACATATTGCTTACAGGAAATTGTGAACATGAGATAGATAAGTTCAAGAAGGAGCTGATGAATGAATTCGAGATGACTGATATAGGAAATATGATTTATTTTCTAGGGATAAAGATTATGTACTCTGAGAAAGGCATAATTTTACATTAGCTGAAATATGAACTTGAGCTTCTGAAGAGGTTTGAGCTGCTGAATTGTAAAGTTGCTGCCACACATGCTGATACAAATTAGAAATTGAATTCTGATTCTGATGGTGATGATGTAGATGCGACAAAGTTTAAGAAGTTGGTAGGGTCTCTAAGGTATTTGTGTAATATCGGACCTGATATTTGCTATGCAGTTGGAATGGTAAGTAGGTTTATGAGTAAACCGAAGTGGTCTCATTACCAAGATGTTGTCAGAATTCTGAGGAATATAAAGGGAACTCTGAAGTATGGAGTTTTGTTCCCTTCTGGTGCTAAAACTGACTCAAAACTTCTGAGTTACTCAAATTCTAATTGGTGTGGAGACATAATTGTCAGAAGAAGTACTTATGGGTACTTGTTTAAGTTTATGGGAAGTCCTATTTCTTGGTGTTCCAAGAAGCATCCTATTGTTGCTTTGTCAACTTGTGAAGCAGGATATATTGTAGGTGCTATGACTGCATGTCAAGTTGTGCGGCTTCTAAATTTACTACAAGATCTGAAGATCAAAGTAAATAAGCCTCTGAAGTTGATGATTGATAATAAGTCTGAATCAATTTTGCCAATAACTCAGTGCAGCATGGGAGAAGCAAACATATTGAGACTAAGTATCACTTTCTGAGAAATCAGGTTCAGAATGGAGTGCTAGAAGTTGTGCACTGTAGCACCCAGAAGTAGTTGACAGATGTTTTGACAAAGGCGATCAAGACTGATCAGTTTCTCCGCTTGAGGGATGAAATTGGTGTTGTTAGTTTTGGTTAAGCTGAATATCAATTAAGGGATGATGTTAGAATTAATTCATTTTCGGAAACTTGTTGATTAGGTTTGTTAGAGGGTATTTTAGTATTTCCTTTCAAGTCTCACTTGTATTTAAGCAAGTGAGTGGTGTGAGCATTATTTAAAAAATTCCTAGAAGTCTGTAGTAGTGTGTGTGTCTAGCATTTTGTGCAACCATTTTAATAGTAGTGGAAGTTTGTTATTATTCTCATTTCTCTCTCTTAGTTGTTTTGTTCATCTTTATCACCTTGTGCACCAACATAAGCCAGTAAAAAAAACTATTTGATATGAAATGTGTCTATAAAATCAAAATAAAGCTAAATGGTGAAATTGCTAAATATAAAGTAAAGTTAGTGATGGTATGGATTTGAATGAAGTCTTTGCACTAGATGTAAAACTTAAAACAATAAAAGTAATTATTGCAATAAAATCTTATAGAGGATGGTCCATGTTTCACCTAAATGTAAATCCAGTCTTTCTTAATGAACCTCTAGAAGAAGAGAAGACAATTGGTTTTGAACTAAAAGCTAAGGCGTAAAGGACAACGTGTTTAGATTTAGAAAACCAATATATGACTTGAAGCAGACTTCTAGAGGTTGGAAAAAATAATCGATATCTTCCTTATCAAGTTAGGCTTCACAAAGTATGCATTAAAACACGAAGTCCATATAAGTAAAATAAGCAATAATAATTTTTAATATGATACCTATATATTGATGACTTGCTGACAACTAGTAAAAATGAAGAACCAGTGACCTTTAAGATATACATAATATAGGAGTATATGATCTTAGAAATAAATCATATTTTCTTGGCATGGAATTTATGAAAACAAGCAAAGGTATTTTCTACACAAAAATAACCCTGATAATGGTGTGCTAAAAAAATTCACGAGCAACTACAATGTTGCAATAACTCCAATGGAATCTGAAATCAAATTAAACAAAAATGTAGATGAAGAATCAATAGATGTTACACTTTACCACCAAAAGATATCTGCACAATACTAGGTCTAACTTATGTAAAAGTGTTGGATCGATAATAAGATTTAATGGATAATAAGATTTAATGGAAGAACCAAAAGTATCTCATCTTTTAGTTATAAAGAGGATACTTAGGTACGTTAAAGACACATTTTATCATGTAATGTTGATGTCAAACTAAAAATAATAATATAAAGAGGTGCAATCACTACCTAAATTCTAACCGGAAAGGCGATCAAGATGACATGAAGATCCTTGTATTAATTATTCATGATTGACGAACATCATTTGTATAGACTTCAAAGAAGTAGTTATTCAAGATGACAGAATATAGCAACTTCATTTGAGGTTTATCAAGCACGGTGGAATGAGATGTTGTTTGAAGATTTGAGATTCATGAAAGTAGGAAGATGAAACTATTAGTTAACAATAAATCAACCATTGATCTAGCAAAATATTCAATCATACATGAAAGAAACAAACACATTAAAATGAGATTATATATTTTTAAGAAATCAAGTAAAAAAATGATAGATTAAAGCTTGAATTTTGTAGAACTAAGATGCAATTGGATGACAAAATCATTGGGAAAAATACAAGGTTTGACAACTTAAAGAAGTTTATTGAAATAGAGAAACTTTCAAACATGAATTAAATGATTGATCATTAGTTGATTAAAAGTTAGTTACTTTTTAAGGTAGCTAGAATTTATTAAGTAATTTAATATGTAAAAATCATTTCTTAAGTTTATTAAAGTTTTCCATGTAATAACTACCTATATCATTCAATAAAATTCATTCAACTTTTCCGCATATTTATTTTGTATTACTTTGATCCTTTTTTAATTTGCAACAATAGTAACTTAGAACACAAGCAATTGAACTTCTTGCCATGCAGAGCCCATTGTTCCAACACATGGAAAATATTACTCCCTCCATCTCATAATTATTATTTTTATTTGTCTCAAATTGTTGATCTCTTTAAAATATCAATAAAATATTTGTTATTTCTTTCCACCAATTTATCCTTATTTATTGTATTTTAAATCATATAACTACTCAACTACCTATTATTAATAAAGTTATTTTAATAAATGACATCCGTTTTCATTAAAATCAACATAATAAAATATAAAATTTTTAAAGAAGACACCTAGTATAAGTCGGAGAGAGTACTATTTTTCTATATAACTCATTCATGTATAATAACTCGGAAGGATGCACAAGTAAAATCATTTTTTTAAATCAAAATGCACAAGTAAAAACATGTTATTAGATTAAAAGAGAGTAAAAACAAATTAATAGTTGAATTCAATGCATAAAAGATTTTTTTTTTTGTGATAGGTTCTGTTGGCATCTTCAGTGAACAGTTGTGATTCATTTGGAGGAAAATCCACCAATATAAGTGCTGGTTCTCTCTCAAATATCATTATCATTATCTCAACCTGTGTTGATATAGCTGCTGATAGGTATTGATTGTCTTTGTCATAGTAACAACATTCTTTCTTCAAATCAATTCTTGTGTGTGTGCTATAGAAAGAAAATCAAAGTCTATTTAAAAAGCTTCGAATCTCAACAAACCAACTTGTCAAACACAACTAAATAATTAAGCAAATAGGAACCATACACATCTACATCAGCTAGTATTTGAAATTCCTTATAGCAAGCTTTGACAAAATATTTGATAATTTTTATATTTTAGAAATGATTTAAATTTATTATCTAAACAATACAAATTTTAATTTAATTATATTTTTATTCTCCCTATTATATCACATTCACAAAAAATACATGTCACTATCTTTCGGAATAAATTTGAGGAAGGAGCACCAAAATAGTTTTAAAAATAAATAGAAAAATTGATGTCGTGATTAAGATTAAATAAAAAGATCATAAGTGTAATTTAGTCTATTTATTATAAATTTGGTCTCAACTCCTGCTTTATGTTTGAAAATGATGAATTTGACTCTAACAAAGATGAATTTTGGTGCCCAAAATGAAGAATTTGCAAAGATGAATTTTGACTCTAACAAAGATGAATTTTGGTGCCCAAAATGATATATTTGAAAAAAAAATGTTTGAGCAATTTGTAAATTTAAAAAACTTACAGGCCAATTTTGATTATCGATTTGAAATTTACATTGTATGAAGCAATTTCAAAATTAATTTTTAAGTAGTATTTAAATTTTTTTAAATTTAACTTTAATAAAATATTTTATAAAATCCCTTCAACTTTAAGTTTCTCTAAATATATCATGCAAACAATAAAATTTATATTAAAGAATTTGAATTATCCTATAAAATAATATCTTCATAAAAAATTACATCTAATTGAAATTAAAATGTTAACTACAAATCGATAAATATGCGATTTTAGGGTTATTTGAATGTCCCATGCTAGATAGAAATTCAAGCAAGTAAAAATGAAGTCGAACACGAGTCAACCAAATCTTTCTACAGTTTCCTAGAGTTTGACATAATTTTCAAGACTTTAGACTCAATCAAAACACAATAGATTGGATAATTGAGCTTTATGATCACGTCATATGTTGATAGTGCCACTAACCAAAGAGGGCGAAGATTGTATATTCACGATATAATGAATGTTCACACTCATGGTAGGGTCAATGTAACATGCCAATAAACCGAAAATGGGTGCCATATATACGAAATTAGAGGAAACACTCACATGACATGTGTAAATAAAAGAATGAGACAACATTTAAGTAAACCTAATTTCTATTGCCATAAGATTGTTTCCTATATAAATACTTTTTACACAAAAAATTAGTAAAATTTCCATCGAGATTAGAAGGCGGGAGAATTTAGGGTTAACTGTTGATCCCCTAGCCGAGGCAAAGTTAGTAGAACACAAACACATTAGAGTGAGAGCTAACATTATCTTTCTTAATTATACCGTGGTCTATCTTGATTTAAAAAACTATGGACATAGTGAAAAACACAATAACAATGGATAATTGGACTTTAAGGCTTCATTCCTTATTGGTAGTGTATTTAAATAAGGAAAGTGAGAATGATGGAACCACAAGTTGAGAGAGTTGCATACTTGTGAACATGATCAATGAAACTTGGCAAAGAATGAGAAACAACTCTCAAACATGAGGTGCCACGTATCTCACATATGGAGAGAAGAATCACACATCACATGCATAAGTATCAAATAAAACAGCATTTTCTGTAGACTATGATGATATCACTAATAGGATATGTTCCTCTATAAATACCATGGTATGTAAATTTCAACACATATTCAACCACTCAATCAATCAATCTATTTATAAAATTTATCCTATTTATCTTTACTTCTATTTATACTTTTTTTAAGATAACAATGCAACTCCCCACATTCATACTTAACGTTCTTTAAAGTAGTTAAAAAACCCATAATTGAGGGACAAAGTCCCCCTTCAACATAATCGTGTGAAGAAAAAGGGAATCATTTTTTATAGTTATCAATCTCAACTAACTTTCATAATGTGACAAAAAATTTGGCACACCTGACGAGACTAAGGTCAAACCATTAAATATTTCCAATTACCAGGTCACGACTATGCTTGGCATATACACATGTAGTTTGGAAAGAGCCTTAATAGTATGGATCAACCATCAACATCATCTACAAGGAGGCCATACCAACAACGATCCAATGAACCTCCTTAATTAGTGGGCACACCAATGACCATGCCTCTCCCCTCTATTTCAAGAGTGAAAATTGTTCTACTTGAATAACCAATGGTAATTATTACATCTTTCATTAGAGAACAATTAAACATGAGGATATATGGAATGTTGTATCAGGCGTCTCAACAACTTTCTAACATTTGCGACCTATGATTCATAATAAGGTCCAACAAACTAAGAAGGTAGAGGCCAAACGATAAAATTAAGGTGAAGGCGCTATCACTTCAACCATGCAACAAGGTCAAGTAAGCCATGGTCAAACATGTATTGTTCAACAAATCCAACCACTCTATAGGATGATAGGACTTTCCAAGGTCTAATTGAATCATGTGTAACAGGTACCTTTCACCCTTTATTATTTCAATCCTAGTAATTTTTCCATGATAAATCCTAGGGGGAACCTAGTAAGGAAATGTACCTATAACTAGGATAATCTTCAATATAGACAGGTGTTTATGAGTTTGAGTTTTTTCCGATTATAAAATATGGAGACGAGTCGGGTAATAGGAACACTAATACCCACCTCGAACTTGTCCCTGAACCCGTCCCCGAACTCGTCCCATTTATTTCATTATGTACATTATTATTTATTTTTTATGATTTAGAATATTAAACAAGTGATCAATGTTTTAATACTTTGATTTGTATTAATTATTTAAAATATTTGAAATGTATCTGTGGAATTTTTTTAGATTGTTTTATTTTATTATTTGTAATGTAATTTGATTTTTTTTAAAAATATGTATTTTTATTAAAAAAATTGATTTCACTAAATGAATGGTGGCGGGGCGGGGATACCTGAATCCAACCCGAACCCGTTTGAGACGTGTTTATGTTTTAATTCTCTATCTTCATTTGGTTTTGGGGCGGAGAACGTTGATTGTTTGGGAATTTGGGTTTGAGGAAGATAAAAACCGTCTCTGACCCGTCTCATTGCCATACCTAATCAGCAATGTACATAATTCCATACAAAGATGATTATGATTGAATCAATATAAATCTTGGTCTTGATATTTCTCTCACTCTTAATCTCTTTATAATTCTTTCTAATTGATTGAAATGTGTTGAACGTGTATATATTAGCTCTTCGCATTAGTTGTCTTGATTGATCATAAATAAATTAGTTTTGTAAAAAATTAGTGTTGTAACCTTCTTGCAAATTCAATATAATTTTCGATTTTTATTAGTGGTCCTTTATTGTGATTTAATCTAGGTTTAAATTTGTAATTGTTAAGTGTTGTATAACTTTGGTGAATTAGTCAAACTGTTTGGGATTAATTCTATTTCAATTTGAAATACCTCATTCAAGTTTAAAAAAGACAATTAATCGATATTGTCGTTTAGTTTAATTTCATTATTCATGTTTTACATTCAAAATTTAGGTATAATTTCAACTATCATTTCAATAGGATTTAATTCCTAATTTTTTTAAAGTCCCATTTTTATAAAGTGTGCATTGGATTGATCTATTCATCCTTCTCTAAAAAATGGTGGTGGTGGTACTACGTTTTTGACCAATTATTATTTATGGAAAATTTAAATTTTCTATCAATTTATTATTTTGCTTGCCCAACCCACCGTAAAAAAATCTATGAAATAGTCATGGACGAGTTGGCAATCGAGTCTTACCCGCCCACCCCATTAACTCGTTGGACCACTGAAGTCACAATTGGTTTTCAAGATTATTCAAAGTTCTACGCACACTTTTTAAATTTAAATAATGGTCATGTATCCATATGTTAAAAATAAACAATCTGTTTTGGTTCATTAACGACTCCAATCACCTCAAATAAATTTGAGTCAATTGATGAGTTTTCTATCACTTAAAAAAAAAAGTTTTTCAAAGGTTCGGATTAGTCAAATAATATTAATTAAAGTATTTTCAAACACTATTAAACTATTGAAGGTCAATATAATATTAGACAATTAAAGTATACGCCGAAGTTATTTATGAAGCTTTTATATATATATATATATATATATATATATATATATATATATATATATATATATATATATATATATATATATATATATGTGTGTGTGTGTGAGAGAGAGAGAGACACGTATGATATATGATTTTGTGGTCATCTTTTTTAAATTATTCATTTTTTTTATCTGAGATTTTATGTGGGGAATTAGATCTATCCGACCTTTAAGATCTTCTTTGACATATTTCTTAAGGTGTCTCTCTAGGATCAGTCACTCGATCTCTTTCTTGAGCTAGTAGTAGTCTTTTGTATGGTATCCTTTAACTTTATGAAACTTACACCATCTTTCAGGCTCAGGTCCCATAACATTCGTGTTTTGGGCTGGAGGTGCAGGGATATCATGCAAGTGGATAACCTCCCGCCAGATTTGTTCACTGCGAGTGTTTACAAACGTAAAGTTCTCCACAGCCTTTCCACCAGGATTAAACATAGCATTGTCCATGATGGACGATGTGTAGTTGCTCTTTCGTAAGTGTTGTGAGCCTTTGGTGCTAAGTACATTATCTTTTACGTCTCGGGCCTTCTTCTCGGCATTACTTTCTTCCTCCTTTATGTAGCATTTCTCCCTTGTGACCACTTCTTTTAACGAAGATGCTGACCTTTGGACGAGAGACTCGTTGAATTGTCTTTTTTTGATATCATTCTAAAATGCTCTCGTGAACATTTCTTAGTTAGGATGGACGACCCTTATGATGGCTTCATTAAAATGGGTGATGTATTCACCAGTGACTCTAAAGAGACATTTCGAATGTTAAATAGATTGGTGGTGGATATCTTCTTGTGTCGATTGGCTACAAATTGGTGCATGAGTTTCTTCACCAACTTTTGATAGTTGGCGCTGGAAGCTCGAGGTAGGCCCCATGTACCATCGCATGACTTCATTTCTGAAAGTGCCGGATAATAGCTTGCATTTTAAAGAGTCGGGCGCTCCAATGATTTCCATCTACGTGCTAATGGAGGCAACATGCTCGTAGGGGTCGCTGCAGCCATCGAACTTCAACAAGGGGAGAGGGTTGAAGCCTTCAGAAATATATGCTTCCCTTATTTCGTCTAAAAGTGGCTGGGGTCCAACATTTCTATCTTCCATTTGGGGGTAGCCGTATGTTGGTGTTTTTGGATGTTGTGGACATAGTTCTCTAGACTTTGATTCTAGCGCTGCAGTTCATCCACGACGACACTGTTCATCCATGCGACGCGCATTCTCAAGGCTCCGCGATGGATGCTACTATACTTGTTAAAAAGTACATAATGTATGACATCCTTATACTGGTAGAGGTGGGCATACGCCTTATTGATTTTCTTCGATTTTATGGCTTGCTCATAGTGGTGAGAAACCCTGTTCGATGGAGTTTTTGGCTATGGAGAGAGCAAACTCACGTGAGATTAGAAGTTTTGTATTCTTAGGATATTTCATGTACGTTATGAGTTGAGTTCTCTCATGCTAGGGATGAGGTATTTATAAAGGCTTATGAGTCTAGAATTAGGGGACTCCTAAGAAGTGGTAATTGTTCCACCTTGATTAGGAGAGTCGTTGACCGTCTACTTCTTAGGGAGTCATATACATGATTTTGCACATGCAGTTATGGACTAAGTAAACGTCATTGTCCATGTTTCCTCCTAAGGAGATCCCCCTGCTACACGAGGATTATGCTTTAGGCGATGCATTGTGGGGAGAGCGTTAGGTGAAGACAAGACACATGCTGCCTCATTTGGGGTCCTCACAAATATATCTCTTACACATTCCATTATAAATCAATATTTATTAAATATTTTTACTTTATCTAATTTTACAATTTTTTTGGCATAAATAAAAGGAAGGTTTAAGGATGTAGCTTCAGTGAATAAATATGATCACAATTCTAGTATAAGGAAATGACTAAGCAACCTACAATCACAATTACATTAAATCGCAATCTGATTATTTCTTGTTTACAAAGTATGCTTATAAGAAGTTTACATCTCCACTCATTTGTGTTAATGACCATTATCTTATTTGAAAACCATTTGGATGAAATAACATTAATCAAATAAAAAATAGATGATTTCTTTAGGATAAAAGATCATTGCAACATGTAAAATTTTCTAGGGATCAAGGCTGCTTGGTCCCATCTTAGAATTTCCACATGTGAACACAAACATGCCCTAGAATTATTACCAGATACAAGTTTGTTAATTGCCAAGCTTGCCTTTGGTCTTATAGTTAAAACTCCTAAATTTTCTAATTTTTTGTTGTTGTGAACTTATTGAATCTATAAGTTATAAACAACTCATTGAAAGCTTAGTTCATCTAATAATAACCTGACCTAGTATTAGTCACTTCATCCCACCATTAATCCATTATATGATTATTTCTAACGAAGTTCATATGCATGTCGCAAATAAAGATCCATGTTACATAAAGTAACGGCTATTTCAAATATGTAATTCAAGGTCTTTAAAAATTCGGATTGTTATTTTATAATATTAAAATTATATAATGAATTACTTAAAATATAAAATAATAATTCATGATGTAGAGTTTAATTATTAGTAAAAATTAAAATGAGCGACATTGAGAGTTGAATTATTAATTTATATATAGAAAACATATGTTTTTCAAATGGTAATATTTATGCCTACAATAGTTTCTCAAAAGACACGTTCCTTTTCCAGAAGCAACAATAATTATGTTAACTAAATCAATAAAAAATATGAACATCAAACATAGGGTTTGTGGGGTTGTATTGCTACATTTCTCAGATCAAAGGAAGAGAAATTGTTAGAATCAACATCAAACATAGGGTTTGTGAGATTGTATTGCTACGTTTCTCTTATAAAACTACTTTTGTAAAGTAAAATTGATTATCTCAATTTGAATTCAAATTAAGGGCAGACGTACCCATAACGAGACCGATTGGGGAACTATTTAAATTAACTCTCTCTCTCTCTCTCTCTCTCTCTCTCTCTCTCTATATATATATATATATATATATATATATATATATATATATATATATATATCTTTTACTTTTCATTTGTAAAGAATAAGGTTGAATGCGATAGTGTAATATATCTTACTTTGCAAATGTATGTATACCATAGAGATGTGACAATTTAACCCTACAAATCCTAGGTTTGATGTGTATTCTACTTCTCTTCCCTTGATAAAAGATTGATAAAGTAACCAACAATTCCACTTTAATTCACCGTCTCACGCTACTTCTTTGAATGAAACCCCCTATTCTTCAAAGCTTTCACTCGGTCGAATTAATTCCAAGCGCACACTTGTTAAAATCCAAGATTTACCAATGCGATTCATCGTCTCACGCTACTCCTTTTCCAATAACCTCTAGTTCTTCAAAGACGTCACTCTGTCGAATCTGGATTGCGTAATCTTGTCCAAAACCTTCAAACCCTAAAGATCTTGAAGGAAAACCCCACCTTGGTTTTCTGATTTGAAATCCTTAAAGTTTTCAATCCAATTTTACGGTATAACAAACCTAAATTGGACGTTATCAACCCTAATCTAGATGACACCCAATCAAAAAAATGATTATGTGTAGTTTGATTGTGTATATGCATAGAAGAGAGATCAAAGATGATGAGAATGCTTTGAAATCCCGATTTTGTATAGGTTTTACTCACTTAGAACCTTACTGGTAAATGATGCATGTATGAAGTATTTATAAGCATGCACGTTTGGAGGCAAAAGGAATGCAAAAGATTTGAAGAAATTGTGAAATTTTGGAAATTTTTGTTGCATAGGTCGACCTATGAAAGTTGTGTGTTAACCTGTTCGACGCATAGACCAACCTGTATAAGGTCATGCGTCGACATATGGAGGTCATGTGCTGCCTATGTGTCGACCTAATGCAACATGGTTGTCGACCTATGGATGGATGTGTCGTCCTATAGCAGAAATTATTTTTCTATAGGTCGACCTGTAGTCGTATGTGCCGACCTATAATGCAACTTTTCAAAAAAATTATATTTCATGCATTTTTTATGCATGCGACCTTTTTAAACTTGTTTACAAATGCTTTTATGCTTCCTAATTTTAAGATGCACACAGAGAATCAAAGGAGACTGTCCAATATACATTAACGCTAAAGTATGCTAGTTTTGACATCATACAAAATACATCTAACAAAAGATGCACTCACAGAGTGGTGGAAGGCTTGGAGTCAAGAATATATCATGTGTACTTCCTATGACAAACATGGATGCCTTTCTTGGATCTATCAATTTTAAGCCCTAAGAAATATTTAAGATCTCGTAGATCCTTTATTTTGAAGTGGTGATGGAGGAAATATTTGATTGAAGAACTTTCACCGATGTTTGTAACCCTAATTAAAACGCCATCCAAATAAATTAAAATGACAATAAAAAGTGATGCAATTTTTTTAGTAAATAGAGAATTATATAAAGATGATTGAACATAGCCTTTTGAAATAAGGGTAGAAGACAGTTTAGAAAACCTTTATATGCTGGGTTGTTTGAGGCCATATAAGGCTTTGTGTAATTTGAAAATATGATTATTTCAAATGGAATTTATACTAGGGGAACATACATTTAGAATTTCTTATTCAAAGTTTTATGAAGAAGGACATCATTGACATCAAGTTGGTAAATAAAATAGTCCTTCAAAGAGGCTATGGGAAGAAGAACTCTAAGGGTAATAAGTTTGGCAACAAGGGGATAGGTGTCAATACAATACCACTAGACTAGCTTTATGTCTCTCTATAGAGCCATTACTTCTTTATTTGACCTTATAAACCCACCCACGCCCAATTGGCTTTTTTAGTTGGGGCAACTCAGTTACGGTCCAAGTATGATTAGAATTGAGAGCCTTCATTTAAACGTTCATCGCTTCTATCTTGCTTTTTTATAAGTTGAAGATTCTATAAAATTACTGATAGCAAACACATATGGAAAATGTGAATCATAAAGTCTATCACAAGATAGGACATAATAAATATAAAAAACAATAGTACTAGATTTGCGAGTGGAGTTGCATTTGAAGTCTTGAAAATATCTTGGAGGCTTTGTTAGTTGGTTTGATTTTTTGGTTGGGACAAGAGAAATTTGAGAAGTCTCTTGATGTTGATAAGGGGCATGGTGTATAATGGGAGGCACGTGAGAGTTGGACAAATGATAGGAATCATGATGATCATTGGTAATTAATAAAAATAGTTTTGTCATAAGAGGTAATGTCATTAGGAATGTGATTAGTAGAAGAGAGATATGAATGTGAAAACATATTTTCATAAAAAATAGCATTTCTTGAGACAAAAATATTTCTCAAATGTAAATTAAACAAATAAAAACCTTTTGTGCAAACCTTTTAACAAATAAAAATGCATTTGTGATCCCTAGGGTCAAGTTTAGATCTATTATTGTCTTTAAACTTTCTACATTTAAGCTTGTTGTCAGATACTTGAAGATTGTCTCTAAACCTTTGGGGAATCCATGTTTGAAGTAACTTGTATAAAAACCATGGTTAGTCTTGTTGCAGATATTGTACAACAAGGAATTTTCCATTTTCCCTTTCCTCTACCAAAATAGGAATATAACTTCTCTTTGGAAGTGATGGGATTGTGTCCATCAATAATGATGTATTTGTTAGTGGAATGATCTGGAGAAAGGTCTTGTTGAAGTATCATGGGTTATGTTTTTCTTACAGAGGGTCCATAAAGTGAAATTTGGGTTTGAATGTTATTATAGTGGTTGCTTATCCCTTTTAAAAAATATGTAACACACTCTAAGTGTTTGTAGTTACTAACAAAAAAATTTAGGGAACACGAACACTTGAGGTTAGAAACACAAGGGGTTGTAGGTCGAATAAATTCAATTTCATCCTAGATAATTTTTAGATTGGTAAAGTACATTAATAGGGAGCGGTCACCTTGACAGATTAAATGTAAATATTTGAGAAGATTGGAAAATGAAAATGGATACCTTTTGTATAGTGATTATAAAGGTCAAACCACAACCCTGAATCATTATCAAAGCAAATGGTGCTCTGAGCAATTTGTGGTGTTAGATTTTGTGTAATTCATGAGAGAACCATATTGTTGTAGTAATCCTATAATTCATAATTTGTATCATAAGGAGGAGGTTGAGGTAAGGATCCATTGATAAATTACAATTCGTTCTTAGAGGAAAAAGACTTTTTCATTGACTTGCTCCAATTATGGTAGTTATTGTAGTCAAATTATGAGCCAGATCTTGGAATGGGGAGTGATTGGAGGAAAGAATGGAGGAATCATATTCAAAGTCTTTGTTTGCCATGATTTATGGATTTATGGTTAGGTAAAGATGATTCCTCAAGAAATTAGAGAGGAAGAAAGCATGGACGACAAAAAACTACCACTATTATAGAAAAAACCCTTTCACCACGGTTGGAAAAGGGATACCGTCACGCCTGACCAACCGTGGTGAAGTAAGGTGTGGTTGTAAGTTCACTATTTTCAACCATGGGCATGTAACTGTTGTGATAAACTATGTAGCGCGCTACCTATCACAACTGTTGACTTAAACAACCGTTGTCATAAATATAGGATCATGGGTTCGATACCAAGCTACAACCAAATTAAAGCGCATAAAAAATAACATTTCACCATGGTTATATGTTCCAACCGTGGTGGTATGTGTAAGAGTTTATATTAAAATACGAGATTGCTTGTTTTTCCATGCCCCTCATTAACCATGCATATACAACTATTCAAATAGATTTATGAGATAATAATTATAAAGTTAAATTATTCTTGAAAAACAACTTAAACGGTCCAATGTTTTTCGAATTGCATGCATCTTGTAATTCATGATTTCCTCATTAACCCATATAATTTGATTCAATCTCAAATTCTTCAAAGTAATGATGATGAATGGAAGTCTTCTAAGTCTTTCATGTAAAATTTGATTTCCTTTTTTTCTAGTTTATTTTGTAAACATCAAATTTTGTGTGAAAGAATCAAGATGATATCCACTTATCATCATTTTTTGAATAGTTTATGGCATTAAATCAAATTTTATAGGTTAAAGAGGAAATCACGATTACAAGATGCATGCAATTTGATAAATATTGGATCGCCTAAGTTGATTTTCAAGAATAATTTAATCTTTTAAATTATCATCTCAAAAATCTATTTAAATGAATGCAAGTTCAATAAGGGGTTAGTGAAACAAGCAATCACATATGATATAACAAACTCACTAACAATATTTATCAACAAAAACATCAATTAATTAACATAGATTATGAGAACTTGATAACTAACCGTTCCTAGAAGATATGAAGAGGATAAAGTAGAAGGGAGAGTATAAAACATGTGTTCACTATGAGAATATTATATGAAAGACTGATATAATATTTTCACAACGAACACAGGTTCACAACTCTCGTAGATCCATGCTTACACAACTAGTTGCATCAATGATAAGTAAATAAACATAATCACTTCCTAGTTGCACATGAAAAATCATTTATTAACAAACAACACAAAACAACATCAACAACATATAGAAATATTTATAAACAACATACATACCTTTAATTGAAAAATTTCATGGAAAAATAAGACAAACCATCATGTGAACCACACCCAACGTATGCAAACTTGTAAAGTGAAAGGAAGATGAAATCGAGGAGAAAGTTGTAAACTTGTGTTAGATTTGAATGAATGTCATTTTAGGTCTATCACACAAGTTTGCATCTTTCACTTCAACTCCATCATCTCTTGTATTTTTTCTTCATAGAAACACAAATCTATTTGAATTCTACAAACACCATGAAAAAAAAACAGCACGTTAACATAAACTAGCAATACATTGTAATCCAACAAAAATTCATCAACATACATAACAATAACATCAACATAACAACAACATACACACAAAAAAGATAATATGGAAAAAGATTTATCAACAACAACAACCAATAATAAAACATGTGAAACCGAAGTAAATAATATGAAAATCATGTCAACTAATTTATCTACATTTATCAACAACAACAACAACAACAACAAAATCCATAAACTCTCTAACAAGAAGAAAATCATGTGAAACATAACAATAATATACACAAAAACGAGAGAATAAGGAAGAAGAAGAATACCTTTATGTATGAAGAACAAGATTGGTGCTATGTTGTAGAATATGAAAGGTAATGGCGAAAAAGAAGAGAGAAAATATGTGCTAGGATTTTGTTGTGAGAGATACGACGATACTGTCAAAAAGCGAAAGTAAATTCGCTTATATATGGATAAATAATTTCACTACAATCATATTAAAAAACTCGGATGAAATGCAATGCTTTTCACAACGGTTAACATTAATAACCATGTTGTTATATATATATATATATATATATATATATATATATATATATATATATATATATATATATATATATATATATATATATATATATATATATATATATATATATATATATATATATATATATATATATATATATATATATATATAAGGACAATAGTCGTTATAACGAAAAAGTAAAAAAATGTTAGAGCTGAGATTCGAACCATGTCACTCCATGAATGTATAATCACAGTTAGTTGTTTGACTGTAATGCAATGTCTTTTCGTAAATATAAAAACCAAACATGTCAAAAATGAGGTATTATCACAGTTAACTGTCAGTTCGTTGTAGTTTAATGTTATCAAAGTTATATTTTTTGTAGTAATGTATATTTGGGAAAATGAAATAGTGGTGAGATGAATGGTAAACCTGAAAAAATAATGGTGATTTTGGTGAATCGGGGTTGTAGGTGGAAATTTTGGAATTCTGGGAAGAAGACGCGGAAAAGAAAAGGAAATAAAAGTATATGTCATAAAACCTTCTTAATATGGGTTGAACTTAATTTATTCTTACAAACTGTCTTGTAAGATGAAGATTGTCCTCAATTATAAACATATGTTCATACCAAATATATATTATCTGATATATGACTCTTAACATACATCCCTTATGCACAACACTATTAAACTTAGTGTATGAATATAAATGATAGATGATTGAATAACATAAACTTGATAACAAATGGTCAAACGAATAAAAAACTAACATTTATACCATGTTTTTTTTCACATAAAAGAAAACATTGAAAAATATAATAAAAAGAGAATAATGAATTCATTGCATATTTCTAAATTGGATATTCAAGGATAAAAGGCAATCAATATATACTATTATTGACAAAGCTATCTAACTAGTAGAGAGATCAACTAAAGGCCTAACTAACTTTCTTAAATAGATGGAATTAGTAAACTTAATAAACAAGTAACTCTAAAAAATAAATAAAAGAGAACTTACAATTTTGCCGCTTTTGTATTTATACCATAGATCCATAAAATAAAATAATAAAGTTGCTTCATTATATTTTATCACTACATGTTTCTTACATAATAATTCAAAAGAAAAACAGGTAAAAAAATTGATGCACCAAATTTTAATGAATTTTAACATAATGTAAATCATGTGTTATAAAAAACTGGGTAAATCATATTTTACAATATATATATATATATATATATATATATATATATATATATATATATATATATATATATATATATATATATATATCAAAAACCATAGTTAGAATATAATGAAACATCACTAAGGATTAATTAGACTTTACTAAAAATTATTTAGTTGATTTTTGAATTTTAATGTAATTATTTCATATGTTTAGATACATAACTTATGTTTTGATTTTTTAATGTTAAAATTATTTTATTTAAGAATTTAAGGATTTTAGATGTAAGAATTTTTATCTTTTTAAATAGATAATGTCTTAATGATAATAGATTTATTGAACTATTTATATTAATGTTATTTGTGATTCTTCAAAATATAAATAAAAATAGGTATATAAATATTTCCAAAAATACAAAAAAAAAATTCTAATTATTTTAATAATAGATCAAACTTGCCAAAAATATAAAAAAAATATTTAGTATCACTCTAAACCGTTATAAAATATATATTAATAAAGTCTCCTTAAAAATGACCATATGTCATATTTGTGACGGTTATAACTGTCACAATAAAAACATCAAATAAAATTATTGATGATTAAAACCGTTGCAAATTTATTGTTTCAACAAATCTATAATTGTTGCAAATATTAAAGACGGTTGGAGCAACAATTTTATAAACCGTCATATACCGAAACACATTTTTGCAACCGTTGCTAAATTATCAAGTCGTCGAACTTGAGTCTTGAGATTATTTAAACCATATTAACGACTAAAAAATCCGTCGCAAAATGCCTTTTTTTTGTAGTATATATATCAACGAATTATTAAATAAGTAAAGTTTTCTAATAATTCACTGAAATTGTTTAATACTTCAATAAATTTAAATTAATATTTACTTAATCCCTAAATCGAGTAATTGTTTTACTAGATTATCTAGTATAATTAAAATATAAAATTACATTCAAATAAAAAATAAATCAACTTTATCTAAAAATAATTTTATTTTCTTAAAGAATTAAACACATTTTTCCCTTCTCTATTTCTCTTACATATTTTTAAAAAATTAAACAATACTCCAAATCTACTTTATTTTTCTTTTTTCATACTCTTTATCGCATTTTTCTCTTTTTAAAACCACAAAAAATCATAAAAATTAGGCACAAGAACACTCTCCATTGTCAAACATTATTTGCCAATTATGACCTTCTTCAACTTGATCCACATACACAAGTCTTGGTTGACCTTCTAGTATGAAAATATCCAATTCATATTAAAGATATGGCTCAGATAGCATATAATGTGATGTGATGCAACTTCCTCAACTTGTCCTTTGAACTCAAATGTGAATCCGAAGACTTCATTTGCATGTGGTGCTTCTTGCACTCAACATTAATGCTTTTATCTGTTTATTTTGCTGAATTTATGATTCTTTCAAAAGACTAGCAAGATTCAAGTGGGAGAAAAGTAAAGTCTTAATTGTTTATTTTGCACTCAACATTAATGATTACTAAAGAGTAAAGAGGCATTTATTTATGAACTATAATTACAACGCATCACATATTCAATAATCAAAATAATTACGTACCTTATAAACCAGTACTAGTATATGTTGAAGTCATTCCGTTTTGTAATTGTTGGAGTAAGACAAAAGCTCATAGTGACAAAGTTGTTGGAGGATATAAATGTCTATCTCATGAGTTCCATATAAAGATGCACTAGTATGTACATAGATAAGTTCCGAAAATTTTACTGAAATTGGAATAACTGAGATAAACACTTTCAATAGTTTAAGCATCAAATTACTAATATAATCATTTATGCCATTTAAGCCAAAATATTTATATCTAAATACATGAAAGGTGAGAGATATTTTACTTCTTTCCTTTATAAATTTTATAAGACATGAGTTTTAGAATATGCATTATTAAGGGATCCTTTCTTTCTTTCAATGTTTTTTTTATAATGCATTATTAAGGGATCCTTTCTTTCTTTCGTTGTTTTTTTATAAGTAAATAAATTGTATTAAAACTGAGCACAATAGATATTCAATCCAATACAACATAAGATTAACTAATATAACCAAACGGATCCATAACCAATCTCTACGAACGCCAACTAAGCGATCTCTAAATTTAGATTCTAACCAATCATGCGAAAGGGATTTCGCTAAAAAAAATGTCACCTACTTCTTTATGACCACCCTTAAATATAATGTCATTCATAATCAACTAATTTATATACAAACAACAACCCAAATCAACATTATAAGTTTCTTATGAATCCTATCTTTTAACGAAAAAATCAAAAATTAAAAAGCGATATACTATTGAAGAAGAAGGAGGAGGAAACATGCTTCAATCCAACCAAATTACAATATCCGACCAAATAGACTCGACAACCTTGTAGGATAAAAAGAGATAATTTTGGGATTCATCTGGTCCTAAACACAAAGGGCAAACAAGGTTGTGAACTTCTGATATTATCTCGCGTTTTGCTAGCCCGTCCCTCGTTTGGAGCCTGTAAATAAGAAGCCTCCATGCAAAAACCTGAATATTGGACGACAAGCTTAATTGCCAAACTTTATTTAGGGTTGCTGACACGATTTGATTCAGCGGAGGGCCTGCAATTGAAATTTTAGATAGTAGGGAGAAAAGACATTTCACAGAGAAGCCTGATTGATCATGCTACCACACAAAACAATCCTAATTTCCCGCTAAGGGACTGATGCAAGACAAAAGCTGGCAGAGATCCATCCAATCAACCCTTGCAGTGCCTTGGAGCAGCACATGATCGGTAACTAAAGACCATTTCCAAACTCCATTAATTCACATACTTGAAATTGAAATTTTGTAATTAAGGCCATGCACACAGCCGAACAAATTGGGAAAAATATCACACAAATGGCCTACTCCTAACCTTTTTGTACCTCCAAAAATCTATTGATGACCCGTTTCCCAATTTAGATGAAATTTCATTGGCAAACCATGTTGAAAATCCACCACAACCTATGGAGAACTTAAATTAATATTGATGAACAAGATTGTTATTACCCACACAATGACATTAAAAGAAAAGAACAATGGAGAAAGAAAGAAAGTAAAGAACGATGAAGGAGAAGAAGAATTAAATTCTGCAGAGTTTATCTCTGCCCATAAACTGTGGAAAACTTCTTATTCACTTTGCAACTGCAAAATACTGTGAATTACAATGTTATGAATACTCTATTCACTTCATTATAAGAATAAGGGTTACTCCCTCTATTTATAGATTTAGGTTAAAATCATAAAAGCCCAAAACTATAAAAGCCCAAAACTATAAAAGCCCAAAATAGCTAACACTACTAAAATAGGCCTAAATCAAAATTCTATGTGAAACAAAATGCTTCGACACTTCGACACACTAACACCACTCAACATACTAGGTGGTTCGACACTTCCTTGTTTTGTCGAGCAACCTGCTTTGACACAAGGAATTACAACTCAATACACCACCTAATTCATTGTGTCTAAGCTATCTACATTCATCATAACTCTTAGTCTTCTGAACACTTCGACCTGCACTCCCTTCGTCATGATGTTTGCAATCTGATTCTCAGTTCTGTAGTGTTCCACATTCATCTTCCCATCTGCTACCTCCTCTCAAAGATAATGGAACCTCATCTCGATGTGCTTGCTTCGACCATGTGCTATCAGATTCTTCGCCAGATTGATAGCTGACATGTTATCAATCCTCATGGTAATTGCTCCACGACTCTTCGATGTTATCTCTTCGACCAGATTCACCATCCATGTTGCTTGACATGCACAAAGAGAGGCAGTTATATATTCTGCTTTGCACGATGATAATGCCACTACTGGCTCTTTTCTCGAACTCCAAGCAACTGGTGCACCACCTAACATAAACACATAGCCAACTGTGGATTTTCGATCCTCAACATCACTACACCAACTTGAGTCGGTGTATCCTACTAGTTTGCATTCTTTTCCTTCATCAGCTGTAGGAAACAAAATGTCATAGTCGAGAATTCCTTTCAGATACCTTAGTATCCTCTTCACTGCTACTAGATGTGATACCTTTGGATTCTGCATGAATCTACTCACCATACCTACACTGTATGCTAAGTCGGGCCTTGTGACAAAGCTATCAAAGTGACCCAATAAGTCTTCTATATTGGGCTGGGTCGACATCATCTTCATCTGTATCTTTCGACAGTTGTAATCTGGGCTCAGCTGGAGTCGAAGTTGGGTTTTAATCTTGCATCTCAAATCTCTTGAGTAATTTCGCCTGCATACCTTCTTTGATGAATCATAAAACCTCTACCACTCTTGTAGAATTCTATTCCAAGGAAATATTAAATGTCACCCATATCTGACATTTCGATTTCCTTGTTGAGATCACCTTTGAAGTCTTCAATCTCTTTCTTGCAGCTACCTGTTACCAACAAGTCATCGACATAGAGACAAGTATAAGCAATTCACTCTTGCTTCTTCTTACATATACTCCATGTTCAGATTTGGATTTCAAAAATTCCTTCTCCTTTAGAAATCCATCTATCTTCTTGTTCTAAGCTCTTGGAGCTTGTTTAAGTCCGTACAGGGTTTTATGCAGCCTGTACACCTTTCTTTCTTCGCCTTGTTTCACAAACCCAGCTGGTTGTGCAACATAAATTTCTTCTGATCACCACTTGCTTATTCAATGGGTCGAACAACTTGTATCCTCCAGTCGAATGATATCCTATCAGGATCATCTAATTCAACTTGTCATCAAGTTTTCTTCTTAACTGATCTGGCACATGTCTATATGCTATAGACCCAAACACCTTAAGATGACTCAAGCTAAGCTTGACACCAGACCAATATTCTTCTGGCGTGATTCCTTCTAGCTTCTTCATCAGATATATGTTCAGGATATATGTTGAAGTCGACACAACTTCTCCCCATAATTCTTTGGGTAAATGCTTGCCTTTCAACATACTTCTAACCATATTCATGATGGTTATATTCTTCCTTTCTGCGACTCCATTCTGTTGTGGAGTGTAGGGTGACACCACCTCATGCATAATCCCTTATTTCACATATAATGCATCGAAATCTTTTGACACATATTCTCCATCACCACCAGTCCTCAAAATCTCGATCTTTCGACCACTCTGTCTTTCGACCGCTCTATCTTTCAACCATAGATTTAAACTTGGCAAATACCTCTATCACTTCACTTTTCTTCTTGATCAGGTAAGACCATAATTTTTGACTAAAATCATCTATGAATGTAACAAAGTCTTTGTTACCTCCAATTGAATCCACCTGAAGAGGACCACACACATCAGAGTATATGACTTCAAGAATTGCCTCCGACCTGCTTCATGCATCCTTACTAAAGTTGTTCTTATGCTGCTTCGCCTGCACACATTCTTCACACACTTCGTTTGGAATGTCGATTTCTGGTAATCTTGAAACCATATTTATTCTCTTCATATCTCTGATGTCTTTGAAATTGAGATGGCCAAGTCTATAATGCCATATCCATTCATCTTTACTGGCTGCTGCTACAAGGCACTTATGCTCCATCACATTTAGTTCAATCTTGAAGGTTCTATTCTAAGACATTGGAGAATTCAAGATCAACCTTCCATTTGAGTCAAGAACTCTCATCATCTTGTCTTCGATTGACACCTTGTAGTTCTTTTCGACTAACTGCCCTATGCTGAGAAAATTACTCTACATGCCTAGTATGTACAACACATTTGAAATTACTTACCTCTTGCCATCTTTCTTCATAATCAAAACATCACCAACACATTCAGCTGCTAGAGTGTTGTCATTTGAAAATTTCACCATGTTCTTCATTGAGGGCTTTATTTTGACAAACCAATCCTTCCTTCCAGACATGTGTGATGAGCATCTTGAGTCCAAGTACCACTGGTCCTTGAATCTCTCTTCATTTCTTGTTATAACCATCGACAACGTCTCTTCTTCATCATGTTTCACCAGCTTTACATAAGTTTCTTGGTTCTCCTACTTTTCTGGATAATCACTAGAATAATGACCATACTTCTGACAATTGTAACATTGAATGTGACTATTGTCTGGCTTTTGACCACCACCTCTTTCATTACCTATAATACCACCTCTTTGGTTTCCTTGGTTCAAGGGTTTTCTCTAATTCGACCAATTTCCTTCTTACTGATTTCGACTAGTCGAATTATTGTACCCTCCTCTGCCTTTATTGCCATTCCAGCTTCCTTTGCCTTTTCTTTCTTTTGCTGATTGAGCCTGTAAAGCCATATCACTCTTCGACTTTCCTGCATCTCTTTCATCCATTCTTTGTTCATGAGATTCAAGCGTCCCTTGAAGCTCTTCCTTTGTCAGTTTTGACAAATCTTTCGACTCTTCTATGGCTACTACCACGTGGTCAAACTTTGGAGCCAACGACCTCAAGATCTTTCCAACAAAAGATCTTGATGTCAAGACTTATCCATATACCTTCATTTGATTCACCAGTTTCGTAACCTTGGTGAAGAAATCAGTTATGCTTTCACTTTCTTCCATCTGAAGCAATTCATACGTTCTTTTGTGAGTTTGCAACCTCACCTCTTTCACCTTTTCCGCGCCTCCAAACGATTTCTCCAGAATTTCCCATGCTTCTCTCACTGACTCTGCATCACTAACATTTTCAAATTTATATGCATCAACATATTGATGGATTATAAAGAGAGCTTTATAATCTTTCTTCTTCAATTATTTATGTGCAACCTTTTCTTGATCTGTCGCGTCTTCTGCAAGCGTTGTTATTCCTTCCTTCACAAGATCCCAAAGATCTTGATAACAGGATACAACCTTTATCTTCTTGCACCAATTCTTATAACTGTTGTTCTTGAGAATCAGAAGATTTGCTGGAAAATTCCCGTTAGGATGATTCGTTTTCATGGTGATTTTCTTCCCACGAATTGTTTAAACCGGAGCTCTTGATACCAGATGTTGGAAATCCACTACAACCTATGGAGAATTTCAATCAATCTTGATGAACAAGATTGTTATCACCCATAAAATGACAATAAAAGAAAAGAACAATGGAGAAAGAAAGTAAAGAACGATGAAGGAGAAGAAGAATTAAATTCTGCAGAGTTTCTCTTTGCCCATAAACTGTGGAAAACTTCTTATTCACTTTGCAACTGCAAAATACTGTGAATTACAATGTTATGAATACTCTATTCACTTCATTACAAGAATAAGGGTTACTCCCTCTATTTATAGATTTAGGTTAACTTGGACCCCAAGTCAAAGCCCAAAACTATAAAAGCTCAAAATAGCTAACACTACTAAAATAAGCCTAAGTCGAAATCCTGTGTGAAGCAACATCCTTTGCCACTTCAACACACTAACACAACTCAACATACTAGGTGATTTGACACTTCCTTATTCTGTCGGACAACCTGCTTTGACACAAGGAATTATAATTCAACAAATCAGTTCGAAACAACTCCAAATGATCCCAAAAAAATCCTAAGATCTCCCCACCAAATGGAAGATTTTTTGGAGATAATTGAGCTGGAAGGAATGAGAAACTGGTCGTGGATGTCGTTATATTTGCAAGATAGTAAGGAATACCAAATTGCATAGCCGACATATATAAATCTCCAAGACCATTTACTTAAAAGCGCCAAGTTGAAAATTTCACAATTTGTCACACCTAAACCTCCTTCAGCTTTTGATTTACAAATTGTCGACCAAGATACCCAGTTGATTTGACGCATATTCTCTTCACCATTCCAAAGGAAAGCTCATTGAATTTTGATTATTTCTTGATATAAAAACTTCTGGGGCTTTGTAAACGAAAAATAAGTAGAGCAAAATTGAGTTCAACACCAAATTTAAAATAATGACTCTTCCTCCAATCGAGACATATTTTCCTTTCTAACTAGCTAATTTGTTTTGAAGCTTTGTGAGAACTAGTTCCCAAGATGAACGTCTTCGAGGATTAACACCGATAGGAATTCCAAGGAAGGAGAAAGGAAAATGACTCATTGCACGGGAAAAAAAGTCAGATGCCGCTTTTAGAAAATCTTGCTCCACATTGAACTTTAAAACTTTACTTGTATGGAAGTTGACAACCAACCCCAACACCAAATCAAAACCATACAACACTTCTTTAATTGACCATAAGTTTTCCCACGAGGCCTCTCCCACAATCAATGTATTGTATGCGTACTACAGCAAGTCGAATTCTAAATTTTCAGCTAACTTGCAAGGATATAAACAGAAACGAGAGCGAGCAATCCTCGTCAACCCGGTTAAATCTTCAACAGCTAAAATGAAGAGGAAAAGAGATAGGGGGCCTCTTTGACGAAGCCCTCTTTTTGATTTATTTTTAAATTAAAAATAAGCGTAATTTCACTATGGTTGATTAACACAATCGTGTTGATATCAATTATCTTTTTTTTTTTTTTTCATAGTGGTGCCATTCATTTTCATTTAATTTTAATATGAAAATATTCCATATTTCACTACGATTATTTTAACCAACCGTAGTGATATATTTTCCCCTTTATTTTTAATTTTTTTAATGGTAAAAACCTGACACTTTTTATAAAATTTAATTAAATAAATAAGATATCATTACAGTTGTTTTAAACAATCATGGTGAAATATGTTATTCAGAAACATAAAATACAACTTAGCTTGTCTATTTAGTTGCCATTTTTTCATATCATCGTTGAAATACCATTCAACCCATACTATCGTTTGTTCTTGGGTTTCCCTTTTACAAAACAATGTAAAATGAAGTTAGAGTTGGAAAATGAAGAAAGGAGGACAAAACTCTTTTACTTATTTATCACGTTTCTGGTACGTAAACTATTCATCATGCATGTACGGTACGTTTATGTTCTTGTTGTTGATGTTTATGTTATTGTTCATATTTATGTTGTTGTTGTTGTTGAACTTGACTATTGTTATTGAATGTTGTTGATGTTGAATGTGATTGTTGAATGTTGATGTTTTTTTATATTATGTTGTTATTGTTGAGGAATGTTGAATGTTATTTTTGAATGTTGAAGTTGAATGTTGTTGTTGAAGGTTGTTGTTGATGTTGTTGTTGAATGTTGAATGTTGTTGTTAAATGATGTTGAATTTGTGTTGTTGTTTATAGATTGTTGTTAAATGTTTTCGTTGTTGAATGTTGATGTTGAATATTATTGTTGAATGTTGTTGTTGTTTATATGTTATTGTTATATCTTGTTGCTGTTGTTGTTATTGTTGATGTTTTTGTTGTTGTTGTTGATGTTTTTGTTGTTGTTTATATGTTGTTGTTGTTGATGTTGTTGACATTGTTGTTGTAGTTGTTTGTATGTTGTTGTTGAATGTATTTGGTACACATTTGTTATGTTGTTGTTATGTTGTTGTTTGTATGTTGTTGTTTATGAATATTTATTAGACACATTGTTGTTGTTGTTTGTATGTTTTTGTTAAGATTGGTTTAATCTTTTGTTGTTGTTTTTGAACATAGACGGACTTTTCATCTAGCGACGAAATTCATACAAACGATACTCATGAAATTGATTCTAGGAACAATGAATCTCAAACTATAAAGGAAAAAAAAGGAAAGAAAACAAAGAGGTGCTACAATGATGACTAGATTAACAAATGTCAGTAACTTAGGTGATAGATTTCCAATCAAGTTTAATCCTGTAACTTGGACATGTTATGGTGAAAGTTATTTGCTTTTTAGGAGTTATGTTGAGTTTCTTGGACGTCGCAAAGTGAGTATTTTGATTAATGATTGGACCCAAGTACTAGAAGATGTGAAAAAAAGCATATGGATAGATGTTAAGGTAATAATTTTAATTTACATAATTCGATAGTATTTTTTACAATTACTAATGCATAATAATTGATGTAACTATAGTCGACTTTTGAGTTTACTAATGATGATAAGTTGAAGAAAAAGTTGATCACTTATGCTAGTGGGCGTTGGAGGGGGTTTAAAGTCACAACTCATGTGTAACTACATTATGAATCGTAAGACTGATCTTGAGCATCCAACTGTGAAATATAATTTTATTGGAAAAAGGGTTTGGGCAAAATTTGTGAAGTCTCGTAATTTTGATGATTTCTTGGTTAGTATAATAAACTTGTTTTCTGATAATTTTATGCTTATGCTTTATAAATAAATCCATGAAAATTAATATTTTCACTATGTTCATAACATGTTAAAAGTGAACCAAGGAAGCTAAACAAAGCAAAAAACAAATACCACCATAGATTGCCTCATGTGGGTTATAGAAAACTTGAGGAAAAATTGATTAATGAAAAAAAAACTTAAAAATATCCTTTTTAGTCTTGTATCTTAACTTGGGGGTTCATTTTGGTCCATTGACTTCAAAAATGTCTATATTGGTTCCTTGACTCTTCAAAACGTTCCATATGAGTCCTTTTTGTCTTATTAGCGGCGGAAAAACTCAAAATTTGGTCGCTAAATTCATCACTAATTAGACGAAAAAGACTAAAATTGAACATTTTGAAGAGTTAAGAGACTAATATGTATTTTTTAAATTAAGGAACCAAAATGAACCCCGTGGATAAGATACATGACTAAAAAGGGTATTAAACCATGGAAAAAGTCAACAAATGGGAGATGAAGACTTCATGAGTTGTGATTGATTCCCATCTCCATCATCATGATATGATAAGTGGAAGAGGGTTTGACTAAGATCAACTGGAGAGTTTACTTGATATGCCTCACGAGCAGTCATTGATAAAATTGTAAGTAGTATTTAACATACAGAGTTGTGGAGCGGCATAATATGTTGAATGAAGTTATCGGTAAAAAGTTTGCATTTGTGTACGCCTTCGGTAAGTGGATTACCTGTGATATTAGTTTATCTCTAATTACATGCATGTCTGGTTATATATTCATGAAATATTTAAATTTGTAGATGAGAAAACCAAAAGGAGGATACAAGTGTGGTTTTTTTATCACGAAACACATGTTAAGCATTGTCTTTGCTGACATTGATGATTCTTGGGATCAGGTATATATATATATATATATATATATATATATATATATATATATATATATATATATATATATATATATATATATATATATATATATATATATATATATATATATATATATATATATATATATATATATATATATATATATATATATATATATATATATATATATATATATATATATATATATATATATATATATATATATATATATACACACACACACACACACACTAACATTTAAATGTTTAAGTTTGATATTATTCCAAATAATATGGTCTTTAACTTCCTTCACTTTTTTATAGAGGTGTTTAACGACACTACACCATTCTCACAAGACTTTAAATACGTTTGTACAAATTGGGTTTTTTCTTCAATGCGCTTTATATGCAAGGTTGATCACACATGAGTTTGTAATATAGTTTTGCTATATTTTTATGTTGGATGTAAATAATATTTAGGTTGGTTACATTTTGGTATAGACATATTTTGTAATTATATGTTTGCTATATTTTTGGGTTTGATGGAAATATATTATAGTCATCTTTTGGTTACAAAGGTATGTGTATTTGCTAGTTCTGTTGTGGTAAAATATAGCGTATAAAATACAGGTACTATAAAAAAGGGGCATGTGTGGAATAAAAAAATAAAAATTTTAAAAACAAACAAATAATTTCACCACGGTTGGTTAAGATGACTGTGGTATAGCTAGAGCGCCAATTATTATATACCATGATATGGCTGGGAACCAAACCCGTTACCTTTATGTATTTCACCAGGTTGTTTGCAATAATTATTGTAATATGTAGCACGCGACATAGTTTATTATCACGGTCACAAGCCCATGGTTGTAAGCAACATACTTACTACCATCTGTTACCTTGCCACAGTTGGTCAATTGTGATTGTATCTCTTTTCCAACCGTGGTGAAAAGGCATTTACATAGTAGTGTGGGTTTCAGCGGGATATGGGTTTGAGTTTCTTTAATTTTCTGGGAAGCATCTCCTAATTCGACTATTAGCTTACACTTCTATTTTGGATGGGCCACTAGGGATGAAGAAGCTATTAGACCAATAAAGGCTACTTGAAGACCCGAAAGACCCACTTGAGTTTGACTGAAATTGGGCACATGACCCACCACTGGGTTTGCTTTTTTTTCCAAGTGAAGTTGACTTAGGTTTGACAAGCTTTCCTGAATAGAAAATTATTGTAAAAAGCATACTAGTTGAAATCTCAAGGTGATGAGACCTTTCGTCCACTTGGTTTTCCTGACAATTCTTCAACCTAGGAATGCTTTCATTATTTTAGAAAATAGTCAACTCATTCCTTTCCTCAATTCCAACATCAAATTTGTTTGCTTCCGGGGAACCAAGATCATTTTTTCCTCTATTTTATCGCCAACTCCTTCTTCTTCCTCTTGCCATTCTATCATATCTTCTTCTGAAACTTTACTTGAAGACTCGCTTGAGTCCATTAGCTTAGGAACTTATATTCTCAAAAATCCTTATTGTCTTCAAATAACTTCACATTAAAAGACAACCCATTGATACTAGTTTCAATATATTCAGAGATAACTTTTGAATTCATAGTTACGTTTAAGATGCGTGTTATGTCCATCTTGACCCTTAATCTCATATCATGATCAGGGCATAAATATTTACCCAATGGCTCTATTAAAGCTTAAAAGAATTCATAACTCCAAGCTTGAAAATGTATGCCATAACAACGAAGCAACATAACTCTAGAGATATCGACATCCAAAGGCCTCACCTCTCTAAACAACTATTTTAGCCAAAATCCTCCTTCTTGCACCAAATATAGGACTTCTCCTTTAACCCGATCTTCTAACAAACAAAGATTAGCCCCTAGATGTGTAATATGGATGGAAAAGTAACATTTAGCATTACAAATCCCTTGTATATTATATAATGTTCCTAGGTTTTCAACGAAGTCGACAAAAGCTTTAGTTATCCATAACAACTCACTCTCTTGAGCTTGGAAATAAACTCTGCGTCTGCTAACCTAGTTTGTAACATCTTCTAATTGTTTCAGCTTCTTAACATATGAATAACCTCGAGATAGGGTGAACTTATCATTTCACAGCGGTCCATTCTTGTGTAGTTTCTTCTTTCTTCTATGCTAAAGATCTTCATACCTTCTTTGGGTTTGGAAGGGTCATTTTCTTTGAAACTCGGGGATGCTAATGAAAAGCCTTTTCCTACCAATGAAGATATTATCAAGCTTTATGGCTAGTAAATCTTCACCTCCAACGTCAAAACTGAAGGAGAATAGCGATCCAAAACGAAATAGAATTTAAATTTTTTCTCCTTTAGTGATCCTTACGAATGGGCATGATCAGTGATAGAATTTTTACCTCTTGTGGGGGTTGAAAACTTTGATGAAGATCTAAGGAGTGATCACGAACTTTGAATGGTAACAACGCCTCTACTCAGTCCACACGAACGAATTCCTTCAATCTCAGTGCTAGCTGCTACGAATGAAGGCTTTGAGTGTGTGTACGTGTGTGTGTGTGTGTGTGTGTGTGTGTGTGTGTGTGTGTGTGTGTGTGTGTGTGTGTGTGTGTGAGAGAGAGAGAGAGAGAGAGAGAGAGAGAGAGAGAGAGAAACGAAATTTCAACTGCACAAATGCTTCTGCACAAGGGTTCTATTTATAGAACCACTTGTGTGGGCTGCAAGCTAAAAAGCCCATTTAAGTGTATGTGGCCCATATCTTATGATATGCCAAAATCACTTAAGCGTGTGGTACCTTACCATATTTTATATTCTACTTAAGTACACCGTACCTTACGATGTTCTACAATTCACTTAAGTGCACCATACCTTATGGTGTTCCTTATTTACTCTATCTCTCATCAATCCGTCCTTTTGTGTGTGACCCTGTAGGTTTTCGCGACATTAGCAATTATATTAAATCACGTATTTAACATAATAAACAGTGAGCGATATCTAGTAACACATCACTGCTACCTAAGACACGAAAATGTCATATGATCTGACAAATCCTTTTGTGATAATACTTATGTGTATAATTACCCTTTTGCCTCTATGTCTATATTGAACACAAGGCATAGACCGTGTCATCCTTGTCTAGTTCGATATTGGGTCCGTAGACATTTATCCTGTTATGCAGGATGGATAAATTCCATCTAGGTCACTCATGTCCCTCAGCATACTTCATGGAGTATCCGTCAACTGTCTTTATGGTCATCCAGTTACGCATAACGTTTGATAAACAATAAAGCACTCGACTCTACATCTAGGGTCCATAGTGGTTTCAGGTCGAAGGGTGGCATACACCACTATCACCATGAGAATAACTTATGACACTTTGCATAACATTCTATATGGTATTCTCATAGCGGGTCAATCCAGTATAAATATTACTCCTAATATTCATACCTATGTTTAAGACTTGATAACTCCTTATCGATGATCCATGAGATGTGATCATCAGTCTATATACATAATAGTCTTAATGCTTTAATGTTATCCAACTTCACAAAAAAGCTCGACTACAAATACTTTAAGAATATTGTCCTTATGTTTAATGGGATCTCATGATTAAGTCACACTTGATACATTAAACGGACTATCTATTCTAGGGACTTTATTAAACAAACATAATAAAGAAAAATCCTTTTATTATTAATAAATAATTCGATACAAGTACCAAAAGTATTGGCTTCTAGGGCTTACACCAACAAAAATACCAAACAAAGTCGTACCAATTTCATTTGATGTCATGCTTGAAAGGGATGATAACTTCATTAATATACCTAAACCTTTCAAATTCTCCATATATTTCTTTCACACCATATATATCCAGGAACAAGGTGAAGAAGAAAGAAGAATTATTTCTTCTTCCCTTACTTGGCTCAAAACATTCCCACCCTCGTTACCCCAATACATCTTTGATTTCCATTTACGCCTAGAGACTCGCCTCCATTCCTCTTCCCTATTATAGAAAGTTGAACTTTGCATGCTCTTGATCTGACTCGGGGTTACAAAACTAAAGGGTATTGAGGTTGGGGGAAGGTTAGAGAGTGATAAGAGCTTTTCTCTCTAACATTCTCTCTCTTTCTCTTTCTCTTGAGGTATTTGACATTTTGAAGATGAGATTTCTTCCTTATATCTTTAGAAAACCTACTAGAAAATGAGAATTTCAAATGCTTAAATAAAATTCCTTCAAGAGTTGTCAAGTATTGTTGAGTTTCAGACCTTGCTTAGAGATGCCACCCTTACCTTGAATAGGATAGTGGATTTGGAAGCATTCTAGTGAAGGGATTTTTTTCTACGACCTCTTCTTATCTCGTCCAAAGGGAAAGTAAGACTTCTTCTTTGGTCCCTTTACTATTCTAAAGCAAAATCCTTCATCTCCTTTGGGGTAGATCGACTCCTTCTAAGATTCTAGTTTTCTCTTGGTTAGTTTTGAAGTATAAATTTCCTTCCATAGTCAACCTGTATATGAAAGGGGTTTTATCTGAACCTAGTATTGTTCTTTGTCCTTTATGTGGGTTGTCAGATGAGTTTACTTTTCACCTTTTTATTACTGGTGAGAAAGCCTTGTCAATTTGGTCTATAATGTTTATGTGGCTGGGGTGGCAGGTTGTTATTCATTTCAATCTTAGAAATCTTTTAGAGTTTTTCATTTCTTTAGGAGTTAGGGTTAAGTATAGGGGTGGTTTCCTTTTGGTGTGGAATGTTGTGATGTGGTATATTTGGAAATCCCAAAATTATTTTATCTTTAACGGAGTCAGAAAGACAGTGAGCGAGGTGGAAGAAATGAGTATTTTTTTTGCTTGGAATGGGTTTTTGGGGAGATTTGGGGCGAACTCTTGCACCTTCGCGAATTGGATTCATAACCCTATCATCTACCTACACCTATAGCAGATCAAATATTTATCTTGATTTAGAGTATGGTGGTGGATCTTTTGTTCAACTTTATTAGGATCATATTTGTTGTTGATGAATTTGGTAGGTTCAAGATCTAACTTGTCAGTACCAAGATGGTTCTTTAGTTGTCGTGGTTTGGTTTTTAAGTGACACATTTTTCGCTTGCCTTTTTGGTTGCCATACCTTTTAAGTTGTTGTTTTTGGTTTTAGGCACCCCTTGTGCATTTGGGTTTTTATTGTATTGAACTCTTTATCCTTTCTTTATATATATATATATATATATATATATATATATATATATATATATATATATATATATATATATATATATATATATATATATATATATATATATATATATATATATATATATATATATATATATATATATATATATATATATATATATATATATATATATATATATATATATATATATATCAAGACTCTATTTGCTACTCAATTTTATGATGAAATTCGTGGAGTAGATAAAATGTGCACAATATCATTTCATTGATTTTTTTTTGAAATTTTAAGTTTGGAAGTCACCTCTATGATCGCTTCAGATATATTAAATTTTAAGTTTTTTTCTAATGTTTTTGGATAATTTTGCTAATTTTCAAAAGATAACAAAGACGTCTTGTTATTATGTGAGAAACAAAAAGTATCCATGTATAGCGAGAAAACTCATCCACAATTGCAAATGCATAATAATTTTCACCAAAATTCATGATATTGGATCCGCCAAAAATCTTAATATGTAAAAGTTGTAAATATTTATTTGTAGAAATTTTTATTTTTGGATTGAAAAATGACATTTACTTGTTTAGGCTTTTAACACGCATCACATAACCAATTCTTTTTATAAACAAAGTTTAGTAGATCAATTACTAGTTTATTACATACCAATTTATTTATGTTAACCATGTGGATATAAGATATTCTCTTATGTCATAGCCAAGATCCATCCTCTTTACTAAAAAGGCAACATGCATCATTTGAGGATAGTTTGTTTAAATTGACAATATACATATTTTCACTTCATTGATTAGTAAAGATGTTTTTTGTTTGTTTTTAGATTTATTATTTTGCATATAAAAGAATCAAACACCACTTAATTATTTTTTCACACAGTTGAATATTGATACGTAAATTGTGTTTTAAATCTTCTACAAAAAAATCATCATCAATGGTGGGATTCACCACTACGAATTACACATTTCACAATGGTTGAAACACACATATAATCACAGTTGATGAATCATGGTAAATTAGTGTCTGGAAGTAAGTGGACTACTTGCCACTACAGTCTATTGACAATGATAATTAACTCGAAAGCACTCTACATATCAGCATATTTGTAATAAACAATTGTAGTGAAAAACTAAAAGGTTCCGAGTTTGATACCCAGCAACGCTATTTTTGGTGTTTAATCATCTGGATAGTGCGATACATATAATCATAGTTGAAAGAATCAACCATGGTGAAATAATTTGTTTTTTTAAATATAAATTTTTAGATTTTATAGAATTCACATTTTTTAACTTGTATTTTTGTGAATCATAAATAGACTAGAAACAACCACACAAACCATTTGTGAACCATGCCCATAGCTTGCAGCTATTAAGAACAAAAAACTGTATTACATCAAAACCAAAATGACACAAAACAACATACAATTTACATATAATTACATCAAATAATAATTACAACGTGAGAAATGTGTCTTGTATCTTGGTGTCTTGACTTTAAAAACCAAGAATTTTAAATGATAATACTTGTTAATAAATAACCTTAAAAATTATAACATTCAATAAATTATTATTAAAGAATAAAAAATATTTACTTATTATTTTTCCCATATTCCTTCTTCATGATCATTACGAATAACATGCACATCATCTCTATCAACTTCTTCATAAGAAGGAGTCGAAGGAATATCAAAATTTAAATCATGATTTTCATCACTATGAGGAATGTGTTGTTCTTAGAGAATAATGAACCATGTTTTGTCATAAGGGCCAGTCACACAAAACACTTGTTTTGCTTGGGTTACCATGATAAATGGTTCGATGATATAAGTTGCCTTGTCAAAGTAAATCAGTGTAAATCCTAACTCATCAGTTTGTACACCAATGTTATTGCCAACCCACTTGCATTTAAATAAAGGTACATTGGATAAAACTTAATCAATCTCCCAAATCTTCTGAATAACCCCAAAGTACGCTATAGATGCCAATATAGGATTCTTATCTTTCAAACTAGAGAAATAGATGGATTCAGCCTCAACCATAACCCCATTATTTTGCATTATATTATGATCATCTTTTGGTTTTGTATAAAAGAAAAAATTAGTAATGTCGTATACAATCCAAGTTACTTCATTAAATTTTGGCATGTATGACATCCATTTAATTGTCTCAGATGAACTACCATCATCAGAAATCCTTTCATTAATCCAACTTATGAAACTTTCATTATGCTTTTTCAAAAACCACTTGTCACTCATTCGGAAATATTTTTCCTTTATAAATCTTTTGTGAGTAGATAAGTAAGCTTTAACTTCATTAACAATATTCAATATATACAAATGTGTTTGAAGAACTATATCCGAAGGCATTGACAAAACATTTAAATCTTGAGTACGTCTACCTCAATATCTGTAAGCATGACAAGACTTTGGAATTCTTATAGACTCTACTTCCAAAAGATGGTTTGAACATAACTCAACAACTTCTTATGTGATATAAATTTCTAAGATCAAAGCTTCTAGTAGGCGATGATTCTTCGTATATCCTTCAAATATATTCATGTATCACTTTATTGGACCATAAAATATGATTTCTCTAACTATATCAAGTAAACTATACGTTTGAATCTTAACATTTATCTTTAATGTCATTATTTTCAACTTACAAGATAAATGAATGAATATATTGCACACAAGGCATATCGGAGATTGTAAAAACCACGATTTATTTTAAAAACTTAACTCTGTGAAAAATAAACCCTCTTTGAGTTTCTGAATGCCACCTTTCACTACGGTTATTAGAAATGATCGTAGTGAAAAGTATTTTAATTTTTATATAACAATAAAAATTAAGAGATACGCCATTGTTTGTATAGAAAAAATGGAAAAATGTTAGTGTTGGGATTCAAAGTCCGTAAGCCTTAACATATCACCATTGTTATTTGTATGGACCATAATTAATTTTAAAAAAAAAAAAATGCAGGCGCCTGAATAAGAGCTATTACTTCGGTTGATTCAATAGTCGAGGTAATAACAAGTTACGATGTGCGTATTTTGTAGTAGTGATTGATGCTCTTACCAACAATACCAAACCAATTTTTTTTTATCTTTTTTGTTGTCGCCATAAGAGGCTTAACCTACCTTTTTAAGAGTAAAAGATGATAAGATATTTTTGTCTCCTATCATGTGCTTTGAACAACCACTTTCGAGATATTATTTTGAGTTCGAGACTGAAAATAATAACTACATTATAAACTTAAGTATTAAGCTTTGGTACCCAAATTATTTTGGACCCTCCAGCATTAATGTAATACATGTTTCCATTTGGAATCCATTTCTTTATGACATTTAATTCATGATATTTTCTTATTTTACAAGAAGAAGAAATGTGGTCATATTTACCACGGTAAAAACACTTAGACACTGTATGATTAGAAGTCATATTTTGAGCAACAAAATTTTCTCAATGATTCAGTATTAGTTTTTGGTTGATAGCCCAAGCCGACTTTATTGTAAGTGCCTCTTTGTGTTTCCTAAGGTGATGTTCAAGTTTTCTCTCTCTTTAGTAAATATACAAAAAAAATTATGCAAGTCTTCAATATTATTTTTTAAGACTTTGTATTCTTCATATTTGATAGAGTTTTTTTGTAAATTTTTAAAAAGAGTAGACATAGGAGAGTCTTTACTTAAAAAAAAATATTTTTCTTTAAGAAGTTATATTGTCTTTATTATATTTTTTATTTTTAGTTTCAAGAGTAGAAATGATATTCTTAGAGAAAAAATTAACATTTCTATTTACTTGATTTATCAGAAAGCTGTCTATACATCGAATACAAATTTAATTATAGGTAAATTCAGTTTCAAAGTCGTTTATCTTATTTTTTCCACGATTTACCATGAGACATAAGTTGGCTTCTTCCACTTTTTCAGGTTCATAAGATGAGTCCATATTATTTTCATCACATGCAATATAATTTATTTCTTTATTTTTTTTGTGTTCTTTTCACTACTATGGAAAAAATTCTTTCACCACGGATACCATCACGCTTGACCAGACGTGGTGAAGTAGGGTGTGGTTGTAAGTTTGCTGTTTTCAACCACGAGCGTGCAACCGTTGTGATAAAGTATGTAGCACACTATCTATCACAATGGTTGACTTAAACGACCGTTGTCATAAATATAGGATCATGAGTTCGATACCTAGCTGCAACCAAATTAAAGATCATAAAAAATAACATTTCACCATGGTTATATGTTCCAACTGTGGTGGTATGGGTAAGAGTTTATTATTGCTTGTTTTTCCTTGCCCCTCATTAACCATATACAACCATTCAAATAAATTTTTGAGATGATAATCAGAAAAATTAAACTATTTCTAATTATTATCTAAAAAATGTATTTTAATAAATGCAAGTTCAATGAGGGGTTAGTGAAACAAGCAATCACGTATGATATAACAAATTCAATAACAACATTTATCAACCAAAACATCAATTAACTAGCATAGATTGGTAGAACTGGAGAACTAACTGTTCCTGAAACCTATAAAGAGGATAAAGTAGAAAGGAGAGTAGAAAACATGTGTTCACTATGAGAATATTATATGAAAGACTCATATAATATTTCCACAACGAACACAAGTTCACAACTCTCTTAGATCCATGTTCATACAACCAGTTGCATTGGTGATAAGTAAAGAACCATAACCACTTACTAGTTACGCATGAAAAACAATTTATTAACAAACAACACAAAACAATATTAACAACAACATCAACAACACACAACAACATACATACCTTTAATTGAAAACTTTGTGGAAAATTAAGACAAACCATCACGTGAACCCCAAGCATACTATGCAGACTTGTAAAATGAAAGAAGGATGAAACTGAGGAGAAAGTTGCAAACTTGTGTTAAATTTGAGTAAATGTCATTCTAGGTCTATCACACAAGTTTGCATCTTTCACTTCCGTTTCATCCTCTCTTGTATTTTTTTCTTCATAGCAACACAAATCAATTATAATCCTACAAACACAACGAAAAGAACAACATGTTAAACTAGTAGTACATTGTAATCCAACAAAAATTTATCAACATACATAAAAATAATATCAACATAACAACATCATACACGAATAAGAGAGAATATGAAAAAAGATCAGTCAACAACAACCAAGAACAAAACATGTGAAATCGAAGTAAATAGTATGAAAATCATGTCAACTAACATTTGTCTATATTTATCAACAACAACAACAATAACATACAACAAAAAAGCCCATAAACTCTCAAACAAGAAGAAAATCATATGAAAATTATGTTAAACATAGCAAAAACATACATGAAAACGAGAGAATAAGGAAGAAAAAGAATACCTTTATGTATGAAGAACAAGATTGAGGCTATACTATAAAATAGGAAAGCTAATGATGAAGAAGAAGAGAGAAAATGTGTGCTAGGGTTTTGCTCTGAGAGATACGGTCAAGAAACGATAGTTAACTTGCTTATATATGGGTAAAAAGTTTCACCACAATCATATTAAAAAATTATGGTGAAATGCAATGCATTTCACAACGATTGTCATTAACAACCATGGTGAATATATATATATATATATATATATATATATATATATATATATATATATATATATATATATATATATATATATATATATATATATATAAGGACAACACTCATTGTAACGAAAAAGTAGAAAATTGTTGGAGCTGAGATTCGAACTCTGTCACCTCATGAATGTATAATCACGATTAATTTTTTTGACCGTAATGTAATGTCTTTTCGTAAATATAAAAAAAATAAAACGCATCAAAAAATGAGGTATTACCATGGTTAACTGTCAGACTGTTGTAATTTATTGTTTCCAAAGGTATATTTTGTAGTAGTGTTTGTATATTTCAGATTTCTTTTTGGTGCAACAAACATTTTCGCTTTATGTGACCATTTTTGCTACGATGGAAGCATGTTGGAATGAATGATGATATTTCTTCATTTTGTTTCTGAAAGTTTAAAGGTTGTTTTTACGGACCTTATGAATTTTTTTAATTTGAAAACTAGAATATTCATGTCTTCATCACTTTCCTTTTGTGAGCTTTCTTTTTCTGACTCTTTGTCTTTGACGTCTACTTCTTTTAGTGTAAGTCACTTTTTTTCTTATCACATTCTTTCCTTTCAATAAAATAGTTTAGTTTAATTCCGTGTTCCTATAATTTGCAAAACATTGTAGCCAAGCCATGGAGAACTAATCTTTAGATTTGGAAATTATAGTGACTTTAACTTTCTAGCTATGATATAAGCATCTAAGAACTTTATGAATCAAATTATCATTTTGAAAAGTTTTTCTGACAATCTTAAGTGATTTATGATCGCGACTTTATGAGTCTATTGGGGTATTAACTGCAAGTGCACAGTTCTATCGCGTAGTTTTAAAAGATATCGATCCCACAGGGACTTATGAATCGATATACCGTTTTTCTAAGGTTACTTCGTAAAGCTAAGGCGGGTGATATACTTTGTTGATTATGGGGAAAAGCAAAACTAAAATAAGATCTAGATTAAATATCAAATATAGCGGATATCGGTATGTAGTTCGTCGTAATTAGGGAATCAAATCTTCGTTGGTTTCTTGGTTTTAAAATAAATCTTTTCAGTAGACACTATTGATTAAAAGCCTTTTCTCAAACTCTCGCTCTGTTGAATAGACTATGACTTTATATTAACGTAGCTGTCACTTATTAGTTAAGTCCAAAATCACTTTTTGAAAACAATAGAATCTATAGAAATTCTTTTTAAGAAAATACTAACAATTTAAACACCCTTATCTCAAACTCTCGCTCTATTGACTTAGATTATATAATTAAACTTAAATGCTTAACTCTCGTCCTCACATTTAACCTTTAAAAATACTTTTTGAAAATGATTAGAATTTAATTAACTCTAAAAATTGCTTTCGCCCTGATTTAAAATTAATGTCCAATTTACACTGTCCAGTTAAAAGCTCAAACTTTCATTCTGTTGATTTTAACTTCTTTATGTCTTTTACTCTCGTACAAAAACTTTAGGATTAATTCTGTAAATTGAGACCATAAAAAGAGTGCTTGTATTTTTAAATAAAATTAAACCAACTTAGTTTTGATTCCTTCATTCCGCTTACTTTACATACCGATATCTAAGTTTATTTAGCCAGACATGCTAAACAAGCCTAAACAATAATTATGCTTACATACAGCCATATCAGACAGACAGTATAAATAAATAACAGTGCAGGGCATATGTAGATTAAAACAATAAATTAAAGAACCTGTAAAATTAATAGAAATCTTGATTGTTCTCTAACTTCGATGTTTGAACACTCCACCACAAGCCGGTTGGATTTGTTCTTCACAATCTTCGATCAGACAGTAAAATAAAGGCGAAGGAATAAAATACTATGATCTAACGTAAGGTTAGATCAGTAAAAGGTACACAATAATTTCCGGTGTGGAAACTATTGTGTGAAAAATTAATTTAATGCTTGGAAAAGAAAAGGAAATAAAAATTGCTAGGGAAGTAAAGTGCTGAAAAAAATAGAAAGTAGTAAAGAATAATGCTATGCCGAAAAACTGGAAAATTCAGAGAGGCCGAGAGAGCTGCAGGGTTGGATCCTTGGCTCTATTTATATTACTCCCATTTGTAACCGTTTCCCTTTGGTAGGTTTCTCACGTCAATTGGTCAAGCGAAGAAAGAGGAGGAACGTGCTTCCGTTGCTTCTGTTACGCGTCAAACCCAAAAATATAGGAAGGGGGTGTGACGCTCGTCACACCTTGTGTTACGCTCGTAACACTTAGCAGGGGGCGTGACGCTCGTCACACCTTGTGTGGTGGTCGTCACAGCTTCAGCGCTTCTGGTGGGCCGGGCTTTAGTGGAATTTTCTTTCATCATCTTTTTGCACCCCCTTTTCTTCCTTTTTCACTTATGCTTCAAATAAGTTACCTGAGACAAATAGAAGGGAAAATACCACGTAATATCGAATAATATGAAATAAATTGAAACAAATAATAATATAATTTAATTAAATCGAGTCCAAATATGTGATATTATTTCATGTTATCAAACTCCCCCATACTTAGATCTTTGCTTGTCCTCAAGCAATAAACAGTATAGAAATCAGTTTAAAGTATTAGCCAGATGAAATTTCCAAACACACATCAAGTCGTAATAGGTTGCAAGTAAATCTCGTTTAGAAATAACCTGAGCTTAACCTTAACATCAACAACTACCGTTATAACCTCAGATAACCCCACCTTATGCAAACCAGTTCGAGTAACGCCATTATAGCTATCCTAGTTCCTTTACTCTTATTTCACCCGTTTTCATTCTAGCGAAATCACATTAAGCCCTTTATCTTTTCGCGCACATAGTGGAGTAATCGGTTAGTGATTCTGATCCCCTTTTTAGCTTGAAGTTATGGTACATAAGTTGGATAACTTCGTTAATTAGTCCATTGCAAATTGCGGGGGATCGGACCGTAGTCCGCCCTACCAAGTTCAGCACCAGAAACCGCTGAACCAACTCACAATGGATCGTTCATACAATGTTTTTGTAGGATTCACAATCTTTGGATTAAATGATCGGGTAAGGATCACCTAACTTAATTAGTGCATTTCCTGATTTTTTTTCTAATATATTGTCTTGGGAATCATTCACTTATATTCATCGGCTCTCCACGTAGTTTGCTATTAGGATGGTGCCGACTTCTCGTATAAACTACTCGGGGTTACTATAAAACTAAAAATCCAAGGACTTGTATAATAGGTACTTTTATGATCTAACATGTTGAGGTTTATTTAGAGGGTTGGGGCGGTAATAATTTTTGTCTTAGTTTTACTCAAGTGTGATAAAATAAGCAACCTTTATACTTATTGATTGTGTTAAATTTTTGTTATGGCTCAAGAAAATTGAGGGGAATAGATAATAAAAATTTCTCACACTAGGGACTCAACTTATAATAAATATATATTATAAAATTTTTTTTTATGATAAAAGAAAGGGAAATAACAATGAAAGGGAGAATAACATACTTGAAAAGGGAAGGTTGAAAAAGAGGTAAACAACGTTCCCCCCCCCCCCCCCCCACACACACACTTAAATGAAATATTGTCCCCAATGTTTTAGAGAAAAGCGAAAGGAAAGGAAATAAAAATAAACATGCTTAATTTTGCCGACGTCCTCTTGTTCTTGGTCCCGGTGATCGCTGACGAACTTCCAAGTCATCAAACCTGCTGAGCAAATCGGTGAACCACTGATCGGTTATTGCATTCCTCGCCTCCTGTTGTTGTTGCATCTGGCGCATCAGTTGCATCACTTCATTGTTCTGCACTTGCATGGCATCAAGTCGTTGGGCTTGATGGTCGATAGCGTCCATGATGTCATCATTAGTGGCTGGCCTTCTTCTTCGACGTCGTCGGGAGGATGGGCTGCTTGCATTATCGGAAGGATATAACGGGGTTGACTGTTGCTCAGGACCTTGATCACCTTGCTCCATTTCTTCAAACTCGTCTGGAGGCGGGTTTGCGTGTGTAGGCTCGGTAGCTTCGGGAGCATTCAGATCGTAGAGGAATCGGTTGGGGTTGGTGACATCAGTGAGGGTAATGTTGGGTAAAACAACGCTTGGGACTTCTTGGTTGTTTACCATAAGATAATACCTTCCGCCTATACTATTTTTGATTAGGCGGCTGGACCGACAATAGCTTATATCCATAAATAGGGGTGGTAGAGATTGTAAATTTTGAAGTCGGTCCCCTAGATTCAAACCAAGTGCTATTGTGGTTATTAAACCTCCAATCACAAAAGGTTGACGGCCTCTAGCACATAGGGTGCGAATATGATGAAATAAGAAAGAGGCAGCGTTTACCTTTGTATCCATTTCAAAGACGCAGTGGAGGAAGAATAGTTCCTTGGCGTTGACTTTGTTGTTGTTCGGTCTTCCAAAAACTGTGTTTTGCAGGATGCGGATAAAATACCGGATGGTTGGGTTATGTATATGCGAAGCGAGTAGTACATCCCAGTTGTTGGTTTCCACACCAGATATTTTTCTAAAGAGGTTGAAGGCGTTTATGTGCCATTGGGAGTTCGGAGGGATTCTTGGGTGGACTCGGTCTCCTACAGGGAAGTGTAGCATGACACTCAATTGGTTCTGGGATAGTGAGTATTCGGTGTTGAACATGCAGAAAGTTGCGGTACCGATTAAGTACTCGTCTTCACCGGTTGAAGTGGTGTATGAATAGGAACTTAAAAATTCTAAGGTGAGGGATGGGTAGGTAGGTTGATTGTGTGTGCACAAAAAGGTTAAATCAACAAGCCTAAGTAGCCATTGCACACCTTGAAGTAGTCCTAATTCTTGTAAACAATTTAAATCAGGATACCTGGTAGAGATGACACCTCGTTGTTGAAACCGCTCGAACTGCTCCCGTTGGTAATTATCATCTTCAGATCGGAAGATAATATTTCCGAATTGTTGGTTTTCCGTCATATTGATAAGTGGGTTGAAAGAAGGAGGAAGGATGAAAATGGATTTGTATGGAGAAATGTATGGAAAGATGTGGTTTAGGGAATAATGTATGGTAGGTATTTATAGGAAAAGTTTTGGAAGTTGGAAGGGGAGTGGGTGAGAGAAAAATAAATGTGAGTAAATGGGTGAATGAATGGGGAAAATAAAAAGTTGAGAGGTGTAACGGTCGTGTCCCCAACGGTCACCAACGTTCACCTCTTCTGAAGCTGTCACGCTCGTGACGGGAGGTGTTACGGGCGTCACAGGCATGCGTGTGACGATCGTGATGGCTTGTGTGACGCTCGTCACACAGTCATCTTGCAACGGTCACTTGCGTAGTGATTCATAATTTGTTTTTATTATTATATTTTATTTTGTTATTTTGTTTTGCCTATGTTTATTTTATTTTGCTATTGTAATGCTTTTAAATTGCCTTGCATGCTATTCTACTACCATAATATATGTATTTCTTTAACAGGCATAGTGATTATTAGCATATAGTGGATATCATTACTCGTAATTATAGAAATTGCATAGATCAAAATAAAATAGACCAATAATTCAATAGCTTCATAAAATAATCATAATGTAACATTGGAAGACAAAAGCAAACATGCGAAAGAAAAACAAATACTAATATTAAAAATAGTGTGAAACAAAACTATAAATAACCTAAACTAAAACTAAGTAACTAAGAAAACAACTTCTAGCCACTTGCAGGATCTCTGGCCGGAGGAGCAAATGAGTTAACACGGTTTAGCAATTCGTGGAATTGATTTGTCATACTGCTCATGTATCCCAGAAATTCTTGTCCCATATTGGCTAACTCTTCTCTGATGGCGTCTTGTTCTGACATCAAAGCTTGAATGGTGGTGGTATAATTAGCTCTGGGCATCTGATGTCTAAGATCGGGTATTGCCGACTCTTCGGTCGTGATAGGTTGAGGTGGAGGGTCAATATCATAATAACCAGATGGTGTCTGGGGGTCAGACTCAACATAAGGAATCTGGTCGTCACAAATCTCATAGTCTTGGATGGATTCAGTAGATCTAGCAGGAGAAGGTGTTCCATTCAGATTGTAGAGCCAATTGCTTTGGTTATGAACACTAGTCCTCGGACTAGGCAAGGTGAATAGGCAAAGAACTTGGTTGTTGACTATTAGTTCAAACTCTTCAGGCCCTAGGTTTCTTATAAACATAGTGTTGAAGAGGAAGGGTATACTCATAGGTGCAATACCACAAAAAGGGCTTAAGTCAAGCATGGGTCGGCGTAATCCGATGGCATTACCAATCATGGTTATTAATCTGCCTATTTGAATTGGTGCTCGTTCATCTTGAATAAGGTGATCAAAATTCGCCAACATAAAAGTGGCACCATTCACTGGACGGTTCTGGGAAGCACAAAATATGATGAAGAGTTCATCACGTGATATTGTAGTAATATTTGACTTCTTCCCAAATAGGGTGTGGGACAGGATCTTATGGAAATAACGGAAGGCCGAGTTATGTATGTTTCCAGAAAGAAACTCATGTTCCTCGGGGTCGTCATTTCCAGTCAAACTTCCCCAAAAATGTTCAAGTTCTCTATATTCAAAAAGGTCTTCTTGGCTCACTATGAATGTATCAAAAGAGGTAGGGAACCCTAAAAGGTTAGTAAAGTCTTGAATGTTAAATTGATACTCCATGTTGAACATTCTGAACTGAATGAAACCTCTGCTTATTCCTTTTCCATGGCTGGGTAGATAGATCAGGGAGCTAAGGAATTCTAGTGTTAGTCTCCGGTACGTGATGAATTGTCTTCGGATAGGAGTGGTTTCCCACCCTATTTGACTCAGCAAATACATGACACTCTCTCTTAGTCCAAGGGCAGTCATTGCCCAATCATCAAAATACAAGCTAGGTAGCATCTCTCTCTCTGCTAGTTCTTCAAACTTTTGTTTCTGAGCTTTTCCTCTGAATTTGATACCCATACGATCAATTTGTCTCATCAGGTTAGTGTTAACTAAAGAAAGGCAAAACAAGAATTTAGTCAGGATTTGGCCAGATGCCGAAAGTGGGAAAGAAGAAAAGTTTTATAAATTAAAATAAATGAAGAATGAATACTAAATAAAATTAAGATAGAAAATAAAATAGAAAGTTGTGGGTTGTCTCCGACGAAGCGCTTTGTTTAATGTCGCAAGCTCGACATAAAATTAGTAAATGTTAATCTATAGATATAGGAGACAATACGTCTAAGTGCAAGACTTGCGAGTCTTCGTTGTTTTTATCATAGTGATAATGTTTCAGACGCTGCCCGTTTACGATAAATGCTTCCATAGATTTGCCTTTAATTTCCACCGCTCCACTAGGGAAAACATTAGTAACTTGGAAAGGGCCTGACCATCTAGATCGTAGTTTTCCTGGGAATAACTTTAGCCTAGAGTTAAACAACAGGACTACGTCGCCTTGTTTGAAGGTTTTCCTTGATATGCGCTTATCATGCCATTGTTTTGTCCTTTCTTTGTAGATTCTGGCATTTTCGTAAGCGTCTCGTCTGAGTTCCTCTAATTCGTTTATGTCAAGGATTCGCTTTTCACCGGCGGCCCTATAGTTTAAATTTAAGTTTTTAATAGCCCAATAGGCTTTATGTTCTAACTCTATCGGGAGGTGGCACGATTTACCATAGATGAGCTTAAATGGGGTCGTTCCTATGGGAGTTTTGTAAGCAGTTCGATATGCCCATAAAGCTTCAGGTAATTTTATTGACCAGTCTTTCCTTGAGGTGGCGACTATTTTTTCCAATATTTGTTTAATTTCTTTGTTCGATACCTCCACTTGTCCACTGGTTTAAGGATGGTAAGGTGTTGCTACTCGATGTTTTACACCATACTTAAATAGTAGTTTTTTGAGTATCTTAGATATGAAATGCGATCCACCATCACTGGCGACTATTCTTGGGATACCGAATCTTGGAAAGATTATGTTCTTAAAGAGTCTAGTTACTACTCGTGTGTCGTTTGTTGGAGAAGCTATAGCTTCAATCCATTTTGATACATAGTCAACCGCTACGAGTATGTACTTGTTACCGAAAGAAGGTGGAAAGGGTCCCATGAAATCTATTCCCCACACGTCGAAAATCTCTACTTCCAAAATGCCCTTTTGCGGCATTTCGTCACGTCTAGATATGTTTCCTATGCGTTGACATCTATCACATTTCTTGATAGCAGCATGCACATCCTTCCATATGTTTGGCCAATAAAGACCGACTTGTAGGATTTTAGAACAGGTCTTGGATGTACTTGCGTGTCCACCATAAGGGGCGGAGTGACAATGTTGGATTATACTTTCTACCTCTTCTTCAGGTATACACCGACAGAAGATATCATCGGGGCCTCTTTTGAAACGTAAAGGGTCGTCCCAGTAATACTGTTTCATGTCATGGAAGAATCGTTTCTTTTATTGGTAGGATAAATCAACTGGAACCACTCCGACGGCTAAATAATTTACAAAGTCGGCGTACCATGGTGTAACGCATACAACCAAGGTGGTCTCTACTTGTTCATCAGCTTTATTTTCTTCCAAATTAGCTATAAGTTTATCGTACGAGAAGTCATCATTGATCGATGTACTTTCCGGTTCCAGGTTTTCAAGTCTAGAGAGGTGATCTGCTACTACGTTTTCAGTTCCTTTTTTATCTTTGATTTCCAAATCAAATTCTTGTAGCAACAAGATCCACCTTAGGAGTCTAGGTTTAGCATCCTTTTTTGTTAAGAGGTACTTAATGGCGGCGTGGTCAGTGTAAATGATTATTTTAGCTCCGACCAAGTAAGAACGGAATTTATCTAGTGCAAACACTACTGGTAAAAGTTCTTTCTCGGTCGTGGCGTAATTCATCTGTGCTTCATCTAGAGTTCTACTTGCGTAATATATGACGTGAAGCTTTTTATCTTTTCGTTGTCCTAAGACAGCACCTACGGCGTAATCGCTTGCGTCACACATTATTTCGAAAGGTTCATTCCAATCTGGAGCCTGCATTATGGGCGCGGAGATCAATGCTTGTTTAAGCGTTTGAAATGCTTCTAAACATTTATTGTCGAAAATGAATTCAGCGTCTTTCATTAATAATCCGGTTAAAGGTTTAGTTATTTTAGAGAAATCTTTAATGAATCGCCGGTAAAAACCGGCATGTCCTAAGAAGCTTCGTATTTCTCTCACGGTTTTCGGAGGTTGAAGGTTTTCGATTACTTCTATTTTGGCTTTGTCTACTTCGATTCCTCTATTTGATATGATGTGTCCTAAAACAATTCCTTCTTGTACCATAAAGTGACAGTTTTCCCAATTAAGTACTAGGTTTACTTTTACACATCGTTCTAGAACTCTTTCTAGGTTCTCAAGACATTCTTCGAAACTTTGTCCGCATACGGAAAAGTCATCCATAAAGACTTCCATGATATTTTCGAGAAAATCGGCGAATATTGCCATCATGCACCTTTGGAAGGTTGCGGGAGCATTGCACAAGCCAAACGGCATTCGTCGGTAAGCGAAGGTACCAAAAGGACATGTGAATGTTGTCTTATTTGGTCATCAGAATGAATTGGTATTTGAAAGAAGCCTGAGTAACCGTCGAGATAGCAGAAATGAGAATGCTTTGCTAATCGTTCTAACATCTGGTCTATGAATGGTAAAGGGAAATGATCTTTTCGGGTTGCTTTGTTTAGTTTCCTATAGTCAATGCACATTCTCCATCCCGATTCGATTCGTTTGGTTATAGTTTCTCCTTTTTCATTTTCGATAACTGTTATACCTCATTTCTTTGGTACTACGTGTACGGGGCTAACCCATTTGCTATCAGATATAGGATATATGATACCTGCCTCTAATAACTTCGTTACTTCCTTCTTCACTACCTCACTCAGGATTGGGTTTAGTCTCCTCTGATGTTCCCTAGAAGTTTTACAGTCTTCTTCTAGCATGATGCGGTGCATACAAATAGAAGGACTTATCCCTTTAAGATCAGTGATGTTGTATCCTAGTGCAGTTGGATATTTTCTTAAGATATGCAGGAGTTTTTCGGTTTCGAGTTTTCCTAGGTCTGCATTTACTATCACTGGCCGTTCAAGTTCTAAGTCTAGGAATTCATATCTCAGATTTTTGGGAAGTGTTTTCAGGTCGAGGTTTGGTTTCTTAAGGCATTGCGTAGCATCCGGTGTTATTGCTAAACATTGGTTCAGTCCGTCTTCTACACGATAGTCAGACAATTTGTCATTTTCCAATTCTGTTTCTTTTATGCATTCATCGATGATATCCATGAAGTAACATGTATCTTCTATTGCAGGTGCCTTCAAAATTTTTGGAAAGAATGAACTCAATTTTCTCTTCTCCTACTTCGAAAGTGAGTCGTCCTCGTTTTACGTCTATGATGGCACCGGCGGTTGCTAAGAATGGTCTTCCCAATATAATAGGTGTAACTTCATCTTCTCTTATGTCCATAATTATAAAATCGGTGGGAATGTAGAATTGACCTATGCGTACGGGAACGTTTTCAAGAATTCCTACAGGATATCTTACGGAACGATCTGCTAATTGCACAGACATTTTAGTTGGTCTTAATTCTCCCATTTCCAGTTTCTTGCATATGGATAAGGGCATAACACTGATACCGGCTCCTAAATCGCATAAGGCTTTATCTATGACAAATTTTCCTATGTGACAGGGTATAGAGAAACTACCAGGATCTTTAAGTTTTGGAGGCATATTCTGGATTATGGCGCTACACTCAGCAGTGAGTGTAACGATTTTGCTATCTTCAAGTTTCCTTTTGTTAGATAAGATTTCTTTTAAGAACTTAGCATATGAGGGCATCTGTGTAATAGCTTCTGTAAAAGGAATTGTGACGTTTAATTGTTTTAGTAGGTCAACAAATTTTTTAAATTGGCCCGCGTCTTTGGTTTTAATAAGCCTTTGAGGATAAGGGATAGGTGGTTTATAAGGCGGTGGAGGTACATAAGGTTCTTTCTTTTCTACGGTTTCCTTATTACTCTCTTCCTTTTCCTTAGGTTTATTTGCTTCCTCAGTTGACTTTTTAGAGTTTTGGTTTTCAATTCTTGGATCAGACGGTCCTTCTACCTTTGTTCCACTTCTTAATATAATTGCATGAGCATGGCTTTTTGGGTTAGGTTGGGGCTGTCCAGGAAATGTAGCAGTTGGGGCAGCAGTAGGCGCTTGTTGTTGAGCTACTTGTGATATTTGCGTTTCCAGCATTTTGTTATGGGTAGCCAGGGCATCTACTTTACTTGCTAATTGTTTAATCTGTTCGTTAGTGTGTACGTTCTGGTTTAAGAACTCTTTATTGGTTTGCTGTTGGGAAGCTATGAAGTTCTCCATCATGATTTCCAAGTTGGATTTTCTAGGAACATTATTGTTAGGCGTAGATGGGGTCGGCTTTTGATATCCAGGGGGTATAGCTGGGGCTTGACTGGGAGATTGACCTGGTGCGTATAAAGCATTATTACTCTTATATAAAAAATTAGGATGGTTCTTCCAGTTTGAGTTATAGGTATGCGAATAGGGGTTTCCTTGAGCGTAGTTCACTTGCTCCGCTTGGATTCCTGTTAGGAGTTAACAATCTGTAGGAGTGTGACCTTGGATTCCACAGACTTCGCAATTTTGAGCTGCGGAAACCACAGTGGCTGGAGGTGATACATTTAAACTTTCAATTTTCTGGGCCAAAGCATCCACTTTTGCATTAACATGATCAAGGCTACTTATCTCGTACATGCCGCCTTTCGTTTGAGGTTTCTCTACCATTGTTCGGTCGCTTCCCCACTGATAATGGTTTTGGGCCATGCTTTCGATAAGTTGATAAGCATCGGTGTAAGGTTTATCCATAAGCGCACCACCTGCGGCGGCGTCTATTGTTAACCTTGTGTTATATAAGAGACCATTATAGAAGGTATGAATTACCAACCAGTCCTCTAAACCATGGTGTGGATAAAGTCTCATCATGTCTTTGTATCTTTCCCATGCTTCGAAAAGAGACTCGTTATCTTTCTGTTTAAATCCATTTATCTGGGCTCTTAGCATAGCTGTTTTGCTTGGAGGAAAATATCGGGCAAGAAAGACTTTCTTCAACTCATTCCATGTGGTGACTGAGTTGGAAGGAAGAGACTGAAGCCATCTTCTAGCTTTATCTCTTAACGAGAAAGGAAAGAGACGAAGTCGAATTGCCTCTGAAGTGACACCATTAGCTTTAACAGTATCGGCATATTGGACAAATACGGATAAATGAAGGTTTGGATCCTCGGTAGGATTTCCAGAGAATTGTTTCTGCTGTACTGCTTGTAACAGCGAAGGTTTAAGTTCGAAATTGTTTGCTTCGATTGTGGGTGGAGCAATACTCGAATGTGGCTCATCTTGCGATGGAGCGGCGTAATCTCGAAGAGCACGAGCTGGTTCTGCCATCTCGGGTATCGGTGAAGGAAGAAGATTTTTGAGGTCGGGCACTTCGATAGGAGGAAGATTGTTTGCAGCACGATATTCCCGAATTCATCGTAAGACTCAGAGATATAGTTCAACGTCGTTGATTCGTAAGTAGAACGGCTCGCCTTGTGAGCGAGTGTGTGGCATACAAATCAACGAAGGAAAGAAATAAAAATTGCCTTAGTCTCTACAGCGTAATGGAAGAGTTACGATATCGACTAAATAAAAGTCCCCGGCAACGGCGCCAAAAACTTTATCGCAACTTTATGAGTCTATTGGGGTATTAACTGCAAGTGCACAGTTCTATCGCGTAGTTTTAAAAGATATCGATCCCACAGGGACTTATGAATCGATATACCGTTTTTCTAAGGTTACTTCGTAAAGCTAAGGCGGGTGATATACTTTGTTGATTATGGGGAAAAGCAAAACTAAAATAAGATCTAGATTAAATATCAAATATAGCGCATATCGGTATGTAGTTCGTCGTAATTAGGGAATCAAATCTTCGTTGGTTTCTTGGTTTTAAAATAAATCTTTTCAGTAGACACTATTGATTAAAAGCCTTTTCTCAAACTCTCGCTCTGTTGAATAGACTATGACTTTATATTAACGTAGCTGTCACTTATTAGTTAAGTCCAAAATCACTTTTTGAAAACAATAGAATCTATAGAAATTCTTTTTAAGAAAATACTAACAATTTAAACACCCTTATCTCAAACTCTCGCTCTATTGACTTAGATTATATAATTAAACTTAAATGCTTAACTCTCGTCCTCACATTTAACCTTTAAAAATACTTTTTGAAAATGATTAGAATTTAATTAACTCTAAAAATTGCTTTCTCCCTGATTTAAAATTAATGTCCAATTTACACTGTCCAGTTAAAAGCTCAAACTTTCGTTCTGTTGATTTTAACTTCTTTATGTCTTTTACTCTCGTACAAAAACTTTAGGATTAATTCTGTAAATTGAGACCATAAAAAGAGTGATTGTATTTTTAAATAAAATTAAACCAACTTAGTTTTGATTCCTTCATTCCGCTTACTTTACATACCGATATCTAAGTTTATTTAGCCAGACATGCTAAACAAGCCTAAACAATAATTATGCTTACATACAGCCATATCAGACAGACAGTATAAATAAATAACAGTGCAGGGCATATGTAGATTAAAACAATAAATTAAAGAACCTGTAAAATTAATAGAAATCTTGATTGTTCTCTAACTTCGATGTTTGAACACTCCACCACAAGCCGGTTGGATTTGTTCTTCACAATCTTCGATCAGACAGTAAAATAAAGGCGAAGGAATAAAATACTATGATCTAACGTAAGGTTAGATCAGTAAAAGGTACACAATAATTTCCGGTGTGGAAACTATTGTGTGAAAATTAATTTAATGCTTGGAAAAGAAAAGGAAATAAAAATTGCTAGGGAAGTAAAGTGCTGAAAAAAATAGAAAGTAGTAAAGAATAATGCTATGCCGAAAAACTGGAAAATTCAGAGAGGCCGAGAGAGCTGCAGGGTTGGATCCTTGGCTCTATTTATATTACTCCCATTTGTAACTGTTTCCCTTTGGTAGGTTTCTCACGTCAATTGGTCAAGCGAAGAAAGAGGAGGAACGTGCTTCCGTTGCTTCTGTTACGCGTCAAACCCAAAAATATAGGAAGGGGGTGTGACGCTCGTCACACCTTGTGTTACGCTCGTAACACTTAGCAGGGGGCGTGACGCTCGTCACACCTTGTGTGGCGGTCGTCACAGCTTCAGCGCTTCTGGTGGGCTGGACTTTAGTGGAATTTGCTTTCATCATCTTTTTGCACCCCCTTTTCTTCCTTTTTCACTTATGCTTCAAATAAGTTACCTGAGACAAATAGAAGGGAAAATACCACGTAATATCGAATAATATGAAATAAATTGAAACAAATAATAATATAATTTAATTAAATCGAGTCCAAAAATGTGATATTATTTCATGTTATCAATTTACTATATAGATGAAACATTTTTTTACACCTCATGGGTATTTTCTTTAGGTTCCATCCTAAATAGTTGACACGCATTGATTAATGTGTTCATCCCAAGGAGAGAACTTTAAGAATTTCATTATTAACGAAACTTTAACATACATTAAAATTGTAACCTTTACAAAAAGCTTTTAACACGAGTTCAACTTACAAATTTTATATCTTAAAAGTTCAAGAGAATGAGTCTCTCTTGTCTTTATAATGATATAAGAATAACAATAGTAGTTACAACAATATCTATATAGTAGTTTCTCTCCTCTGAAATGATCTATTCCTTGTCAGTTGAGAAAATTTGAGTTTCATCTATTTTTTGTCATTTGGGACAAATAGAGTAATTAGTAAACTCAGACGAGACTAATTATTTCTCAATTCAATTGACCTTTTACTAACTAGTATAAGAAATGACACTTTGGTAACATTGGTAAATGGTCATTTATCCACTAATGGATAAAATATTCTTTAGACATTTTTCTCACTCTCTCTTACCATCCAATATATCTTTTGTTATTAAGAAGAAAAGAGAAAGAGGAAAATAGAAGGAAAAAAAGGAAAGAGGAAAAGCTTGGAAGTGGAAATCAAAGTCTGGATAATCAAGAACTTATCTCCATCTTTCATCATATTCATCTCCTAGAGGCGGGTTCCTAGTTCGACCTAGATTTGGAGGAAAATTCATAAAATGGGAATTAGGTTTTGTGAATTTTTGTTATATGTGTAAAATTGACGTTGATGTATGATCATCTTGTTGTTTTGCATGTATATTTGTGTTAAACCATGATAATTGGTGTTATTGGATGCAATATGATGATATGCGATGATATGTGTGGCTATTTTTTCCTTTCTGATACGTTTTCTTACAGGATGAGTTTTACAATTCTTGCTAGATAAGAGAACTGCTCGCTAGGTAAGTGTATCAGTTCCAATGCAAAAGTTGTTCTACTATACTCGCTAGGAAAAGACCTCTCTCGCTAAGCGAGACAATAAATTTTGGGAAAACTGTCATTTTGTTTGACATTGCTTGAGCCCCGCTGGGAGTTTTCTAGGCGAGTTCTCGCTGGGGCTCGCTAGGTGAGAGTTTTGAGACTTTAAGAAATTACTTATTTCCCTATTTCCACCATAAAATGGGATTTGTAAATCCGATTAATGTGAGTTCAGATACATTGGAAAGTTAGTTCAATGTTATACCTTTTGGTAAATATAAACCATGCTTGTGTTCCAATTATTACTTGGATAATAGTAATGAATTATTATGCGTGCTTCATGTATCATATTATGATGTGTATGTATTAAATGAATAATGAATGAAGCAAGTTCCATGATGATGAGTGAGAATAAACCAAGAGTTATAGCTAGGTGAATGAAATTGGTAAAGATAACTTAGATTATTGTAATTAACTTAAGTTGTGATGCTCGAATGTAAGGGGTACCTCAGTGTGTACCTGTGAGCAAGTAGCCACGTGAGATGAGTCGTCCCATCTATGAAATTCCGGAGGCATGGATGGGGGAACAATTTCATAGTTACGATTCAATGAGATTGTATGGAAACATATGAGGATGTATTGTGATTGACATAATCACATAGAAATTATGTATAATCCCATGATGGTATTGATATAATCACATGGAGATTGATGAGAATAATTGCGTTGTGATTAAAGAGAATAATCACATATTTGAGAATAACCCCCTATTCATGTGTATCCCAAGTTCGAGACTTATATAAAGTAGTAACTGGAAAGAAGAATCATTGAGCTTGGATACCGTGACCCATATCAATATTCCATGGATTTGGATCGAGCGGGGAGAAGTATTCCAATTATAGGAAGTTTGTGACTCATGTCCATAGTCCTTGGATTGGGATCGTACGTGGAGAAGACATTTCTTATTGAGCGGGCAATCGTGACCCGTGTCCATAATTGGTGGATTTGGATCGGTCGGGGATAAATTGTCTGAGGTAAGAGAGATTTGTGACTCGTGTCCATAATCCTAGACGTGGGATCGGTTGGTGAGAAGATACTTTGTTGTTGCATTCCCAAATAGTGATTCATTGAGTTACATGAACTCATGTTTTGTGTTTCCACACGAGACATAAAACCCCTTGAATGCTTAAGTCCTTATTACATTTGTGTGAGTGATACAAGTAATGTAAGGTGAAAAGGCCTGATTAAGAAATCGATAAGAGTACCCTTTAGAGCTGAGTGGGCCCATAAGACAGAGGAACTCATTGAGATCATTATCTCACCCCACTGTTATTGTTGTTTTTCAAGTAGTTCTAAGCAGGTAAAAGGAAAAGGCAAGCTTACTTGGTGATGTTTGGTGACTCGACTTTTTTATTATGATCTTCTGTCGTAGATCATGTGGATTTTGTACATAGATCCTAGTTTTTGTTTAGGCACTCTTGTATATCATGTGCCATATTTTGTATATTATTTATTTTGGATATGTATATATAACGATGGTGATAGGCTCTTATACTGTATCAATACCAGTTACAATACGTATAATATACTTTGTAGATACATATTATATATGGATATTACAAGGGGAGGGGGAGGGGGGGGGGGTGAGTTGTGAATATTTTTTTATACAAAAATGTTATAAATATATTGGTTTTAAAAATTAATTTGCACAAAAAGGAAGATGACAAGATTTAAGATAAAGGATAATGGAGAAAAGAAAGCACACACCAAATTTTATCCTGGTTCGTCCCGAACCACGCAACCTACATTCAATCCCCAAAGAGAGAACTTTAAGATTTTTACTATAAACGAAACTTTAACACACATTCAACTTGTAACTTTTACAAAAAGATTTTAACACAGGTTCAGCTTACAAATTTTATATCTTAAAAGTTCCAGAGAATAAGACTTTCTTGCCTTTATAATGGGATAAGAATAACAATAGTAGTTACAACAATATCTACATAATAGTTTTTCTCTTAACACAAAATACACATTAAGAATGAAAAGAATAAAACAAAGTGTGAGGTGGAGATAAAATGTTTTTGTAAGATTTTCAATCAATTGATGTATTTTACAAATGATCACTAAAGTCTTTATTAAATATGAGTTTCCATAAAAAAATTTGTAAAAATGAAAACAATGAAAAGTGTATAAAACCGGCCCATAATAATTTATAGTATGACTATAATGGATTATTCAAAATAATTTTAGGAACATTTGCTCAGATACACGCCGTAATTGATTATGTAGTAACCATAACTGAATACTCAATGAGATACGCTTCATAATAGATTATATGCATAACCGTAATTGATTATGCAAGTTAAAAACTATTTTTTTCCATTTTCAAAGAAGTTTTTTCAAGATGTGTTTGAAAGAGTATGTTTTAGAAAACTATTTTTGTGAGTGTATATATATTTTATTATTAAGAGAGATACAATAATATTTACAACACAATCCTGATAAAATAAAAACACTTGAAGCTTGGGGTCAAAACACACTTTTCATTCAGGTCAATTCCTTGATGATGTTTAGAATATTTGCTCTTGTTGAGTCAATCATCAAAACATGTTCAAACATAGAATCACACTTGCAAGGCTCATAGTATTGGTACGATCATACATCAAATATTCGATGATCGTAAGTTCCTTCTATGCAATGTGAGGTATGTTATTAATCTCAGACAAAATTTGTTGTCCATACGCATGTTTGAAGATCTAGGCTATTACACTAGAGTTGAACACATGTGTTGAAAATTTCACATGGTGGAATGATCATGACTAAATGGTCTAAAATGTGTGGGTTATATATTTTATATGGTTATAATGTTATTGGCCATGCATCAATAACTAGTTAAGACTATCATGACAAGAACAAACTATGATATTTTAGATCCAAACATGTTAGTGAAAGGAGAATTGGTGAAGTCTTGAACGTTGTTTTAGAAGAGTTTAATGAGTTTTGAATAAACAAGGTATAAAGAGGCATACAAAAATTACTGGTATGTTGCTAGGAATTGGGAAACTAGTAAACTACTCTAATTTGAAAATATTCAAAGCTTTGTTGTTTGTGAAAATCAAGTTAGACCAACTTGATGGTAAGACAGTGAAGTGTGTCTTCATTGTCTATTCAAAATGTGGGAAAGGTTACAAGTTATGGGAAGTAGAATCGGAAGGATTAAGATTCATCATAAGTTGGTATATTACTTTTGGTGAGACTTGTAAATGGACGAAGAAAAGATACGTGGAGGTTAAAGAATTAGAAACTATGATTGAAAAGATTCAATATAAGGTGGAGGTTCCTTATAGGGAGACTAAGGATAATGAGGAATTTAAGGCTCCCGATTTTAATTCTATTGAGGAAATTTTTTATAGTGAATTCTAAGTATCGTGTGACGATAGGGTAACAAGGAAAATTGTATTGTGACAGGGATATAATTGTTCTAACCTTGGTTGTTATGCTTTGAATGTGGCTAAAGGGTTACAAGACTCGGAACTAGAGGCCTTAGGGGATGACACTCGAAAGAAAATGCAATCAAAGGTGGTTTAAAAGAGGTGAATGATAAAAGGTATTCAGTGATGAAGAACCTTGCACGTGATCTTGTGAGACTGCCAAAGCAAGAAAATGTGGTTGGGTGCAATTAGATGTAAGTGCCTAGATCAAGGTTGAAGCATTACTTAAACTTGATCAAGAACTTGGAATAATGATTCAAGTTTTGGAGAGAGAAGTAAGATGAGTGATGGTTAAATTGACATCATCATCTATTTTAAAGTCAAGGAGGAGAATTTGGGAAAAATTCCTTGAAATCCTGATGATATCGTTTGCGAGAATGCATTGCGTTTAAGAGGAACATACCGTGTTAGCAGGAAACACAAAGCGCTCCTATGGCTAAACACAATGCATTTGTGTCATTTATTTTGATCGTCGTTGTTCTTTGTCACATACATAAAAGTTTTTAGTGTGGTCGATAAACTCTTAAGTTTTACAACATAGATTATGGTCGTAAAGAGTTTGGTGATAGAATGTGAGATTCAATTCATAAGAAAATTATCAAAAGTAGTGATGTGATTTTTATAGAAATTTGAAACCATTAAAAACTTTTACAAATTTAATAAACATAAATCTAATTTGTCCTAATAAAACTTTTGTTAATGGATGAGACATACAAATAAAAACAAAAACGTATCTGACGATTATATACCTCATCATAAGGAATTAGTTGAGAAGGTCTACCGAATCATGTCCAATTTCCCAAACATAATCTCCACACGTGTGTTGCTGCTAAGATCCATACACAAAGGAATGTGACACTTTCTTAAAATAAGTTGCTAATAAGATCATCATACAAAGAAAATAAAAGTCTTGAACAAAAAAACAAATAACTAAGAGAGAGACACAAGCGAGGGACATAAAGAAACCAAGCAAAAAAACAGAAAAAAACATAGTAAACGAACACAGAAGATGTAGGCCAAAATCTAGGAAAGCACCCATAAAATAAATAGTTAGAAAATTTCCCAACAAATTAAACCTGAAAAATACTTTTAAAAGTTAAATTAGGTAAAACATAATGAGAACCAGATTTAGTTTTAGTGATTTGTAGGTAAAATTTAATGGCTTCATCTTTTAGATTTTGAACAACATATTCATATCATATATGTTGACGGACGTTCGTTAATAATTTAGTATCTATCGGTTATATATTTCATTAATATTAAATTGTAACCCTTTCATATAATTAATTTTCTAATTATGAAACTAATAAATTAAAAGAGTGAAGATCTATTTTGATCCTCATAAAAATTGCAGAACTTAAATTAATTTTCAAAAATATATATTTTATTTAATTACTTACAAAATTTAATAACGGTCATGCGTATTATTTATATCATATGCACTTTTTAATAATTACGTAGACAATCATGTTATATTTTATTTTTTATTTTTTAAATATTAAATTGTTTTTTATTTTTATTTTTAATTTTATTTAAAACAATTCAGATTTGAAAATATCAAAAGCCAAAATTTATTCTTAGAAAAAATTGAATCCAAATTAAATGTTTATTATAAATTATTAAGTAAAATATTCATCATTAAGAATATTTAAGCCACATCCCTTTATAAGGTAAATTGGTGATAAATAATTTCATTATTTGTAGTAATATTAAAAATTAAAATACAAAATACAAAATCCATATGGTCTCGAATCCAAATCATTTCAAATTAAATGATAGTGACTTTATCACTAGACGAATAAATGTTTATTATTAATGATAAATATTTAATTTAATAATTCATAATACATTTTTCTATCTATTTATTTTAAATATCATACAAATAAATATTTATTTACTTTGAATAACACACAATTTTAAAAATAAAATTAATAAAATATAAAGTATAAATATAATTAATTAAATAGAAATAAATTTGTTAACATTTAATTTTATTACAATTAAATTAATTGATTATTATTTAATTTGAATTAATTAAATATTTGAAAAAATCAATTAATTAATTAATTTGAATTATTAAATTAATTGATTATTATTTAATTTAAATTAATTTTAAATAAATAAATATTATATTTAATAATTAATATAACTATAATCTCTAAGTCATTTGATATTATACGTTAAACATTGCTTCAAACTTACAACCGTTTATTCATATTTACAAGGTGATATTTCAGAAATGAAGTATTTGAAGAAAAAAAAATATAACCATGTGATATTGTAAAGAATTATATAACTATACTTTAATTATTAATTAATTTAATCTATAAAGTTTGTTACATTTAAACATGACATTTGCCAACCGTGAAATAACAGGCATCAAACAAACCAACCCAACAAAGATACAGACAATAAACAATACGCAAAATTTTCAACCTTAATTTGTCTCAACATGACAACAACTTTTCAATTTCCTTCTTCCATATTCCTGTTTGTTTCAACTTCTTTCATCTATCTTTCACCATTTTCAACTCCTCTCTAACCTCTCCTTCCTCCTGCATAAAAACTCCATATTTCATCCTTTTCTCTCTTTTTTCCTCCAAAACATCATCTGGTTTTCTGTTTTTCGTCCCAGAAAACATGGGTGGCTGTTGCAGCCACAATGTTTCTGCTCAAGGAAAAGTCGAAAGCGAGGTGGATGATGGAGAATATGATTATGAAGATGAGAATAGTAATGATCATGTCACGTATCAAAATGATGGATCAATGGTTCGATTTAGAGGATTTTCCAGAGCTGTATCAATGTATACTCAACAGGGTAAGAAAGGTATCAACCAAGATTCAATGACTGTTTGGGAGGTAATTAATTAACATTCTTAATCTCAATCATCATGTTTTTTTTTTTGTGAATTTAAAGGATAATATTCTTATTAGAACATTTCTTGATATTTACTTTGTAAATCTTTGCGAATGTTATATGGAAATTATGTAATTGAAGATCTGAAATGGTGAAATGAAACATGTGGCTATGATTAATGTTGGATATGATATATTCTTTCTTAGGATTATACCGGAGAAGAAGGAATGATCTTATGTGGTGTGTTTGATGGTCATGGTCCTCTAGGCCACAAAGTTTCGCAATTCATTCGCGACAATATTCCGTTGAAACTGTCTGCGGCAATCAAAATGGCACAACAGAAAGCCAACAGATACTATGATGCTACCGATGCAGATACCGAAACTTTTGATGATGGCCACAATGGTAGTAACCGCCGCAATAACATATCGCTGGCTTCATGGGAAGGATGTTTTCTGAAATCGTTCGATGAAATGGATGAACATCTTGCTCAGGAAGTTAACACGGATAGCTATTGCAGCGGTTGCACGGCTGTAACTTTAATTAAACAGGTATAACTAACCATGTAACTCATGTTCACAATTGCATAAGGTTCGAAATCCATCACGGTTGCGTCATGGACTAATCGCTTTTGGCCTATAAATTGCAGGGTGACCAATTGATAGTTGGGAATTTGGGCGATTCTCGCGCGATTCTTTGCACAAGGGATAGAGATCAACTTATACCTGTTCAACTTACCGTTGATTTAAAACCGGATATTCCAAGTATGTATTGGTATATTGGTTTTGGCCTCAATTCAATAGTGTTATATTATAATTTATAGAAGCCTATCAAATCTAAGTGTAATTTTCTTTTCAACTTCGATGTTTTTCAGGTGAAGCGTCGAGAATCTTTAACTGTGAAGGAAGGGTTTTCGCTGCGGAAGAAGAACCAGACGTATACAGAATATGGATGCCCGATGATGACTGTCCTGGACTCGCTATGTCAAGAGCCTTCGGAGACTTTTGCTTAAAAGATTATGGCCTAATTGCAGCTCCAGATGTGTTTTACAGAAAAATTACCAAACAAGATGAATTTGTTGTTTTAGCAACTGATGGGGTAAGCATAAATGGTTATATGTTAGTTTCCGGTCGAACACCGAGCTTTCTTCTTAAAACTCTTTAGGTGTGTTTTTGCTAATCAACGTGTGTCGTTTTCTTGACAGATATGGGATGTGCTGACAAACAGTGAAGTAGTAAACATAGTTGCTTCGGCGCCAAGGAAGTCGATAGCAGCAAAGTTGTTAGTAAAGCGCGCTGTGAGAGCATGGAGATACAAGTATCCGGGATCGAAGGTTGACGATTGTGCAGCCATATGCTTGTTTCTTAATGATCAACCTGTTTTGTCGCATTCTCAATCAAGTATGAGTAGAAAAAGCCGACATCATCGCAGCAAGCGGTCGAAATCGCAGAGAAACGACGACAATGAAACTGTGGCAGGAAAAGTTGATGTTGAACTGGATGAAGAATGGAAAGCTCTCGGAGGGTTAGCTAGAGCAAACTCAATATCAAGACTTCCAAGGCTTGCTAGGATTATGAGTAAAAGACAATCATCTAAGCGACTTAATGGAAGTTGAAGGCCTTGTGATAAGCTCTAATAAATGATCATGTTTTTGGAGCTCAAAAGTTGTATATTTAGGTGAAAAGAAAAGGAGGTTGAAGATTTTAAAAATGAGTGGAAATAATTAAATTTAATGGTGAAGTATGTCTAAAAACTCATCTCATTTTTCACTCAATTTTTTAGGGGATGCCAAAAATTTGGTTTTACCTCAAATGATGTAATGGTTTGCTTGGCCATCATTAACTAATTATTTACCTTTATAACTGTTATTCATAGCAATATTTATGAATTGTGTGTTATATACTGATGATTTACTTGGAAGGAGTAATTTTAAGATAAGACGTATTTGCGTGTCCAATACTCGTAAGACATCAACATTCGAACCATACGCGTCTGATTGTCTATCCAACACTAGTAAGACATCAGCATTCAGACCATACATATGTGTCTGATTGTTGTATGACATCATTACTTAAAACAACATGTGTCAGACACTTTAGAAAAATCTTTTTTACACTAAGGTGACCAAACAAAAATTATAGAGATAGTCGTTAAATTTTGGTTGAAAACATTGGATACTCTAGATTTTAGTTTAAAAAAGCAGAGAAAAAGAGGATAATTTTTGTGTGGAGAATCAACTTTATTCTTTAAAATCAGAATATTTTCATTGTAATATGTAATGAAGCAGCTACATCAAGTTATGCATAAGAAATATGTGGTTACAGAGTTCTTGCACATTGATGTGTAAAAACAACTTCAACTCCTTTTTGTAAACTACTAGTACATTAATATAATTCTACCAAGTTCCTTGAAAACAAAGAAGAAAAACATTATAGTTTGATGTAATATTTGTTAATCTTCATGGTCCCAAACATCTTCTACACTTTTCAATGGCCCTTCACTCTTATTCACAAAGAGGTCTTCACCATCCAAAACTCTCCTCTGGCATGTATCAATAACCAAAAATTAAAATTCCATATAGTAATCCAAAATATCTTAAGTAGCACCGACACCTCTGAAAAAAACGTGTCGTGTTGATATCCGAAACCAACACTTATAATTATATTTAATTTATTCATTTTTTAAAATTATTATCGATGTTAACGTGTCAATATCAATGTCGTGTTTGGTGTCTGTGTCTGCGCTTCATAGTTATAATTTTGATGTTCCAGTGGCCTACCTGATCTGGCATGTTGCTAAGGTTTTTGAAGTCTTGTGGTGGAACTTCCCAGTTGAAAACAACCACATTCTCTTTGATCCTATTTGGGTTGGTTGATTTAGGGATGACACTAGTTCCTCTTTGGATTGCCCATTTCACCAACACCTGCCCTGGACTCTTGTTCAATTTCTTAGCTATCCTATCAACAGTTTGATCATGGATCAAATCTCTCCCACCATCTGATGATCCCAGTGGTGAATAGGCCTAGAGAGAAACAATTTTGAGAACTCCAATCAATAACCTCAATCACAAAACCATGAAGAAAATTCAAAATAGTTGGTGATGATAACTATATTAAGTCTATCATGTATTCGCTGTAATAATCTTCTTATCATTGAATCAATATCGAAACCGCGGCACAAAACAACCGACCGTAACATGGATGCCGTTGTGCTTGCAAGCCTCAAGCATCTTACTATTTCTCCATCCAGGATGCATCTCCATCTATCACAAAACATCATATACGCAAATCATTGGAGCTGTTTTTTTTTTTCAACTTGGAACTTGAGACAGTAAATGAATATTTTACCTGGCATACAGAAGGCCTTATTTGAGCAACACCGAGTAGCTTGTCAAGTTTAGCAAGAGTGAAGTTGCATATTCCAATGTCTTTGACAAGATTTTCCTTAACAAGCTTTTCCATTTCTCTCCACACTCCTTCCATGTCAAACTCCAACACATCTCCTGCTTTAGGAGGCCTGCTAGCCCCATCATTCAACCGAAATGGCCAGTGAATCTGATACATATACATACACATTATTAGACCCTATCAAATCATTATTACATCCATCATTGAATAAATCAAGTGGAAAAAGAAATCATCTTAATTACCAAGTAAAGATCAAGGTAGTCAAGTTTGAGTTCTTGAAGAGTATTGTTTAGTGCAGGTCTTACCCTTTCAGGTGTCAAGTCAGTGCACCTATCAGCCATAAAATTTCACACCAACAAAATTCAATTGAATCAAACATAAAGACCTAAAGAGTACAGGCATTAACATATATATACTATCATCAGAACTGTCTTTGAGGGCGCACATGACATGACTCAAAATTTATCACAATTAAACCGTGATTAAATAGAATATCTATAAATGACCGTCTCTCAGTTAAACTGTTATTACTATGTTACATTATTACCATATCTTGGAGGTGATAAACAGATCCTTCCTTTCTACTCCTGCTTGCATAGCAGATTGAAGTGCATTTCCAACCTCTTCTTGAACTCCATATTGAGCCGCAGTGTCAATGTGTCTGTAACCAGCCTGCACTCAAAATAGATATCAGAAATTTCATATTCTACGAAAAAAAACTATATAATATATAATGATCTAGTTACATCAACAATGGCAGTGAAGACAGAATCGGTAGCTTGTGAACCAGATTTCCATGTGCCCAATCCAATGGCAGGTATGCTATGTCCACTCAAGAGATTAAATGAATGTGTCTTTGGTTCATGTGGCTTAACTGTTTTTGCCATGCTTTTCTTAAGATAGTGTTCATTCGTTTGTTATGATGAATCATATGATAATGATATGATAGAATTATAACCAAAGACTCATTCTGGAGTATGCGAACATGTAGGAGTTTATTGAGATTCACACAACACAATACGTCACGTATTTGCATGTTAGCTAGACACGTTCATGCACGTATTTTTTTGTCTATGTAATAGTAATCAATTAAACTAATTTATTTTTTTAATTTAAAATTTTAAACAACTATTTTACAATTGAGAAATGGATGATACAGTTATACTGAAAAATAATTTTACACTTTGAACCAATAACGATTATATCCCGTTAAGTCATATTGAAATTTTTTAAATTATTTATATAATATAGGAAAATGATATATTTTTATTGGATTATCGTGTAAAATGTTTTTACATACATCTCTATTAAACTATTTATAATTTACTTTAATTTATCGTAAAATACTCTTTGCAAGTTAATTTTATTCTGACTATATCATTTTACTTGTGTTTTTGTTAATTTAATTTGTTTAAAAGGGATAAAATTTAAAAATTATTATTTTACAATTTTACAAATTTTTATTTGTTCTCTATAAGTTAAATATTTTTGAATGTAATTTCCCACGGTGTTCATGGAAGAAAGATAAACAATAACAACAAAATGAATATATAAAAGAATGATAACTAAATTTGATTAAAAAATAAAAAGTAGATAAAATATATAATGTACATGTTATAAACATAAAATATCCGATTAATTAAAATGTGTTCTCTTATGCAAACACAATATTTTTTATTTGTTGATTTTCTCGTGTGCAAATAATTCCCTTATGCATATAAACATAGCAAAAACACATTTTCTATTGCAAATTCATATTTAACAAATCAATTAAACTACGATCATGTCATTAATGAAAATTTACAATTTTCCGTCTATTTTCAATTTTGGTGTTTTAGAAATTCAAAAACAAAATAGCTTTTATAAGTTTTGGTTTTTTAGTTTTTAAAACTAAAAACAAAAACAGTTTTCAAAACCACTTTTTTAAAAACTATTTATTAAATGAGTTTTTAGTTTTTCAATTTTCAAAAACTAAAAATCTGTTTTTGAAAAGGGAATCAAACAGGTCCTAAGTCATCCACCAATGGAGTTTTTTCGATGTTGATTCAACAAGAAAGACAATATAATGTCTGTCTACGAAGAAAAAATCTAGGTGAATGTAACATTCCTATATTTCTAGATACAATACATTTATTATTTTTAGTAAGTTTTATTATTTGTTCACTAATTTATCTTTTAAAGTCATATTTTAATTATTTATAGATATTATTATATTTTAGTTATTTATTTTATGAATAATTATCTTGAAAATTTAATAATATCATAATTAATCTTAATTATTTGTGAACTTCCAATATCATGATAATTTATATATAGTTATTGAATTTAATAATTAACACCAATAATTTATTTGTATTTTTTTATTCTAATAATTAATAAATATGATAGTGTTTTAATAAATAATATTTTAATAATAAAAGAATAAAATAAATAAGTGAAGGTATATTTAATTTAACTAGATTATATATTATAAATAAATGGGGCGTGAGTTAGTAAATAAACGGGTCAAGATCATGTATCAATTAACAAATAAAAAATAAAATTCTAATTTAATAATGTTACATTAAATCTAGGAGAAAGAAAATAGAGAAAGGGGGAAGGACCCTAAGGATGAAAAGGAATGAAGAAAAAATATATTTTCAGTGTCAAATAAGTTATGCATAATTTTTTTTTTGTTTTGTCTCACGCTATAAGAGTTTAATGGGTGAAAGCTAAACCAAAATAGAATGAAAACGTGGAATCTCATCAATATAAAATTCTTACAAATGTATTTCAATATGTTAAGAGTCTGATCAAACAAGGACTTAAGTCAACTAGGATAAATCAAGTTGTTAAATTAAAGAAATTTAGTATTTCAATTTAGACATGTAGTTTATCACAATCAACTTAAGCATGATTCGATAGGTTTGATACAACATATATTTATGCTTATATAATAAATTGCTACAAGCAAGATCTAACCTAGATGACATACAAATTATGTTATGATTCAACTATTATATGATGAATGACAAAAATTAAAGAGAGATAAGGAAGGAAGAGAGTACACATAAATATATAATGGGTTGGCAATCGTTGTCGCTATGCCTACTCCACTATTTTAAATGGTTTGAAACCATTGGGAAAAATAATCATGTCTTCCACTATTTTTAAGAGTTAATATATAAGTATTTTGATACAATGAATTCTCATCAATCAAATGCTAATAGCCACACTACATTAGCCTACACACAGATCCAATGACAATTCTTTCGGTTGATGGAGATACTCAACTGCTACACACAAGATCCTCAAATATTTTGATCCAATAATCTTGCTATCCATAATAACCTACTCCAAGCTTCCTTTTTGCAACATTCTTTCCTCGAATCTGGCAAAAACTTGTCTAAGCAATTGCCATTAGCCTCAAATAATTGGATAACTCCCAACTTTGTTCTGCGACAACCTTCACATGGTTTCACCAAAGTCTTCAATGGAGTTTAAAGATACTCTTCTCTCTTTGTGAACAACATGCAACCAAAATCCATATCCTATAAACTATTCTTCCATCTGATACACAAAAACACATTTTCAAAGAAAAATATTAGATTCCCTAATGTACCTTTGGTCTACCTTTCAAACTCAATCTTTAGAGTTGAAGATCCATAACAATTGTTCTTGAAAGAGGTAGAAGATGATGAATAGTATCTGAAGAATCAAACACACACACAACTAAACTCATAGGATCCATATTCTAAGAGGTTAATTACAAGGTATCAAAAATGAGTTTGGTGTTTTAAATAAAGAACACACACATTAGGTTCTCTCAAGATTCTTAGTAGAAAATGGTTTCTAGATTCTTGGTGATTGTTTAGAGATTGCTCAATTTTATAACTTGATTGATCATTCCTATCACTTTCTCTAGATTTCTTATTCTTCAACCAGAAGACACAACAATCATTCATGAGATATGATTCCTCACACTTTTTATGAGACCCTCTCTCATGGGTTACACACTCCCACTCAATGACAAAACAAGAGAAAAATGAGTAAAAATTGGTGTGGTGCGCCTAATGTTATTACCTCAGTTTTATGTAAACGCCGAGGTAATATCTTAAGATTATTACCTCAGTTTTATGTAACCACCGAGGGGATAAGTTTTTTTTGTACTGTCGTTTGCACTTGCATTACATAACCATTTACAGAACCATATTCCTGAATATAGAATCATATTTTGCAGATTCCTGAAACATAAACATTTTACAATTTGTCAATTTCTCAATCTGAAACATTGTACCACAAATTATCATTGATTAAACCAAATGCAAACCCAAAATCGCACACACTTTATAATTTTATATCAAAACTAAAACAAAGGATTATGAAACAAAAGTAATAACCAAAATGGAAATTTTGTAGGATGTCCAATATGATTTGTCACTGGTCCTTAAGCACTTATAGTTTGAACAACATTTGAAACTAATTAGGTCATGTTAGTACCTTAAGATTGACATTAATTTTGTAAAACAAATAATGTAATCACCTCTGTTGTTTTAATATGTTGGGTTGAAGAAGTTCAACATCTGGACCAACATGTCATGTAAGATGTCACGACATCGGGACTGTGACATCTCACATGTGTATAAAATTGAATCAGTTAATTCTGGTTTGGTTTGTGATTAATTAGGAGATCTGGTGAATATCCTAACTCCTGTGTGGAGATCTTGAAGATTCAATCAGAAGATTTGGTGAATATATTTGGTGAATATACAGTTCCCAAATATGGAGATCTTTTAGGAAATAAAAGATTGAAGATCTTGATTGTAGCAAAAGAATTCTGCCAGCTCTGTAACAACAAAGGAAAGATTTGTTGCGATTTCTGAAGGCCCAAATCCAGTTGGGTGGTTATGTTATAAATAGCAGATTGTAACCTAGGTTTTGTAAGCCTCAAACAATGTAAAAATTAGGGGGGTGTGTGAGGTAAACCTCCCAACCTGTGGGAAGGTTACCAGGTGTTTCTCAGTGCTTGAAAGCATGAGATTATTTGTAACTCAAAGCCTGTAGGCAAGAGTTGTTATGTTCTTGAACGAAGCTGTGAAGCATGTTCAAGTTGTCTAAGCATTACATGGTAATTGTAGTGATAGGAATGGAAACTGGAGGTTTCTATCTAGGAGTGCCTAGGTATAGATTGCATTGGGTAGGGATTAAGTGAGGAGTTGTAAACGGGGGAGTTTAACTCTGAATTAATACTGCTAATAGTGGATCTTCTTCCTGGTTTGGTATGCCCCCAGAGTAGGTAATGTTGTACCGAACTGGGTTAACAATTACTGGTGTTTTTACCTTCTACACACTATATTTTGTCTGTTATAACTCAGTCTGTTTCTAGTCTGTTTATGAAAAGAATAACAGACTTGACACATAGCCTGCAGTCTGATTGCAAAACAGAATGTTATGATATTCATTATTGACTGCTGTTGTATAGACTGGTTGGTCTGTTACAGTTCAATCTTCTGTAATGTTGGAACAGGTGATGTTCAAATCAATGTTGAAACATCATGCTGATAACTGGGCAGGATCAATAAACTTAAGTGCTATATTTGATCTCTACTGTGTCTTTGCACTAGATGGACAAAACTGGATGTTCTTCTTTCCATGGTGGTATATTAGCAGATGTCTTGACATCTGTGACAGAGTGCATATGAGTACTGGGTTTTAATTGTTATAACTGTCTTGCTGTATTAATAACAATGTTGGATCAGATGTCATGACTTCGTGTAGAACATCTGAACTTTGACTATACCAGAATTTCAATTGGTATCAGAGCAGGCATCCTGTTCTGTTTCTGGATGAGATCCATGGGTCATACTTTCTGGTATCTTGCAAGGAGTTATGTCAGTACTGATGTTGGAACCTGTGGAAGGTTCTGTGATTTCCCTGAATGGTCCCTTGAAGTAGGTGGATGGACTATTCATGACAGGAACTGTGTGTGCCTGTCTCTGGAGGTTGGCAATTGGCCTTTGTGTGGAACAGCTGTGCTAGTATTGAAACATATTCAAACTTGGTATGTTCTTGGAGGCTGATCTGGTGAAGTGCGTGGTCATAGGTTGAGTTGTATTATGATTTCCGCTGCATAATACCTGGCTAAACTCAAACTCTGATGAAGGTTCCCCTCATGTGGATGAAAGGCTGCTGTACTCAAGATTTCATCATAATCTACTGAAGATGTCAAAGATACTTGAGTCTCCTCAAGTCCACTCATCATGACGTTCCCACTTCAAGATTGTAAGAATCACCTGATCACTGATTCTTTTACTCTCTTGGGTAGTATATATGAAGCCCTTGAAGACTTTCAAGGAGGGTTTGTTCCAAGGAGGTGGAACTAATGTTCTATGCGATGTTAGAACATGTTGTTCAACAAGTATGCAGCTACTGGTTGAAGAGCAGATGGTTTTAGGTGTCAAACAAAGGGATACGTGTGTTTGGAACCTACTCCTGACCTGGAAGAGGAGACATCTGTGGGTGCTAAGTTGACAAGGGTAGGGTCAACTGTTTGTGTGCTCAAGAAGGTCACTTTTAGACGTCTGATCTCTAAAAGTGGAGCTGGTTGAGATGTGACACGGTGCAATTTCCTGCTGTCTGTCTTATTCCTATAGATTGATCAGGATTGGATAGTTGTTCCCTGAAGTACTATGTTGTGTTGAAAGACAAGTTCCCTGGATGTTAGAAGTCAATAATGGGGTAACCTGATTGCTATTTCATTTAAGAGGATTGGGACCATGAATCTTGTTATTCAAACACCACGCTCAGAAGTGGCAGTTCTTTCAAGGAGTGAGAATATGAAGATTCAGAGATTGATTGAGGTATAACTCATAGAGTTAGTTGCCACTGGTAGGGATGGTGTATGTCATGTTGAGACATGTGTGTACAATGCATGGATATTGGTGTGGAGTTTCCATGATTGTTAATTTAAGGGGGAGTTTTGGTTAACCTCCTCACGTTCGGTCAGCCTAGGGTCTGGTTGGCTGTTGACCTGTGTCACATGGGTTCTGGTGGTTGTGTGACACATTTGCAAGGAAGAATTCATCTCTCTCATTCCTAAGGGTGAATTTAATCCGGGAAGATTTTCAAAACTGTTGAGGTACTTGCAAGCAGAAGATGTTAACACTAGAAGAGTATTTTCAAAGTAGTCTTATGGTGGAAGTATCTGAAAGGAATATTGGGAAAGGATTTAAGATCAATGTCTACTTGTGCCAAGTACAAGTATTTAATTGATTATCCTTGGAGCTCAAGATAAATGATGTTTTTAAAAGATGTTGGAACATCTCATCTTCAAGATCCTGTGCAGAATCACGGGAAGGATAGTACATTGGTTTATGATCTATCACTTTGGTGGCAGCAAAAGCATATGATCTCTGAAAAGGTTTCCTAGCAAGAAACATGTTCAGCCTTGGTGTGTACAAGAAGAAGGAAACATCATAGTCCTGATGGTGGTTACTTGGATCAATTTACTTCTGATCTAGGTAAGAAAATGCATCAGCTAATGCACACTATGGAGTCAAGAACAAGTGGCAGCAGTCTTGACATCATGGAAACATCTTTGCTTTAGGAAGTGGAACCCTTGGTATAGCTGAAGGGATAGTTTCTAACTGGTCCTTTTGAAGACTCATGCATCAGAGTGTCTGATGTCTTTGGAGAAGAAGCAGGGATTTATCAAGGTGTGAGCTTGGATGACTTAACTGCAAACCTGCAGGATGGAGGATGTTTACTCAAACTTGGTTCCACAATCAAGTCTATGAGAACATTGAACTCTTGTTCTGTGAAGGGAGGAAGTTCTTTCAAGTGGCAGAAGAAGGAGCTGAATTCAACAGCTAGATGTCAAAACACAATGTTATGACATTTGGTTCAACATCAGAATCTTAGTTGGTGAAGTGGCACATCAACTTGAGATAGAAGGGTCTACAAGGTTGTAGATTGGATACTTCAAAAAGCTTGAAGTTCAAGTCTCACTTGGAAGATCAGAATATCTTTGGGAGAAGTCTGATAAACGTGGAGAGGTCAAAGAATGGCATTTGACTTTTTCATATGAGGATTCATGATGGAGGTAATCAACCAGTGGCATTTGGTCTATCTCAGAAGTGAGTTCGAAGAATCAAGACAATCAACTTATGGCAGCTGATTATTCTTGAGGAAGGTCTGAGACAAATTACTTTGAGCAAAAAGGTAGTAAGTTGAAGACAAAAGGAGGTGTTTTCTATTCTTCTCTTGGAAGGAGTTTTGAGCTATCTATGGAAGACTATCTCTTGTAATGGGATGAGAATGTATATGTCCCAATTTGTGTCTGGTTTCTTGTGGATCAAGCTAATGACTCAGTGATATCTGAAGATTATCAGATGGTGTTATGTTGTGAAGGATGTCCTAACTCATGTTAGAACATTTTATGAAGTGGTTTTCTGTTCTGGTTAGAAGAGAGATTGGCACAGAGTATGGATGTGTTCAGCCAAGAGGGTTGAACAGAGGGTGTGCTCTTGAAGACATGAAGATGCGTCTTATGTTTTCCATTCATCAAGTGGTCTGGGTTCTCGTTGAATCAGGAAGTTTGTAAAGGTCCAACTTTGGGGTGTTGGATATGTTCATATGTGATCTCCATGTTTCAAGAGGAGAGTTGGTTGTTCATGACATGGGGAGTTCTGTCTTTGTACTGCAAGTAATCATCAAGCTTGTGGTCTATGTGTTCTCAGATAACAAGGTATGACACCTTGTTAGTTAGTGAGATGATGGGGCGTGTGTCAAGGCTGAGTGAGCAGAAGAATGTCTGACCGGATGTCATGACATTGCCTTGGACAATATTGTTATTTCCTTCTGAAACTTACAATCATAAGGAAATATGGAAGCAGATTCCAGTATGACATTCTGGCTGGTATAGGTGTTGGAGTTACAGTAGCTGTTTTTTGGTGAATGCACAGATTTAGGGGGAGAAGAAGTACCCCTGTGCATTGTGCATTTGTGTGTCTTACTAGTTGCATCCATAACTAGTAATTCTGTTGATTACTGCACAGATTTATGGGGAGGAGAAGTACCCTTGTGCGTATGTGTATTACTAGTAGCCATAGCTAGTAATTGGTTTTGCTTCTGCTGGTGATTAGACTACTGTTATGTGGTTTAAACTGCTGATAGTTTGCCTTGTGAACAAAAAGGATAGAGTGTTCACAAGATGTTATATGTGATGTCTTAACATAAGATATCCTATGTACCTGCTGGAAGTTATATAAGGAAATGTGGATGTGTGGTGCCAGATGTCAAGCTACCATTGGAGGTGAGAAAATGGCTTTAGAAAATGGTGATAGGGAGGATATATGAAGAACACAGACAAAAGTAGTATCAAATGTTAAGACATAGCTTGTAACGTGTCTGACAGCATTTATGGAATAGTCTTGGAACTGCTGTTTCTGGAAACAGTCAAGAGCTGTAAAAGGTATTCAAAGATTGTCTGGGATATTGGTGGTGATTCTCTGACTGATTCTCAGCAAATATGGATGGATCTTGACCAAGCATTTACTCCTACCGTTAATTCCTAAGCATGGTCTGGCCTATTTAAGGGATGTATCAGCACTCCTCTTCTCACAAGAGCGACATTTCATTCCCTCTAAACCATGGGGTTTGTTAAGATCTGGGCATACTTCTCCTGGATCTGGTTTTGTGAAGGTGTCATTTATAAATGTTTAGCTAAAAAGGGGGAGAGAAACATTGTCCTGAGGATGCACCAGAAACAAGCAATATCTGGTAGCAAGGAGAAGATGGATTCAGACACAAAAGTAACTAACTGGGTATATCAGTTGTGTCTTGTGATCTGAGTTAAGAAGACAGTTGTGTCTTGTGATCTGAGTTACATTATCTATGTACTCAGCATTACATATTCTTCAGGAAGCCCTACTGTTGAGGGGAAGGGTTGTGGTGGAGCTGATCCTTGTACATCTTCTTCCTCATGTACACCAACAGTGGTGGTGGCATTGGGGTTGTCAAAGACAAAGAGGAAGTGCAGACCCATATTGGGTTATTTGTTTTAGCTAAAATTTGCCAAAGGGGGAGATTGTTAGTACCTTAAGATTGGCATTAATTTTGTAAAACAAATAATGTAATCACCTCTGTTGTTTTAATATGTTGGGTTGAAGAAGTTCAACATCTGGACCAACATGTCATGTAAGATGTCACGACATCGGGACTGTGACATCTCACATGTGTATAAAACTGAATCAGTTAATTCTGGTTTGGTTTGTGATTAATTAGGAGATCTGGTGAATATCCTAACAACTGTGTGGAGATCTTGAAGATTCAATCAGAAGATTTGGTGAATATATTTGGTGAATATACAGTTCCCAAATATGGAGATCTTTTAGGAAATAAAAGATTGAAGATCTTGATTGTAGCAGAAGAATTCTGCCAGCTCTGTAACAGCAAAGGAAAGATTTGTTGCGATTTCTGAAGGCCCAAATCCAGTTGGGTGGTTAGGTTATAAATAGCAGATTGTAACCTAGGTTTTGTAAGCCTCAAACAATGTAAAAATTAGGGGTGTGTGTAAGGTAAACCTCCCAACCTGTGGGAAGGTTACCAGGTGTTTCTCAGTGCTTGAAAGCATGAGATTATTTGTAACTCAAAGCCTGTAGGCAAGAGTTGTTATGTTCTTGAACGAAGCTGTGAAGCATGTTCAAGTTGTCTAAGCATTACATGATAATTGTAGTGATAGGAATGGAAACTGGAGGTTTCTATCTAGGAGTGCCTAGGTATGGATTGCATTGGATAGGGATTAAGTGAGGAGTTGTAAACGGGGGAGTTTAACTCTGAATTAATACTGCTAATAGTGGATCTTCTTCCTGGCTTGGTATGCCTCCAGAGTAGGTAATGTTGTACCGAACTGGGTTAACAATTACAGGTGCTTTTACCTTCTGCACACTATATTTTGTCTGTTATAACTCAGTCTGTTTCTAGTCTGTTTATGAAAAGAATAACAGACTTGACACATAGCCTGCAGTCTGATTGCAAAACAGAATGTTATGACATTCATTATTGACTGCTGTTGTATAGACTGGTTGGTCTGTTACAGTTCAATCTTCTGTAATGTTGGAACAGGTGATGTTCAAATCAATGTTGAAATATCATGCTGATAACTGGGCAGGATCAATAAACATAAGTGCTATATTTGATCTCTACTGTGTCTTTGCACTAGATGGACAAAACTGGATGTTCTTCTTTCCATGGTGGTATATTAGCAGATGTCTTGACATCTGTGACAGAGTGCATATGAGTACTGGGTTTTAATTGTTATAACTGTCTTGCTGTATTAGTAACAATGTTGGATCAGATGTCATGACTTCGTGTAGAACATCTGAACTCTGACTATACCAGAATTTCAGGTCAATCAACAACAACTTTAAATATATAGTACAATGGTTAAAAATGATTAAAATAATTAATTATAAATTTCAAAGGGATATAAAACATTTACTTACTTGTTTTTCCATATCCCCTCTTCATGATCACGACGAATAACATGCATATCATATGGATCATTTTCTTCAGATGCTTGACGTACTAGATCTTTGAAGAAGAAGTAAAATAAAATTATTTGGATCTCTGAAGAAGAAAAGAGAGTCCTAAACACATAACGTAATCGTATTGAAGATGATATGTGTTTATGGCTCTCGTTGTTTAGCGCAATTCATTAGGGTTCTATTTGTGTTGGTTAGACAAATGAATCTTCACTCCATTCTCATACTTTTTACTTAATCTATTAGATTTCAGACAACTATGATCCATAATCACATAAAGCTTCTGAAAAATAAAATAAAAATAGTACACAACCAACAAAAATAAAGTTTCTCAACAACAACAACAAAAATAACAACAAAAAAAAAACAACAACAACAACAACAATATGAAAAAAATATTAGTATTGATGTTTGACATACCAGATCTCTGAAGAAGAAGTAAAATAAAATGATTTGGATCTCTAAAGAAGAAAAGAGAGTCCTAAACAAATAACATCTTCGAATTGAAGATGGTGTGTGCTTATGGCTCTCGTTGGTTAGCGCTCTTTGTTAGGGTTCTCTTTGTATTGTTTAGACAAATGAAGCTTCAATACATTCTCATACTCTTTACTTAATATATTAGCTTTCATCCAACTACGATCCATAGTCACATAATGCTTCTGAAAAAATAAAAATAAAAATAGTACACAACCAACAAAAATAAAGTTTCTCAACAACAACAATAATACGAACAATAATGGAGAATAACAAGAACAACAGTAATGGACCAAAGAAACAACAAGAACAACAACAATAATAATAATATCATGCCAGAGAATAATGGTGAGTTTTTTCGTTCACTAGGGCTCCTTGGAGAATAAGTGTTCTTTCGTTGGCTGGAGAAGAAGTGTTCATTTGCTAGGGATCAATAAGTGAATGAGGTAGACACTAAGGGAATAAAACTATAAAGAGAATAACAATAACAACATTAATGGGGAATAATAAGAACAACAATAATGGACCAAAGCAATAAAAAGAACAACAACAACAATAATAACATACCAGAGAATAATGGTGAGGGAGTTTTTTTGTTTGCTAGGGCTCCTTGGAGAATAAGTGTTCTTTCATTGACTGGATAAGAAATGTTCTTTCGTTAGGGCTCGAGAAGTGAAAGAGATAGAAACTGAGTGAATAAAAAATATAAAGAGTATTTATCGCGGTTATACTGAAAACCGAGCTAACATATCCGACGTAAAATCTATAAAAAATAAAGGTGCCTTTTTGGTTCCAAAAAGAAGAAAAAAAAATAGAGATTATTTATCTCGGTTTTAATGAAAACGGAGGTAACATATCCGACGTAAAATCTGTAAATATCAAATGTGCCTTTTTGGTTCCATATAAAACATAAAACTCCAGGAGCTGAGAATCGAATCTCAAACCCTGAGCATATATTTATGTCGATTTTTCATAAAACCGAGGTAACCGATTTATTTTTTAAAAGGCACTCCCATTACTTGCACCTTCGAGTTTATATTGTTCATGGTGAAAGCTTCATCATAAAAAAATGTTATTTATTGTAGTGAAAGCTTAAACATCTAAATGATACCATGATCCATGTACAATACAAAACATAAGTATTAGTACATGAATAATACAAATGATATCTCAAAATAAACTACATTATCTCAAAGATACAACAGAAAATAAAAACATAAACCTCTTCAATTCATGTATCAAGCTATCTTACCCTTGCTCTTCGCTTGCCTCGAACTACTTGAAAAAATTCAACAAGATTGGGATGAGATTACTAAATCTCAGTGAGTTTTAAGACTAATCCATTAAGTCAGCTAAGCCCTACACAGTGTCTATCTTATCTAAAATAACCTATCACATCTTTCATACAACTAGTTCATACAAGTAATTGTTAGAACAAGATTTTGATTATGCAATATATCTCTAAGTTTTGATGATAACAAAGAATGAAACAATTTGGTACCCTAATAATTTTATTAAGTGTGCAGGATTCTAAGTTAAAATGACTCTGATGAAACGAATATCAGACATCTTCTTTAGTCCAGAAACACTAACCCAACACAAAGAGAAATCAGATCTGACTCTGAACAGAATACATCTAAAGAGCAATCTACTGGAGAATCTTACTATGTAGTTCAAGCTCTAATTCTAAAGACTCTATAAGAGATATCTGAAGACTCTACAAGAGATATCTGAAGACTCTGCGAAAAGATATCTGGAGACTCTAACTCTGAAGACTCTGGTCATGCTCACTCTGACACATGCTCAAAAACACGCCATCAGTTACCACCTGATTAGAAACTTAAGCTGGAAGCATTCAAAGTGTAGTACAATTATTTTTAAGGAAATAATTGATTATGTTCCAAGACTGCTATGGAAAGGACAAGAAATTTGCGTCCTTTAACTCCCACAGCTGACACGAAATCTCTATTGATTTCCTCCCAACGGTATCATCTCAAGTGCTATAAAAATGACTCCTTACAACTTGTTGAAAACATGACTTTGATACAACAACATTCTCATACTCTAAACGTTCGTCACCATTATTGTTGTAAGAAAAATCTTCCATACAAGAGTTATTGCTCAACATTGTGTGGTTGTTTCTCTTTGTTCTTAAAGTGTGTTTATACTGCTTATCTAGAAGCATCTAGTGAAACACTTGTAATTCTTGAAATTGTTTGTAACTCCTCAAGTGACTTGTTTAGGTCTGTAAACTTGAGAGGGATAAGAGGTTGTTAAACTCTTAGAAGAATTTTGTAAGCTGTTAAGATTAGTGGATTAAGTCCTTATTGAAGGAGAAATCACCTTGGCCGGGTGGACTGGAGTAACTTTAAATTTCAAGCGAACCAGGTAAATCCTTTGTGTTGTTAGTTCTTATTTTGTGTGTGTGGTGTTGCAAAAAGTTTTTAACTACTGTAAAAACAATTCAAACCTCCTTTCTTATTTTTCTCTACCTTCAATTGGTATTAGATCTTAGGCCCTGCTATTGATTTTTGAATCAAACACTTAACCGTGTAGAGAGACCCAGGGTGAGAAAAACTTCATGGCTAACACAAATGAAAGAGATAGCTACACCGTAAAACCTCCAGTTTTTTATGGAGAAAATTTTGAATACTATAAGGAGAGAATTGAAAGCTTCTTTCTAGGCTATGATGATGATCTCTGGGATATGGTTACAAATGGTTTTGATCTACCCATCTCTGAAATTGGCATTCAAATACCAAGAAGCAGAATGAGGGACGATTAGAAGTGTGATTTCAAGAATCACCACAAAGCCAGAACCATTATGTTAAACTTGATTTCCTACAATGAATACGAGAAGATAACCAACATGGAAACAACCAAAGATATTTTTGACTCCTTGAAAATTATGTATGAAGGAAATAACCAAGTTAAAGAGACTAAGACTCTGGCCTTAATCCAGAAGTATGAAGCCTTCAGAATGAAAGATGATGAAGTTGTAGAAATGTTGTTCTCAACGTTTCAAACCTTGGCTGCAGGACTCAAGGTTCTAGATAAAGGATATACTACCACAGATCATGTTAAGAAAATAATCAGAAGTCTTCCCAAAAAGTGGAGACCTATGGTTACTACTCTGAAGTTATCCAAGGATCTGAATAACATAAGTCTTGATGAACTTATCAACTCTCTCAGAAGTCATGAAATAGAGCTAGAAGAAGATGAACCTTAGAAGAAAATCAAATCAGTTTCTCTAAAGTCTAAATTAGAAAGAAGAAGGCCAGAAAGGAATAAAGCCTTTCAAGCTGAAGAGGAAGAAGTTGATGACTTTGAGAATGAAGATTTTGATGATGAAGAAGAATTATCTCTTCTTTCCAGAAGAATCAAATATCTCTGGAGAAAAAGACAAAACAACTTCAGAAGGCCTAGACAAAAGGGAGACCGTCCAGATTCAACCTCCAGAGGTATACCCAACAAAGAAGTAACGTGTTATGAATGCAAAGAGTCTGGACACTATAGAAATGACTGTCCAAAGCTAAAGAAGGATGGCTCTAGAAAAGAAAGCTTCAATAAGAACTCTCTTAAAGCAAAGAAGAAAGGACTCATGGCAACATGGGATGATTCTGAATATGAAGCTCCAGAATCTGATTTTGAAGAGGAGCGGGCAAATGCGGCATTCATGGCCACTACCTATGGAAGTTCATCTCAAATAGAGTCTAACTCCGAAGAGATATTCTTTGACTTTTCTTGTTCTGATCTGGAATCCTGTTTGTCAGAATCTCTGAGCTTGTATCAGAAGCTTCGACAGAAACTCAAGAACCTGAAAAAGGTTCATGAAGAAACTATTGAAGAGTGTGATAAACTTGAGAAAGAAGTTTCTCAACTTAAAGAAAATAATTCTATTCTTGGAGGAGAAAAAGATTTTTCAACTAAGAAATGTTCAAAACTTGAGGAAACTCTTTCTAAAGCTCCACCTACTTCTGACACTATCATATACAAATATGATAAAGCCTTTCAGAAATTTCTGAACAACAACCTAGACAGAAGCAAAATGGCTTCTATGGTCTATGGTGTAATTCATAATAGAAAAAGAGGAATTGGTTATGACTCTGATGACAATGATCAGAAACCTACTATAGAAAACAAACCAAAATCTCCTTTTTCTTATCATTATACACCTACACAGACACAGAAGTTCAGCAACGCTAGAAAACCCGAAGTTTTCAGAAACTCTCGGAGAACTAATCCTAAAGGACCCAAAATATTTTGGGTGCCAAAATATAAAATAATGTATGTCGCAGATATCATATGCAGCAGAGTTAAAACACCAGTCATGGTACCTGGACTCTGGATGCTCGTGACACATGATGGGAAGAAAGCATAGGTTCCAAGACCTGGAACTTAAAGATGATGGTTTCATAGGCTTTGGAGGAAATCAGAAAGGAAGAATCAGAGGATCTGGAATAGTTAGTAACTGATCTCTTCCCTTTATATCTGATGTTCTTTATGTTGAAGGATTAATGCATAATTTGTTATCCATAAGTCAATTAAGTGATAACGGTTATGATAATATTTTTAATCAAAAAAAGTGCAAGGTTGTCAATCATAAAAATGGCACAGTCCTTTTCACTGGAAAGAGGAAAAACAACATTTATAAAATAAAACTTTCAGATTTGAAAAACCAAAACGTGAAATGCTTGATGTCTGTTAATGAAGAGCAATGGGTGTGGCATAGACGCTTGGGTCATATTAGCTTGAGGGGGATTTCTTAGCTAAATAAACTTGAGTTAGTCAGAGGCTTGCCTAAGCTGAAGTTTTCTTCAGATGCTCTTTGTGAAGCATGTCAGAAAGGGAAATTTTCTAAAACCACTTTCAAAACCAAAAATGTTGTTTCCACCTCCAAACCTCTGGAACTTCTGCACATTGATCTCTTTGGACCTGTTAAGACAGAGTCAGTAAATAGTAAGAAGTATGGACTTGTCATTGTTGATGACTACATTCGTTGGACATGGGTGAAATTCTTAAGGCACAAGAATGAGTCACATTCTGTGTTCACCAGTTTTTGTTCAAAAGTGCAAAATGAATTTGACTCTAAGATTATCAGAGTCAGAAATGATCATGGTGGCGAATTTGAAAACAAAATTTTTGAAGAAAGTTTTTACTCTAATGGAATATCCCATGATTTCTCCTATCTTAGAACTCCACAACAAAATGGAGTTGTAGAAAGGAAGAATAGGACTCTCAAAGAAATGGTTAGAACCATGATCAATGAGACTAATGTGGCTAAGCACTTCTTGACAGAAGTTGTGAATACAACATGTTACATTTAGAATAGAATCTCTATCAGACCTATTCTGGAGAAGACTCCTTATGAACTGTACAAGGGAAGAAAACCCAACATTGCTTACTTTCATCCTTTTGGATGTTCTTGTTTTATTTTGAACACTAAAGAAAATCTGAACAAGTTTGACTCTAAGGCACAAAAGTGTATTATGTTGGGATACTCATAATGTTATAAAGGATATAGAGTATACAATACAGAAACACAAATTGTGGAAGAATTAATTCATGTCAGATTTAATGATAAGCCTGACTCTGAAAAGTCAAAGCTAGTTGAGAAATTTGCAGATCTGGAGATCACACTTGCAGGTTCTGATGAAAAGACAAATGATTCTGAAGAAGCAGAAAGAGGAACTTCAGAAGCACCTAAACGTACAATAAATCAGAAAAGACAAAGAAATGGGCAGAATGTTTCTGAAGAACTGATTCTGGGAAATAAGGATGAACCGGTCAGAACAAGATCAACATTCAAAGTCTCTAAAGAAACACTTATGGGACTACTATCTCTGATGGAGCCAACATTCTGTGAAGAAGCTCTTCAAGATAAATAATGGATTCTGGAAATGAAAGAAGAACTTGATCAGTTTTCCAAAAATGATGTTTGGGATCTTGAACCAAAGACCCAAGGAAACCCATGTGATTGGAACTAAATGGGCCTACATAAACAAGTTAAATGAAAAAGGTGAAATTGTCAGAAACAAAGCACGAATGGTGGCACAAGGTTATAGTCAACAAGAAGGAATTGACTATGATGAAACCTTTGCTCCAGTTGCGAGGTTAGAATCTATTAGTCTCCTTGTATCCTTTGTTGTTAATTATTCTATTAAATTATATCAAATGAATGTCAAAAGTGCATTTCTGAATGGTTACATTTCTGAAGAAGTGTATGTCCATCAACCTCCTGGCTTTGAAAATTCAAAACTTCCAGAACATGCTTTCAAACTTAAGAAATCTCTTTACGATCTGATACAAGCCCCCGGAGCTTGATATGAAAGACTCATTTTATTTCTTTTGGAAAATGATTTTATCAGAGTCAAAGTGAACTCCATTTTATTTTGCAAAAACATCAGAAATGATATAATATTTGGTTCTGTTAACCACTCTGCCTGCCAAGAATTTTCTGAGTTAATGCAAGCAGAGTCTGAAATGAGCCTAATGCAAGAACTAAAGTTCTTTTTGGGAATTCAAATCAATCAAACATCAGAAGGCACATATATATATATCAAATAAAATACATGAAATATCTTCTGAAGAAATTTTACATGTCAGAAAGCAAGCCAACCAAGACTCTCATGCATCCAACTTACATTCTGGAGAAGGAAGAGGTAAGTCAAAAGGTTTGTCAGAAACTCTATCGCGGCATGATAGGCTCTCTCCTTTATCTGACTGCTTCTCGTCCTGATATGTTATTTAGCGTATACTTGTGTGCTAGATTTCAGTCAGATCCAAGGGAGTCTCATTTAACTACTGTTAAGAGAATCCTTAGTCATCTGAAAGGAACACCTAATCTCAGGTTGATGTATAAAAAACATCAAAGTACATGCTTTCTGGGTACTGTGATGCAGATTATGCTGGAGATAGGTTAGAACGAAAAAGTACATTTGGGAACCGTCAGTTTTTGGGAGGAAGCCTTATCTCATGGGCAAGCAAAAGACAAGAAACCATTGCACTGTCAACTGCAGAAGAAAAGTACATCTCAGCTTCACTTTATGGCACTCAGATGCTCTGGATGAAGAATCAGCTTAAGGACTTTCAGATATATGAGAGTAACATTCCTATCTTTTATGATAATACTGATGCTATTTTCTTAAGTAAGAATCCAATTTTAAATTCCAGAGCAATTAAACACCACTTTATTAGAGATTATGTTCAGGAAGGGACAATTGTTTTAAAATTTATAGATACAGATCATCAATGGGATGATATCTTTACAAAACCCTTAGCTGAAGATAGAACTCTCTTCATTCTAAACAATTTAAATATGGAAAATTGCCCAGAATGACTCTGAACCTGTGTTTCTCATCTCTAATGTAAAATTAGATTCCGACTCTACCTTTGATGTTTATCTGATTCTGATTTTGATACTTCTACAAGTTAGAAGATATCCCTATCAAAAACCTCTCTAGACAAAAACCTTTTGGTATTCTTGACTCCAGAAACATCAACATGTGGTCCCTCAAACGTGTGGCTCTGGATCTTCTAGACACCTGTCTAGCTCAGAACTCAAGGGCCAAACTGTTGAGATCCCCTCTAGCAGTGTGCAAATCTTGAGATTAGACACCCATCATTAGCTACATTTAATTCTTCCCGCGTTTTTCAAAACTCGTTTTAGCAATAATAAATTTTTCTGTTCCCTCTCAGCTAACACTGTCGTTTTTGCATTATTTGAACTTGTGTTTATATACTTACACGACTCCCACATTCATATTTTCACTACTCACAACTTACACAAACCCAAAACCTCCAACCTTCTCTGTAAATTCTCTTCATCTCCTTCGTAACAACATCATGAATCCTCAATAACAATAGGTTTTTGAATTCTCTCAAATGAACGCCACTGAACAACATGTTAAAGCTCAACAACAAGTTGCATCCATAACTGTTAATACTACAACAACTTCCTATCAAGAACCCCATGTTCTTTATCATCCTGCCCACATAAACCTTGCAACTCCATTTGAACAACTTGAAGTTCTTTGTGATTTGTTGGTAGACTTTGACAACCTCAAGGAAAATGGCCCGGATTTAACACAAGAACTGAAGAATCAAGGGTGGCTTACTTACTTCAATCGTCTCTATGTCCCCATATACACGAACCTAGTGAAGGAATTATGGAGATTCGTTGACTATGATGATCACTACATTATCTCTCACGTTCTGGGCATCAAGACGGTAATCATGAGAAATCCAAAGTTGCACTCCTGAATATGGAAAAGGTTAGGGGAAGAAGAATCTATAACATAAACCCTAGGACTAAGTACATGTCTCGGGAAATCATCCCCACCATATTCTCTCAGAACCCAGAAGGAAGAACATCCAAGAATAAAGAGCTTTACAAGAATCTGAGGGGGTAGCTCAAGATCACTCTGGGATACATTCATCATCGTTCTTCATCTAGCTCTTTTGACTATATCAACACAGATTAGAAGTGCATCATATACTGTCTGCACAAAGGTCTGAAGCTCAACCTTCCCTCTCTCCTCTTCAAATATCTCAGAGACTCTGTCAGAGACACCAGGAACAACATGAAGCCCAAAAACTACATCCCTTTGGGTAGATTGATCTCAGACATTCTAATTGAGAGTGGTTTGGTGGACCATCTTATCTCTCTGAATCTGATGGAAGATGTCATTATGGACATGGGGAAACCTCTTAATGGGAGGAATCTGAAGAGCATGGGTTTGATTGACAAGGTCAGAGTCAAACCCACTAGAATTACCTTTTGGGAAGCTCTGAAGGACCATAGAGATAGAGCGGATGAGATGTATCTCTTCTCAAAGATTGATCCTCCAAAAGTCATTGCTTGTTACTTGTAAGATCTGGCAGCTCAAGGCTTCAACATCTCTGGTTTCAGCTTAGACTAGCTCCCAGATCAGCCTCTTAACTTCCTGAAGAGAAAGAAGGAACCCTCTCATAAGAAGAAGAAGAAGAATCTCAAGCTGGGAGAGTCTTCAGCAACTCAGAAGAAGACATTGCCTCTGATCTCTTCAGCACCTTCAAGTAAGTCACCTATCTCAAAAACTCCACTTTCTTCTGGTTCTACGCACCTTGCCTCATCACTCCCTCAACCACCCCCCACACACTCAACCATTATTATAACATCCTCCACCTCACCTTCCACACAAACTATAGCTCCCAAAGAAAAATCCAAATTTAAACAACCAACAACTTCTATACCAATCCCTTATGAACCAAACCCATAAGAACCTCAAACCTTTGACCCCATCATATTGTCACCTCCATTACCTCTATTCAACCTCCACACAACATCCACCCCCTCTATGAAGCCATTATGTTCAACGAGCCTTTATCACCACCCATCTCCTCTAACCCCAATTCCCCTCCTTATTATGACCTCACTTCTAACACTAAACATTTTGGTTCAGATAACCCTAACCCAACCTCCCCGAACTATGAAGAACTTTAGGCCACAGTTGACTCTGAAAAGATTCAATCTATACCAGAACCCTCTGAAACCATACCTGAACCCTTTGAACCAATTCTAGAACCCTCTGAACCCATTCCCGAACCCTCTGAACCTTAACTCACTATACCTACCTTTGATGAGGCACTAACTAAGTTCTCAGAGAGTTCAACTTCCATATACAAGAAGCTCCCTGACGAATCCAGCGTCAGTGACAATCCTTATGAAGTAAGGACTCACTGGAATGGCTTCATCAGATGGATGACTTCTGAAGTCTTCAAGCTGAAGGGCTTATCTAAATAAGCTAGAAATGACTTTATCAAAGGTGCTAAGGAGAAGATGGAGGCTCGTATGGGAAAGGAAGCTACGGAGAAAGCAGCTGCAGAAGTTGTTGCTAGGGAGGCAACTGAGAAAGCCACTGCAGAAGCTACAACTAGAGAGTAAGCTGAAGCTGAAGCAGCATTGGCCGCTGAAGCTGCTCAAAAAGCTACTGAAGATGCTGAGAAGACAACTGAGGTTGCTCTGACTCAAGGAGAGTCATCAACAACTGACCTTGCTCCTCTAGTCATCAAGACTCTGGAAGAGCTACATAAGGAACAACAATTAGTCAGAGCCAGACTCGATAAACAGGACCAAGTCAACTCCATTATTCAGAGTCTACTAACTGGGCTACTTTAGAGGATACCTCCTCCACCAAACCCTTAGACATTCTAGGATTTCTTTGTATTTTTTAAGTTTTTTTGGCTCTGTTTTGTTTCTCTTGTTTCTTTTGTTCTTTCTGTACTCTGTAAAGTTTTTCTCTTATTAATGAAACTCTAAATTTATTACTTTTTGAGTCTGACAAAAAGGGGGAGAATTAAATAGAAGTCTTTTGATGAATTACTTTATCTAAATATCATAAATGCACTGCTTACATTCTGACATAAGATTATTGCATAAACTAAGTCATTTTTCAGAATCTATCTGAACCAAGGGAAACTGAATCCTTACTTGAGAAACTAATAAATCAAGTCAAGCAACCTAATAAAATATGGTAAGAAGTTCTCTACCCCAGAAACCCATATCTGATCCTAAATATCGTTAAAAAAATTAAGTATCAGACTTAGGGGGAGATTGCTAATCTCAGGGGGAGTCACTATTTATCTGACTCTGATCATTTTCAATTTAGTATCTCTGAAATTACTTATTGTTTCATCAAAATTCTAAGTTTTGTCATCATCAAAAAGGGGGAGATTGTTAGAACAAGATTTCAATTCTGCAATATATCTCTAAGTTTTGATGATAACAAAGAATGAAACAATTTGGTACCCTAATAATTTTCTTAAGGGTGCAGGATTCTAAGTTAAAATGACTCTGATGAAACGAATATCAGACATCTTGATTAGTCCAGAAACGCTGACCCATCATAAGGAGAAATCAAATTTGACTCTAAACATAATACATATGAAGAGCAATCTACTGAAGAATCTGACTTTGTAGTTCAAGCTCTGATTCTGAAGACTCTGTAAGAGATATCTGAAGACTCTACAAGAGATATCTGAAGACTCTACAAAAAGATATCTGGAGACTCTGACTCTGAAGACTCTGATCATGCTCACTCTGATACATGCTCAGAAACACACCATTAGATACCACCTGATCAAAAACTTAAGCTAGAAGCATTCAAAAGTGTAGTACAATTACTTTTAAGGAAATAATTGATTATGTTCCAAGACTGCTATGGAAAGGACAAGAAATTTACTACCTTTAACTCCCATAGATGGCACAAAATCTCTATTGATTTCCTCCCAACGGTATCATCTCAAGTGCTATAAAAAGGACTCCTTACAAGTTGCTGAAAACATGACTTTGATATACAACTTTGATACAACAACATTCTTATACTCTAAACATTCAGCACCATTATTAATGTAAGAAAAAGCTTCCATACAAGAGATGTTGCTCAACATTGTGTGGTTGTCTCTCTTTGTTCTTAAAGTGTGTTTATACTGCTTATCTAGAAGCATCTAGTTGTAATTCTTGAAATTATTTGTAATTCCTTAAGTGACTTGTTTATGTCTGTAAACTTGAGAGGGTTAAGAGGTTGTTAAACTCTTAGACTAATTTTGTAATCTGTTGAGATTAGTGGATTAAGTTTTTATTGAAGGCGAAATCACATTGGTCGGGTGGATTGGAGTAGCTTTGAATTTCAAGCGAACCAGGATAAATCCTTTGTGTTTTTAGTTCTTATTTTGTGTGTGTGGTGTTGCAAAAAGTTTTTAACTAATGTAAAAACAATTCAAACCCCCTTTTCTTGTTTTTATCTACCTTTAGTAATGATGAAGTTATTAAGGAGATTCCACCAAAAGCGTAAATGCCGCCCACCATCTTCATACTATGCTTCGGTTACCTCAAGAGACTCATAATTATATGAATGACTTTCCCGAGCCAATACTCACCAGATAAGTTTGGATTCGGGTCATAGATCCCGTCTGTCAACAAAATCTTTCCCCGAACAATAACCCATGGGTGAGTGGGATTCGATCACGGTCATTCACGGAGGTGAAATATTTCCCCGAGCACTATCTCCACATTGAGATGGGATTCAGGTCATGGATTTCGCTCACGATTTAGTCTTTCCCCGATAATTACCTTATTACACTAGTTGGGATTCAGGTCACGAATCCTATTCGTTAATAGACATCTTTCGCCATCCAATAACCTCGTACATGAGGTGGGATTCAGCTCACGAAACACACTTTTGGGAGTGAGAGGTCTTCCCTGGACCAATATCTCCTTATTGATATGGAACTCAGGCTATGGACATGCACATGGAAATATCTTTCCCGACCCAATGTCTCTGCATACGAGATGGAATTTGGTCATAAATATTCCACTAGGCTATAAGGAACAACTTTCCCTGGCCATTATCTCCTCATTGGTATGGGAGTCGGGTCATGGAAGTTCCTAGCCACACATCCGTCCCTCATTTTCATGGCTGTCTATAACATGGACTTGGTTTGTGAACACTATTCGACTCCTCCTTAGCATTAACCATTCACAAGAATTAGTTGAGAAAGTTTCCCAACTAAACTTTTTCTTGCTAAAAAACACTAAAAGGTTGAATTCTTTGTTTTAAGTCAAGGAGAGCCTAAAATGAATGGTTAAGGTGTTTATTATGTGTGTCTATCTCATTTTTTCTTGTATTTACCCTCTAAACATCCTACTATTTATAGGTCTCCATCTCATTCCCATTTTTCCTTGCTTGGCTGTCCATATCCATCATAAATACTCATGGCAATAACGTCCGCCTCCTTATAATTTCCATGTAATGTTTGTTGCTTCACTAAATATAACTCCATTTCCATAATGCATCATCTTATAACCATTTCTTGTGACCCTTCATATGACATCTTAGCCCCGTCATCGGATCTGACTTGCATTAATCGGATCATTCATCGGCTCTATCTTGCCTATTCTGATATCCTAATCGAATTCCAATTAATGGATGACAGCCTGACTATTCGACCTGATAACCCTACCATACTCGGTTATCATGCTAACTCAGCCTCAAAGAACCCATGTACTCAAATAGGTTGTGTCAATCTCATACCTCAGTTGGTCAACTAATTTTTAGGGATGTATATAAGCGCCCCGAGCATGCGATCTAAAAGGTTGAAAATGCTCGGACAAAAGAAGCCCGAAAATTTATTTTTAAGTTCTCTCCAATCAACTTACGCCATGATTTTTTCTCGTGGTGACGTGTATTTAATCATGGCAACGTATCTTTATCAAATTTCTTCCTTAGTAATGATAATGTTTAATGGGAATTTACTCTCACTCAATGATCTGAAGCATTTCATACTGTTTAAGTCCTTTTAATAAAATTTTCTCCTAATTAAAATCATCTCTTTGTCTTCTGGTTTATCATTCACTGGAAGAAGTCTTTCTCTTTTCTAAGCAACTTTCAGAGTTCTCGTTCGTTCTTCAAGATCAGGTATATTTTCTTTTCGCTTCCACATTCTTTTATTCAATGACTACTGTTGAAGCATGTGATGAGAATACAAAAGCATTAAGAACCTTGAGTGCCCGTGAAATAAAAGATCTTTGGTATTTTCATGTAAGAGGATGTAAAGATACTCTAACCTAGGCTGACTTTGATTATATTATAAAGGAGGCTTACGACGATATTTCTGCCTCTTTTAGCGATTCATATTCTAAATCTTCTTCATCAGGTTCATCCGTAGAGGTGCTTATGGATATTATGGAGTCATTTGATCAATAAGTAATGAATTATGATCACATCTCCATAGACGATGTGGAGATAGCTAAACTTCGGTCTTTGAAGAATGTATCTTCTATTGAGAATGAAGACGGTGTTATTTTAGAGCCTTGTATTATAGGGGAATGTGTTTACATAGCTTGTCCTAGGAGACTTAAAGATGAATATTTTCATTTCCATTCCAGGGTGTTGGGAGATTTTAATATCTACCTTCCCTTTACCGATTTTGAATTTGATCTACTAAAAACCCTAAATGTCGCCCCTTCTCAACTTCGTCCTAATAGTTGGGGTTTACCAAGGATTTTGAAATAGTCTATGAGGCCATAGATATAGAGCCCACCATAGGATTATTTTTCTCCTTTTTTGAAATAAAAGGTGTTGAGAAGGGTGGACAGGTGACCATTAGTGGCCTTCCTGGTAATAATTTTCTCTAAGCTTATACCATAAAGGTTTCAAAGGCCGACTTCTATGAATTAGGTATGGACTGAGATGTCCTCAAGTAATATATGTGTTAGACATGTCTTATTGTTTTCCTATCTATTGGACCGGGAATCCTCTTTCAATATCCGAGTTTGATTTTGACAAATTAAATGACCATGAGTTTAGATCTTTGGCCATCTTAGATTCCTTATGTATGATGAAGATCCGGGATCTATTGTCTCTACTTGAAGAGAAAAATCTTTATTTCTTAGGTAATGATTATTTATTTTCTTTGCATACAATTTGGGATACCTGTAAGAACAAATTTAGTTCTACAATGTATCTCTAAGATTTTGATGATAACAAAGGATGAAACAAAAATGGTACCCTAACAAAAAATTTCTAAGTGTGCAGGACTTTGATCAAAACAATCAGATAGACAATCATCAGATACAAAATCAAGCGCTAAGATACTACTCTGAAGAAACGTAACCAGAAGGTTCTGACCCTGATCCAACAGGCGCTAGCAAAACTAAGGAAGTCAGACACTCTGAAAGAAAATAATGAATCTAGACTCTAAAGAGATACGCTCTGAAGAAGTTGAATAAAGAGAAACTCTGAAGACAGTCAGATACAAGCATCCTCTGAAGTCGCAAGTTGCTAAAAGAAGACTCTGACTAAACTGAAATAAGACTCTGACTAATATCCACTCATTCAAGAAAGCTTAACATTAAAGAAATTCGCTTAGAGAAAGAAACTATTTCTAGAAGGAAGTTATGACGCGACCAACACTGTCTTGGAAAGAACAAAGAGAGTAATGACCTTAATCATTCTTCAATGACCAAGATTCTGTTATTAACTCACCCAACAGTCTCCTCCTCCTCCTATAAAAAGAGATGGAACGCTTCACAAGAGACACACCTAAGACACACAAGAATACAATTTCTCAATTACCTTCTTTCACTCTCTCACGAGCTGCTGCTCTTACGTGAAGAATTCTTGTTATTATATTTTGTAATTTTTGCTTATTGTTAGAAGCACTGTTCATTACAAATCATATCACTACTTAGATAATTCCTCAAGTGACTCTGTGTAGTCTGAATACTTGAGAAGGTTAAGGGATTATTTCTCTTAGACGGTTGTTTGTGTAATCTTTCAAGATTAGTGGATTAAGTCCTTTTTGAAGGAGAAATCACCTTGGTCGGGTGGACTGGAGTAACTTTGAATTTCAAGCGAACCAGTATAAAATTTTGTGTTGAACTTTTCATTCTGCATGTGTCTTAGTTCTCAAAAAGTTTTATTTTCCAAAACAATTCAAACCCCCTTTCTTGTTTTTCTCTACCTTCAATTGGTATCAGAGCTTCGACTCTGTTATTAATTTTCTAATCAAACACTTAACAGTGTAGAGAGGTCCAGCGTGAGAAAAACACTATGGCCAACACCTCCTTTCTTGATTATTGGAAAGATAGAATCAAAAGTTTCTTTCTAGGCTATGATGCTGATCTATGGGACATAGTCACAATCGGCTAGACACCTCCTTTATCTGACGCTGGCGTTGCCATTGCCAGAAGCAAAATGATAGATGATTAGAAGCACGACTTTAAAAACCATCACAAAGCCAGAATGATACCGTTGAATGCCATTTCCTACAATGAATATGAAAAGATCACCAACAGGGAAACAACTAAAGAAATACTTGACTCCCTGAGGATGACTCACGGAGGAAATTCTCAAGTCAAAGAGACAAAGGCTCTGGCTCTAATTCAGAAGTATGAAGCATTCAAGATGGAGAACGATGAAGTTGTAGAGGTAATGTTTTCTAGATTTCAAACTTTAATTTCAAGACTCAAAGTTCTGGACAAGGGCTACACAACTCCAGATCATGTCAAAAAGATAGTCAGAAGTTTGCCAAAATAGTGGAGACCCATGGTCACAACATTAAAGTTATCAAAACATCTGAACAATATCAGCCTTGAGGAACTCGTCAGTTCACTCAGAAGTCACGAGATAGAACTTGAGGAAGACGAGCCTCAAAAGAAGATCAAGTATGTAGCACTAAAGTCCAGATATGAAAGACGCAAGCCAGAAAGGAACAAAGCTTTCCAAGCTGAAGAGGAAGACAATGATGACTCTAAAAAGGAAGACTCTGACGATGAAGAAGAGTTATCCCTTTTGACCAGAAGAGTAAAACAACTCTGGAGAAAAAGGAATAACAACTTCAGAAGACCAAGACCCAAAGGAGATCGGTCAGAATCAACCTCCAGAGGTAAGTCGAACAAAGAAATAACATGCTATGAATGTAAGGAAATAGGTCATTATAGAAACGAATGTCCGAAGCTGAAGAAAGAGAGCTCCAGAAGAGAAAGCTTCAAGAAAATCTCATTTAAAACAAAAAAGGGACTAATGGTCACCTAGGACGACAGTGAATCTGATTCCTCTGAATCAGACTCTGAAGAGCAGGCAAATGTTGCATTCATGGCTATCACCTCTAAAAATTCATCAGATAGAGAATCTGATCCTGAAGAGGTATTTTCTGATCTTTCTCACTCTGACCTTGAATCATGCCTTTCTGAAACTCTAAACTCTAATAAGAAACTTAAACAAAAATTTAAGGCTTTAAAAGGGGTTCTTGAAAGAACCGTCGAAGAATGTTATAAGCTTGAGATGACTGCTTCAGAACTAAAAGATGAAAATCAAACTTTGATAAAAGAGAGAGACTCCACAAATAAACAATGTTTAAAACTTGAAGAAGCACTATCTCAAGCCCCACAAACTTCTAACACAATAATATATGAATATGAAAAATCTTTTCAAAAGTTTCTGAAAAATGGGATAGAAAGAAGTAGAATGGCATCCATGATTAATGGAGTGAGTCCGAATAATAAAAGAGGAATATGGTATGTCCCTAGTGAAGATAGGTCTTCTACATATGACAAACCTAAATCTCCTTTTTCTTATCACTACACACATACACAAGCACAACGTTTTGATAATGCTAGAAAACCCAAAGTTCTAAGAAACTCTGGGAGAAATAATTACGAAGGACCCAAAAGATTATGGGTACCAAAGGATAAGATTGTTTATGTTGCAGATATCTTATGCAGCAGAGTTAAGACACCAATCATGGTACCTGGACTCTGGATGCTCGCGACACATGACGGGAAGAAAGTATATGTTCCAAAGCCTGGAACTTAAAGATGATGGCTTCGTAGGTTTCATAGGAAATCAGAAAGTAAGAATCAGAGGCTCCAGAACTATTGGTAATGGAACTCTTCCCTCTATATTTGATGTTCTCTATATAGAAGGATTAATGCATAACCTGTTATCAATAAGTCAATTAAGTGATAACGATTATGATGTAATCTTCAATCAAAAAACATGTAAAGCAATTAATCAAAACAATGGAACAGTTCTATTCACCGGCAAGAGGAAAAACAATATTTACAAAATAAATCTTTCAGACCTAAAAGATCAAAATGTAAAATGTCTGATGTCTGTTCATGAAGAGCAATGGGTATGGCATAGACGCTTGGGCCACATTAGCATGAGAAAACTCTCTCAGCTAAATAAACTCGAGTTAGTCAGAGGCCTACCTAAACTGAAGTATTCTTCAGAATATCTATGTGAGGCATGTTAGAAAGGTAAATTTTCGAAAACATCATTTAAAAAGAAAAATATTATTTCTACCTCTAAGCCTCTGGAACTTCTTCACATTGACCTGTTTAGGCCTGTTAAGACAGCATCAGTCAATGGAAAGAAGTATGGACTAGTTATTGTTGATGATTTTAGTTGCTGGACATGGGTAAAATTCCTAAAGCACAAGAGTGAGTCTCACTCTGTATTCACTAACTTCTGTTCCAAAGTGCAAAACGAATTTGACTCTAAAATCATCAGAGTCAGAAGTGATCATGGTGGAGAATTCGAGAATAAATTTTTTGAGGAACTATTTGATTCTAATGGAATATCCCATGATTTCTCCTGTCCTAGAACTCCACAACAAAATGGAGTTGTAGAGAGGAAGAATAGGACACTCCAAGAGATGGCCAGAACCATGATCAATGAAACAAATGTGGCTAAGCACTTTTGGGCTGAAGCAGTAAATACAACGTGTTATATTCAGAATAGAATCTCTATAAGGCCTATTCTGGAAAAGACTCCCTATGAACTGTGTAAGGGAAGAAAACCCAACATTTCTTATTTCCATCCTTTTGGATGCTCTTGTTTTATTCTCAATACTAAAGAACATCTGAACAAGTTTGATTCAAAAGCACAAAAAGGTATTATGTTAGGATACTCAAAACGCTCTAAATTCTACGGAGTATACAACACATAAACCAAAATTGTGGAAGAATCAATACATGTTAGATTTGATGATAAGCCTGACCCTGAAAAGTCAAAGCTAGTTGAGAAACTTGCAAATTTGGAGATCACTCTTGCAGGTTCTGACGAAAAGACTAAAGCACCAGAAGTTTCTGATAAACAAAGTCCAAATGCAATTGAAGCCTTAACTATCCAGAAAAGATCAAGAAGTCGCCCCAACATCTCTGAAGATTTGATTATGGGAAACAAAGATGAACCTGTCAGAACTAGGTCAACGTTCAAAGTATCTGAAGAAACTCATCTAGGACTAGTATCTCTGATTAAGCCTACCTCCTGTGATGAGGCACTTCAAGACAACGACTGGGTTCTATCTATGAAAGAAGAACTAGATCAATTCTCTAAGAATGACGTATGGGATCTCGTTCCAAAGCCTAAAGGAACTCACATTATTGGAACCAGATGGGTGTTCAGAAATAAACTGAATGAAAAGGGAGAAGTAGTCAGAAACAAAGCACGACTGGTGACACATGGGTACAATCAACAAGAAGGCATTGACTACAACGAAACCTTTTCCCCAGTTGTCAGGTTAGAATCTATTCGCTTACTTGTTTCATTTGCTGTAAATCATTCTATCAAACTATATCAAATGGATGTCAAGAGTGCATTCCTTAATGGTTGTATATCAGAAGAAGTTTATGTCAATCAACCTCCAGGTTTTGAAACCTCTAAATGTCCAGAACACGTTTTTAAACTTAAGAAATCATTGTATGGACTAAAGCAAGCTCCTAGAGCTTGGTATGAAAGATTAAGTAACTTTCTTTTGGAACATGATTTTATTAGAGGAAAGGTTGATTCTACACTCTTCTGTGAAAACATTAGAAATGATCTCATGATATGCCAGATATATGTTGATGACATTATTTTTGGTTCAGCCAACCCCTCTGTATGTCAAGAATTCTCTGAGCTAATGCAGACAGAATTTGAAATGAGCTTGATGCAAAAACTAAAGTTCTTTCTAGGGATTAAAATCAATCAAGCTCCAGAAGCTACCTACGTATATCAAAGTAAGTACATAAAAGACATTCTGAAGAAATTCAAAATGGCTGAATGCAAACCTGCTAAAACGCCAATGCATCCAACCTGCATTCTGGAGAAGGAAGAAACTAGCCAGAAGGTTTGCCAGATTCCAATCAGATCCCAGGGAATCTCATTTAACAGTTGTTAAAAGAATCCTCAGGTATCTGAAAGGAACCCCTAACCTTGGCCTGATGTATGAGAAAACATCAGAGTATAGGCTCTCTGGTTATTGTGATGCAGATTATGCAGGAGACAGAACGGAAGGTAAACGTACATCTGGGAACTGTTAGTTCTTGGGTAATAATCTCATATCATGGGCCAGCAAAAGACAATCAACCATAGTGCTATCCACTGCAGAAGCAAAATATATATCAGCGTCACTCTGCACTACTCAGATGCTCTGGATGAAAAATCAAATTGAAGACCTTCTGATCTTTGAGAGTAACGTTCCTATTTTATGTGATAATACTGCTGCTATTTGTTTAAGTAAGAATCCTATTCTGCATTCCAGAGCCAAGCACATAGAAATAAAACATCACTTCATTAGTGACTATGTTTAGAAAGGGGTAAATTCATTAAAATTTATTGATACAGACCGTCAATGGGCTGACATCTTTACTAAACCCCTCGCTGAAGACAAATTCTCTTTTATTTTGAAAATTTTGAACATTCAAAATTGTCCAAAATAAACGTGCTTCTCTGAAATAGCAAAATAAGACTCTGAATTTAAAACATCTGGTATCTGGATTTGACTCTGATGCTACTACCAGTTAGGAGTCCTCTGAATCAGAAATCCTCAGGACCCAACCTTTTGGTATTCCTGAAGATCAGATAAAGTAACACGTGGAGCCTCATGCGTCTGACCTTGAAACTTCTAGACAACTGTCTAGCAGAAATCAAGAGACAGGCTCTTGAAATCTCCTCGAGCAGTGTGCTGATTTAGGGATTAGACCTCCATCATGGGCTATAATCATTCGTCTCCAAACGTGAAAACTTGGATAACGTGTTGCATTTAATTATTTAACATATAAACTACTTCTAATGATGTCGTTTTGCATGCTTCTATGTGGGTATAAATTCATTTCACACATCACAATCTCACACTTTACACTCACGCCCTACACGAACCCTCCTTCTCTTAGTTCTTCATCATCTTCTTTAAGGTTCCTGCATTTTTCAACAAGTTCTTCGTTCGACTTTCATCTTCGACATTGTTCTACATGGATGCTCAACAACAAACTGTCTACAACTTCTCTCAATAGATGAACTCAACGGAACAAACACCCATTTCTACTCAACAAACAACAGCAACCACCAGCGTTGTCTCAACCCCCATCTACAGGGAACCCCATATTCTTGACCGTGAACCTCACATCCACCTAGCAACACCTTTTGAGAAGTTGGAGGTACTGTGCGAATCGCTAGTGGATTTTGAGAACATGAAGAGAAATGGCGTAAACCTAACTGAAGAGTTAAGAATGCAAGGGTGGGAAACCTATTTTTAGAGACTCTATGGCCCTGTGTACACATATCAGGTGAAGGAACTCTGGCGTTTCACAGACTCAGATGATCACTACATCGTCTCTCACATGCTGGGAGTCAAAATAGTCACCACTGAGAAATCTATTGCCTCCCTTCTGAATATGGAAAAGACAGGAGGAAGACGCATCTACAACATCAACCCTAGGGCAAAATATTTGTCCTAGGAAATCAACCCCACTATCTTTCAACAGAGTACTGAGGGCAAACACTCCAAGAACAAGGAACTCCATCAGAACCTCTGGGTCTGGCTGAAGATTATTCTAGGAACCATTCATCATCGGCCTACATCAAACTCTTCTGACTACATCAACACAGATCAGAACTGTATTCTGTACTGCATCCACAAGGGGATGAAACTGTGTCTGCCAACACTTCTCTTCAAGTATCTCAGAGACTCTGTCAAAGACACCAAAAACAACATGAAGACCAGAGACTACATCCCTCTGGGAAGACTTATCTCAGATGTTCTAATCGAGAGTGGCTTAGTGGATCACCTGATCCATCACAATCTAATGGAAGATGTCACTATTGTCATTGGGAGACCTCTGAATGCTCAGAATCTGAAGAGCATGGGGATAATTGATCAAGTTAGAGCTAAACCAACTCTGGACATCTCCTGGGAAGCACTCAAGGATCAGAGGAAGATTCCCAACAGTCTCTATCTGTTCTCCAAGATTGACCCTCTAGAAGTGGTAACTTACTATCTATAAGATCTTGCTAATCAAGGGGTGGACACCTCTGAGTTCTTAGTGGATTGGCTACCTGAGCATCCACCAAACTTCATGAAGAGGATGCGAGAGCCCTCTGAGAAGTCCAAGAAGGAAAAGAAAGCAAAGCTGGGAGAATCTTCTGGGTCAAGACCTCCAGTCCCTCTGGCCGACTCTCCAAGTAAGTCTATACGTCTTTCCCGCTCTGTAAAACTTAAACCTATTTCTTCTTCTCTTCCCCAAACCACTCTTATCTACACCTCATCTGAAACACCCCCCTCAACCACCAAAACATCTAACCCATCCTCTCTAAAATTCAACCTTCCTACCACCACACTACCCGTTTCTGAAGCAGAAATGCTGAATGAAACTACCTCACCTTCCTCATCATCCTCACCTCAATCCCCAACATACTATGTTCTTTCCTCTGACAACGAACTCTCTGACCCCCAATCCCCCACTCTAGCTCAGCTTCACGCTCGTGCTCTGGCCTCTCAACAGCCATCACCAACTGAACCTGAACCAGAAGTCACGTATCCACCCCCTGAACAACAAAATCAACTACATCTGAACAACCTCAAACACCATCACCTGCATAACAACCAAATCCACCTCCTGAACAACCAATCCACTCACCATCTGAACCTCAACCAAATCCATAACCTGAACAAACAACACCTTCCCCCTCTGTTATTCCCACACCACCAACATCCGTTGCCACCATCACTCCAATTCTAAATCTTGATGACACCAATCCACCTTCTCCATCCTCCCCAGCCTCTGCCTCTGAACCCGAAACTGCCTTCCCTACCCCTAGAAGAAGTAATAAATGTTTTTGCAGAGTCTTCAGTAGAGAAGATCAAGTCTCTGACTATCAACTCTGGCATCAGTGGTGATCCCTCTGCAGTAAGGATTCACTGGAACAGAGTGATCAGTTGGATGACCTCTGAAGCCTTCAAACTGAAAGGCCTCTCTGAACAAGTCCACAACGACTTCATCAGAGATGCTGGTATAAGGCTTCAAGCTTGCTTAGCCAGAGAGGCTGAGGAAAAGGCCAAGAAGGAAGCAGAAGAGAAAGCTCACCTGGAAGAAGATCAAAGGATCAAAGAAGCTGAAGAAAAGGCTGCTGCTGCGGCTGCTACTGAGGCAAAAGCAAAAGTCGACGCTGAAGAAGTAGCACGTATTGCTGAAGAAGAAGCTGCAAAGGCTAGGACTTATGCTTTGACTCAGGGGGAGCAATATAACTCTTGTTTTGCCCCTCTGGTCTTAAGGACTCTGGAGGAATTGCAAAAAAAACAACAAGTAGTATGAGTCAGGCTGGATCACCAAGATTCCATCAATACTAACATTCAAAACATGTTGACTCAACTGCTCCAACGGATGCCTCCACCCCCAAACCCTTAGGCACTTAAGCAATTTGTTTGTTGCTTTTCCTTCTGATGTTTTTTTATTGCTTTCTGATCTATGCTTTTTGTGCTGCCTATCTGTACCTGTTTTTCTCTACTATATGAATATCCGTTTTTGCCTATTTTTTCTAAGTCTTTTTTATTCTGACAAAAAGGGGAGAACTAAAAACAACTCTGATGAAAACATATCTAAAACCTCTCAAGGCACTACAAACATGAATAAATATTGATAACTTATGACGACTAAAGTTATGCAGGAAAATAGCTAAGGTACAAAACCAACTCCACGCAAGGAAGGTCTGGTAAGAACTTCTGTTAAATCTGATGATCTAACTTAGGGGGAGCTTATTCCCTTTATCTGGTTCTAAGATATTCGTACTGTTTCATCATCATTCTGACCTATTTTGTCATCATCAAAAAGGGGGAGATTGTAAGAACAAATTTAGTTCTACAATGTATCTCTAAGATTTTGATGACAACAAAGGATGAAACAAAAATGGTACCCTAACGAAATTTTTCTAAGTGTGCAGGACTCTGATCAAAACAATCAGATAGATAATCACCAGATAGAGAATCAAGCGCTAAGATACTACTCTGAAGAAACGTAACCAGAAGGTTCTGACCCTGATCCAACAGGCGCTAGCAAAACTAAGAAAGTCAGACACTCTGAAAGAAAAGAATGAATCCATACTCTGAAGAGATACACTCTGAAGAAGTTGAATAAAGAGAAACTCTGAAGACAGTCAGATACAAGCATCCTCTAAAGTCGCAAGTTGTTAAAAGAAGACTCTGACTAAAGTGAAATAAGACTCTGACTAAGATCCGCTCATTCAAGAAAGCTTAACATTAAAGAAATTCACTTATAGAAAGAAACTATTTCTAGAAGGAAGTTATGATACGACCAACACTGTTTTGGAAAGAACAAAGAGAGTAATGACCTTAGTCACTCTTCAATGACCAAGATTCTGTTATTAACTCACCCAACGGTCTCCTCCTCCTCCTATAAAAAGAGATGGAACACTTCACAAGAGACACTCCTGAGACACACAAGAATACAATTTCTCAATTACCTTCTTTCACTCTCTCACGAGCTGCTGCTCTTACGTGAAGAATTCTTGTTATTATATTTTGTAATTTTTGCTTATTGTTAAAAGCATTGTTCATTACAAATCATATCACTACTAAGATAATTCCTCAAGTGACTCTGTGTAGTTTGAATACTTGAGAAGGTTAAGGGATTATTTCTCTTAGACGGTTGTTTGTGTAATCTTTCAAGATTAGTGGATTAAGTCCTTTTTGAAGGCGAAATCACCTTGGTCGGGTGGACTGGAGTAGCGTTGAATTTCAAGCGAACCAGTATAAAATTCTGTGTTGAACTTTTCATTTTGCATGTGTCTTAGTTCTCAAAAAGTTTTATTTTCTAAAACAATTCAAACCCTCTTTCTTGTTTTTCTCTACCTTCAATACCATCTTGCATTTTGCTAACCTCTTTCCTCACTTTTCCTTTAGGAAAAATGACTGACATATCTGTGAAGGAATAGAAAAAACTGATGTTGGAAGCCTGGGCAATGAGGAGAGTAGCCGACCAAAATGCTGCTAAATAGGACTTGTCTGATTTAGAAACCCGGTTACTAAAGAAAAGAAAGGCAGTCCCAAACAAAGTAATTCCCAATGTCTCGGAATCCCAACCTTCGACTCTTTCTCCATCGTAGATTTTTCGTCTGAGTTCTCCAAAGAAGATAAAAAATTTGATGAGTAACGAAGTCTGTAGGACCGATTGGGAAATTTCATCTTTGATGTGCGAGACTGGTGGGAGTGACCAAACCAGATCATCCAATGAATTCAAGTTTTGGAGCAACAACTTTGACGGATTGAAGTTCCTTTACGATCATCTGAACACCATGGAAGACGTAAACAAGGTAAAGACCATAGGGCGACAGAAACTAACCCAAAACATCAATTCTTATATGACGAGATGTGTTGTTTTAACCCGCGGGCTATTTGAAGTCGGGGGTGATTGCGAATAGAACGAGATAAAATTAAACCAAGAGATCAATCAGCTGAAGGAGAAATAGAAAACGCAAGCGGTTAGAATGTCCGACCTGGAGAAGCAATTATTGGGGAGAAAACCAAGAGGGAGAAATTGGAGGCTATGAATCAAGAGTTGAAATCCACTGTTAACAAACAGTCTGAGAAGATGAAATCACTTCAAGATTCAAATGTCCAATTGCAAAGCTCCTTACATAAAGCCCAAACCAACGTCCTTGACGTAGGTGATGCTGACTTTGAGTTGGCCAAGGCTCAATCCTTATGTGTCTATCCTGATCTTGACTTGACCGAGATGGACTTCTTGAAGGTTGTGGTTAATGGTCATCTTATGAATACGTAAGAAGTTGAGTCATATCCCAATGACGATTTGATCCAGGAAGATTGTACTGCTGTTAGTAACCCCAGAGCTAGGGGTGAGGATAAAGATGAAAAGTAGTTTTATGTCGTTCATTTTGTAATATTTTCAGGAATATTGCTTTTTCCTTTTCGTTTTGTATTTGGATCTTGTTATGACCTGTACCATGATGTTTCTTATTTTGTTCGATGTTTACTGATTGCCCATATATTTACAATTGTTTTTCTGAGACGGTTTTTACAGAAGTTCTGAGGGCTTACAAAGTTTTATGAATGCGTGACTTATTCCAAATATTTCAGGAGCTAATTTATGTATTTCTATTTTGAGAAAATAGTAGGAGATTCAAATGGGATTATATGTACATTATGAACTACTTGTAAAATTTAGGTTAAAGGTCCATGACCTTGCCGAACATGACCAAAGTTTTTCCCTACGACGACTTATGCAGAACAATTCGAGAATGCAACTAAAATTTCAGTCATGGAAGATAGTGAATCGTCTATGGTGAATTCAGTCAGAGAGATCAAGGAGCCATTGTGGTTTTCAAAACTTTGTGAGTTCTAGATACAGAGGATTCAAAGAATCCTAATGAGGTTCTGTAAGACCCCAATTTTGACCCTAAGATCCCTCATGCAATTTCATCATAAGCATTAGCATTGGGATCATACCTTGGCATTCTCCTTACCCTTCCTTTATTGGGTTTGTTTTGGGAGAGATCACCAAGCACCATGTGATTGTATCATACTTGTATATTATCATTTTACTAACCAAAATACCAAAAATATGTCTTTGTATTTGCCTAACTCTTTTGTAGGTAGGGCATGACCACCATTGATTCATCAAGTTCATATCTAGGGTTTGAGATCCTCATGATAAAGAGCACTACCAAGAATTGATCCAAGAATGGTTATGAGCATCATATGTGAGTTCCATTGATTCCTTCATGTCATATTGATCAAGTTTTCTTCAAGAGTTTGAGGGTGATTTGCCTTGGAAACCCTAGTTTGACTAGGTATCTTGAGTAACTTCTCCAACAAGCTATCTTACCATTTGATCAAATTTCTCAAGGGAAACTTCAAAATTCATCATCTTATGCGTGTATGATATACCATGATCCAAGAAAGTTCAAAGAATTAAAGGTTAGCAAGTTGGTTGATGGTGGTTGGCCAGATGAATTCATCTGATCAAAACTGGGTCTCCCTAGACCCTATCTCCTACAATTTTCACCATATGAAAGTGATTCCAAGAGCCATCTTACTCTAAATGACGTTCCAAACAACTTTCATGTTGATACCTAGAGCTAGTTTTTCTTGTAAAATCATTTTCTATGTTGAAACATTATAGGTCATTTTGTCTAAACCCTAATTTGAAAGTCAACTTCCCAAGGACATAACTTGCTCAATTTTCATGATATGAAAGATTTCCAAGTTACAAGATCAAATTCAAGATGTATACTTCAACTTTGATGTTTGGAGTGAAAGAAAATTCAAATTTTATGAGCATGTGATATGAGGTTACATTATAGGTCACTTTTGACCTATACCATTGAACAAGTGATTTTTCCAAACTTCAAAAATGCATAACTCTATCATTCCAAATCCAAATGACATGAAATTGGTGACCATTTTTAAGTTCTTTGGAAGAGATACAAGTTTGATGAAGACACTTTTCTCATTTGAAGCTCACATAAAAAGTTAAGCAATGTGGAATATTGAGATATATGGCTTGACACTTAGAAAAAAGTTTCAACATGTTGAAATTTCCAAACTTCCACCTTAAAATTCATCATGATACAAGCTTCAAATGGAAAAATGTTGAACATGAAAGTTGTTCCTCTTGATCTAACCTTTCCAAAAAGTCCAATTTCATCCATTTTGGACAAGGTTTGAATGGGTTGCGCATGGCTTGAACATTGCATCATCATTTGGCAAAGATCAAACTTCAAGTTTCCATGTACAATTGCCTAGCCCTCCAATTTGATTTCAGACTTGTTCACACTCAATTATGGATCAAATGGAATGATCTCATGGGCATGTACACTCCCATGCACACATGCATCGCTCATTGCCAATTTTAGAAACTCAATTGTAAGGTGCAAATATCATGTGATTCAGCTATAAATAGAGCTTCCTATGCTCAGAATTAAGGACTCCTTCGCGCCAACTTTGATCCCAAACACCAAACCCTTCCATTTGAAAAGATAATCCTGAGAATTTCCTTTGGAAATTGAGTTTGAATCTCACTGTTTTGAGATTCAAAACTCCAAGGATCCAAGACCTTTTGTGCATTCTAATCTACTTCTGCAAGCATCCTGAGCAAGATCAAGCATGAGCCAAAGCAATAACAAGTGAATCCAGACCTGCATTGAAGGTATTTTCTAGAAAATTTCATCTCTTCGATTCTCTCTCAATTCCACTCAATTCTCTTGGATCTTTGGTTGTTTGAAGTCCTACCAATGTAGGCAAGAAGATTGAGTTGCTTAGAGGTCAAATCGAAGCAACTCAGTTGACACACCTCAAAATTCAACTCCTCATATCTTTCTATATATGTGGAGTTAGTTAAAATTGAGGTCAGATTCATGCTCTACGCCATTTTTTCTTTTAGATCATGTCCTCCTTTTTTATTTTCTTGATGGTGATGAGTGAACCAGTCCGGCCAGGGTCACCGGAGAAGATGACCGGTCTTTGGACGTCGGCGATGCGCTGCAAGTGTTCAGAGCCATTGATTTGTTTCAAATTGTTTTAATCTCACGCGTTGGTTCTGATTACCATCCTTGTGGCGCATTGACTTAAGTCCACAGTGGAAAGCGCGTCGAGGACCACTTGATCTGCCACCTCAATTAATGAGGGAGATCAAGTGGTCCATGTATTTTGGTTATTTTTTGATTTTCTTTTATTCCTTTTATTTCCATTAATTCATATTAATTTTAATATTGATCCAAAAAATATGAGAGTTTCACCAAAAAATTTCAAATAATTTCCTCTTTCATATTCTGAATTAAAATTATTTTTTGGATCATTATTAATATTTTTCATGATTTAATTAATTTTGTGTACATTTTTAATTGTTTAAAAATACTTTTAAGTCTTTAAAAATTCTGAATTTTTTTCTCCAAGGTCCTTTGACCTTGTTTGACCTATGATAAATCTCATGGCCATTTATTTTATGTTTTGATGAGGTTTTAGGAATTTGACAAACCATATTTAATTTAAATGCCTTGTTTTAGTACTTTTAATTAAAATAAATGCCAAATAATTTTGTTGACCAATTGTAATGACTTGTTTGTGTTTGACTCTTGTTGTTGGGCCTTGGTCAAGGTTGATTTGACTTTGTCAAGTTAATATCATTGGATTTAGGGGATTGATGGAATGTACATTCCATCTCCCAAAATGAATGGATGATATTAATTTGGTAAAAGTCCTCCTTTGACCAATTTGAGTTTTGATTTATTCCCCTCCCTCTTCACCTCATTCCCCTTCTTTATGCATTCATCTCATTTGCCCTACGATATCTCAAAGTCCTAAAGCTAGTTGATTTAAAAATTAACATGAGTATGGATGAGATTAGGCTACTTCTTTTGCATATTTCTTTTTGTGTGTGGTATGTTTCATGAGCATAGTCCATTATACTATGTCTCTAACATGCATTAACACCAAAAGTCTATTGCCCGACCTCAAATAGTTGTGACTTCTACATAAGTCCAATTACGATTGCTTAACATAACGCTAAATTTGTGACACAAAAGGCATAGCATTCTAATTAGTGATATTGTAAGTCTCCCCTCTTTCATGGTATTGTGTGAAAACTTGGCCTTTTTTCCTTCCTTTGGAAGATGTCTTGGCTCAAGGACCCATGCTTGTGATAAGTGGGTTGAGTGTTCTCCAAAGAATGTCTTAAAATGAAAAGCAAAAGCAAAATAATACTAATTTTTGATTCATTAACAACTAACATTTAATTTCAAGCCATTTACTTTAATGTCATTTAATCTTAGCCCTATTCATTTGCCATTATTCATACCATTCTAATTGTTTATGTTAATGCAAATTTCCCTTTGTCCATTTGGACCATATTGTGATATATCTTGTTTGTGTATACTTTGTTTGTTTTGTGGGGTCTTTGACCATTAATGTACATAATAACAACAAAAAACCTAAAAAACTTTTGCGTGGACTGTTGGCTTGACCTTGGACAAATGGACTTAGAATTTAGGCCACATTCCTATGCTAAAGGACTTGGCCAATGCCAATTTTGTATGGAACCAAGTTCTTATAATTTGAAACTTCATCTGATACATCATTCAAGATCCCTCTGAGTTCATCTGCAACATGATCATTGTGAAGTTGTTATTTTGAACCTGTGACTTGTGGAATTCATCTGTTACATGGGCTAATCTGAAGAAGATCATGGAATGGCTAAAGCTTGGATGTGGCTATCCTTATTTGATGCCTTTGTTCTTCAAGATAATATAATTATGCATTTGTGTGTTGCTTGATTCTAAATGTCCAAGGGAATTCTGGGTTTCTATTGACATTCTTGTCTATTGGATTGCTACCCATTTGGTCAGATCTTTTCAACTCTTAACTTTTAATTTTGTGCGTAGGATTAATCTCTTCATCTTCTACCCATTTCTTTAATTTCAAAATCTCCCCCTCTTTTTTCTTCAAAATCTTCTTTGATTGAACTTATTTTGTTCCAAACTTTAACCACTTTGCAAAAAGATAGAAACTTTGGCCTTATGCCATTGCATCTTCAAACTCCTTTCCGTAAATCAAATTTGTAAATAAACTTAACTATACTTGACTTAAACTTTCAAAAAAAAGCCAAAAAGAACCAACTCATTCAAACCATTTTAGGCCTTTGTGTCTTTCAAACTTAATTTTTGTTAAAAGCAATGCATCCACTATGAAATTTGTATCACGAACTACGAGGTTTTGATCCCTCATTTTTATGTTGGTACGTAGGCACAAGACCGAAGGTCTTGCCAAACACAAAAATATAATTAATGAATTCTTTTCTCATCCCCCCATTTTATTTGTTTGTAAACATCATTTTGTACCAAATACATATGCACACAAAAAGGGCTCCCTGGGAGTACCTAGGACACTTTGGGTGCTAACACCTTCCCTCTGTGTAACCAACCCCCTTACCTATAATCTCTGGCATTTTATTAGTTTTGATTTGAAAACTTCTTACTTTTCGGTTTTGTTCGTACTCTTTCCCTTTTCCCTTGGAAATAATAAAAGCGCGGTGGCGACTCTTGTTATTTGATGTCTAGATTATCCATAGCTTGATGATCATGAATTTACCGCTACAGGTTCAATTAATAGCCATTCCACTTTACTACTTCACACATATCTATATTAAAATCGTGATGGCCTGGGAATGTTTTATCTCATAAATGAAAATGTATTTGTCCACCTGAACCCCAAATAAATTATCTTTCTTCGAACGAGTATACTTGTCTTTTGGATGAAAAACTTGTACCATGTGGGCTTGAAGCCCCAGTGAGCTGGGCCTTTATGTTTTGAAGAATTTTATCAATTTTTAGACACATACCGACTAGTTCCGAATAGATCATGTCGGGCGTTCAGAATTTGATAAGTTAACCACACCACTTAAAGTCAGAGATTTTGATTTTGCTTAGCCCATGAAACCAATTTATGCCAGAGGCTTCAAGTTCTCTTAAACTTCAGTTAGGCCAGAGGTTTTACTAAATGTTACCCGACTGAAGCCGATTATGCCAGAGGCTTCAATTTCGCTAGGACTTTAGTTAGGCCAGAGGTTTTATTAAATTTTACCTAACTGCAACCGATTATGTCAGAGGTTTAAATTTTGCTTGGACTTTAGTTAGGCCATAGGTTTTATTAAACGTTACTCGATGACTGTTGATTATGCCAGAGGCTTCAATTTCGCTTGGACTTTAGCTAGGCCAGAGGTTTTATTAAACGTTACTCGACTGCAACCGATTATGCCAAGGGATTCAATTTCAGTTGAACTTAAGGTAGGCTAGAGATTTTATTAAATGTTACCCGATTGTAGCCGATTAGGCCAGAGGCTTTAATTTCGCTTGGACTTCAGTTAGGTCAGAGGTTTTATTAAACGTTAGCCGAGCGTAACCGATTATGTTCTATGACCTATATTACATGCTTTACACAATAAATTTATTTAATCATTGGTGCCTCATTAAAAGCCCTTTCTCATGAAAGGGAATATAATGCATTCCCATAATTTTATTTATCATATTTATTACATAGACTAGTTAAGATAAAACTCAAGACCAATTACAATCCAGGTCCTAGATCTTTCAATATCCTCTAAATATTCCAACTTGTACACCTCATTAGTCATCCTCTGATTGATACGAAAGGAACCTTCCCCATCTGCGACCAACTCATATTTTTTCCTAAGGTCCACCACCTTCAGTTTCATCATACTTGCTCCGCGACATTCTCTTTTCCAGACCTTTACATTGAACTTCCTGATAATTCTATCATGTTATCCAGGCCTACCAAGAAGATTCCTTTGCTCAGAGTATGATGTCCCCAAGTCGGCATGTTGATCACGATCGATATCATTATATCAACTTCATAGACCATTGCTAAAATATTCTCCCATGTAGTCGAATGAGATGTAAGGTGGTAGGGCCACCAACTTTCATACATCTTCCCGAACAATATCTTTACGATCCTGCCTTGCTCCCTGCTTACTCAGGACAATACAATTTTGTTTGTTGCCTATGATGTTTCCCTTCTAGTGAAGTGATCGATAGCCCCTGCTAGAAACTTCATCCATCCGACCACCACGAGCAGTAAGCTCGAAATATTGGATACTTCTTTACAGAACCCTCGTGGTGTTCTTAAGAGGTCATGTACGAGAGGGTGGTGGCCCATGTTTAAATTGACTCAGATCCTCTCATCATCATCCTTTGACATCTGACTAGCTCCAATTTGAGTTGGGTAAGCTGATCGGGCATTATTATGCATCTTTCTTGTATTATCCCTGTTTGTTAGCTGGTTTTTTTTTATAGCTTCTCTCTCGGATCGATATTGATTAAATTTAATTTTAACTGATCACCCTTGATTGGTTCGTCAAGCTAACTCCTTATTTTTAATCTTAGACTGTATTTATAACATTTCCTGTCTATTCCTTGATCACCTTTCACTATTCCAACCCGACCATCTTCTAGAGGATACTTTAACGTAAGATATAGGGTGGAAAACATCGCTTCCAGAGCATTGAAAGAGGGCCTTCCAATAATAATGTTATATGGGGATGCAACATTGACAATTAGATATCTTACCTGGATACTTTTCGCATGGTCTCTAATGCCAAAGGCGATCATTATGGGCAGATGCTCTAGCACTTGTACATGCTCTCTAGAGAATCCTACCAAGGTACCCTTGAACGGTAGTAACTTCGTTTCTTTTCAACTAGTTACTCAGTTTATTTTGTTTGTTTTTTTATACCCAACTGAGTGTTTCTCATTTGGTGAGTGCTTTTCTTCGTCCCATTAGATTCCTCTTTTCTTTTCTTTTTCTTTTTGTTTCTTCTTTTTTTATGGTCGTTTTTCTTATTTTCTCTGCACTCACCTTACTTTCAGTTTCTTATGGGGCTACCCCAAACTTAGAATTAAACACAACTTAAATAACATAACACTTTCTCTGAACAGTGTAAGGAAATGTTTGGGTCGCGAGTTACATTCATGTGGTGATATATACAAATAAAGGGATACAAGATCAAATTGGGTGAACGAAGGGTAATAACTAATAATGTTGGCTTGTAAGGCTCACGGTTAAAAGAAAAAACTTGCCTCAGTGTGTATAGTATGTAGCACCTTAAATTTGCACCTATCATTGTACATACATTTTCATATTATTTCACAACATTAACATGGTCCACTGCATAACATTGCATTGTCCCTTTTGCCCAAGTGCAAGCCATTCAGAAGAATTAGGTCAAACTGGTCAGGAGATCAGTCAGTCAAGCAAGCAAGTACAATTTTCCAATGAGACAAGGCCCTAGGGTTGGTCCAACATGTTCACATGACCTAGGGGTCCTTTTGAAGTGTTTTGGTCAAGGTTTGATTGCTCAGAAGTCATCAGTCAGTGTGCAGTCCACCAGAAACCCTAGCAAGTCAACTGTTGGTCAACTGTGCATTTAATCAGTGATTTGATGGTGGGAATTGGTTTTAGAGGGTTCATTCATGTCCATATAAGCCTCATATAACATGTCAAGCATCATCATTGAAGAATTTGAAGTCAGACAAGAAATTTCCAAAAATAGAAAGTTGACCTGTAATTGGAATTTGCCAAAAATGGAAAGTCTTGATCCTCAAACTTACATCATGATACAAGCTTCAAATGAATTTTTGCCCAACATGAAAGTTGAAGATCTTGTTCTCCCATTTCCAAAAAGTCCAAGAACACTCAATTCCCATGTATGGTTGGCAAGTTATGATCAAATCATTCTCAAAAATTTTTGAACTTCAAAGAGCCATATCTTCCAAACCATTTGGCCAAATTGGTTGGGGTTTTTTGCTACAAGTCACATTTGATGCCCTCTTTCCAAATATGTCATCATAATTCATCAAAAACTCACCAATCAAAATGGCACTTTTTGAAGTGGCTTGAATTATTTAAGTGAGGTAAAAAAATGAACTTTTGAAATAACCAATTCCAACCATTTTTACCACTTGGAATGGTTCAGAAATTGCATTTGGAGTTTGTCCAAGGCCCAATTCGTGCACTTTCATACACCCCATGTGATTTGGCTTGGTTTTAGCAAAATTGGTCCAAACATGTCATTATGCAAATTGTGCTTAGCATTTCCATTAACCAACTTAAGCCAACCTTAAACAGAGAATATATACCTCATTTTGACTCTGAAAAGCCCTAGCACACAATTGAAAACCAGATCAAAATATCAGTTTCTCTCAAATTCTCATTCCTTCACTTTGCATTTTTTCTGAAAAAAATCTCAAAGCGCACGAGCTTGGGTTGGTTTTGTCATCATATACCATCATTTTTGGAGCTGTAGCAAACACCATATCACAACTGTAAGCAAAAGAAAGGCACTGTTTCATCAAGCTTCCTTCCATGGCAGTCCACGATTTGAGCTGGAATCAACATTGTTGAGCTTAAAGTCTTCAACCATTCATCATTTAAAGCAACTAGCAACATCTGTTTCAACAATTTGAAGCCAAAGAACCTCTGAATCGCAACTGTTCATCAAGTTTGGTGAGTTTTCGAATTTCTCCATTCACTAAACCATGATATGCTTTAGTTAGGTCTATTTGCCATGATCATTTTAAGCTTTGAACTAAAGAAAATGATTGAGTATGCTGAAAGTAATTTGGTTTTAAAGTTTGATGTTCATTATTGTTTTTACATGATGCTTCCATATTAGCTCGATTCCATGAAAATGATGGTTGGATTTGTGATGTATGTTGTTTGCTGAGTTGAATGCTATGCTTACTTTCCATTTCTGGGCGAAATTATTTTTCACGATTGGTTGATGATGATGAACATTGCTACAGTAACGATAAACCCTAAAAAATGCCCAGAATTCATGTTGCACGCGATTTGGTTGCTTTGCTTTTCTGTTTTGCATGGAGCTCACACTGTTTTATTGCCCATGACGAATCCCAGGCCAACACGTCACTAAGTGAAACGCAGAGTTTCACTTAGTGACCTTCAAAATTACAATAATGCCACCGGTCACACATTTAAATCATCAATTCATGTTTTTCTTCAATAATTATTTCATTTTGATGCTCAATCTTTGAAAATTCATAGCTCATCCAATTTTAATCCAAAATTCATGAGACTTTTTGCAAATTGTTCATCCGGATCTCTAGTTATTTGTCATGATTTTTCCAGAATTTTTGCATGAAGGGGTTTTTAATTGTGCTAGGGTTTGTCACATGTGCTCATTTTTTGTACACTTTGCCAAATCAATTGTGAAATGATGATGCTTTATCCAATGACTTCCAAATTTTTTGTGCTTAAACTAGACACATTCATGGTGATTTTGGTGTAGAGTTTGTAAATTTATCATTGCTGGTTTGTGAGTTATGATTTTTTGAATTAGGGTGTGACAATTTGTGTCACACCATTGATGTCCGACTTTCTGATTTTCATTACCATGCTTCTTGACCTCAAATTGCTTTGAGTTTTTGCATGAATGAAACTATGGATGTCTAGTTTACATGTGATTTTTCTTGGAATTATTTGTGGCATTTCCTAATTGTTTGAGATTTTTCTCCCCTGTTTGGCCAAAATGTTGACTTTTGTGACACATGTTCCCATTTGCTTTGTGAAATTCTCATACATTATTGGATAGACATGAAATTTGACATGTGATTAGTAGATATCTTAAGGTTCATCATGGTGTTAGTCCCATTCATTTCTCATATGTTATCACTGATTTATGATTTATTGAAGTTGGTGCATGTTTGGTTGACTTCTTTGAGCATGTTTGAACTTGCCCTGCCTTTCTGATTTTCATTTCCCTACTTCCCATGATCCAATGAAGCTGAAATTTGATATGCATATCATGCTATGGATTATGTTTGATCATGATTTATTTGATGATTTTTGGAATTGCTTATGATTGGTTTTGAATTAAGTCTTGCTGTTGACTTCTATGAGCTTCCATATGCCATGCCTTGACCTATTTTGCTTATGAAATGATGATGATGATTGATATGAACATGAAACCAATTGAGTTTGTTTCTTGATTGTTTGAACTTGATTTTGGACACTTGTCACTTGCTGTTTTGACTTTCTCATCCCCTTTTGACCCTAGGCTTGCCCTAGTGGTCCTGTTGCTCATGTTTGAGTTCTTTTTTCAGGTTAAGAAGTAATTGCCCAAAGAAACTTATACAAGTTGAATGAGTTGATTTGATTATCATGACTAACTTGTTTGTTTTGTAGCTTGCTTGGCCCATATGCTTGAGCCTTGTGCATTGCACAGTTAGCTAACTGTGTTGACTGTTGATTTCTATCTCATTTTGATTTAACTTTGAATTGAATACTGATGTTGTTTGACTGGTTTCAGGTACCTTTAGTTGCTTTTAGTTCCTTGTGAACTTTGCTTTGCTTTGCTTAAGAGCAATTTGCATTGAGGTATATTTTCTTATCTTCATGTAGTCTGGAAGACCTGGCCTGTTACTTGGCCAGGCAACTGTCTGAAGTCCTCCTTAAGAGGCAATGTTTGTGATTGTTTACAATTTGTCCTTGTACATATGCAAAGACCTCCTAAGTGAAGGGGCAATTGGTAGAATCCAAGAGATAAGCAACCTATCTCCTACTATTCTGTGTGTCACTCATCTTGCTCACACTACCTGTGTTGATGCATAGTGAGTAAAAACCCAAGATCTATAGAGTCTAACTTGTGGAGAGAGTTCCTACTTTCTGAACTCCCACACCTTCTGGTATTCAAATGCTCTCCCTGGCCAGGGATAAGAGCAACGAGGCACACCCCTCATCTCCTTTCATCTGCTTCACCTTAGCCCCTCAATGGCAAGGTTAAGAGCACCATTAACCCTATTCCAGTTGGCTTCAATGCCTAACCCTTGTTTGAGCCCATTGCTTGCGTATAGTGTGTGCTACCTGTGCTTGTGTGCTTGTTTGACTTGCTTCCTGTGCAAGATAGGTTTGCTTTAGCTTGCTTCCTGTGCAGGATAGGTTTGGTGTGGCTTGCTTCCTGTGCGAGTCATGTTTAGGATAGGCTTGCTTCCTGTGCAAGTTAGCTAGAAACCTTAACTTAGGGATGATTTTGCATGATAACATCTAGGCTCGAGTCGTAGTCTCCCTAGTGTTGTGTCTCCCTCTGTTATCTGGTTAGGCTAGTCCTTTTTCCCTCCGTAGGGGAACTACGTCGCCCTGATCCTCATACCAGATGAGGTACGTAGGCAGGAGATGAGCTGATCTCTCCGGGCGCCCTTTTATTTTGTTTGTGTGAGTTGTTTCTCCTTTTCTGGTTGGAGTCCGACGTAAGTCCAGCGATTGGCAGTTGGTTTCCTGTGTGTGTTTGTTGGTTCGGATGCTGATGTAAGTCCAGTGATTGGCATTCGGGCTCCATGTTTGCCTTTGTCTGTGTTTGTTTGAGTGCGTGTCAGCCGAGCTACGAATGCTCTGATTCTCCTTCGTCCAAGGAGATACGTATGCATAGGATGCGACTTCCTAGCGAGCATGTGTCGTTTCCCCAGTCCGAACTACTTCGACTCTGATGTCTATGCCTGATAGACTAAGTAGGCCCAGGATGCGGTATCCTGCCGAGTCAGTTTTAGTCTTATTTGTTTTCTTGTGTCTCTTTCAGCCAGTGTGTGTGTGTGTTTGAGCAGTGTTTTAGCAACCATTTTCCTTCCTATTGTGCGTGGATCCCGTCGAGTACGACGGATGCGTAGGGGTGCTAATACCTTCCCTTCGCATAACCGACTCCCGATCCCATTCTCTTTGGTCGCGAGACCATGTCTTTTCCAGGTTTACTCTGAGCGTTTCCTTTCCCTCTTTTGGGATAAATAACGCACGGTGGCGGCTCTGTTGTTCTTGTTTTCCCGCCGGTTTTTCGCGTAATACGACATAGTAATGCAGTGAAATTCGAAGAGAACTTACATAAACTATGAGTGATAGAGACATACCTGAATTATCTCTCATGATGAATCTTGTGTTTGGCTTTTTACTTTCACCATGTTTGGTAAAGCTAACAAATTCCATAATACCTCTAGTGTGGTGCAGCTTCCCTCTTAAGTTGGGATGTACAGTGTTCCTCTGTTGGTCGAGCTCAAGAAAGTTGCGTCCGATCATCTTCATTAGTATCAACATTTTCGTGGGTAATTTTCCGGCAGTAATCAATCATCTATTATTACTAACCTTCATCACTTATTCAAATAGTGAACACCAACAATTGTGTATTACTTGACAACACTTAATCAAAATAAACAATCAAAATAGTAACAAAAACAATAATAAAAAGAAACTAGTAAACCTCCCCCAAACCTGAACTAAACATTGGCCTCAATGTTTTAGAACAAGAAAGAGAGAAGTTTGACTTACAGTGCCCTCATTGAGGAGGTGGAGGAAAATGCAACATCAACTATTGCATCATGGATTGCATTTCCTCCAACATGGCTCCTTGTCGAACCTATTCAACTCCTTGTCGTGTTTGCTAGGATCTCAAATATCCGAGCTCCGCTTGCATCCACATCGATTGGTCCTGATTCATAGAGAATGATGCGGGACCTTGTTGGGTTGGCTCTTGAGTTAGAGGTGCAAACTGTTGCTGGTAGGTGGCATCTTCCTCCATTGTGTCACCTGCAACAAAATCATCCATATTCTGGCCTTCCTCCTCATTAGGGGCGACACTCACATATAACCAGTTAGAATGATCAATAATACTTACCATGTTAAGGGCAGGTAATTCTAGGAAAAACTGGCCTCGACTCATCATTGAGTAACTGTTATGAGTAACAACAATCATCCTTTGGTGAATGAGGGATTCCATGTCAATCTTTGCTTTACCTGCAACAGGGGTGTTAGAGGATAGATTGAGGGCATATCTGAGATGCTCTGCAATTTGGGTAATCATACCCCCCACGGAAATGCCTCAGGTGGGTGCACGAGTAATTCTGCCCAAATAATTAACTGCAAAGGCAGCAACATTAATAATTTCATTATTAGCCTTACCGTGCAAAAAAAATAACTCCCTCTGGGTGGCCACCCCGGTACTATCACCCCGACCAAAAAGAGTGTAGGCTAGGCCCTTTTAGGCATACCGAAAACAGGGGTTCTGAATCATCAATGTCTTGGCTGTTGCTGAATCGTACTCAAGACTACCTATAATTTCAGACAAAAATGCTTCACATGAAAATCATCTGGCACATCGTCTGGCCCGTAGATAGGCATCTTAAGGATGTTTCCGAGTTCCTCAACAGTTAATTCATGATTTTCATTAAAAAGGAGAAATTTGAGGGTACCAAAGTAGTACCTCACATTTCTGAGCCATTTTCTATGCAGTTGAAAATCCAGTGTACTCATAAATTCAAGAGTTATGCGCTCAAAAGTCGGCGCTTCAAAATGCATGAACTCCAATAATCCAATAACATGAAACATTATATCTACCTCATATTTTAACCCTAAATCAGTAAGAGTTTGTTCACACATGTACCTGGAGGGCGTAATTTTACGTCGTGCGAACACCGAGTACCTTTTGGCTTGCTTCTCGTCCTCGAAAACAATGTTGTGAGGGTTTGAGCTGCGGGCACTACGCTTTCTCATTCTCGATGATTCTGCGACATTGGTTCTTTTGGGAGGCATCTTTGAAAAAAACTTTTGAGAAAAATTGAGTTGTTGTACGGTAAATTCATGACCATCAAGCTATGGATAAGCTAGACGTCAATAAAACCAGAGTCGCCATCGCGCTTTTATTCTTTCCAATGGAAAAGGGAAAAGTACGAACAAAACCCAAAGATGAGGAGTTTTCAAATTAAAACTAATAAAATGCCAGAGATTACAGGTAAGGGGGTTGGTTACACAGAGGGAAGGTGTTAGCATCCAAAGTGTCCTAGGTACTTCTAAGGAGCCATTTCTTATGTGCATATGTGTTTTTGTACAAAATAATGTTTGCAATAAATAGAGTGGATGGAGGAGAAAAGAATTCATTAATTATATTTTTGTTTGACAAGACCTTCAGACTTTTGCCTACGTACCAACATAAAAATGAGGGATCAAAACCTCGTAGTTCGTGGTAACAATTTCAAAGTGAGTACATTGCTTTTAACAAAAATTTAAGTTTTTACAAAGGCACGAAAGGCATAAAAGAGTTTGAATGAGTGTTAATTCTTTTTGGCTTTTGAAATTTTAAGTCAAGTATAGTTAAGTTCATTTATAAGTTTGATTTAAGAAAATAGTTTTAAAATGCAATGGCATAAGGCCAAAGTTTCTAATTTGCAAAATGGTCTGAGTTTAGAAAACAAACACAAGCAAAGAAGATTTTAAAAGGAGAGAGAGATTTGAAATTAAAGAAATGGGGAAGAGATGAAGAGACTAATCCTAAGTACAAATTTAAAAGTTAAGAGTTGAAAAGATATGACCAATGGGCTGCAATCCAATAGACAAGAATGTCATATAGAAACCCAAATTCCCTTGGACTTTAAAATCAAGCAATATCAATACACAAATAGCAAGATGAAGAGTAAGGAATCAAATAAAGATAGCCACATCCAAGCTTAGCAACTCCATGATCTTCTTCATAATCTCCCATGTATCAGATGAACTCAAAGATAGGCAATAGGCACAGGTTCGAAGTAACAGCTTCAATCAGACCATGTAGCAGATGAACTCAAATGGGATCACAATACTTGCTTCAAATCAAGTTTCAAATCACAAACACTTGGTTTTATGAAAGTTGGCATTGTCCAAGTGCTTTTGCATAGGGAATGTTGTCTAATTCTAAGTCTAATGTCTCAAGCAAACCAATAGTCCACACAAAATGTCTTTTAGGATTTTTGTTGTTATTATGTACATTAAGGTCAAAAGACCACAAAAACAAACAAATATATACAATCACAAAATAATCACAAGATATGGCTCAAATGAGCAAAGTGAAAATGACATTAAAATAAACAAGTTAAATGGTATGAATAATGGCAAATGAATAAAGGCTCAAAATTAAAGTGCATAAAAGTAAATGGCTTGAAATTAAATGTTAGTTGTTAATTGATTAGAAGTTAGTATTGCTTTTGCTTTTGTTTTGTTTAAGTCATTCTTTGGAGAACACTCAACCCACTTATCATAAGCATGGATCCTTGAACCAAGACATCTTCCAAAGGAAGGAAAAAAGGCCAAGTTTCCACATAATACCATGAAAGAGGGGAGACTTACAATCTCACTTACTAGAATTCTATGCCTTTTTGTGTCAACAATTTAGCGATATGTTAAGCAATCGTAATTGGACTTATGTAGAAGTCACAACTATTTGAGGTTGATCAATAGAAACTTTAGTGTTAATGCATGTTAGAGACATGGTATTATGAACCATATTCCTAAAACATACCACAATTAAAAAAGAATATGCAAAAGGGTAGACCTAATCTCATTCACACTCATGTTGATTTTACAATCAACTAGCCTTAGGATATGGAGATATCATAGGTCCATGAAATGAATGAGAAGAGAATGAGATTGAGATGAAGAGGGAGGGGAAATGGAATCAACACAAATTGGTCAAAGGAGAACTTTTATCAAATTATTCATTCATTTTGGGAGATGAAATGTACATTTCATTAATCCCCTAAGTCTAATGATTTTAACTCAGCAAAGTCAAATCAACCTTGACCAAGGCCCAACAACATAAGTCAAACTCAACAAGTCAATATCAAAAGCTCTACACAATTTATTTTGCAATCAAACAATTAAAATCAAATAAATAATGCATTAAATAAAATTATGGTTTGTCAAATTCCTAAAACCTCATCAAAACACCAAAGAAATGGTCATGAGATTTATCATAGGTCAAACAAGGTCAAAGGACCTTGGAGAAAAAATTCATAATTTTTGGAAACTTAAAAGTATTTTTAAACAATTAAAAATATTCACAAAATCAATTAAATCATGAAAAATAGTAATAATGATCCAAAAAATAATTTTAATTCAGAAAATGAAAGAGGAATTTATTTAAAATTTTTTGGTGAAACTCTCATATTTTTTGGATCAATATTAAAATTAATATGAATTAATGAATATAAACCAAATAAAATAAAAATCAGAAAATAAGAAAAAACGTGGACCACTTGATCTCCCTCATTAATTGAGGTGGCAGATCAAGTGACTGCTAGCGCACTTTCCACCATGGTCACGAGTCAAAGCGTTGTACAAAAGGTAATCAGTTTCAACGCGCGATATTAGAACATTTCAAATGGATCATGTGGCTCAGATGAATGCCAACTCACGGCCGGAGCCAAAGCTCCGGTCTCCTTCTCTGGTGAGCTTCACTAGACTGGTTCATTCACAACCATCACTAAAATTAAAAAGAAGGACATGAATTTAAAGTAAAAATGCTCAAGAGCTCGAATCTGGCCTCAATTTCTCCTAACTCCAAGTATATTGAAAGATACAAGGAGTTAAATTTTGAGGCGTATGATCTGAGTATCTTCGATTTAACCTCTAAACAACTCAATCTTGTTGCCTGCATTGGTAGGACTTCAGATAACCAAAGATCCAAGAGAATTATAGAGAATCGAATAGATGATTTTTTTTGGAAAATACCTTCAATGTAGGTCTGTGTTCGATTGATCTTGCTCTTGCTTGCTCTTGATCTTGTTCAAGACACTTGACGGAGTGGAATTGAATGGATAAAAAGCTCAAGACTCTTGGAGATTTGAATCTCAAAACAGTCAGATTCTAACTCAATTTCCAATGGATATTATCAAGTTTATCCTTTGAAATGAGAGGGTTTGAAGGTTTGGAATCAAAGTTGGCGCGCCGGGTCCTCCATTCTGATGGCAATGGGTTCTATTTATAGCAAAGCCAATTGATATTTGCACACTTGAAATGGAATTCCAAAAATAGCAATGTACATTGCATGGGTGCATGAGCGTGTACAGGCCCATGTGATCACTTGTTCTGATCCATAATTGAGTACAAGCATTGTTGAGATCATGTTGGGAAGCTAGGCATTGGTGTATGGAAGGTGTAAGTTGAATCATGCCAAATGGTCATCAATGTTCAAGCCATGCGCAACTCACTCAAACTTTGTCCAAAATGGATGAAATTGGACTTTTTGGAAAGGCTAGATCAAGAGTAACAACTTTCATATTGAACACTTTTTCATTTGAAGCTTTGATCATGATGAATTTTAAGGTGGAAGTTGAGAAAATCAAACATGTCAAAAAAAATTCTAAGTGTCAAGCCATATGTTCACTTATTCCATCTTGGCTAACTTTTTGTGTGAGATTCAAATGAGAAAAGTTCCTTCATCAAAGTTGTAGCTCTATCAAATTCCTTTAAAATGGTCACAAATTTGACCTCATTTGGATCTAATATGAAGGAGTTATGCATTTTTGAAATTGAGGAAAATCACTTGTTGAATGACATTGGTCCAAAATGACCTATTATGTATCCTTATATCACATGCACATAAAAGTTGAATTATATCTTCCTACAAACATAAAGGTTAAAGTAGACACCTTGAATTTTATTTTGTAACTTGTAACTCTTTCATCTCATAAAAATTGAGCAAGTTATGGCCTTGGGAAGTTGACCTCCAAATTAGGGTTTAGACAAAATGACCTATAATATTTTACCATAAAAAATGTCTTTCCAAGCAAAACTAGCTCTAGACCTCATAATTAAAGTTGTTTTGAATGTCATTTAGAGTAACTTTGCTCTTGGAATCATTTTCATATGACAAATAATTGTAAGAGATAGGGTTTAGGGAACCCAGTTTTGATCAGATGAATTCCTGTGGTCAACCACCATCAACCAACTTGCTAACTTACAATTATCTCAACTTTTGGGACCCATGGAGGATCATATATGCATAAGATGATGAAATTTTAAGTATCCATTGAATTATTTGATCAATTGTTGAAGAAGCTTATTGAAGAAGTTATACAAGATACCCAGATGAATTAGGGTTTCCAAGGCAAACCAATTCCAAACTCTTGACGATTTCTTGATCAAAATAAAATTTAAAGATCATGGGGGTTCATATATGATTCTTAGAGCCATATTAAACAAATTCTTGATTGAGCTCCTTGCACTAAGGGTCTCAAACCCTAGGTATGAGCTTCATAAATCAAAGGTGAGCACATGCCCTACCTACAAAAGAGTTAGTGCATACAAAGACATATTTTTGGTATTTTGGTTAGTAAAGATGATAAAATACAAAGTATGATACAATAAAATGATGCTTGGTGATCTCTCCCAATGCAAACCCAATGTATGAGGGGTAAGGAGGATGCCAAGTTGTGATCCCAATGCTTATGCATATGATGAGAAATCATGAGGGATCTTAGGGTCAAAACTAGGGTCTTACAGTTGCAGAGAAGTTTGTACTCGAAATAATATTGAAGATGGGGATTTATGAAGGTTTAATGAAGGGAGTTTGAAGTTTTGAGTGGTTTTGTGGAGAAAGTTGAGAGCTTTAGGTGATGGCAACAATGGAGGTTTTGTGAGAAGTTGGAGAGAGAAGTGATGAAGATGGAAGGTTTTGAATGAGAAATAAAATATGAATTTAATGATTTTGGGTAATGATGAGATATAAGTGGTGGTTAAAGGGATATAATGAGATATGATGGAAGTTGATTGGGTAATGAATGATGAGTGGGTCCAAGGTGAGAGAAGGTGGAGGGTTGGAATTGAAACTCTTAAAGTTTCAAAAAAGATTGCATTTTTACCCGTAGACCCGCTACAGGTGCCCGTAGTGGGCTTCTGACTTTTCACCACGTCCAGTATGCTGCCTGCTACGAGCCGTAGCCTTTGCTATGAGTTCTCGTAGTATGACTCTATTTCAACCCAGCTTTTTGAGGTCCTGCCTACTACGGTTCATATTCGCTGCTACGGGAGCCTGTAGTAGGTTTATATTCCCATGTTTATTGATTAAACTTTCCATAGGATTTATTGTGTCTGCTACGGGCTGTAGCCACTACTACAGGCGCCTGTAGTAGACCTCTGGTACTTCCTCTAAAAATTGTTTTTTTGACTATGTGGTTTTTCTATTCCGGGTACCTTTCTTTGTATCGAGTCTTCTTTAATTGCATGCATCTCCTTCTGCCTCCCCGGGTTGAGGGGTTGTATATCACCTGACAACAAAACAAATAACAAAAACGAAAATTCATCAGTAAGTAAAAGCGTGGGTTGCCTCCCATGAAGCTCTTCGTTTAACGTTGCTTTGCTCAACGGTTTACCACATTATTTGTGTAGATGAACATTCTTCACCAGGCCAATTCCTCGTCCTTGAGGATAAGAAGTCTCCTTCTTTCTTTTTGCTTTTGGACTGGAACCAAGAATTATTTCATTCGGAGTTGCTAATAGAGGTGGTAGGAGTTAAGAAGGCCTTCTTGCATCTTTTTCTGATGTTGGTATGTTAGTTTACCTTTTGACATCTGTCCTGATCATGCCTACTTGAGAGTGATTTTCTTTTTCTACCTATAGTTTCCTATTTTCAATAAGATTCAAGGTTATTTCATCCTCATAAACTTTTAAAGTTAATGTGCCCTGGTCTATGTCGAAATTGCATCAACTTGTCCGCATGAATGGTCGACAAAGAATGATAGGTGTCTCTTCATCTTCAGGTATGTCTATGATCACAAAATCAACAGGAAAACTCAATTCCCATATTGTCAGCAACACATGTTCTGCTATCCAATCTGCATTCTTTATTGAGTGATCTGCAAACTTCAGATTTCTCCTTATATCACTAAAATTTTCAATACCCAACTTATGGTGGATTGATAATGGCATCAGACTCACACTAGCTCTAGAATCAATTAGTACCTTTTTGAAAGTTCTTTCTTTTATAGTGCATGAGACTGTGACCGCTCCAGGATCCTTCTACTTGTTTGGGATTTTCTTACCTAGTGATATTTCACTACACTTTTCCTTCAAGGCTACCGATCCCTCTCCTGTTGGTCTCTTTTCATGATTGCCTCTTCCATGAATTTTGTGTACATGGGCATTCGCTCGAGTGCTTAAAAAAAGGCATATGACTCTCTATCTTTTTTAATATTGTCATGAATTTCTCAAAGTTTGTTGGTACTGTTGTGGTTGGTTCTGATATTGAATGAGACCCTGATTTGGAACATTCCATTGCTGATCTTTCCAAGAAAAATTTGGATGATTCTTCCACCCTGGATTATAACTGTTAGAATAAGGGTTATTCTGCTTCAGAAATTTCATTTCTTCGATTTGTTGTATGGTTGCAACACAGTATACAATCAAATAAGGTCTTGCACAAATTTCACAATTTACATTCTGAAATGGCTGAATTTGAGCTACCTATTCGGTACCAATATTCATAGCCTTTAGTTTCTTCTCCACTTATGCAACAACTGTGTCTTTGATTCTTATTTTATTTGTTTCAAGCTTCAGATCAATAGTTCCTACAGATTTTCTTGAACACCTATCATATAACTCCAAGTGTTCATTTGCAGTTATTGCCTCAATGATCTTTTTAATACCCGTGGCTGTTGAAAAGTTTGATGAGCCATCGATTGCTGTATCAGTCAATTGTTTTGTTTTATGTCGAAAACCATTGACAAACATCTGCATTTGCTCTGTCTGATCCAAGTTATGTGTAGGACAAGCAACAAGTATCCTCTTGAATCGTTTGTATGAATCACCAAGTGATTCACATTCTTTTTATTTGAAGTTCATGATGTCGTATCTTTTTCTGAGGAAAACTGAAGTTGGAAAATACTCATTTAGAAAAGCGGTTTCCATTTGTTCCTAGGTGGTAATACTTCCAGCAGGTAATGAGTAGAACCATTCTTCTGCATCAGATAGGGTGAACGGTAACATTCGTAACTTCTTTGCCTCTTATGTGTGTTCGTCTATCTTGAGAGTGATGCTCATAGTTAGAAACCTTTGCAAATGCTTGTTGGCATCTTCGTCGATTTTTCCCGAAAAAGGTTTCCTCTCAAGTTGATTAATAGTGTTGGGATGCAACTGAAAGTTTGGCACATTCATCGGTTGGTTCAACATAGTTAGCCTACCACCCGGTGCATTTGTCATCCCATAGTCACCTAACAGTCTTTCCGGTGGTGGTGGATTTTCACCCATCATTTATGCCTCTCTTTCTACCTCTCGCTCTGGTTCTTTTTCCGGTTCTGAATGTGGCTCTGAATAAACAGTTGATTGTTCTTTGTCTAATTCCAGCTTTGCTAATCTAGCTTGTCTGAGTCTTGCACGCAAAGTTCTTACGATTTCTGCGTTAAAAGGAAATTCAACTGAGGTCTTACCTCACATAAAATATCAGAGACAAATTAGTTGATAAATGTCAAAATAAATTAAACGACAGAAATAAGATTTTAGTTGCATAGCAAAAAAAATTTAATTGAACTAAATTTAAACTCTATATTTTGGAAGTCCCCGATAATGGCGCCAAAAACTTGATTGAAAAAATAGCAAGTGTACTATTTTGCCTGTATAGTAATAATGGGGAAAGTTCTCCGAAAGTCGATCTCAAGGACTGCTCGCAAATATTGAGTTAGAATTGTTGTTTAATTAAACAAAAACTTATGTTGGGGTTTTAGATTCAAATTTATAAAAATAATTGCAAATAAAATAATTAGTGTTGTAAAAGGGTTTTCAAGATAAATGAATATGCTAGGGAAGGTGTGTGATTTATCCATGTAACAACTCTGAGTCACTATTGCAGCAATAAATATCAATTAATTACTACCAGTTCTCAAGGGTATTTCCTCCCAAGGCCTTGGTGAGAAAACCTTTAATCATTCAGCCTTAATCTCTATGTCCATAGAAAATTATCAGTGAAATTAAGCCTTAATATATCGAGAATAATTTGGTTCCTATAGGGTATCCCTAGTCCTAAGTGATATATACTATAGAATAATCTTATGAGAGCATTATCAATAGCGGTCCAGCCTAATTGATAATCATACAACAATCTCAATTGTTCCAAAAGATAAAGCATTAAACACATCAAAAGATTAAGGTAATTCTGAAAAACAATATTGTCATTACAAATGTAAACTCAAAGTCATTACAGATTCAAATCAGGGACACCCCCATAGTATTTGGGGATTTAGCTACTCATAATATTCAAAAAAATCAAAATATAAAACTGAGACATTAAAAATATTCAAATGAACTTTGATCTTCAATTGCTTCCACTCATGAAAGATCGTGTTTCTCCCAAAACCTTGATTTCTCTAATTCTGAATCGTCTAAATTCTTGTTCTATAAAAAGGTCCTCTTTTTTGTCTTACAACTTACCCTCTTATAGAAAATTCTTTTCTTCCTTCAAACAGATCCATAAAAGTCCATCACATCCTCCTCACAATTGACCAAAATGCCCCTCACTTAGGAATGATAACATAAAAGTTAAAATTGGACTTTTTTCACGCATGCCTGCTACGACCCGTAGCACCTTAGCAGGCCACTGTTTTCATGGTTATGTCCCAGGTCCCCTGCTACGGCCCGTAGCAGGTGCTACGGGTGGCCGTAACAGACCACTGTTTTGATGTAAGTTTTCTTCTGTGCCAGACCCCCATACTATGGCCCGTAGCCGGTGCTACGGGTGGCCGTAATAGGTCACTGTTTTGATTATATTCTCTATGTCTTCAAGGCTTCCTGCTACGGCTAATAGCAGGCCTACTGGATCGTAAAATCTTTTTTTCGATTTTGTTCGCTTCTCCTTGGTTTTTACATTCGACCCTGTTTGATTATGTGCTTAAACTTGAAACACAGAAAATGCACACACCCAAAGCGTAAAATGCAACAAAAAATAGAAATGACACCAATAATGATGAAACAGTAAAATAAGCTATCGGTGAAGGAAATAGACTCAACAAAACATTAATTAAAACAAAGTAATACAAGTTACCTGGATTTTCTCTGAATAAGTGAAAAAATACATAGCATAAATGGTGACTAATCAACTCATATACTGAAATTCTGGCGTGGTCAGAGTTCAGATGTTCTACTCCAAGTAATGACATCTGATCCAACATTGTTACTAATACAGCAAGACAGTTATACAAATTAAAACCCAGTACTGATGTGCACACATTCACATATGTTACAACATCTGCTACTATATCACCATAGAATGGAAGAACACCCAATTCTGTCCATCTGGTACAACGACACATCAGAGATCAAACATAGCACTTACTTCTGATGAGCCTGCACAATTATCAGCATGATGTCTCAACATTGATTTGAACATCACCTGTTACAGCATTACAGGTTGACCTTATTTTATAACAGACAGAATTATAACATGCAGAAGGTAAAAACACAAGTAATTGTTAACCGAGTTCGGTGCAACATCACCTACGTCTGGGGGCTACCAAGCCAGGAAGAAGATCCACTATCAGCAGTATTAATTCAGAGTTAAACTCCCCAATTTACAACTCTTCACTTAATCTCTACCCAATGCAATCTATACCTAGGAACTCCTAGATAGAAACCTCCATTTTCCATTCCTATCACTACAAATACAATGTAATGCTAAACAACTTAAACTTGCTTCACAGCTTCGTTCAAGACCATAACAACTCTTGCCTACAGGCTTTGAGTTACAAATACTCTCAGCTTTGAACACTGAGAAACACATGGTAACCTTCCCACAGGTTGGGAGGTTTACCTCACACACACCCCTAATTTTTCATTCTCTGAGGCTTACAAAAACTAGGTTACAATATGCTATTTATAACCTAATCACCCAACTGGATTTGGGCCTTCAGAAATCGCAGCAAACTTCTTCTTTGCTGTTACAAAGTCAGCAGAAAACTTCTGCTACAATCAAGGTCTTCAATCTTTTAGTTCCTAAAATATCTCCATATTTAGATCCTAAAATATCTCCATATTTAGTTCCTAAAATATCTCCATATTTAGTTCCTAAAATATCTCCATATTTAGAAACTGTTTATTCTGATTGAGTCTTTAAGACCTCCACAAATAACGCCACATAGGATTCTAACTAATCACAGAATAACATAATTAACTAATTCAGTTTTATACACAGGCGCTCCTAAAATTAAGGTTAAGCAAGTTAACCTAATTTCCACATATTAGGGTGCTAACAAATAGGCTATTTGTTATGTTCATTAATTGTAGCTCAGTTGTTAGTTTCCTGGATTTTAGATCAGCTGTTGGATTCCTGAAGAATAGCCTGAGAAAAATCCTGAAACAGAAAAACTAACCATCCTACAATTTAGCATATGTTGTCAGGAATGAATGTCACAACATTCAGTTTGACGTCCAGAACATAGACCATATGCTAAGTCTGTTATTTTCCTGAAAACTGACTGTGCTAAATGTTGTACTGTAAAAGACCAACCAGTCTATACTTCAGTATCAGCTTACAGTAATAAATGTCAAGACATCCAGTTTGACATTTTCACAATGGGCCTTATGCCAGGTCTGTTATCCTCCTGAAGAACAGACTGAATTAAATACTGAACTGAAGCAGAAAAACCAACCTGCCTATTATTCAGTATATGCTGTCACTGATGAATGTCACAACATCCAGTTTGACATTCAGACAGTAGACCTTATGCCAGGTCTGTTATTCCCTTGATAAACAGACTGAACTACATACTGAGTTATAACAGCCAACCAGCTATTCTATACCTCAATATCTACTGTCGGGGATGACATTCAGTAAATCCTGTATTAGCTAAACCTGCAGCATACTACTCAAGTATGTCATGACATCAGTCAAGACATCAGAGTACAGTTAGTGTTTTAGCACAACATGCAGCCAATCAAACATCTACAAAGCATGTCATGGCATCAGTCAAGACATTAGACTCCAGTGAGTGTTTTAACATAAAATGCAGCCAATCAAACATCTACAAACTCCCCCTTTGGCAAATTTTTGGCTAAAACACCTTGACATCACAACAGAGTTCACAGCAGCGGAAAACACACATCCTAGCAGAGTAATACCATAGCTAATACATACACTCAGAACAACAGCACACTCAGCACACATACAGAAGTTAAATAAAACTTTTAACAGCAACACAACCTCTGGATTAGAGGATCTTCAATATCTTTTGTCCTGGGGCATCACAGGTGTTACTCCCCCTTTTTGTCAAAAATGTTGCCAAAGCAACACTTTAAATTACAGGCCAAAATAAACAGAATTACACACAAATGACAGAACCACACACTTGATTTTACTTCACAGTTTCAATCAAGAATACACACTCTTGATCTTGCTTTACAGCTTTGATCAAGACTACACCCACTTGATCTTGCTTCACAGCTTTGATCAAGTAGACACACACTCTTGCTTCACAGCAGGTACACCCATATCACATTCCATGACTTTGAGTCTGACATCTTGAACCACTCCTGCATGAACACTTTCTTGAACTCCAGCAGGCACATAGGCTGTATCATGTTAGGATATCCCCTTAACATCTTGTTACCACACTTGCAGCAAGTAACATACAGGCTCATCATAATGAGATACACCACATCCATATTTCCTTATGACTGTAAGTTTCAGAAGGAAATAACAATATTGTCCTAGGAAATGTCATGACATCCGGTCAGACATTCTTCTGCTCACTCAGCCTTGACACACACCACATCATCCCAATAACTAACAAGGTGCCATACCTTACTATCTGAGAACACATAGACCACAAGCTTGATGATTACTTGCGGCACAAAGACAGAACCCACCCTGTCATGAACAACCAACTCTCCTCTTGAAACTTGGAGATCACACATGAACATATCCAACACCCCAAAGTTGGACCTTCACACACTTCCTGATTCAAGGAGAACCCAGACCACTTGATGAATGAAAAACATAAGACGCATCTTCATGTCTTCAAGAGCACACCCTCTGTTCAACCCTCTTGGCTGAACACATCCACACTCTGTGTCAATCTCTCTTCTAACCAGAACAGAAAACCACTTCACAAAATGTTCTAACATTAGTTAGGACATCCTCACAACATAACAAAGAACACCATCTGATAATCTTCAAATATCACTGAGTCACCAGCTTGATCCAAAAGAAACCAGACACAAATTGGGACATATACATTCTCATCCCATTACAAGAGATAATCTTCCATAGATAGCTTAGAACTCCTACCACAAGCTCCAAGAGATGAATAGAAAACACCTCCTTTTGTCTTCAACTTACTACTTTTCTGCTCAAAAGTAATTTGTCTCAGACTTTCCTCAAGAATAATCAGCTGCCATATGTTGATTATCTTGATTCTTCGAACTCACTTCTGAGATAGACCAAATGACACTGGTTGATTACCTCCTTCATGAATCCTCATATGAAAAAGTCAAATGCCACTTTTTGACCTCTCCAAGTTTATCAGACTTCTCCCAAAGATATTTTGACCTTCCAAGTGAGACTTGAACTTCAAGCTACATGTTGAACAAAACTTAGATTCTCTAAGACATGAACATGTAACATCTTCTCCATCTAGCAACTCCAAAGAACTGCAATGAGAACGATCTTTTTGAAGTACCCAATCTACAACTCTGTAGACCCTTCTATCTTAAGTTGATGTGCCACTTCACCAACTAAGATTCTGATGTTGAACCAAATGTCACAACATTGTGTTTTAACATCTAGCTGTTGAATTCAGCTCCTTCTTCTGCCACTTGAAAGAACTTCCTCCCTACATAGAACAAGAGTTCAACGCTCTCATAGACTTGATTGTGGAACCAAGTTTGAGTAAACAACCTCCATCCTGCAGGTTTGCAGTTAAGTCATCCAAGCTCACACCTTGATGAATTCCTGCTTCTTCTCCAAAGACATCAGACACTCTGATGCATGAGTCTTCAGAAGGACCAGTTAGAGACTAACCCTTCAGCTATACCAAGGATTCCACTTCCTAAAGCAAGGTTGTTTCCATGATGTCAAGAATGTTGCTACTTGTTCTTAACTCCACAGTGTGCAATAGCCAATGCACTTCCTTACCTTGATCAGAAATAAACTGATCCAAGTAACCACCATCAAGACTATGATGTCTTCTTCTTCTTGTACACACCAATGTTGAACATGTTTCTTGCCAGGAACCTTTTCAGAGATCATATGCTCTTGCTGCCACCAAAGAGATAGATCATAAACCAATGTACTATCCTTCCTGTGATTCTGCACAGGATCTTGAAGATGAGATGTTCCAACATCTTTAAGAACATCAGTTATCTGGAGCTCCAAGGATAATCAATTAAATACTTGTACTTGGCACAAGTAGACATTGATCTTAAATCCTTTCCCAATTATCCTTTCAGATACTTCCACCATAAGAATACTTTGAAAATACTCTTCTTGTGTCAACATCTTCTGCTTGCAAGCACCTCAATAGTTTTGAGAATCTTTCCATATTAGATTCACCCTTAGGAATGAGAGAGATGAATCCTTCCTTACAAATGTGTCACACAACAACCAGAGCCCATGTGACACAGGTCAACAGCCAACCAGACCCTAGGCTGACCAAACGTGAGGAGGTTAACCAAAACTCCCCCTCAAATTAACAATCATGGAAACTCCACACCAATATCCATGCATTGTACACAAATGTCTCAACATGACATACACCACCCCTACCAGTGGCAACTAACTCTATGAGTTATACCTATACTTACTCCAATTACACCAATCAGACCCCAGCTGACCATAAGTACTAGTGAAAGAGAACAACACCAGTCCAGAGTAGATATGCATTGCCAGAGCATACTACCTCAACCAACCTCTGAATCTTCATATTCTCACTCCTTGAAAGAACTGCCACTTCTGATCGTGGTGTTTGAATAACAAGATTCATGGTCCCAATCCTCTTAAATGGAATAGCAGTCAGGTTACCCCATTATTGACTTCTACCATCCAGGGGACTTGTCTTCCAGCACAACATAGTACTTTAGGGAACAACTATCCAACCCTGATCAAGTTACAGGAATAAGGCAAATAGCAGGCAATTGCACAGTGTCACATCTCAACCAGCTCCACTTCTAGAGAACAGATTTCTAAAAGTGACCTTCTTGAGCATACACACAGTTGACCCTACCCTTGTCAACTTAGCACACACAGATGTCTCCTCTTCCAGGTCAGGAGTAGGTTCCAAACAAAAAAATCCCTTTGTTTGACACCTAAAAACATCTGCTCTTCAACCAGTAGCTGCATACTTGTTGAACAACATGTTCTAACATCACATAGAACATTAGTTCCACCTCCTTGGAACAAACCCTCCTTGAAAATCTTCAAGGTCTTCATATACACTACCCAAGAGAGTGAAAGAATCAGTGATCAGGTGATTCTTACCATCTTGAAGTGAGAACGTCATGATGAGTGGACTTGAGGAGACTCAAGTATCTTTGACATCTTCAGTAGGTTATGATGAAATCTTGAATACAACAGCCTTTCATCCACATGAGGGGAAACTACATCAGAGTTTGAGTTTTTTCAGGTATTATGCAGCGGAAATCATAATACAACTCAACCTATGAACACACACTTCACCAGATCAGCCTCCAAGAACATACCAAGGTTGAATATGATTCAATACTAGCACAGCTGTCCCACACAAAAGCCAATTGCCAATCTCCAGAGACAGGTACACACAGTTCCTGTCATGAATAGTCCATCCACCTACTTCAAGGGACCATTCAGGTACATCACAGAACCTTCCACATGTTCCAACATCAGTACTAACATAACTCCTTGCAAGATACCAGAAAGTATCACCCATGGATCTCATCCAGAAGCAGAACAGGGTGCCTGCTCTGATACCATTTGAAATTCTGGCGTGGTCAGAGTTCAGATGTTCTACTCCAAGTAATGACATCTGATCCATTATTGTTACTAATACAGCAAGACAGTTATACAAATTAAAACCAAGTACTGATGTGCACACATTCACAGATGTCACGCCATCTGCTACTATATCACCATAGAATGGAAGAACACCCAGTTCTGTCCATCTGGTACAACGACACAGCAGAGATCAAACATAGCACTTACTTCTGTTGAGCCTGCACAGTTATCAGCATGATGTATCAACATTGATTTGAACATCACCTGTTACAGCATTACAGGTTGACCTTATTTTATAACAGACAGAATTATAACGTGCAGAAGGTAAAAACACAAGTAATTGTTAACCCAGTTCGGTGCAACATCACCTACGTCTGGGGGCTACCAAGCCAGGAAGAAGATCCATTATCAGCAGTATTAATTCAGAGTTAAACTCCCCTGTTTACAACTCTTCACTTAATCCCTACCCAATGCAATTTATACCTAGGAACTCCTAGATAGAAACCTCCAGTTTCCATTCCTATCACTACAAATACAATGTAATGCTAAACAACTTGAACTTGCTTCACAGCTTCGTTCAAGACCATAACAACTCTTGCCTACAGGCTTTGAGTTACAGATACTCTCAGCTTTGAACACTGAGAAACACATGGTAACCTTCCCACAGGTTGGGAGGTTTACCTCACACACACCCCTAATTTTTCATTCTCTGAGGCTTACAAAAACTAGGTTACAATATGCTATTTATAACCTAATCACCCAACTGGATTTGGGCCTTCAGAAATCGCAGCAAACTTCTTCTTTGTTGTTACAAAGTCAGCAGAAAACTTCTGCTACAATCAAGGTCTTCAATCTTTTAGTTCCTAAAATACCTCCATATTTAGTTCCTAAAATATCTCCATATTTAGTTCCTAAAATATCTCCATATTTAGTTCCTAAAATATCTTCATATTTAGTTCCTAAAATATCTCCATATTTAGTTCCTAAAATATCTCCATATTTAGTTCCTAAAATATCTCCATATTTAGAAACTGTTTATTCTGATTGAGTCTTCAAGACCTCCACAAATAACGCCACATAGGATTCTAACTAATCACAGAATAACAGAATTAACTAATTCAGTTTTATACACAGGCGCTCCTAAAATTAAGGTTAAGCAAGTTAACCTAATTTCCACATATTAGGGTGCTAACAAATAGGCTATTTGTTAGGTTCATTAATTGTAGCTCAGTTGTTAGTTTCCTGGATTTTAGATCAGCTGTTGGATTCCTGAAGAATAGCCTGAGAAAAATCCTGAAACAGGAAAACTAACCATCCTACAATTTAGCATATGTTGTCAGGAATGAATGTCACAACATTCAGTTTGACGTCCAGAACATAGACCATATGCTAAGTCTGTTATTTTCCTGAAAACAGACTGTGCTAAATGCTGTACTGTAAAAGACCAACCAGTCTATACTTCAGTATCAGCTTACAGTAATAAATGTCAAGACATCCAGTTTGACATTTTCATAATGGGCCTTATGCCAGGTCTGTTATCCTCCTGAAGAACAGACTGAATTAAATACTGAACTGAAGCAGAAAAACCAACCTGCCTATTATTCAGTATATGTTGTCACTAATGAATGTCACAACATCCAATTTGACATTCAGACAGTAGGTCTTATGCCAGGTCTGTTATTCCCTTGATAAACAGACTGAACTACATACTGAGTTATAACAGCCAACCAGTTATTCTATACCTCAGTATCTGCTGTCAGGGATGAATGTCATACTATCCAGGTTGACATTCAGTAAATCCTGTATTAGCTAAACCTGCAGCATACTACTCAAGTATGTCATGACATCAGTCAAGACATCAGAGTACAGTTAGTGTTTTAGCACAACATGCAGCCAATCAAACATCTACAAAGCATGTCATGACATCAGTCAAGACATTAGACTCCATTTAGTGTTTTAACATAAAATGCAGCCAATCAAACATCTACATATACCACCTTAAAGGACCCTCCTTCAAGTTCCCGACCATGATCTTATATTTGAGTGAATCATAATTCCCTACTATGGCCATCTGATTATCAATGGAAATAATATGCTCATGTGGATCAGTTTTACCATTGAAAGACACTAGTGACAGTGGCTTGAAGTTCTCTAGGACCTGATCATCCTAGATAGCCTCAGATAAAGGCTAAGAGTCCAAAGGCTCCTCATATGTACCCCTATCCGGAAGACTTTGTGTTTGCAAAACTTGGACACTATCTTGCAAGGCTTAATTTTCCTGACGAAGTGCTTCTACCACCGCTAGCAATTGAGTTATATCTAGCGGTGAGGGTGGGTCGCTTCGACTGGGAGATGATATTGACATCGTCCAACTGATGCATTAATGTTTTTGATGATGGTTTTGTGTGGCCTGGGCAAGTTTTACCGAGGCCCCACGGTGGCACCAAATGTTCTTGCTAAAAAACACTAAAAGCTTGACTTCCTTGTTTTAAGTCAAGGAGAGTCTAAAATGAATGGCTAGGGTGTCTATTATGCATGTTTGTCTCGTTTTTTATTGTCCTTTACCCTCCAAACATCCTACTATTTATAGGTCTCCATCTTCTTTGCATTTTTCCTTGCTTGACTCTCCATATCCATCATAAATAATTCGGGAAATAACGTCTGCCTCCTTATAATTTCCATGTAACGTCTGCCCCTTCACTAAATTTAACTCTCTTTCCATAATGCATCATCTTATAACCGTTTCTTGTGGACCTTTAGATGACATCTTAGCCTCGTCATCGAATTTGACTTGCACTAACCGGATCATTCCCAACATTATAGAAGATTGACTCTGTCTTGCTTATTCTGATATCCTAACTGGATTCCGATTAATGGACGACGATCGGACTATCTGACCTGCTAACCCTACCATACTCAATTATCATGCTTATTCTCCCCTCAAAATCTTGGAACAACACGGGCATGTCGTGTGGGTTGACATGACCGTGTTTTCCCCAAAACTAGGTTTGTGTGTTTGTGCATTTTGTGCACTTTTTCCCATGTACATGCAATAACATCAATCCAAGCAACCCAAAATAGACGTTCCCCCTAGGACAACCATCCTAACTAATTTCAAGACATATCACAAGTAATCAAGTTCTTAACTTTGGTATTAAACATACATATATGCTTCACATACTTCTACACCATATCAAGAGTATTCATACTCATCACATACTAAGTGCAATAAGTATTCATCAAGCATCTCATGTTCATGTCAATACATACTATCATCATGCATCAAGGGTTACTTCACACATGCCATTCGTTAAGCAACACACACAAAACATGTCAAGAACACAAATAACATGAATCAGCAAAACCTGAAGTCCCAATCCCTCCTAAAATCCCTATTAAAACCTAATTGGAACCCAGCTTGAAAATGGAACCTGGAAATTTCAGCTTGGAAGGGATGGAAATGAAGAATCAGAGCTTGTTTTCTGTTAAACCTTCAAAGTTCTTCACATGCAACAATGAAGGTGAGGAATTGGTGAACTTTTCTCCTTTTTCCTTCTGATACTCTCTCTCTCTCTCTCTCTCTCTCTCTCTCTCTCTCTCTCTCTCAAGCTCTCTATTTATTCAAAAAATCTGAATTAGAAGTGAGAGAAAAGAAGTGGAAAATGAGAAGATTGGGTGTAACTTGACCTAAATAATGAACTTGCACAATTACCATAATGCCCTTGCTTACTTAATCATAATTTCCATTCTATCCTCTCTTAATTAAACAAGATGATTAACTTACTAACATTTCCAATCATAATACTAACATATCATTAACATGACCCACCTCGGGGCGCTTGTTGAACTTTCAAAACCGTTACATAAATCCTCACTGTGCATTAATGATGTCGCTTCGCTCATGCATATCATTCATCGGGCATTGTAAAATAAACAAGAAAATCCAAAGCCCAATCATACTTGGCACCAGCATAAATCCCAACCTCACTTGGCCTATCTAAAAGCCCAACCTTCACTTGGCACCTCCAAAGCCCAATTTCGCTTGGCACCTCCATTAAGCTCTAACTTGCTTGTCATCTCTCAAAGCCCAAACTTTGTTTGGCCACCTCCTTTAAGCCCAAACTTTGGCATAGGGGAGATATGTGACTTCTTGTATTCACAATACCTCAATGAAGGACAAGGTTGGCATAGGGGAGAAATATCCATGCCAAGAGGAGGGGGAAGAAGATAAAGTGATGCTTGAATGGAGTGTTACGCATTTTGCTTGGTTTTTGTCTTTTGATCTCATGTGTCACTATGCATTTTGTTGAATCATGCTTTGAGTCAGTATGTATCTTTACTTTGTTTCTGGTTTATTTTTGCATGTGGTTTATGTATTGACCAATATTACTTTTCTATTTTGAATTTAAGACAATGATGATATTTTGGTTGTTGTATTGAATGATCATGGCTAATGTTTTATATGGTTGTGTTTATTAATCTTGTGTGTTTCAATATATGAGGATATATATGAGTGCATTTCTTATCTTTGTAATTTCATTTATATTGTATATTGAATATGTGATACTTCTAATAGTGTACTTTGTCTCTTTTTAATATTATCAAATGGGGAGAAATATGAAGCTATGATGCACACATTCAAGGGGAACTTTTCATGAACAAGAAACACACCGTCTCAAGTTTCTCCATCATAAAAAAATGGGGAGTATGTGAGTGAAACTTTCCTTTTAGATGTGTTTTGAATTATGTCAAAACTAGGAGAAACTTTAATGTTTTTGCACATCGGACGGTATTGTAGCACCTCAAATTTGCACCTACCATTTTGAACATACATTTTCATTTTAGGTCATTAATATTACATTGTCCACTGCATAGCATTGCATTGTCCATTTGCCTAGTGCAAGTCATCAGACAAGATTAGGTCAACTGGTCAGGAGATCCAGTTAAGCAAGCAAGCAAGTGCAATTCTTATTGAAGCAAAGCCCTATGGTTGGTTCAACAATTCCATATGACCTAGGGATCATTTTGAAGTGGTTTGGCCAAAGGTTGGATGTTCAGAAGTCATCAGTCATTGCACAATGCATTTGAAACCCTAGAAAGTCAACCAAAGTCAATTGTGCATGAAATCATAGATTTGAAGGTGGGAGATGGTTAGAGAGGCCTCATTCATGTCCATACAAGTCTCATTTGACATTACAAAGATCAACATTGAAGAATTTGAGGTCAGATGAAAAGTTTCCAAAAATAGTAAGTGACCTGTAATTGGAAATTGCCAAAAATAGAAAGGTTTTCTCCTCAAGTTTACATCATCAAGAAAGCTTCAAATGAAATTTTGTCCAACATGAAAGTTGAAGATCTTGCTCTCACCTTTCCAAAAAGTCCAAGAACATCTATTTCTCATGTGTGGTTGGAAAAATATGACCAAATCATTGTCAATGGATTTTGAACTTCAAACTTGGATAACTTTCACACCATTTGGCCAAATTGAGTGGGGTTTTTTGCTACAATCTTCTTTTAACATGCTCTATCATAATCATTCATTACATTTCATCAAATCTCATCACATAATTATTTGATTTTTCACTTGATTTTTTGGATGGAATTTTCAAATCTTAAAATAATGCATTGTTTACACTTGTCAACATTTCCATTGGATTACAAACAGAGTTTTAAGTGGATTTAGGCCCAATTTCATGTACTGTAGCATGCACTCCATGCACATGAGGGTGAATTCCCAATTGGCCATAACACTTGCATTCACTAATCTTTTTGGCTTGGCTTAATGTTGATTAGCAAAGATCATTAACAGATGGTATATATGCATAATCAAAACAGAAAACACATTAGCATTTCATTTCTACTCAGATCTAGATCTAATTGCAAATTCTCTCAACTTTTTCTCTTCATTTTTTCTGCAAAATCTTCATAGAACTGGCATTGATCTTTGTTGTTCCAATATACACAAGCCTATTGGAGTTGAATTGAAGCAAGAAATCGCCACTGTTGAGCAGAATCGTGGACTGTTACATCAAGCTCCATCAATGGTAGTTGCATTTTTGAGCTACATCAAGCAGCTTTGAGCCACGATCCATCATCCTTTTATCAACTTGAGCATCAAAGAGTTGTTGTTTCAGCCTTACAAGTCCTGGAAACCTCAAATCCATTTCTGCTCTTCAAATCAGGTTGGAATTCGAATCTTGCAAATGTTGAAATGTTGATATGCTTATCATAGATCTTGCCATGCTGATTGTACTGCACTTTGAATCGGGGATTTTCATTGAGTATTAAGAAAGTTATGTCGATTTTAATTGTGATGTGTGAAACTTATTATGCTCGATCCGGATTTGTTAGCATGAATTAGGTTAAACCAATGTTAGATTATTGATGTGCATTAGAAGATGAACACAATGGTATGTTGTTTGTTGATTTTGGTGACAAAATGTTCATAGCCTGGAAATTGGATGAAGAACGCATGAATGTGATGATGAACCCTAATTTCCTTGCCCAGAACTCGTGTTTGATCCACTGGCCGTGTGTTTGCATGATTTTTCTCTGTTTGTGGGCCATGCACCAATCAGATCACGCCACACACTTAAGTGAAACGCGGCATTTCACTTAAGTGGCGCCCTATTTGAATTCGAACGCGGTTCGAGTCCTGGCGCCAGCGGTTTCTCATCTTGGCTTTGGCATTTTCCCACCATATGCTTCACATGTTCACCATGCTTCATTCATTTTTTTTTTATTTTTTCATGCCATTCCAAAATTCATAACTTCTTGAATATTTGTCCAATTAACATGAGGTTTTTTCCATTGTGTTCCTTGTGATCTCTAGTATTTTTTGATGATTTTTATGAAAGTTGTGCTCGTGTGGAATCTGTTTGGGCTTAGGGAATGTTGATACATGTCATTTGTTACACCTTGCTTACCATTTTGATCATGAAATGATGATGCTTAATCCAAAATTCTTGAAAGTTTATATGTGTAAACTAGACACCTTGAGGAGCATTTTGGTATATAGTTTGTGATTTTTGCATTCCTGGTTTGTGAGATATGACCTGATCATTGGAGGTGTGACAATTTGTGTCACACCATTTCTTGTCCAACTTGTGGAATTTCTTTGCCATGCCTATTGAACTTGGATTGATCTGGATTTTTGCATGATGATACTTATGAATGTTAAGGTTGCTTGTGAATTTTCCTGGAATTTTTGAATGCATTTACAATTTGTTTGAGATTTTACTTCCTGTTTGACCAATTATGGACTTTTTGTGAGTCATGATCTTATTTGATTTGTGAAATTCATGTTGTTTATTGGATGGACTTGAAATTTAGCATGTGTGTTCTAGACACCTTGAAGTTTTCCATGGCTTTGATTTGGTTCATTTATCTTATGCCAATTCTGTTTTGTGCTTGCTTGAAGTTGATGCATGTTTTGGTGCCTTGTATGAGCTTGTTTGAGTATGTTTTGACTTATGGATTTTAATTGACTTGCTTCCCTTGGTCCAAATGACTTGAAATTTGGTGTGATGATTCTTTATTGAATTCTGTTTGACCATGAATTTTTTGGGGATTTATTGAAATGTTTGTGAGTTGATTTGAATTGGATCTTTCTGTTTGGTCCTATGAGGTTCTAAGTTGCATGCTTTGCACTCTTTGCCTTATGAAATGATCTTAGTGAATGATATAAACATGAGACCACTTGGATTTGTTTCTTATTTGATTGATCTTGATTTTTGATAATTTTCATGTTCTGTTTTGGTTTATTGCTCCCATTTTGACCCTAGTCTTGTACTAGTGGTTAGTGCTTAATGTTTGAGCTTTGTTTCAGGTCAAAGAGCACAATTGCTTATACTTGATGATGTGCACTCAACTGGAGTTGGTTTATTGCTTGTTTATGACTAACTTTGAATTTTTTTTGTAGGCATTGAGACTTATTCTTAGGCCTTGTGGCTTGCACCTTTGTGCATTGCTTTGCTTGATTGTTGTTTGACTGTACAGTTAATTGTTGACCATTGTTTGTTTGACTTTTGTTTGTCTGGTGTACTGATTATGTTGGATTGTTTTCAGGTACCTTAGTTGCTATAGTTCCCTTGTGAACTTGCTTTTGCTTTGCTTGATAGCTTGAGCACTGAGGTATAACATCTCTTCTTCATGTAGTCTGGAAGACCTGGCCTGTTATTTGGTCAGGCACCTGTCTGAAGTCCTCCTTAAGAGGCAATGTTTATGTTTGTTTACTTTTGTCCCTGTGCATATCAAAGACCTCCTAAGTGAAGAGGCATTGGCAGATACAAGAGATGTGTAGTCCATCTCCTGCTAATCAGTGAGTCATCCACTTTGCTCACACACCTTGTGTTGATGCATTGTGGATAATAGCCCAAGATCTTTGTTGTGTCAGTCATAAGTGTAGAAGGGTTCCCACTTTCTGGGCCCACACTTCATTGTCTGAAGCTCTCCCAAGCCAGGGATAAGAGCTGTGAGGCACACCCCTCACTTCCTATTTCATCTGCTTCACCCTAACTCTCAATGTTAGGGTTAAGAGCTAACATTACCCTGTTACAGTGGTTTGTTTGTCGAGGTTGATATGACCCCTCGACTAAAACCTAACCTTGATTGAGCCAACTGATTGCATATAGTGTGTGCTATTTGTGCTTGTGTGTTTGTGCTTTTTTAGTTTAGCTTGCTTCCTGTGCAAGTTAGGGTTAGTTTGGCTTGCTTCCTGTGCAAGTCATGTTTAGGTTAGCTTGCTCCCTGTGCAAGTTAGATAGCAACCGTAACTTAGGGATGATTTGCATGATAACATCTAGGCTCGAGTCGTAGTCTCCCTAGTTGTGTCTCCCTCTGTTATCTGGTTAGGCTAGTCCTGTGTCCCTGCGTAGGGGAACTATGTCACCCTGATCCTCATACCAGATGAGGTACGTAGGCAGGAGATGAGCTGATCTCTTCGGGCGCCCTTTTGTTTTGTTTGTGTGAGTTGTTTCTCCCGTTCTGGTTGGAGTCTGATGTAAGTCCAGCGATTGGCATTCAGTTTCCAGTTTCTTTGTTGGAGTCTGACGTAAGCCCAGCGATTGGCAGTCGGTTTCCTGTGTGCGTGTGTTTGTGTGGAGTTTGACGTAAGTCCAGCGATTGGCAATCGATTTCCCGTGTTTGTTTGTTTGGCGTGCGTTAGCCGAGCTACGAATGCTCTGATTCTTCTTAGTTCAAGAAGATATGTATGCATAGGATGCGACATCCTAGCGAGCATGTTTTCCCCTAGTCCGAACTACTTAGACTCTGATGTCTATGCTTGATAGACTAAGTAGGCCCAGGACGCGATATCCTGCCGAGTTAGTTTCTTTTGTTTTCTGTGTCTCTTTTCAGCCAGTGTTTGATGTTTGAGCAGTTTTAGCAACCTTTATCCTTCCTTTTGTGCGTGGATCCCATCGAGTACAATGGATGCGTAGGGGTGCTAATACCTTCCCTTCGCATAACCGACTCCCGATCCCATCTTTCTCTGGTCGCGAGACCATGTCTTTTCTAGGTTTACTTCGAGCGTTTCCTTTCCCTCCTTTGGGATAAATAACGCACGGTGGCGGCTCTGTTGTTTCTTTTTCCCGCCGGTTTTTCGCGTAATGCGACAGGTATCAACTGATTCTAGGTGTGTATCGTGCATTTTAGCATTAGCAAGCATGTCAACATGATTGGAAATGATTTAGAAAGGATTCATGCATCAAGAAAAGATTTTTATGCATCAAAAATTGATTTTTTGAGTGAAAAACACTACATAGGTCGACACATACAACTTTAGGTCGACCTATAGAAACGTTTCTTCAGCATAGATCGACACATACAACTTTAGGTCGACGTATAGAAATTTTTCTTCAGCATAGGTCAACACATAGGTTGACGCCCACACTGTATTATTAAATCTTGTAAGCTCTGTCTCATGTGTTGCCTTATCAGGTCGACCTATAGGGAGCACATGACCTTTACTGGTCGACCTATGCTTCAAACAGGTCGACACATGACCTGTACAGGTCGACACATGGCTCAGATAGGTCGACCTATAGACCTTAAATCTTGAATTTTTGCATTCCTTTTTGCCTTCAATCACTCATGCATATAAATACTACATACATGCATCATTCTCTAATAGTTTTATAGAATGAGTAAAACCTACATGAATCCATGATTTTAAAGCATTCTCATCATCTTCAACTCCATCTATGCATACACACAATCAAACTACACATAATCATTTTTTGATTGGGTGCCATCTAGATTAGGGTTGATAACGTCCAATTAGGTTTGTTGTACCGAGAGTATTAGATTGAGAACTCTAAGGGATTCAAATCAGAAAAACAAGTTAGGGTTTTCCTTCAAGATCGTTTAGGGCTTTAAGGTTTTGGACATGATTGTGCAATTCGGATCCGATCGAGCAAAAGCCTTGGGATAAGGAATGCCTTGCAATGGAGTAGCGTGAGATGGTGGATCATGTTATAAAATCTTGGGTTTCAATAAGTGTGCGCTTGGGATTAATTCAACTAGGTGAATGCCTTGGGACAAGGGGTGCCTTGCAAGAAAGTAGTAAAAACATGTGAATTAAAGTGACATTGTTGGATACATGATAATGCGCTTGAGATTAATTTAGTCGGGTGAAAGCCTTGGGTCAAGGGGTGCCTTGCAAGGAAGTAAAAACAACAGGTAAATTGAAAAGTCATGGTTGGTTACTTAATTAATATTGATCAAGGTTTTTGTAGGTGGTAGAGTCAACATCAAACTTAGGATTTGTAGAGTTCAATTTCTTCATCTCTTGTATAAACACACTTTGTAAAGTAAGATTTATTATAATAGATTGGGGAACTGCCTAAACAAATCCTTATGTACTCTCTCTTTCTCTCTCTCTCTCTCTCTCTCTCTCTCTCTCTCTCTCTCTCTCTCTCTCTTATTTTTGTAGAGTTCAATTTATCGATTGTATTGATCATTTGATTAACATTGTTTGGATCATAATTTCGAATACGTTTTGAATTTTGTGTTATTGTGTAGATCAAAAACCATTTGGTTGTGATTGGATTTCTAAGAACAACAAACCCTACATAATATTCTAAACATTATTGATCGCACATTAAGTGTTCGACGAATTGCTTGACTTCAGTTTTTGTGTGTTTTGATCATTGGAGATAGACTTTTCCTATTGTATTGTATTCAACTAGTTGCTATTAGTTGTTGTTGATTGACTTGTAGATTACTATCATTGAATTGACACCTCTACACATATCCGAGCTTTTTGATAGTAGGTTCGGTTAGACGATTTTTGATCCGGGAAATATTTGAAACTTGCTTCGGTGCTAAAAACTTTTTCAAAACCAATTTTGGTTCAAATTTTAACTTGTGATCTATTAACACACCCCCCTAGATCTTGGCATATCATTTCACATAACACATATACTAATGGTCAGTAATCCGTATGTGCCCAAAATCAGATTAAAAGAGTATCTCACATAAAAAACATTACGGACAATAAGCAATTCAATAAAATTATAGATCAAAGTATTCTTGCCAAGTCAAATAAACATATGTCCTAACACTATTCAAACAGGTTCATCAATTACAACATAACCTAAAAAGAATTAGCTACTCATAATTTAGATTACAATACCAAAAATAATTAAGAAGAATTACATCTGAGATCCCTTGGAGAATTGGCCTCCAATGGCCTCCAATGGCTTCCAATGCTCTCCAAATATGCCTTCTAGTGCTGTAAATCGTCACTTTTGATGTAGAAATTTGTCCCTTTTCGGATAAAGTTCAGAAACCTTGAAAAAGTACCAAAATTCCCCTTTTAAAGCAGTCAAAACGCATCAGAAAATCCCAGAAAAAAACCCATCACGCGCGTGATACTTTTCCATCGCGCACACGATTTGAACATGTCGCATCACGTGTGCGATACTTTTCATCGTGCATGTCATTATTCCAGACTGTATCTATTTCTCTTAGCTTCGTTTTTCAACAAACCACGCGTCAAAACGAGTTATAGAACTCCAAATATGATCAATTTACTAGACAGACGTCAAGATGTAAATTATGCTGAAAATTGCTCATTTTTTCACAATTTCTTCATTTTCTTCATACTTCTTCATATTTAGCTCATCTTTAATTGGATATTTTATTGAATTCATCGAAAATACTTATAAAAATCATGTAATGATAAACTTTCATCAAACATGTACAAGGAAATATTGGTTGCCAAATGATACATATTGAGTGGTTGGACTTTCTTGATACTTTTCACTAGTACCCAAATTATTCACGATCAGAGTTCTACTTGCATTAACTTCCATAAAAAACTAGAATTTTAATCAACTTCATTTCAACAATGCATTTTTTCACAGAGACTTAAAGGAGAATGTCTACATGAGTGTACCTCAAGGAGTTAAGTGCACTAAGCCAAACCAAGTTTGAAAACTAGTCAAGAGTTTATATGAGTTAAAATAGGAAAACATGAAGTGGTATGAGAAGCTCACATATTTTCTCTTGAATCTTGGTTACACTAAATCAAACTCATATTATTCAATATTCATCCTTATAAGATAAAGTTAGATCATAATCCTACTAGTATATATGGATGACATCAGACTAGCAAGCACATATTTATCTGAATTTGAGAATGTCAAAGGCATCCTTGACAGGAATTTCAAAATCAAAGACCTAGGGATTTCAAAATAATTTCTTGGTCAGGAGGTGACACATTATAAAGAAGGCATATCTATTTCAAAAAGGAAATATTGCCCAGATTTGTTAAAGAATGAAGGTTTGCTAGTTACAAAACCTGTTTCAACATCTTTAAATCCTTCAATATAATTTCATCTAGTTGGAAGCAATCCGCTTGAAGATATCACTCTATATAGAAGGCTTATTGGTAGATTATTGTACCTAAATAACACAAGGCCAAACATAACCCTTGCTACTCAACTGTTGAGCCAATTTCCACAAAGTCCAACTCAACTACACTGCAAAAAAACTTAAAGAGTCATCAGATATTTGAAGCAAAATCTTGGCATAAGATTTTTATTTCTAAGGTCTTTTAACCTACAGATATAGGCTATTGACATGCAGATTGGGATGGATGTATCTACTTAAGAAATTCAACATCATAATATTGTTTTTTTCATTAGTTTATCCCTTGTTTCTTGGAAATCATAGAAATAACAAACATAATCTAGGTCCTCTTCAGAAGCAGATTATTAGGCTCATGGTTCAACTACATGTGAGTTGATTTTTCTCCTATACATTTAAGAGATTTGCACATTACATGTGCATAATCACATGTCTTGTATTGGGACAATAAGAGTGCATTGCAAATAGCATTCAATCTTGTCTTTCATGAAAGAATGAAACATCATGAGATAGATTTTTATCTAGTGAGAGAGAAAGTTCAACAAGGTATGTTAAAGTTATTATCTATCTCTTTCAGTGAGCAACTAACAAACTACCTTACCAAAAGTTTGCATATAAACAAGTTCAATGATTTTGTTTCCAATATTGGTGCTCTGGATATCTCTCATGCTTAATCTTGAGGAATGATGTTGAAAGAATGAAAAGAATAAAAATCTCTAAGTGTTTGATAAAATTTGTTTCAACTTACGACTATGTTTCCTTTTTTAGTAAGGGTTTTCAAATTTTAGTTAGAGAACTTTCACTTTTAGGTAAGTTGTCAATTTCAGGTCTGTTGCAAGCATGAATATAGGATTATATACTTTATTGTATTAATTCAAAGCTTTTAGCACAATAATGAAATGGTAAAGCTATCATGTGATGCATCTACATTTCTTTTTTATCCCAACGTAACACGTGCAAAGATGTATATCTTTAGCTTTATATTTATTTTTCTCTTTGTTTTGATTTTGTTTTCTTCAGTAGTATTATCATTTTCGATCCTAGTGGACCATTCATAAAAAAAAAGTCTTTCTTCCTCAATTCAAAACCAGAATTTTTTTACGGATATATCCATTCATATGCTCTTTACGTACAAATTCAAAATTGATTTTTTTCATCCCCTTTAAACAATTGCAATGCTGCTTTTTTAGATCACATAATTAGATTAGTTCACATAAAGGTGTGCAACTCTATGATCGTAATATTTATGTTGGTGCCAGTGTTGTTATTTTTGTCTTGCTCGGGATCAATGAAACAAACCATAAAACGAGGTTTTTCAATTCAGATAAGTGGTCCTGAGATGTGTGGCAATGAAGTGTGAAGCTTTTCTAAATTTATTTCTTAGTTCAGGAGTTTACATGGAAGACACTGCTTCACCATACACAATGGTGTTGGGTGGATTGCTTTTTGAACTCTTCAATGGATGGTTGTGATCAATGTTGGTCAAAATTTATATAAAAGAAAAGTTAGATTAAGTGAACCTAGACATACATTTGCTTCAATTGATCAGCTTGGACCTATTTGGTAGATTAGTTAGCTAAATTTTATGATTAGGTAGCTAGTTTATTTTTATACTTCAAACTCGTTAAAAGATTTCTCTTATGATTAGGTAGTTAGTTTAGTTTTTAATATATAGAGCGACACTTATAATCATTTACTTCCTTTTTCAATATAGTTTTATATGAGTTTTCAAGAATTTTTCTTAGTATCAAGTTCTTAAGCTCACTTCTCATGTGAAATTTATCTTCATCTCTTTAATCTCTTTTTTCATACTACGTTGAAATAAAAAAAAAATTGTCTAGTTCAACACATGATTGATCCAAGGGCTTTAACCCTCACCCAAAATAAAAGACCTATTTTTAAATTTCAAAACAACAAACAGCTGTAAGAGAGAGACAAAACAAAATAAAAAGAAAGATGAATATTTTACAAAAATAATCCACTTTTTCAAGGAAATACCCAAAATACCCCTGATTTCAAAAATATTCCCAAATTACCCCATTTTTAGGAGGAGGCGCCAATTCAATTGGCGCCTCCTCTTAAATACTTGAATGGAGGCGCCAATTGGATTGGCTAGGGTAGGTTCCCTAGCCAATTGGGTTGGCGCCCCTGTGTAGTACTTAAATGGTATACATGGTAAATAAATTTGATATAGGACCAATTGATATTAATAAAATTTGTCGTTTACACGAAGAAACCTAATGGTGATGACCGGGATCACCTAACCGACCTTCAGTCCCACATCTTCTAGCTACCCTAACTCGTGGCCCTAACCCATGTTGATGATTCGGTACCGATGTTTAAGCATCTAAGGGGCCAGGAGCGTCACTTCCAACTACAGGAGAAGGCCCGTTGAGGTAGTCAGACAAGTCGGCATAGTCTTCAATATGCATCGATGGTGTACCGCCGTAGCTGAGCTCATGACCCATGCCAGAGAAGTTTGGTTATGGTTGACTCATTGATAGGCGACCAGGACGATTGAAGGGAGACATGGGTGTGAACGATGCGTCGAGGAAAGGTTGGAAAGGTTGTTGGGGTGTTTGATAGAGATAGGGTTGTTGGATGTTTTGGTTTTGTGAGGTTTGGGCTTCTTGGCTATGGTAGGAGGAGGGGCGAATGGTGTTGAATGATCGTTGGGTGTTCTGGCTTAGGCGACTTTGGTAGGGTGATGGGGTGGGTGCGAAGCGATGTTGAGTCTCAGGTTGATGGTCAATTCGTTGGTGGTGGTATGGGGTATGCTCTTGGTATTGGGGTTGGGTGTATGGTATAGTTTGGTTGTATGTTTGTGTGTTGGTTGAATAGAACATTTGACGGACAGGGGGTTATGTGTATCCGGTCTGACACTATTGTTGGGGGTTTGATGTTGAGGTGTCAGGTGTGTACGTCATCTGGCGTGGGTCGTACAAGTACATATCCTCGGCGATGAACTGAAAACCAACCGATCTGTACCAAGCCATATAAGTACGACTTGGTTTTTCTTCAGTTGGCATGACTGCGTCAGTTAACACGTGGCCATGACGGTGCTTCCATTTGTGACACTCCGATCTTGCGAAGCTTTGCCATGGATTGAAGTTCCATTGGTCATTAACTTTGCGCATATGCCATTCTCCTAGGCTAATTGGGGGATCTAGGATGTTTTGGGGCATACCGAACTGCAGCTTCACACGATCACTGTTGTGCATCTCCATAGTTGTGAACCGTATTATCGGTGTGCATGCAGTCCATACGGCCGCGTCTTCAGCATTGACCTGATGGTCATGATCCAAATTAAGGTATGGACGCCAAATGAACTGAAATGTGAAAGAAGATAGGATTATAATCTAGGTAGAAGAACTTAACAAAATATAACGAAATTATTAAGTTATTTTCCTTACGTTTGTCGGTCGAAGGTGATCCTACAGGTTGCGATACTGAGTAATACAGTGTCTTGGACATTTGTTGTAACTCATACCACGTGCAGACCATCTACACGAAAAAGTCAAAAAATATTAGTTAGAGATAATAATCTTTAAAGAAGTAAGTAAAGATATAGCAATTTAAACAACTTACTTTTGTGCATACGAAAATGTGAAAGGGTTGTTGTTGACGGGTGCTAGGGACGGTAGTCTTGACCAACCCTATGCTTGTAGCAAAACAGCACATCCAGAAAATGTAGATGTGTCTTTGTGTGAGTTTTTGCACAAGGAGCTATAGAGATAGGCTAGACAAGCAGATCCCCAACTGTAACTTCCTATTCTATCTATATGTCTAAGTAAAGGTAAATACATAATATGCATGCTAGAACCACTACCTTCGGGAAATAAAAACGAGCCAATTAACAGCATAATGTAACACCTAGTTTTTATTATTCGAGCATCTTCAGTAGAATGCTCATCTAAGTATAAACTATTATAGTACGACTTAAGGCGTGAAAGTAGTATACCTTGACTTCTTGTGTTATCATCTAACAAATCAGTCTTCAAGAGATCCATGCAAATTGAATTTGCATAGTTGGTTTTACCATTAACAACCTTACCTTCAATGGGCAGTCCCAAAAGCATGTAGACGTCTTCTAACGTCACGGTACACTCACCGGTTGGAAACCAAAATGTGTGTGTCTCTAGTCTCCATCTTTCGCATAAAGCTAGAATGAATTTGTTATCTACAGACCAAGACAAAATCTTGCTTATATGACCAAAACTGGCAAGTTCAACATAAGGTTGAATCATCGGGTCCATATGGACATATTCATGGACCCGAGTCTGGAACCTTGATACATCCTATAAAAGAAAGAACAAAAAACTTGACTAAGTTGGTATGTTAAAATAAAAGGGGGTTGGTAAAGATGAAAGATAAAAAGTTAACAAAAGAAAAAACTTACATATGTTGCGATGTTTGCAACCGTTCCACTATGTGATTCGCCCATTGTGAGGATAAACATTTTGTCGGGGGGTTGGTGTAGATGAAACTACAAGAAGTTGTTGCAGATGAAATTGTAGAAGAAGTATTGTAGAAGAAGTAGTGAGAGTGATGGTGTGGAAGAAGTGTTGATGGAGTGGATGTATTTATAGGCAAATGGATGGGAGCATGAAAAGTTGTGCCTGCATGGTGTCTCCAATTGAATTGGCGACCATGTACAACCTTTAAGAGGGGTCGCCATTCAAATTCACGCCTCCATAGGGACATGCATGCAAGACCTAGGTTTGATTGCTTGGTTTCGAGGTCTGAATGCATGCTTTGACAAGGTGTCTCCACTTGAATTGGCGCCCATGTGCAAGGAATGAGTGGGGGTGCCAATTCATTTGGAGTGTGTGTCTGCATGTCTGACACGTGGCTGTCCTCTCTCTTGCATGCTGAACATGTCACTTCTTAGTAGCTTGCATGGTTGACACATCATTTCGGAGTAGCTTGGATGTACGACATATCACTTCGGAGTAGCTTGCATGTGCGACACTTCACTCCTCTATTTAAGTGTTTTACTATCAACACCTAAAACACTTCACTCACATTCATCTACAGTAAGAAAATAGTTTTCATCTGCACAATGTCATCTTCATCATTATACAGTGTAAATGTTCACTGCAACGGTGAAACATACGAGTCTGAGCTATATGGTTTTTGTTTTCGAAACACTGATACCATTAGACTCAAGATCAAGAGAAATGCAACCTTCTTGCATTTGAAAAAAAGAATACAATCATGTATAGGAACGGATATTGTGTCAAAGATCACGTATCAAAATCCAATATTTTTTTAGAATAGTCAATGCAAGTTTTTCCCCCTTAAGGTACGAGACGATGAAGATGTTGAATACATGTTTGTTAGTCATGAACATTCAGGCTGCAACTATATTGAGTTGTACATTACTCTTCAACCATGTATACCATCTCAACAGTCTCAAATAACCAGTGAGGATGAATCTGGTGAATTTGATCCACAATGGTCAGATGACATCAACCCAGAAGCAGAAGCAGAAGTGGACGTCGTTTATGAAGAAGAAGAGGAGACCGAGATACAGGTTAATCACATGCTGAACAACGACATTGAAGATGATGATCAACCACCACCAATACCTCCTACTCATGTCTACAATCCACCTCAACATATGACAAATATGGATCTGCACGACGATGAAACATCCAATAGTGTTTTCTATAATCCGTATCTGAGATCAAAAGGCGAATTAAAGGTGGGAGACATGTTTCGTACCAAAGAAGAATGTGTTATGGCTATCAAAAAATTCCACATGAACAACTCTGCTGATTTTACAGTGAAACACACTGATTCTAAAAGGTATGTTATCGAATGTCGTAACATGCTTTGTAAGTTTCGTTTGGCAGCGTCTTACAAAAAGAAAAACGACTCTTGGGAGATCGCTTCAATAGACCCATCTCATAGTTGCATTGCAACTAACGTTGAACAAGATCACCACAAACTAAGTGCAGCGTTGACATGTCAAGATATTCTGCCGTTGGTTAATAAAGACCCATCCGTGAAGGTGAGTATAATTATATCCCATATCAGAACAACATATAATTATACTCCATCTTACAAGAAAGCCTGGATTGCAAGGACAAAGACTGTTGAACAAGTTTTCGGCAACTGGGAGGATTTATACAAGGAATTGCCACGGTTTTTATGGGCACTAAAAACATATGTCCCAGGAACTGTGGCAATTATGGAGACATTGCCAAAGATGATGCCAGACGGAACCTGTGCTACAGGTAATAGAATCTTTCACCGTCTCTTTTGGGCATTTGACCAGTGCATCAAAGGTTTCGCATTCTGCAAACCTATTATTCAAATTGATGGAACTTGGTTATACGGAAAATACAAGGGTACTCTGCTCATGGCGGTTGCACAAGACGGAAACAACAATGTCTTTCACATTGCCTTTGCTCTTGTTGAAGGTGAAACGACTGGTGGATGGGGTTTCTTTCTTCGACATCTCATAACGCATGTGGCTCCACAAGCCAATCTCTATTTGATTTCTGATAGACATGCTGCCATTGAGAGTGCCTATAACAACCATGACAACGGATGACATGATCCTCCTTCTACCCATGTCTATTGCATCCGACACATTGCACAAAACTTCATGCGTGCTATAAAAGATAAGAATCTTCGCAAAAAGGTGGTGAATGCTGGGTATGCTCTAACTCAGCCGTCATTTCAATATTATCGTGATGAAATTAGACTGTCTAATGAAGACACAGGGAGATGGCTAAATAACATACCAGTAGAGCAGTGGACAAGGGCATTTGACGGAGGTTGTCGATGGGGCCACATGACAATAAACCTTGTGGAATGCATGAATGGGGTATTCAAAGGAATTCGAAATCTACCGATAACCGCCTTGGTAAGATCGACCTATTATAGGTTGGCTTCTACGTTCGCAACCAGAGGTGAAAGATGGAGTGCGGTGTTAATGTCTGGGCAAGTATTTAGTGAGTGTTGCATGAAGGTCATGAAAGAGGAGAGCCTCAAAGCTAGCACACACGCTGTAACAGTCTTTGACCATCATAGGAAAAATTTCAGCGTCCAGGAAACAATGGATCACAACGAGGGGAGACCAAATTTAGTTTATGTTGTTAGACTAAACAGAAGTTGGTGCGATTGTGGAAAATTCCAGGCCTTCCGCATTCCTTGCTCCCATGTCATTGCAGCATGCACTTATACTCGTCAAGACGCTTACATCCATTTATCTGATGTGTACAAGACCGTCACCGTCATGAATGCATATAATCAAAGCTTCTCGGTGCTACCAATGGAGGAATATTGGCCTCCATATGAAGGTGATATAGTTTGGCACAACGACGAGATGTGTAGAAAGAAAAAAGGAAGGCCAAACAGCACACGTATCAGGACAGAGATGGATTCCGCAGATAAAATGATAAGATTATGTAGTATTTATCGTCAATCAGGACACAACAAGAACAACTGTCCCAATCGAGGAGCATCACCCGGGTCTTAAGTTTTTTGTAACATTGTATTTTTGTAACCTTTAATCATTATATATCATTAAGTTTTTGTTACAACGAGGTTCACAACAAACATCAGTACAAAATAAGCTATCTGAAAACAGAAATATTTCTAACTGATTACAACAATCAAATTGATGTCATCTCGACCGAACATAATTTCCCTAGCATCCTTATCAGTCTTCATTCGCACCCAACCAAAGATATTGTCGAGTCTCTCAATACTTCTAATTTTTTTCCCTTATGGTATTTTCCCATCTAACCAACGAACCAGCTCCCTCTTCAGTTGATCGAACGTAGTGATGTTCTAGAACAGCATCATCATCTGAGGTTTGTCTCTCGCATAAATCACCTTTCCGTATCGGCGACGAACACCAAACATGATTGCCAAATGATTAATTGAGATGTGGAACAATGACTCACACAACGCATCTATTTATAACACAAAAATTGCATTTTACACTGAGGCGACAATCCAATTGGCGCCTCCTCTCAAGGTATACACAGGGGCGCCAATCCAATTGGCTAGGGCACTTGTCCTAGCCAATCCAATTGGCGACTGCATTCAATTTTTAAGAGGAGTCGTCAATTCAATTGGCGACTCCTCCTAAAAGTGGGGTAGTCTGAGATTTTTTTTGAAACCAGAGATATTTTGGGAATTGAAAAATGGATTATTTTTGTAAAAAATTCAAGAAAGATTACTCAAGTAACAACCCACCATGTGTAAATATTAACTAAACATTTTAATTTAATAATTGTAGAAAACACATTTTTATAATATTTTTTAAGTACACTCCTTTCAATCATAAATATAAGCAAGTATTTTTTTATAAAAAATTTAGACTAATTTTTTATACATTTGTTATGGAAAACTCCTAAATATTTAATCGGACAATCTATTATATAATATTTTATTCTCTTGACATAAAATAATCATTTATAATTGTTAAAATTGACTCATAGATACTATGTGGTATAACCACATGAAAATAACAAAATCGTGTCTAGCATAAATAATCATTTATAGAATGTAAATGAATAAGAGAATGTGAAGTGAATAAAATGTTTCATTAGGACTATGGATCATTTTAAAACCAAATAAAATCAAACTGAATATATTCAATTTGGTTCTTAAAACCACTCTAATAAACTGTATTTTTTTTAAAAAGGTGTGTAATGTAATTTTTTCTTCTTATTTTATCGTAATTAACTTGTGATATTTTTCTCATTCAACTATTATATTTTTAATATTAAAATCACTCTAATAAAATATATATTTTTTTAAAATATTTGTAATGTAATTTTTTTCTTCTTATTTTTTCGTAATTAACGTGTGGTATTTTTCTCATTCAATTATTATATTTTTAATATTAATCTATGTTATTTTAATTTCGTGGATAGCTAGTTGGTTACACTATTTTAAATATTTTTTATTTATGAATAAAATTTGATTGTTTGAACTTATGTCTTGAATCAAATAAGTCTTATTTAAAAATACTTTTTTTTTGATAAAGAAAGGTTCTTACCAACTAGAAAATCACTTTTTGACACCTCGAAATTTAGTATCAATTTGATAAATTTATTTTTAAGATTAATCTCTTAACTAAAATACACATTTTTATCCTAAAACCTATTCATTCAAAACTAATGCACATTAAATAAGTTTAGATAATAAATGTTTTATTATATCATAATGAAAAACCAAATAAAACCAAACTGAATGTGATTCAATCTGGTTTTTAAAATCACTTTAATAAAACTGATTTCTTTTTTAAAAATGGATTTTTATTTGGTTCAGTTTGATTAATTTATGATATTTTTCTCATTCAACCATTATACTTTAATATCAATATATGTTATTTTAATTTCGTGGATAATTAGTTGGTTACACTATTTTAAATATTTTTTCATTTAAGGGATAAAGTTTGATTGTTTAAACTTATGTCTTAAATCAAATTATTTGAAAATATTATTTTTAGATAAAGAAAATTTCTTACCAATTAGAGAACCATTTTTTAGAAAACTCTAAATTGAGTATCAATTGGGAAATTTATTTTTAATATTAAATCTTTCCACTCTCTATTTGACATTTTTATCATAAAACCTACTCAGTCAAAACGAATGCATTTTTTTTTCTAATGCACTTTTTTTTTTCTATTCTATTCTATAAAATAAGTTTAGATAATAAATATTTTATTATATTATAATGAGAAATACCAAAGATCCGAAAAGATCTAATATAATATCCATAATAGAATACCACTCAATATTCTAACATCAAGATATTAATAAAGTCTCACTTAAATCTTTCTCCATCCTCTCAAATGAAACATTAGTAACTAATTATTATTTTTATATAATAAATAATAATTAATAATTTAAAAGTGACTTACTATTGTATATTATTTATGGAAGGATGAGTAAAATTAGGTCATTCATAAAATAAAGTATATATATATATATATATATATATATATATATATATATATATATATATATATATATATATATATATATATATATATATATATATATATATATATGAGACAAACAAATTTAGATATCCAATAATTAATTTAATTATTTCTATGAATACACGTTTATTATTTGGATCACAAATAAACCTAATGTTATATTTTTATGAAATGTTACATTTTTATGTAATGTTATATTTTCATGTGTCTACTTTTCTATTATCTCAATTTTAATATTTACAAAAATTTAAAAGAGAAAGTGGAGTACAAGTTAGGTGTTTTCATGGAAACATTAAAATTGGAGAGTATATTTCGGTTGTGAATTAAGTTGAAGCTTTTAATATTTTTGTTAGCTTTTAAACGCTAGTTGAAGTTTTTTAAACGCCGGTGGTATTTTTGTTAAGCTTTTAAACATTAGTACCGAAACTTGTTATGAATTGAAAGGTAATATTGGTTAATTTGTCTGACTTTGGTTGGATCTATTCACATGCCATGCAAATGATTAATTTTTATTTTTTTTTTATAATTGCTGGACTTTGAACCAATCTTGTGTTCATAAAATATACTCCCTCCGATCTTATTTATAAGCTAAAGCCTTTTAAATTTTTTGGCCTTAAATATGAATAAATATCAATAAATTTATGCTCATTTAATGCTTTTATTTCAAAACTATTCATGCATTAAGGGTCTATTAGTAATTGAGTTATTTTTTTTACATAAAAAAATACACTTAACTATTATTTTTAATAAACATGAAAATTATCTCTTTTTTTTATGAATCAGATCGGAGATCGGAGTAGTAGCTCATTTATCACTCATCAACGACTTTCTACTGTTATGACGCAAAAACATTATTATATTATTGTTGTATTCTCTAAAATTAATCATCAGAGAAAACATTATCATATGGTTGTTGTATTCTCTGAAAATAATCATCGGAGAAAGACAAAAAAATATAAGCACACATAAATGGATTTTCTAAATTCTAGAGTCATGTAATTGACTCATTGATAGGCAAAATAACGTTATTATTGAGTTATTATTCAGATTTCACTCCTAATGTAATATTCCGCGATAATAAAAAAAAATAGCTTTTATAATTCATAATTCTAACTATAACTATAACTATAAATATATATATATATATATATATATATATATATATATATATATATATATATATATATATATATATATATATATATATATATATATATATATATATATATATATATATATATATATATAAAACAACTTGTCAAGTTCTAAACTTCCGGTCAAGGAATTTAGAAACTAAATCAAACTGTTTGGTTGAATTTGTCATTTATGCCTTGCAGTACATTCCATTTCACGTGTTGTACTTCTAGTTATTTGATATGGTATTGTAACTAATGATCATGGTGTTTATCGAAAAATATATTCTTATTGAAGTTGTAGATGAAAAAATGGAGTTTGAAAGGGATCGGAAATGGGAGAAATGTATGTTGAAAATGAAAAATGGAGGAAGAAGATGGAGGTTGGAGATAATAAAATGGAGGATGAAGATGAAAAAATGGAGGTTGGAGATCCAAGTTGGAGGTTGGAGTTGTGAAAGAAATGGATGATTGAGATGAAAAATAAAGTTTGGAGATGAGAAAAAATGGAGTTTGAAGTTGAGGTAGAAGACTAAAACTAAATGGATATTAACATCAAAAAAAATTCATGCAATTGATTGAAGTTAATTATTGAAGTCTATTAATAATTATTGAATTTTTATAAAAATTTATAGAAGTTATCTATTCAATAAAATTTTTAATCCAAGAGTTAAATGGATAAAATACTTATATATGTACCGTTACTTCTAAAATAAGTTAATTTCTCTTTTAAATATATATTTTTTAATATAAAATATGAATAACATATAAAAGTAAATAAATAGTGATAATTTATCAACAAGTGATTATAGATACAATTGTGCTGCCTTAAAATTTTTAATCAAGTGTCATATGAGTAGTTTCATACATTTAGTCGGGTGAAAGAAAAAAATAGTACACTCACTCTTATTGAGTTATTATATGGTGCAAGACTTTGCATAGTTTTATTAAAAAAAACTACAAGGAACAGAATAATTATAAGGACATATCACACGTCAATATATTAGTATATACTTGGATATAATTGAAATAGTAGTGAGGGCACTTGAAAAAGGTTGTTTATCCTTATTGAAACTAATGGCACTGATAGTACTTAAAATTATGAAATATTGTAAGGAATAAGAGACTAGGGTTTTGATTCTTTCCATGTTTAAAAATGATAGGTTCAAATATCAAATTTATCACATATAATTCGACTTTATCAATGCTAAACTGAAAACTAAAACCTCAATAGTAATTCCAACAAAATTGGATATAAGGTTGCTCTTAGAATGGGAGGCAATAGCTTGGATATAAGGTTGCTCTTAGAACCGGTCTTCGCGTGCGACTGGTATCTCTTGACAACATCCTATTTAAACACCATCATTATTTTGGATAATATTTTAATATAATATATTTATAGCATTTTAGTTATTTTGCAAACGTTTATACTATTATGAATTTTTCTTTTTTAGATTAATTTTAAAAGTAAAATTCGTCAGACAAAATTGAAGGGCAGTATGACGCCTAAGATAATATATATTAGTCCACATCACATGGCTAATCTTAAAGATGAATCATCTGTTGGCAGATGTTATTGTCATAATACGACATCCAGTATGTCACACAAAAGACCATCAAAGACAGTGTGTTGGCAGATCATCTTGTCCACATACCATTGAAGATTATCAACCGATAAAATTTGATTTCAGAGACGAGGATATCATGGTCGTAAATGGTGAAGAAGGACCCGAACCAGGGGAGCAATGAACTCTTATGTTTGGTGGTGTCTCCAATGATGTAGGTGATCAGTCACCATTTGTGTTATAGTTATTATCATTTTAACAGGTGAAAGTAGGCGAGTTATTTGTATTTTTCATATAGTTTGAGTGGTTTATATATCAGTTTCTTTAATTTCGTATTTATCTATGTTTTAATCATTTTTGGTATTTTAGATCTTTTTGGGAAGGTTAACGTTTTTTTTAGGTCGGAGGAAGTCAATGATATGGTCGGAAAAAGAACACGGAGAATTTTTAGAAAAATTGAGAAAATCTATTTTTGAGCATGTTTTACATCATGATAGACGTGTGATATTTTGATCATAACTAGAGCGTCGTAACTCAGAATGACGTGGGACCGATAGAAAATGAAATCCAACATTCAGGGCTACAACTTTCATAAAGACACCAAAGGGTAATTCAAAATTTTCTGCCCATTCATGTATCAACTTGCTCATACGCGTATGAGGGTCCAGAATCGCAAAAAAAAATCCCAGTTTAACGTATTTAAGGCCATAAAGTGATGTTTTTTAGGTTTATACTTGATTTTTTACGGTAAAACACGAATTATGAGTTTGAGAACACACTGGAAGCAAGTTGGAGCTTAATCTTTAAGAATTTTCACCATTGAAGACCTCTTCATCTTGATTCTTTGTAATGTTTCTTTTCATTAGTATGAGTAGCTAAGCATCGTAGTGTTAGGGGTAGGTACACGAGATTGATTTTGTTGATAATTTTGATTTGAACCTTGTATTAAATTATATTTTATTTTCTAATAGATTTATTTCTTTTCTGAGTTTAATATTTTATCTCTCTGACACATTGAGGATGATTTACGGTTATTTGTTAGGCAAGACTGTCAATAATAACGCTTGATGGAAATATTCTATCTTAGATATCACCTAGGACTAAGGGTACCATTTAGAAACCAATATTCTTTGATAGACTAAAGTGTATATTCTTGACAATTGAATGCTTAAATTCATCTATAATTCACTATGGATATGTGAGTTAATTTGAATGTTTAAATATTTACTCACTAAGGACTTAGGAGTAGATACACTTGAGAATGGTAATCTGTGAAGATAAAGTAAGTTGATACAAGGTCAAGTTAGAATTTGAGAATAAAAGAAGAATGTGTGAAAGAAGAAGAAAAATGTATAATATTAGATGAAAAAGATGCATTAACAATAAAAGAATTTGAGGTAAATAAGAAATATGGGGAATGAGAAAGAAGGCAACTTGAAGATGATCTAGTTATGGATAAAAATCCAAATTTAATAATTTATGAAGATGTAAATATCCAACAAGAAAATCTTCAATAAAAGAGTATCCCTAAAAACTATTTTAACAAGGAAGATGAAAGACAAGAAATTGACAAAGTATTGGATGTCATTTATGTCTTGTTCACTAAAGTCAAACTGAAAATGATTTAGAAGCAACATCATCAATATCTGAAGTTCATGAGATTTCTACCAAACAAAAGAAAGAAAAAATATGATGTGTTACTTTTGTCATATATGTCACCCTAACATGGAATGAAGCATCAAACTAATGATGGTAAACGAGCGCTTCTTGGGAGGCAGCCCAAGGGAGGTATTTGTAATTTTTTAATAGTCTTTAATTTTATATTAATATTTTAGTTTTATTTGCTTTCAGTTGATTTATTTTCTAGTTATTTACTTTCATCTAGTAATATGACAATTATAACTTTAGTGATTGTGTGAAAAAGTACCCAAATTAAATGCATGTGTGTCCTATGTACATATTAACTCGCCAAAATATTTTTTTATATACTTCTAAATAATCTGATCAGTTTAATTGAGTTAGACTGAAGGTTGAGCAGATTTATTACAACTGGTTGAGAAGTGATGCGTTGGAAAACTTGGTGTTCGCAAGTGTACGAACGCGTCAGAGTAATATAAAAGATTATCGAACCACAAAGACCAAGTGTCAATCTATCGTTATCTGTCGTTATGGTGTTTATCAAAGGCAATCAAAATAAGTATTTTTGTAGTGTGCAATAAAAAGTAAAGTATTGAAATAGAATATAATTAATAAAGATAGGGTCGAATGTAATTCACGTAATCAATTGATAATCCAAGTACTTGCTAATAGAACTACTTATGGACAATGTTTCCTACTTTGAAAAGAACTAATTTAACAGGAACTGTCGCTTTCACGTATTCAGAACCGAGTTGTACTCCCTAATCAAACCCTCTTATTGTCACTTATAAAAAGGCGCGCATTGCGTTAGAGTAGTAAACCTATTTTTAAGAAATATAGTATCTTGACTAAGTTGAAAAGTATTATAACTTGGATTTCTTAATCAAAAGAGGTTCTTACGAACCAGACTCTAAACTTATAAACGCGTCCGAAAATAGTTTTAAAATCTCTTTTCTTCTTAATGTTAAAAACTCCTAATGAACTAAACAAAGCGCTTCCGCTGTTTTTGAAATAGTTAAAAACAATTAAGTTTAAAAAGACGTTGGACGGCTTTCGATCTTACCCAATGGAATTGAAGTGCGAGAAAACTTAATTTGAAAGTTAAAATAGCCCTTTAAGTGTTTCTACGAACAATTGTACGGATTACTGGTTTAATTACGATCCTTACATTCTAACCTTATAAATTTAGTTAGACATGGTAAAATAAAAGTGCATTAAAATAAATAAAAATAGTGCGAGTGCGGAAAGTAAATAATTTAAAGCGAGTGCGGAAAATAAATGAAAGTAAAGCGAGTGCGGAAAATAAATAATTTAAAGCGAGTGCGAGGAAATAAATAAAAGTAAAGCGAGTGCGGGAAATAAATAAAGTAAAGCGAGTGCGGGAAATAAATAAAGTAAAGGCGAGTGCGGGAAATAAATAAAGTAAAGCGAGTGCGGGAAATAAATAAAGTAAAGGCGAGTAATAAAAACCTGCTCCAATCGGAGGGCTGAGTAAATTGCAATGCGGAAAAGAAAATGGCGGCAGGATTAACTTCCTTCCAAAGTGCTCCAAACTCGAGTACAGACTCTATCACAGACTCAATTACACAATTGTGGTAACACTCCAATGCGAAGCGATTACCACTTTATAAAACTGAATATATGCCTAAGTGAAACAAAGTTGCTTCTGATGTCGCCTTGTTCCAACGTTCGGATCTTCGTCTGCTCTAAGTTTGGGTGATTGTAAAACTGAATTCGCGTTTCTATTTATAGGCAAATAAAAAAGATGGAATTGACTTGGATGCCCTTCAACTTGAAAATAGAGGAAACCGTTTTCCTCTTGTGGCGCCCGCCACAAGGCCATGGCGCCCGCCACAAGCACAAAGTGGGGCGTCTTAGTGGAGGTGGTGGGAAAACGTGGGAGTTGATGGAAGTTTGAATTGGACACGTCATGGCTTGGACTGTGGCGCCCGCCATTGGGTAGGCCATAAGAGCAAAATGCTGATTTTTAGGGTTTTTGGCTCTTTTTCGCTCCTTTTCTCGATCGGGGCTCCTATTAAGGTAAAAACCTGAAAACAAAGGAAAACACAGTAATAACACAACAAAATGACAATAAAACAACTAGAATGCATGTGAAATCGGAGTGGAAAATACGTAAATTTTAGTGTGATCAAGAAGCTACATCGAGCAAGAGGTACTGCGGAGGTTGTCAGCTCTACCCAACATGGTAAGAGCAGAAAAAGCCAAACACAATGTACATCATAAGAGAGCATTCATGTATGTCTTTATCATTCAGAATTGCATACGTTCTTTTCTGATTTCGGTTGCATGACTACACACACTAAGGCACGTTTTTGATATTACCCCTGAGCCTTTCTAGACATCTTTTTTTATTATTAACCATTGTTAACTCCATTTGAGCTTTTATCCACTGGTTTATTTTTAAAACCACATCATATTAACCCATGGCCCAAAAACTTCCCCACCATGTTCAGAATATTTATGTGAGTTATCAGATCTATGTTCATTCTAAGTTTGGGGTTACTATTGGGATATCAACCATTAAGTTTGGGGTAGCTGTGCAGTGTTAGTACAAATTAGGGCACCTGATGATTGAAAAACAAAAGAAGAGAAGAAAAACAAAAGATGAAAATTTGAAAAATAAAATTGAAAATAAAATAAAATAAAAATAATCATCAGAGAACTCAAAAGAAGGAGAAGTCAGCGGGTATTGAAAATAAAGACAAATCCAAAAGTTGAATCATCGATATCAGTTGATTCTAAAGGACGAGTGCAAGAAATAATCCAACATTAATCCATCAGAATAAGTAGAGTGAAGATAACGATTATATTGACTCTAAACCTTAGCCTACTTTTCCAAAATTATCCCACATTAACCCTAGTCCCGTTACAACCATATAGACTTCAAAGAGTGTGTTTATCGTGCCCCTTGACATCAAAAGAGAATTTATTCAAATCTATGGTGTGATATTGTGTACTATGAATTTTATGTGTAAAACACATTAACACTCGAGAGATTTGGTAAGAGTGTGAATTAAGCTGACAAGTGAAGCAGTACTTTCAATGAAGGTGTGGCCAAACAATCGACCTCACTAATCCAACAAAAACCGAAGGTAGCAACAAATGAGAGCCATAGAAGATCTTAGAGGTATTATGGTACGTGAAAAGTTTTCCTTTTATTTGGGGATGACATGAGTTCTTTGTTCTTAAAGCTGATTGAGGACAAGAAAGAAGCTAAGTTTGGGTTGTGATCAATCACCATTTGTGGTATAGTTATTATAATTTTAGCAAGTGAAAGTAGACAAGTTATTTCCATTTTTCATATAGTTTGAGTGATTTATATGTCAGTTTCTTTAATTTCGTATTTATCTATGTTTTAATCATTCCTGATATTTTTTTATCTTTTTGGGAAGGTTAACATGTTTTGTAGGCATGAGGAAGTCATAATATGGTCAGAAAAGGAACACGGGGAATTTTTAGAAAAATAGGGAAAATCTATTTTTCAGCATGTTTTACATCATGATAGGCGTGTGGTATTTTGAACGTAACTAAAGCGTCTTAACTCAGAATAACGTGGTACTGGTAGCAAATGAAAGCTAACATCCAGGGCTACAACTTTCATGAAGATACCAAAGGCTAATTTGGAATTTTCTTCCATACGCGTATCAACTTTCTCATACGCGTATGGGGGCCTAGAATCGCAAAAAAAAACGGTTTGGTGTATTTTAAGCCAGGAAGTGATTTTTTGTGGTTTATACTTGATTTTTGACGGAAAAATACGAATTAGGAGTGGGAGAACACATTGGAAGCAAGTTGGAGCTTAATCTTTAAGGATTTTCACCATTGAAGACCTTTTCATCTTGATTCTTTATAATGTTTCTTTTCATTAGTATGTGTAGCTAAGCACCATAGTGCTAGGGATGGGTACCTGAGATTGATTTCATTGATAATTTTGATTTGAACCTTGTATTAAATTATCTTTTATTTTCTAATAAATTTATTTCTTTTCTGATTTTAATGCTTTCTCTCTCTGACAAATTGGGGATGATTTACGGTTATTTGTTAGGCAGGACTCGCAACAATAACGCTTGATGGAAATATTCTATCTTAGATATCATCTAGGACTAGGGATACCAATTACAAACCAATATGATTTGATAGACTAAAGTATATGTTCTTGATAATTGAATGTTTGAATTCATCTATAATTCACTATGAACATGTGAGTTAATTTCAATGTTTAAAGTTTACCCACTAAGGACTCAGGAGTAGATACACTTGAGAACGGTAATCTGTGAAGATAAAGTAAGTTGATACAAGGTCAAGTTAGACTTATTAACGAGTTTATGATCAAACCCTAATTCCTAGCACTCTTTACTCATATTGTTTTCTACTCTATTTTAATTTTGATGTTATTTAATCTTGTTCACTAGAAACCTAATTCAAAACCCAAGATTACTTTTGTTCAACTAAAGGTAAAACGGGAACCCTATATTGTCAAGTAACCCTTGAGATTGATACTTGAGATTTCCCATTATTACTATATCGGCATATTACTATACTTGCTAATTTACCGATCAAGTTTTTGTTGTCGTTGTTGGGGATTTCTGAAGATTATAGAGTTTAAATTTTTATTTTTAGTGGAAATTTTGTTGCTTTGCAATAAAATTTTAGTTTAATTTGAAATTTATTTTATTATTAAAAAACGAAAACAAAAAAAGTATGGTTGTTGTTGCTTCATGAATTCTTCTATACTTTGTGACTAATAATGTGTCTGAGTTTTGTAGTCATGAATTATTTTTTTACATTGACACATGTATCTCCTGCATGTTGGTCGCCTGATTCGGGAATCACTTTGGAAGAGACGACTAAAACTTTTAAAGAATATAAGAGGGACGTAAGAATTCTTATGAATGAATTTTAGGAAGCTAACTTTTATCCATATAAGTTTATTTGGTGAGAGTTAAGGTTGGAAGAAGAATGTCTGAAAGAAGAAGAAAAATGCATGACATCAGATGTAAAAGATGCATTATGAATAGAAGAATTTGAGGTAAACAAGAATTATGGGGAAGGATAAAGAAGGAAACTTTAAGATGATCTAGTTCTAGATGAATATCCAAATTTAGCAATTTATGAAGATGTAGACATCCAACAAGAAAATATTTAACAAAAGAATATCCCTAACAAATATTTTAATAAGGCAGATGAAAGACAAGAAATTAACAAAGTATTGGATGTCATCTATGCCTTGTTCACTAAAATCAAACTGAAAATGATTTGGAAGCAACATCATGAATATCTGAAGTTCATGGGACAAGCGAATGTTCTTCCTAAATGGAGACATGTTTTACAAGAGGAATTATGACATAGTTTTGCTCAGATGCATGGATAGACACGAAGCATACATGCTCATCAAGTAAATCTATGTAGGATCCTTTGGGACCCATGCCAAAGGACACACTATGGCTAAAAAGATCCTAAGGGAAGGTTATTACTGGTTGTTCATGGAAACTGATTGTTTCCATTATGCCAAAACATGCCATCAATGCTAGATTAATGCATACGAGGTGCACGTTCCACCAACACCTTTGTACGTCCTAACAGCACAATGGTCATTCTCCATGTGGAGAATAGGCATGATCGGGCTCATCGAATCGAAAGCTTCAAATGGATACATATTCATACTGGTTTCTATAGACTATTTCACCAAGTGGGTCTAAGTTTAGTCTTACGCCAATGTAACAAACCAAGTGGTTATCCGCTTTATCAAAAAAAGACATAATACACCGTTACGGGATTCCCAACGAAATCATGACTGATAATGGGTTAAATCTAAACAAAAAAAATGATGAAAGAGTTGTGTGAAAGCTTCAAAATCGAACACCACAACTCGTCACCATACCAGCACAAGATGAACGGCAAAGTAGAAGCAGCGAACAAAAACATTAAGAAAAATGCAGAAAATGGAGATAACTTAAAAGGATTGACATGAAATGCTTCCTTTTGTGCTACACGGCTATCGAACATCAGTCTGCATGTTAATAGGGGAAACCCCCTTCTCTCTGGTATATGCCATGGAAGCAGTACTTTCTATTGAAGTTGAAATCCACTCACTGAGAGCCTTAATGGGGGCTAAGTTAGAAGAGGCAGAATGGGTCCAAACAAGGTTCGACCAGCTCAACCTTATAGAGGAGAAGCGCATGATAGCACTATGTCATGGTCAACTATACCAAATGTGTATCAAGAAGGCATGCAACAAGAAAGTCCACCCTCGAGAATTCCAAGAAGATGACCTAGTATTGAAGAAGATCTTATCGATTCCCAAGGATTCACATGGAAAGTGGATACAAACTACGAAGGTCTATACGTTATGAAGAAAGCCTTTTCTGGAGGAGCTCTAATTCTCACAAATATGAATAGCTAAGAGTTCCCACTTCCAATGGATTCGAGCACAGAGGAAATATACTTTGCCTAAAAAATAGGAATACAAAGCATGTTAAGTCAAAAACCCGCAAGGGTGACTTAGGGAGTATCATGGTAGACAAAAAATGATATAATAGTCCAAGAAAAGTTAGGGATAAAAACAAAAGAATGTAACCCGCTAAGTCAAAAACCTAAAAATGTGACTTAGAAAAAAAAAGGGTATCCCGGTGGACTGAAGACCCGAAAGGGCGCTCCAGGCAAAAATTAGGGATTTTTTCCAAAGGCAAGAGACTGCAGCTCCTAAACCAACACTTACGATGGAAAACTCAAGACGAGAAGAATCAACCCAACCACTCTCTTTAGAAGTAAAATGTTGCGTTCTTCGAAGGCATAAGGAATATAGCAGTGTTGTAATTTTATGGAAACTCAAAACAGCTCGCATTGCCATTTTACTTCTCATTATCTATGCAATTACCTCTTATAGGAATTGCATCCTTATGTATTATCACCCATTTACTGGTCAAAACTTCATTGAATAAAGATGATCTCATCATCAATACTTTCTCAATTATTTTTGTTATTTCTGCTTGTTTGAAAAATGTTAACCATTTTTATAAACATTGCATTAAAATTTTGGGGGAAAAATAAAAAGCATTAAAAAGAACAGTAAATTGTTTTAAGTATGAAAGTTATGAAGGGAGATCAACAATTCCCAACGATGTGCTTGATGAACGAAGACATAAAATCATCTACAGGTCATCATTGCCTAATCAACACCAAAACTGGTGTTCTCCCATGAACAAACATACAGCTTTCCAACAACGGATCAAACTTAGGGCACCAAGAGTGCCCATGGCTGCCTTTAGATCACAACATCATCAATATTCGGAGTATCCGAAAGTCAAACCCTTTCCACCTACCTAAAGTCCAGTCTTTATTGGCAACCAGAGAAAATCCTGAAAATCCAATAAACCAAAGTCCAATTTTCATTGGCATATCCCAAAACCAAAGTCCAATTTTCATTGGCAACACTTTCAAAACCTGGTGTTTATCGGTTACCTACAACCCAATTTTTTTCAATAAAACACAATGCAAACGCCATTGGTACTCAAAGTCAAATTTTCATTGGCACATCAAACACCAATTGACATTGGTATTTTGTAACCCAAATTTTATTGACCTTTTTGACAAAGGAACACCAAGCCTTACAAAAGTCCAATCATCCATTAGCACACCTACATGCATCAATCATAGTGTTTCAAGTATCAGTTCATGTGTATCGTATCTATTGAGGTGGAGCATTACGCCATACAATCTAAACATGCATACATAGCATTAGCCAGGCGAGTGGTATTGCTCTGAGTAAGTGTTTACCCCTACATGTTTTCTCATTGTGTATCCACAGTGAGTCTGCTAAATTTTCTCCATAAGCAGAGGTTACCATATAAAGTATCCTTTAGAGATTTTCCACTGCAGAGTTTTCCCCATTAAATATTTTTTCTAGGGATTCTATTTTGGAATATTTCCCCAACTGGCGATTGTCTTATGCGATACCAATCAACCTGCAATAGGGTTATCATCTTATCTATTGGTAATTTGAGTGTCCCTTCTGCTGATTATCAGAAAGCCTCAATTGTCTTCTGTGGAGTGTTGTTCTGTTAATTCTCAGAGTAAATCCCATTTTTTGCTTGATCATTTGAGTGTATACTATGTTAAGTTTCAGAGAGTCTCAATCTTATCTTGTTGAGCATCTTATCTGTTAATTCTCAGGGAGCCTTAATTGTCTTATGTGGAGTGTTGTTTTGTTAATTCTTAAAATATCTCTCAGTTGTCACTTAACCATTTAAGTTTCTGCACTGTTAAGTCTTAAGTCTCAAGGAATCTTTCGATGCTGGTAGCTGAAAGTTTGCTCCGTTAATTCTAGGAGAATACTTCAAACGAATTCTAGTTGCACGTTTTTTTTGTTTGGTAAAATTCAAAATTTACAAAAAAAATATTTCGATACTCGCTAGCTGAAAGTCTTCTCGATTAGCTCTTGGGGAACCTTTTAAATGATGATTATTTGAAAGTTAACTTTGTTAAGTCTTAGAGGATATTTCAATAATTGTTAGTTGAAGGATGTCTTTGCTAATTCTCAGAGAACCTTTCAATGATTGCTAGTTGAATGTTTTCTTTTTTAAGTCTCAAGGAATCCTTCGTCGTTTTGTTTTGTCTTTTCCATATTTCTTTATGTTTCATTGTGCATTTATCTTCCAATTGTTGTAAGAAGTTGTTGTAATTGATAAAATATTGAAAAATAGGGGGTTTGGGTTTATTTTGGGGAAAGCTTGATCATGGCTTATGGTTGTTATATTGGATAATTAGTTACTTGATTCGTAATCAGGGCGAAAAATTAAGAGGGGTTTGTGTTGTGAGGTTTTAGATTTGACAAGTTTTTGTTAAAATCTAGGTTGGTAATGGAAATGTTCTTCATAATATTCATACTTTGTTCATCATTCCACATTGTTTGATTCATGAGAGAGGTGGAAATAAATGAGAATGTGTTAGAAAGAGAGAGAAAGTGGATGGATGAGAAAGAAAGGAAAGAAAGAGAGTCAAATAGGTTGATTCAATCTGGAGCATTAGATTTGCAAGGCCCAAAGGAATTTAACCACTTTCCTCTGGCCTTGAAACACCTTTTGGGCTTGCTTTCTGCGCCCCATTTCCATTATTTCTTTTACTTTTTTTTTTATTTTCTCTTTTTTGTTCGGTGGGCCTTTTAGCCCTACTCTTTTGCTTTTTTTTCTTCTCATGCATCCCTATTTTCTACAAACTGCACCCTCTCCCATTTTATTCTTTTTTATTTTATTTTATTTTATTAACTATTTGTACTTAATTAAATAAATAAATTATAAATAAAATTAACATTTCATAAATCAAATTAAAACCTTGATCAAAATCATGTGGTTTTCAAAACTCTATCACTCATTGCCATTAAATCAAAACCTTTCGATCAATTTCAAACTAACATAAATTAAACAATTGATCTTATCAAGTTCATTTTCAAATCAAATCAAAGACACTTAATCATTTCAAACATTTTTTCATAAATTGGAATAAAAAAGGAATAGTTTAGTGTATACCACTTTTTCCCTGAATATTTGGATACGAGTCGTATAACTCGACCATTTGAGTATTCGTCATCCACTTAAAACTTAATAACCTAATCTAATTCAAGTGTGTTTCACCTTTGAAGACTCTTAACTAGTTTCATACCAAACCTATTTTACAATCAAAATCTTGAAGCAATCTCTATTTCACAAACAAATTGGACGAAAAAGGAAAAAATTTATTGTATACCTCTTTCTTCCCTGAGTTGTATAGCTTGACCATTCAAGTATTCGTCTTTCACTCAAAATACAATACTTAACCGAGTTTAGTTCACCCTTAGATGGACGAAAAAGGACTAGTTTCATGTATATCACTCTTTTTCCCAAGTATTTGGGTACGAGCCGTATAACTTAACCATTCGGATGCTTGTCTTCTGTTAAATGATTATGGCTTAACTTGTCTCACAAATTTCATAATAAATTTGGATGAAAAAGGAATATTTTGGTGTATGCCTCTTTCCTCCCAGAGTAATTGAATACGAGTCGTATAGCTCAACCATCTGAGTACTCATTATCCTCCTAAAAACATACTTAACCAAACAAACTTATATTTTCTCACCCCCATGCCACCCAAAAATGATTCACAAATGAACAATATTTTATCCATTCTACCGCATTACAAACATATGCTTAAGCCTTTCATACGCGAGCATACAAGCAATGCTTAACCACTATAATGCGACCTAGACATCATTCAATAAAACTAACAAACAAATATATGGTTTTTTATCAAGAACTATGTAGATTTGAGATCCCCATTGCACCTGGGGATACGTAGGAAAGATATTAAATGTCTCATCAAGCACTATACCAAAAACCCCTAAAAATATACTTTGTCTTTCCCAGAACTACGTAGCTTTGATTCCCTATTGTACATAAGAATATATAGGAGCAAGACTCGCAATCTTGTCAAACACCCTAATAAAAAACCTATTTTACGTACTTTTCTTTTCCCTTTTCAATTTTTAATGATTAGAAGAAAACAAATGATAAAAGTTAGCATTATACTCATAAATCTAACTAAATGGTTCTAGTTGAGTACAACGAATGTGAGGGGTGCTAATACCTTTCCCTCGCATAACCGACTTTCAAACTAGAATTTGGTTGCGACGATCATTTCCTTTTTTATTTTAAGGGTTTTATCGATATACCTGCTTTCCTCTTGGAATAAATAAACTTCAGTGGCGACTCTTTTATCATCTCGAGCATGCAAACGTCTGTGGTCATTTTCCGCTTCGCCACAGTAGCTAGTATGACTTAGCCTATAATAAAGTAGGAGGTCCAAGCAAGCCTTAATGGTGCGCTTAGTGAGCCTACCTTCCCCAATTATATAAATAGGGGTGTCAAGCCTTCATTAAATATATTCAATCATTTTTTAATTCAGTTCAATTTCATAAGATATTGTCACATTAAGTGGAATTCAAGGTGGTTCCTTAGCGAGGCTAGGTTCTTACCGCAAATGACAATATGAGAGAGTAGGAGAGGAAGATAGAGGGTAGAAGCACTATATGAGAAATCTTCCACTAATGTTTTTCAACTTTCTTCTTGTAGGGTTTGATTATACAACTATGATAAGTAAGTGTGGCTAATTTTCTCTTTTGTTAGGGTTAGATGCAATTGTTATGTTACTTATATTTTTATTTCGACCATGGAGTTCTATGTAATTCCTCTCAAGTTTTAATATTGATAAATTCTTCGTTCTTAATGCTTGTTTTGGATTAGCTACCTAAAACATGTTTCCATGGTATGACTTGATATTCGAAAGTTACTAGTCATTACAAGATCCAAATATATCATCTATTGGATGCTAAAGTCTAGACAAGTATTTAGATTTGATATCTGCACAAATAATTATATTGATGAAATGGAAAGCTAATATCAGTGTTCACTATTGAAACTTAATGTTGACATATTAGTTAATAGGTTAAGAGATTGTTTATTACATAATACTACTAATATTACGTCATTGACTGAAACATTAGATGCGATGAGAGAAACATATGGTAATATTAATAACTTATTAGAATTTTATAATACTGAAAAGGGGTGCTACATAAGAACATGTCAATAAAGTCTAACCCCAATAAATTTTTTTCAATGTTGAAACACCGAACATTTATTTTCTATTATTCTACTTTTCAAGTATTCACCATCCATAAATCTTCTGATAAACCAAACATAAATTATATATATAAACTAATGAACAATATTTGAAATACAACTAGTCTTTGTAGAGACGATAAAACTACATTTGATATTTGCATTGCAGTAATTTGTTATGATAGACTTAAGCTTCAGGTACAGTGGAATGGGGGTTGAATTGCAAGATTAGCAATTTGACACTTATGTCAGCAAGAGAATGAAAAGTGACATCAAATTGATAATTAATTTGAATATGTAACTATGATATGCAACCTAAGAGGAGGATAAATTAAGGTTGCACAATTTTTCTTGATATTATGCAAATGTTCTTACCTTTTTTATTTTTTCAGAATTATGTTGTTGAACTTTGAATGAAAAGTGTAGAAAAATAAATATCAAGAATGTAAATGATACAATAATATATAATAGTTCCCCTTATCAACCAAGGGTATATAACAACCAAGGATATATACTAGAAAGAATGTAAATGGCACAAGGATATTATGCAAAGATTTGATGAAACTCTTCTATAATATATGAAAAATATGTAGAAAAAATTTCAATAAAATTTGTGATTGAAAACTAGAAATATGATTTAATTGTTTGAAACTTTTAATGAAAGAGTTTATTTGAAAATTGATGTATTTTCTTTAAATACATCATAAGAAACCTCTAAGAATAGATGCATAAGTTTGAAACATTTATTTGAGGGTTTTCAATAGTCTAGAATCACAATGATTTACGAAAAGACACAATTATGCATTCTATACAAGGTTTCTTAAATCGGTTTAACGGATACCTGATTTAAAAAGTGCATAACCATTTTCAAATTTCTAACAGCAACAGTCATGTAACTGGTTTCCTAAAACAGTTAACCAATTACCTTACTTAAAAAGTACAGATTCAAAGTTTTAAAATTTCTTGTAGAGATATCATGTAATCGACTACATGAATAAGGTAATCGATTACTTTTTTAGAAATTTTGAATTTTTGCGTTTTAAAAGTTATGGCTTGGATGTCTATTATGCATGAATGTTGGGAAACTTTTAGAGGTGAATGGATGAGGAATTTTTTAGCATCTAAAGTTTATACAAATGAATTGATAATATAGAGATTACTTCATGATAAAATCCTTTTGAATTCCAAAATATCCATAAGCTTATGCATTCTCAATTCTTGATTCCAAATTTTTTCTTCTTTGATATTTCGTCTTTGATAAAATTTTGTATTTATCAAAACTAAACTAAGATAGATGATAAAACTCTTCTTCACAATCTCTCCCTTTTCTATGACAACAAAATATATTAATGGGAATTTTTTATTTGACACTTGATGCTCCCCATATCATGTATATCTTTCTCCTTTATTTTGCAATTCATGCTTTGTCTTTGGTATCCTGAAAAATTAACAAAAACGACCATCCTCTTCTCCCCCTTTTTGACATTATCAAAAAGAAAAAAGTAAAACCCAAAGTAAAGTTATATATGGAAAAAATACATCATATATTAAAGTACTTATCTTCTTCATAATAATTTGATGTCAATATTGATATCAATGTTGATGCTCTTCTAAAGTGATTATGTTGATACAAATGAGATGCTCTTTGAAAATGTCTATCTTTTTAATCATCTTCAACGAAATGAAACTTTAATCTTATCATATCATATGGTCATATTGTATCTTGAACAACTTTTCTTAATTTTACAATTTTAGCACAGGATCTCCAAATACACCTACAAATTAGAATTATTAGTTTGTCTAGTTAACCGATTTTCTTCAGGTCCTCTTGGATTAGTTCCTTTCTCAATCCATCATAATTGCCACTAGGAATACCAAAGTTTATTATATAGAAAACATTGGAGTGTGACATTTTGTATTGCAAAAGAAATATGCATCCCTGAAGAAATTCTTATCTTCAGGAACATAAGAATTATTTTTAACATAATCCTTCTTATGATGAATTACAACTTGGATTTTATTTGATTCCTCGTTGTTGAATTTATTACTAAGATTAACAAAGATATTTTGGCTTGTACTTGTTTTTATCAAATTTAGAGTATCCAATTCAATATTTATTATTAGAATATCTTTGTTTGTTTAGCACATTTTATATACCAAGTTGTTATTTCTCGTATTTCTCAAAGACTTGGTTTTATTGAAAAACATTTGATTAGAGAGTTTTACATTTATTACATGTTGAATTTTTAACATTGTGTAATTCCAGTTTCATGTCATTAGCCTTGCTTTCTAGAGATAAAATTATTTTCTTTTGTTTTGAACCTGTTCTAGAAAGTTTCAAACATTTTCCATGCAATTCGAGGAAAGCATTATGTAATTCATCATAAGATGGTTCAAGATCACTAACCTCATTTTCTTCATCATCAGAATAATGTATGTCGTACCCCAAAATTTGACTACTATTTCTTTCTTGTTATTGACTTAGAATCTAGGTTATTGACATGATCATGACCCTTTATAAGGCATCTGGTCAACCCCAATGACCTAAAAAGTCAAAGGGGGACCATTTTGACTTTTTAGTCTCTCTTAGGGATTTATTTTAATTCAGAGATGTTGCTTGGAACGTAATAATTTGAGGAGTTGTGCTGAAGGGATATTCATGGGTAACTAGGACATTTTGTTTTATTAAAACACATTAGTAAAAAATAATAATTAGGGGGATTATTTGTTTTAATAGTAGGGGTAGAATATATTATAATAATGTTATTAGTTAAATGGGGATAAATTAATATTAGTATTTTTTTATTTTTTTACATATTAATATTAAGTTATATTATTGTTATTTAAAAAAAGATTAATATTGAGATTAATTAGGGTTAAATTGATATATTATTTAATTAGGGTCATAATGGGGTTATTAGTATTATTATTAAGATTATTATTAAAATTATCATTATATACTCGCTAATGTTGTTTCATTTTGAATAAATGGAATGATTTAGCCGGTTCTAAAAGGAGTTAAGGAGTTATAAAGGGGATTGTCAAGAGTTCAAATCCCAAGTTTTTCACTTTAGTGTCTTTTCCCTTTTATTTTTTTTTCTTTACTTCTATATTTAGTGAAATTAAATTATTCTAAAAATAGACACAATCATTTAATTTTTTTAAATCTAATTTTATCTATAAATAGAATCTTTTTTTTCTTATATTTTTGTCATCCATAATTTACAAATCATACCCTAAAAAATTGTTGTTCTTCACACTGAAGAACAATAATACTGAAACCTTAAAGCTCCATCACCATCATCATCGATTTTTTCTAAAAGGACGCGGGCAAAGAAGAAAATTATGAGAAGGTTGAGATCGAAGACGTAAAGAGCAAGAGGGAATAAAAAAAGCGAATATTATCTTTTCACCAGGAACAATCTCCTTCCCGTAAGTTGGTCTCTCTTAATCCCTCATTTATATAATTGCTTGAATTGTTTATGTATGGTGGATGTTTTATTTTGATATGATGTCTAATGTTTTATTATGGTTTAAACACATTAGTTAATTCTTTAATCAATTTTTTGAACTAATATCATACGGCATTTTTTTCTTTAAAAAAATTAATAAATTCTTTTGAATCAATTTTTTATGCAATTTTTTTTATTAATATCATAAAGCATTTAAAAAAAATCAATTTTTATAAAAAAATTTAATAAATTTATTTAACAAATACCATGAATTAAAATAATTTTTTTACATGAATCAAAGTTTTTTTTAATAAAATCATAATATATTTAAATCTAAAAAACTAATATTTTGTTTAAGTTTCAAACTCAAACCTCATAATTTATTTCAAGTTAAACCCAAACCATATTTCAAATAATATAAAATATAATTTCAAACCTTTAATATAATATCATAAACATTATTAATAAATATCATAAAATCTATATCATAAATCTTTTTTTTAACTAATAATATCCAGTTTCAAAACCACGAAAATTTTCAATAAAATACATAAACCAGATTATACTAAATTGAATAAAACTAAAAAATCAAGTTTTATTTATTTATAATTTATATTAAGAAAAAGAAACATAGATGTTTAGTTTCTATCTAATAATAAACTAAAATAAATTTCTTATTCGCAAATAATAATTATAGTCAATATGGAATAAAAATACAAAAAAAAATATGTAATAAGGATTGAGATTAAGATTAATTCTATAATTAAGCATTTTGAAATTAGGGAATAATTTTTAAATGGGTTAATATAAATAATATAGAAAATAGGGTTAGTTATTGGATATTAACTAATTTGGAAAATTATGGTTAATCTATGGGATAATTTTAAGGATAATATGGGATAAATTTCTAGGATTTTACGGATAAAAAAAAATCAGAATAAGAAATATGGTATTTGGGTTTATATAATTATACTTTTAATTTTGGTTTATATATATATATATATATATATATATATATATGTATATATATATATATATAGATATATATATATATATATATATATATATATATATATATATATATATATATAGATATATATATACATATATATATATATATAATATATATATATATATATATATATATATATATATATATATATATATATATATATATATATACATATATATATACATATATATATATATATATATATATATATATATATATATATATATATATGTATATATATATATACATATATATACTACATATATATTACTATGAGTTTACTTTCTTAAATCAAAATAGTTAGATTTTTTTGCAATCAATTAAAAGGGATAAAGTCAATCCAACATACCTCAAATTGTAAGTCCTTTGTCCTTGTGCATGGTGACATTTTTCAAAATTGAATATTTCTCTGCTCCCAATGCGTGAGAAATTTTTAAGGGATAAAAAAAATCAACCAACCAACATTTTTCGAGGCGAATTACAGGACTCTGATCTTTCAATAAATTTGAGGGTACGCAGGCATAGAGTTGTAAGAGTCTAGCTAATATAATAATCAAAAACATTTTTTAGGTATTCCCTTATTAAAATAATAAAACATTTTAAAAAAAATAAAGAAATAATTAACAATTAATATATAACAAATCAAATATTCCTTAGAAACACACTAACCCTAGAATTGAATGCGGATCCCATTGAATACAGTGGAGGTAAGGAGTTCCTAACACCTTCCCCTTACGTAACCGGCTCCCGAACCTAGCATCTCACCCTTAGTTTATAGGTTTTATCATTATTTCTATGTTCCTTAGGAACAAATAAAAGATGGTGGCATCTCTGTCATTTTTCCATCCACGACAGTTGGCGACTCTACTGGAGAGTTCGTATACTTTTCCTAAAGAGAGTTCGTTCTAACCTTTGGTTTTAGGGTTGTGTGATATTTATTTGATTATTTTCTATTTATTTATTGGTTCTTTCTTTTTATACTTTCTATTATATATATATATATATATATATATATATATATATATATATATATATATATATATATATATATATATATATATATATAAAATTAAATATTTCATTGTATTATTATTGTATATCATGTGAATGAGATTGTTACATGTGTGAAGCCGAAACTCAGACTTGAGGAAAAGTAATAAGTTTAAGTAAGGGGTCGTCCTGCCTTGGCCACTAGGGTTCTCATTCTGTGGGGTCTTTGATGATGATTCTACCTAGAGTAGATCAATTCAAAGAGTTTGTCATTAGAAGGATAGCACTTCTTCATGATGAAATCTTGAATTTGGTCCATGAATCTAGGGACCTTTTATAAAACCCCTTCAACTCATGGTGGCCTTATGCTATCAATCTGCATGGGTCGTTACTAAGGTCCCGCTTAGAGGAGATTATCTTGAAGGATTACCGAAATAAGGCTTGCTCCTTCTTAGGGTAAACCTAGGGTATAGTCCATGACTATAGAGCTATCATCTTACCAAAAAATTTATATCCTACAAGTGAGGGGATTGGGTAGTCTAAACTTAGAATGGGCCTATCATAAGAAGACCACCTAAGTTAGGTCATGCTTGTATATTACCTTACCTATCCTTAAACCCATATATGGGTTCCCTTACCTATCATTATCCCTATCTGTAGGAAACCTTATTAGATAAGGTTTCCCTATGTACGTCACTATCTTAAACCCATAAGAGTTCCCTTTTATTTGTTACTATCATAATGTGACACTTACATTCCATAAAAAAAAAATTGTTAGCATACCTTCAATTTTTTTTTGCATACCCCTTGCATTTCATGCATTTGCATATCCTTACCACTTTCACCCTTTATCCAACTATCAAGAGTTAAGAGGTTTCCTGATACTCATAAACGAACTCAAAGGATATCTCTAGAAACTATGGAGGAACTCAAGAGGGGCAAGTACCATTGAAGAGAGAAAGTAACTCTTCACCATGTCAGCCAAAGGCCTACCTAAAACCTCAAATACAATAACACTGGATGATGCCTCTACAATAGAGTCTGTAATAGTATCTACTTCAGTAACAACCTCATGCGCTTTACCAATCACAACAAATGAAGCTTGGAAGCAAACTAGATCCTACACCAATATCTTATGACTTACTCAGAAGTACCATAGTAAAGCTACAATCCATTGGTTCTTCTCCTCGTCCATATCCTTCCAGTTATGAAGAGAATGTAAGGTGAATACGAAATCCAAGAACGGATCGACGATAAACCGTTGACTCTTGAAAAAGGAGTCCCATTGAAGAACATCAAAAAAGTATCCCTTAAAGACATTGGGTCAACAATGAAGCTCATCCCTTGGATCAATAGACTTTATAAGTTCCAGTTGTAATTTCTTTTTTGCTAAGTGCTTTTTGTATTAAAAGTTGAACTCTTTGGGAAATAATTTGAATAAAATAAGCATGCATATTTTTGAAATCAATCCATTCATTTACACTCTCTTTCTTATGTCATCATGAAAATAAAAATAAAAATCAATCAAACCTTTTGTTTTCACTTCTCACCTATTAACAAACTTATGAGGAGAATGATGTAATAAACAACTGAACTTTTTGATGTATGCTTTAATATTAAGATTAGACTGACGATGTAAGGCATTATTTCACTTCCCAGACACTGGAGAAATAAGGAGATAATTCGTAGTCTAATAGGTGGGTTCTTTGTTGATAAAGAAATTATGCAATAGGGCGGACAATATAAATTAAGGAACTTAAAAATTCGATTGTCAGCCGCTCATAGGTGGGTTCTTTGTTGATAAAGAAATTATGCAAACCTAAGAAGTCTAATAAATGGAAAATGCTATGGTAGATGCCTAAAGTATAGAGACAATCTTCGTCAACATACCTTGTCGGGAGAATTTCCCGATTTTGCAACCGTTCAATGATTTTTCTTTGTCTCTCCCCTGGTTTCCCTCCTCGAAGAACGAATCCGTTGAACTCCATTTGAATGCTCTTGAAATGTGGATGAAGAAGATGAAGTGGTTGGTGAAAAGGTTGGATTTTTATAAAATCCGGCGGATGAAATCAAAAACGGAAAGTGGAACAATGATATGTGTGGTATGATGGTTAGGAAAGTATGGGCTTTTGGGGGGTTCAAGGACTTTTTTCCAAGGTGAAAAAATGGGTTTTGGAGGTTGTGAGTTGCAAAAATGGTGAAGAAGAGAGGTCTGCCCCGACCATTTACAGACGATGTGGCGGGCGCCACAGGTCCTATGGCGGGCGCCACAAGGCAAAATCCGGCTGGGCCAGATTTTGGTCCTTTGGTTTGGGCTTCGCTTGTCTTTTGGCTTTGAGGGGGTCTGGATAGCATTTGTCTTGTGATTCTCCTAGTTTCTTTGACTTGCATAATTATAAAAGTAAAAACGAAAAATAAAAAGTGAAACTGAAACAAAAACAAAAAACAGAAATTAAATATAAATATAAATAAATAACTGAAAAAATTAAAATGCAAAATAAAATAAATATAAAACATATATAGATAAAAATAGAAATACTAATGTACGGTAGTAGTTTATATAATATCCAAATGCGATAATGTAAAATGAGTAATGCAAATACGATAAATATATGAAAGAGAAATAAAGTGAAATGGTGAGATCAGGTATTAGGGTGGTCGTCTGCCTGAGTGGATTCACGGAGCACGGCTATCTCCTGCCTGAGCTCGGAGATCCCCTGATATAGACAATCGGCTTCAATAGCATGAGTGAGATCAGACACTCCAATCTGTAAAGTTAAGTCCGCCACTTCCTGTCTAAGCGCTGCAATCTCTCTACGACACTCAGCAATCTGGGTGCGTATGTCGGGTGTCTGCAATGAATGATTATTAGAGAGAACAGTGATTCTAGGAGATGGTGGTGCAGGTGTGTATTCAGCAACTGGGGGCGATCTCGGCTCCTCAACGGTCTCTCCCTGGCCCTCTAGAGCATAACTCCAATTCGCTGGATCATGCACACTGGTCATCATAGGGTCTGGCAGTGTAAAGTAGTGGATGGCCTCACTGTCGACTAGCAATTGGAACTGACATGGGTGGAAAGAAGCTCTCCTCATCAATCCTCTGGTCAAACAGAAATCGATGTCCATGGTAGTATATCCACAGTAGGTCCGAAGATGCAACAACTTGCGAGACAGACCCAAAGCGACAGCAATCTGTGTGACGATTCCACCAACATGGATGACTCCTTCGGTGGATCTAGAGATACCGCTGAGATTATTCAATAAAAAGTTCCCACATGCTACTGGGCGAGACTGGGATGCGCAAAATAATAGGAAGATCTCCTCTTCACTTAGCAGAGTCTCTGCATCCTATCTTCCCAATAAGGAATGTGCTAATATCATCTGAAAATACCTGAAGGCTGGGTTATGTATGACATAAGATAATTGTGTAGATTGATCCTGGCTTCCGCCACCTGATATATCACTCCAAAACTTCTCCACTTCCTTACCCAGGAAATATCCCAAAGGTGTCTCCGGGATAGCATCAGGAGTAGTCTGGAAACCCAACAGGTCGCCGAACTCTTTCTGGCTGAAGGAGTACTCAACTCCAAAAAGTCTGAAAGCGGCATTCCCATCTAGTCCAGAATATGGGTCGTAGTCGAATGAACTCAGGAACTCCAAAGTCAGGTTCCTATATGTGTTGCTCAAGTCATCAGCAAATTCGTCCCAGTGGAGCTGGTGGCTAAGGAATCGGATACTAGGCTCGATACCCAGTGCCTCCATACAATGCTGATCAGGGTAACGTGTGGGTGCCATAGGGCGCTGGTATAAAGCAACGTAGTGCTCCCTCTGAGCATTGTCTCTATAGGCAACATGCATGTCATCAAAACCCTGCATCCTGTAAAAGTTAGGAAAGTGATCCTGAAAATACAAACCATTCAAACTTTAGTCTCAATGCAAAATAAGATAAAATAAAAATAAAAATAAATGTAAATAAATGCAAAAAAAAAGTAAAATGAAAAGAAAAACCATGGGTTGCCTCCCACGCAGCGCTTGTTTAACGTCATTAGCTTGACGATTCGAATTTATACACCTGTAGTAGTAGGAATCGGTGGATCAATCAGGGTGTGGCTTGAGTAGTATGTTGGAATGTCTCCTCCTTCGTAGAGCTTCAGTCTTTGTCCATTTACAAGGAATGAACTACAGGTATCGTTCTTGATTTCTACGGCTCCGGATCTCAGAATCTTGGATACTTCGAAAGGACCAGTCCATCTTGAACGTAGCTTTCCAGGGAAGAGTCGTAACCTAGTGTTGAAAAGGAGAACAGAATCGCCTACATTGAAGTTTTTCTTTACTATTCTTTTGTCATGATAGGCTTTTGTCCTCCCTTTATATATTTTTGCATTTTCGTAGGCAGATTGCCTAAGTTCTTCTAATTTATGAATGTCTAGGATACGCTTTTCTCCAGCGGCTAAGTAGTTTAAATTCAAAGTTTTAATGGCCCAATAGGCCTTATGCTCTAACTCGAATGGTAAGTGACAAGATTTTCCATAAACTAGTTGGTAAGGAGTAGTTCCTATAGGGGTTTTGAAAGCGGTTCTATAGGCCCATAATGCTTCTTGAAGCTTCTGAGACCAGTCTCTCCTAGAAATAGAAACAGTTTTCTCTAGGATCTGTTTTATCTCCCTATTAGATACTTCTACTTGGCCACTAGTTTGTGGATGGTACGGTGTTGCTACTCTATGCCTAACTTCATATTTTCTTAAAAGTTTGTCAAATATTCTTGATATAAAGTGTGATCCTCCATCGCTTATGACTAAACACGGTGTTCCAAATCTAGGGAATATATAGTTTTTAAATAATTTGATTACTACCCTAGTGTCGTTTGTGGGTGCAGCTATAGCTTCAATCCACTTAGACACATAGTCTACAGCTACTAAGATGTACCTATTTCCTAAGAATAGTGGAAAAGGTCCCATGAAATCTATACCCCATTGTAGCACCTCAAATTTTCACCTCCCATTTGTACATTCATTTCATTTTTAGGTCATTAACATTGCATTCGCATTGCATAGCATGTTGCATTTCATCAGTCAAAACTAATCAGGAGAATCCATCTGTGCAAGAGAGAAAGGGTTTTTCCATGAGATAAGGTCCCTATGGTTGTTCTAGAGATCTTACATGACTCAAGGATCATTTTGATGCAACTTGGCCAAGTGTTAAAGGCTCAAAGTCCACAGTGCATGACCAAGTCATCTGGGGCCCATAAAAGTCAACTGCAAGTCAACTGAGGGCTAGGAGATGGAGAAATGAGTTTCAACATCTCATTCATGTTCAAAAGGGGCTTATTAATCATGTCAAATGCTTATCTTGAAGATTTTGAAGCCAGATCAAAAGTTTCCATAAATGGAAAGTGACCTGTAATTTCAAGTTTCCAAAAATGGCAAGTTTTGGACCAACTTCAACTCAACTTTCCAACATCAAAGAAGCTTCAAATGAAATTTTGTCCAACATGAAACTTGAAGATCTTTCTCTCCCATTTCCAAAAAGTCCAAGATCATGAGCATCTGATGAATGGTTAAGGAGTTATCATCAAATCATGGCAAAATGTGCTTGAAACTTCAAATGGCCATATCTTTTGAACCAAAACTCCAAATTTGGTGGTTCTTTTTGCAAAATGTTTCTCATGTCATGAAGTTTCCAAAACATCCATCACATTGCATGAAATTGGGACATATGATCACTTGATTATTCATGACGTTTTTGAAGGAAATTTGTCAAAATCAAAATTGGTTGATCACATGCATGTAATTCCAATCCTAATGTGTGCATGGAGTAATTTTGAGTGGATTTGGGCCTTGGTGTGCACTGTTCACGTGTACATCTCATGCATGAGGTGAAAGTGCAAATTTGTGCATGCACCTTATTTCTTTCTAATCCCAATTAAACATGGCTTAGTGTTAATTTCAGAATGATTAGCAAGGGATATAAAAGCTTAATCACAACTGTTTCATTCACAACACACATTTTCAGATCTAGATCTTGAATTTTGATCAAAATTTTCTCTCACAAAGAACTTCCAAATTCTTCACACAAACACTCATTTCCTTGTATAATTCATGATCATGGAGTGGCTTTGAGTAAGATTCAACGTGCACTTTGAAGAATTCGTGCTAGATTCAACCATGTTTGAAGCTTGAAGGTGTTAATGGAGTTTTCAAATTAAGCTGGATTCACACGTGTTGGAGCTTCAAATTCTTCATCAATCATCTCCACAAGTATTATAGAGGAGCTTTGGATCATTTAGAGCCTTGGAACGTGCAAAACAAGATTCTGCTCTTCAAGAGGTATGATTTTCGACCTTCATAATTCTTCAATTCATGAGCATATTCGTGTAGATCTTTGTTTGTTGAGAATTCTGAGCCAAAAATCGTGTGAAATGGAGCATTATTGACTGAGTTATGTGCATTTGAAGTTTTGCATCCAAAAATGTTTTTGCACGATTCTCACTTGTTATGATGTTTTAGAATGAATTGTTAGTTGATCTATGATGTACATGGAATAAGGATTTGAATGATATGCTTTTTGTGGATTTCTGGAAGTTTTTGGAATTTCTGGAAATTTGAGGATGAACATTCATCATCTTCATCATGAAGAAGATGAAGATGCATGCATTGTGACGGTTTCTGGAAAAATTGCGTCGGTTTTGGCAAATAGCGGCGGTTTGAACCGTCCAAATCTACACAGGCTAGGGTTCATCATGAAACGGTGTCGTTTTGGCACCTGGCACGCAATTCATTTGAATTCCTACCTAGTTCGATTCCCAGCGAAGACAATTTTTCAAATTGTTCAGCATTTTCACATTTTCCCTCCTCTTTTGCCATGCATGTTCATATTTGAATCTCATTTTGGTATGCTAACTTCATAAAATCATATAAAATTGAAAAATGCATCAATTCATCTCTAATTTTTTGCAAAATTATCCTTGAGATGTCTAGTTTTTAATGATCATGATTTCAAAAGTTGTGCATGGCTGGAATTTTATTTGCTCTAGGTTGATTGCTCACATGTGCATTTGTGACCTTGCCTTACTCTTTCTATCATGAAATGCTTGTTTTTAATCCAATGGACTTGAAATTTTACATGCTGATTCTAGACACATTGATGGACCTTTGAGGCTTAGTTTGGTATTTTTCTCATGTGCCAATTCTGTTTTATGCTTGTGTTTGCATGGTGTGACAATTTGTGTCACACAATTTGATTGTCTTACTTGTGCAATTTGATTTCCATGCCAAATGACCTCTAATGCTTCTGATTTTTTGTATGATGGATGTTTTGGATATGTTGATTGCTCATGAATGTTTCCAAAATTATTTGAATCATTTCTGTTTTGATTGGGAATTTTCATTCATAATGTTCCAATGTGTGCCTTGAATTGGTCATTGACTTCTCTTGCCTATTACATGTTGCCTATTGATTTTGCTTTGGTCCTTTTTAGGACTTGTTCTTGATTGATTAAATATGATTCATGTTGAGTTTGAGCTTCTGTTTTGGCTTTTTGATTCACTTTTGACCCTAGGCTTTGACCTAGTGGTTTGTTACTTACATTTGAGTTGTGAGTTTCAGGTTCAAGTGTGCATCTCCATGATTGATGTTGCTCCTTCATTTGAGCTTGACCATTTGTTGTTATTGGCTAACATTTGCTTGTTTTGTAGGCTTTGAAAAACCATTCACTTGTGCTTATGGCTTATGTCTTGCATATTGGGTTGTCTGTTAGATTTTGACTGTTGACTGTTTGTCTGGATTTTGTACTTATTGGTTTAGATGTTTCCACAGGTACCTAAGTTGCTTTAAGTTCATTTGAACTTTGCTTTGCTTGCTTGTGGTTGGCATACCACTGAGGTATAATTCCTTGATCTTCATGTAGTCTGGAAGACCTGTCATGTTACTTTGGCAGGCACCTGTCTGAAGCCCTCCTTAAGAGGCAATGTTTGTGGTTGTTTAATTTTGTGCAAAGCAGGTAAAGTCCTCTTGAGAGGCAATTGGCAGATAAAAGGGATGTGCAATCCATCCCCTGCTATTCAGTTGTGTCATTCACTTTGCTCACACCATGTGTTGATGCATTGTGAATAAGAACCCAAGATCTTGTTGTGTCAGTCATGTGGAGAAGAGTTCCTACATTCTGAACTCCCACACTTTCTATTTGATTGAAGCTCTCCCAGGCCAGGGATAAGAGCTGTGAGGTCTCACCCTCACTTCCCATTTCATCTGCTTCACCCTAACTTTCAATGTTAGGGTTAAGAGCTAAAAATACCCCATTCCAGTTGGCTTGTTTCTACAGACTAGCCTTGTATGAGCCATTTGTTTGCATATAGTGCGTGTGCTTGCTCTCTTGTGCTTGTGTTTGCTTGGTGTGCTGTTTAGGCTAGCTTGCTTCCTGTGCAAGTTAGGATAGAGACCTCAACATAGGGATCGTATGCATGACAACTTCTAGGCTCGAGTCGTAGTCTCCCTAGTAGCTTGTTATCTCCCTTGTCTCTGGTTAGGATAGAAGTTCTTTCCCTGTTTAGGGGAACTACGTCGCCCTGATCCTCATACCAGATGAGGTACGTAGGCAGGAGATTGAGCTGATCTCTCCGAGCGCCCTTTTTGTTTTTGCGTGTGTTTTGTTCGCCCTTTTTCTTTTTCAACCCCTCTTGTGTGTTCGGAGTCTGACGTAAGTCCAGCGATTGGCAGTCGGTTTCCTGTGTGTGGTTGTGCGTTTGGAGTCTGACGTAAGTCCAGCGATTGGCAGTTGGTTTCCTGTGTCTTGTTTGCTTGTTGGAGTCTGACGTAAGTCCAGGGATTGGCAGTCGGTTTCCTGTGTGTGTTGTTTGTTTGGAGTCTGACATAAGTCCAGCGATTGGCAGTCGGTTTCCTGTTTGTGTTCTGTTTGGCGTGCGTTAGCCGAGCTACGAGTGCTCTGATTCTTTCTCTGGTTAGAGAAGATACGTATGCATAGGATGCGACATCCTAGCGAGCACGTTTCCCCTTTCCCCGAACTACGTCGACTCTGAAGTTTGTGGGAACAAACTACGTAGGCCCAGGATGTGGTATCCTGCCGAGTCCTCTTCTTCCGTCTTTCGTCTGTGTTTGATTTCAGCTTGTGTAGTGTTTTGAGCAGTTTATCAGCAACCTTTCTTCTATTTTTTCTGAGCGTGGATCCCGTCGAGTACGACGGATGCGTAGGGGTGCTAATACCTTCCCTTCGCATAACCGACTCCCGATCCTTGCATCTCTGGTCGCGAGACCATGTCCTTTCCAGGTTTACTTCGAGCGTTTCCTTTCCCTCCTTTGGGATAAATAACGCACGGTGGCGGCTCTGTTGTTTCGTTTTCCCGCCGGTTTTTCGCGTAATGCGACACCCATACGTCAAAGAGTTCTACTTCCTGAATGTTTCTTAAGGGCATTTCATCACGTCTTGAAATGTTTCTAGTGCGTTGGCATCTGTCGCATTTGACAATGTAAGCATAGACATCACGCCACATGGTAGGCCAGAATAGGCCAGCTTGAAGAATCTTGGCGTATGTCTTAGAGGTGCTCGCATGTCCACCATAAGGTGCAGAATGACAATGCTCGATAATATTATTTACCTCTTCTTCTGGAACGCAACGGCGAAAAATGCCATCTTTACCCCTTTTAAAAAGGAGCGGTTCGTCCCAATAGAAGTTTCTCACATCGTGGAAGAATTTCTTCTTGCGGTGGTAGTCAAGATCAGGGGGTACTATATCAGCAGCTAGGTAATTAACGAAATATGCATACCAGGGTACGTTATTTATTGCTAAGGAATTTTGGGAATGCTCAAAAGGATCTAGGTTATTGTCTTCAATGGTTTCTACTTTAGCTATCAGTCTATCATAGGCGAAATCATCATTTATGGGTACTAGTTCAGGTTTTAGATATTCTAGCCTAGAAAGGTGATCGGCTACTACATTTTCAGTGCCTTTTTTATCTCTTATATCTAAATCAAACTCTTGTAGTAATAGAATCCATCGGAGTAACCTGGGCTTGGCATCTTTTTTACTTAATAGGTAACGAATGACAGCATGATCGGTGTAAACAATAATTTTTTCTCCTACTAGATAAGATCTAAATTTTCTATAGCGAAAACTACAGCGAGTAATTCTTTTTCGGTTGTTGCGTAATTAAGTTGGGCAGCATCTAGGATTCTACTGCCATAATAAATGGCATGTAACTTTTTATCTTTTCTTTGTCCTAGAACGGCTCCAACTGCATAATCACTAGCATCGCACATTATATCAAAAGGTTCCGACCAATCGGGCGGTTTCATAATGGGTGCTGAGATTAGTGCTTGCTTTAAAAGATTAAATGCGTCATTACATTTTTCATCAAAAATTAATTCAGCATCTTTCATTAAAAATCCAGTTAACGGTTTAGTTATTTTGGAGAAGTCCTTAATAAAACGCCGGTAGAATCCAACGTGTCCAAGAAAGCTTCGGACTTCTCTGATTGTTTTTGGTGGTTTTAGGTTTTCTATAACTTCTATTTTAGCTTTATCTACCTCTATACCTTTTTCGGAAACTATATGTCCTAAAACTATTCCTTCGGTCACCATGAAATGACATTTTTCCCAATTTAGCACGAGGTTCACCTCCACGCATATCTCCAGGATTTTCTCAAGGTTAGCAAGGCAATTGTGGAAATCGAATCCGCAAACCGAGAAATCGTCCATAAACACTTCCATGATACCATCTAGGTAATCTGCAAAGATTGACATCATGCAGCGTTGGAAAGTAGCTGGAGCGTTACAGAGGCCGAACGGCATTCGTCTGTAGGCAAAAGTTACATAAGGGCATGTAAAGGTAGTTTTTTCTTGATCTTCGGGGTGAATAGGTATTTGGAAGAATCCAGAGTATCCATCTAAATAACAGAAGTAAGAGTGTCTGGCTAGACGCTCCAACATCTGGTCAATAAATGGTAAAAGGAAATGGTCCTTCCTAGTTGCTTTATTTAATTTTCTATAATCTATACACATCCGCCATCCTCCTTCTAAGCGTTTTGCTACATGTTCGCCTTTATCGTTTTGCACGACTATGATGCCTCCCTTTTTAGGTACTACATGCACAGGGCTCACCCACTTACTATCCGAGATCTGATAGATTATACCTGCCTCAAGTAACTTAAGAACTTCCTTCTTAACAACATCACTCATTATAGGGTTTATTCTTCTCTGATGCTCCCTAGAGGGTTTTGAATCTTCTTCGAGCGAAATCCGATGCATGCATACGGATGGGCTTATACCTTTCAGGTCAGAGATATTATATCCTAAGGCTGAGGGATATCTTCTTAAAACGTTTAAAAGTCGGTTCGTCTCCTCTTGGCTCAAGGTAACACTAACTATAACTGGACGGTTCATCTTTTCATCGAGGAACTCATATCTCAGGTTCTTAGGCAGTTCCTTAAGTTCTAAGGTCGGTTTCTTAGGGCATGGCATAGGATCTGCGGTAAGGGATAAATATTCGTAAAGGTTATTATCGATGTAAGGTTCTTTAAAGTCATCATCTTCCTTTATGGGGGTCGATGGTAACTTAATAATTTCTTTTTGTTCTAATTCTCTAACACATTCATCAATGATATCTAAGGCATAACACGAGTCTCCCATCACAGGTGCCATAAGAAATTTCGAAAGTATAAATTCTATTTTCTCGTCACCTACCTCGAATGTCAACTTTCCTTTCTTGACATCTATTATCGCTCCTGCAGTCGATAAGAATGGTCTACCTAGAAGAATTGGTATATCATAGTCCTCTTTGATGTCCATGACAACAAAATCAGTAGGGATAAATAGTTGACCTATCCTAACAGGAACATCTTCTAAAATGCCTATCGGATATTTGACAGATCTATCGGCTAACTGAAGTGACATCTTAGTGGGTTGTAATTCTCCTAAGTTTAATCTCTCACAAACTGCTAGAGGCATTAAGCTCACACTAGCTCCTAAGTCTAGAAAAGCTTTTTCGATGACATGATTACCTAAAAGGCAAGGAATGGAGAAATTTCCAGGATCTTTATCTTTCTTTGCTAATTTGTCCTCGGAAATAGCATTGCATTCCAAAGGCTTCGGATCGTCAAGTCTACGTTTGTTGGTAAGGATGTCTTTCAGAAACTTTGCATAAGAAGGTATTTGGGTAATGGCTTTTGTGAAAGGGATTTCTACATGAAGTTTTTCTATAACTTTAATAAATTTTTGATACTGTTTATTGATTTGGGTTTGTTTGAGTCTTTGCGGATATGGTATAGGTGGTTTATATGGCGAGGGCGGTACGTAAATTTTATCTTTAGGTTCTTCTCCTTTATCTCGACCTTCCTGGTTTTCAGATTCCTCTGGTTCCTTTACTTCGTCCGGGGGTTTGGTACATTCCTTAGAAGTTTCGGGTTCACTCAATCTTGGGTTTCGTGGCTCATCATAAGCGTTCCCACTTCGTAGGGTAATGGCATTGGCTTGTCCTCTCGGATTTTGTTGAGGTTGTCCAGGGAATTGTCCTCCAGGTGTAGTCTGAGGGGCTTGGTTTAAAGCTACCTGAGAGATCTGGGTTTCAAGCATCTTGGTATGAGTAACTATTTGGTCAACCTTGGTTCCTAACTGAGTAATCAATTCGTTAACATGAATGTTTTGATTCATGAACTCCTTGTTTTGTTGGGTTTGAGCGGTGATAAAATTTTCCATAATTTTCTCAAGGCTCGGCTTTGGTGGTACAGGTTGCATAGGTTGATTTGATCTAGGGGCTTGATAACTAGGTCTCGGAGGTGCATTATTTTGAATAGGATTATTGTTTTTATAGGAGAAGTTAGGGTGATTCCTCCATCCAGGATTGTAGGTATTCGAGTATGGGTTCCCTTGGGTGTAGTTCACTTGCTCGGAGTGGGTTTCGTTCAATAGACTGCATTCTGCGGATTGATGTCCTTGGGTTCCACATATCTCACAATCCGACGAAACTGCAGCTACAGTATTCGGGTTCGTGCACATATGCTCGACCTTTAGGGCTAATGCGTCCATTTTAGCTTGCATCATGTCTATAGAGCTTAGTTCATGCACTCCTCCTTGGGCTTCCTTCTTCTCCACTGTCGCTCGTTCGACTCCCCATGATTGATGGTTTTGAGCCATATCTTCGATGAGGGCACTAGCTTCAGGATAAGGTTTGTTCATCAGAGCACCGCCTGCGGCAGCGTCGATGGTCATCTTTGTGTTGTAATGAAGTCTATTATAGAAGGTTTGAATGATTAACCAATTTTCTAAGCCATGATGTGGGCATGCTCGTAACAACTCTTTATATCTCTCCCAAGCTTCGAACAACGATTCTCCTTGGTTTTGGGTAAATCTAGTTATATGGTTTCGAAGAACGGCGGTCTTACTCGGGGGAAAATATCTAGCAAGGAAAACTCTTCTAAGATTATCCCAAGTCGTAATGGAATTGGGTGGAAGGGAATCTAACCATGATAGAGCTTTATCTCTGAGGGAAAAAGGAAATAATCTTAAACGTATTGCCTTAGGAGAAGCTCCATTGGTTTTAAAAGTATCTGCTAATTGAAGAAATATTTTTAAATGTTGGTTTGGGTTCTCGGTAGCGAGACCCGCGAATTATCTCTGTTGCACTAGTTGTAACAGGGACGGTTTAAGTTCAAAATTATTGGCTGGGATTATTGGGTTTACTATACTAGAACTAGGTTCTTCGTTAGATGGTTGAGCGAAATCTTTAAGAGGTCTTTGGTTTTGATCTTCGGCCATAGCTTTCTTAATTCTATGAAAGAATAAACGTGCGCGAGCGTAACGTTCAGGTTCCTCCAAAGGGTATACTAAACTTAAACTTCCGGTACTACGAGTTCTTCGCATCGACCGGCGGGAAATAGCCTAAGCCTAAACGATATAACAACAGGAAAATGAAATTTGACGAAATTGGTCCCCGGAAACGGCGCCAAAAACTTGATGCGTTGGAAAACTTGGTGTTCGCAAGTGTACGAACGCGTCAGAGTAATATAAAAGATTATCGAACCACAGAGACCAAGTGTCAATATATCGTTATCTGTCGTTATGTTGTTTATCAAAGGCAATCAAAATAAGTGTTTTTGTAGTGTGCAATAAAAAGTAAAGTATTGAAATAGAATATAATATAATAAAGACAGGGTCGAATGTAATTCACGTAATCAATTGATAATCCAAGTACTTGCTAATAGAACTACTTATGGACAATGTTTCCTACTTTGAAAAGAACTAATTTAACAGGAACTGTCGCTTTCGCGTATTCAGAACCGAGTTGTACTCCCTAATCAAACCCTCTTATTGTCACTTATAAAAAGGCGCGCATTGCGTTAGAGTAGTAAACCTATTTTTAAGAAATATAGTATCTTGACTAAGTTGAAAAGTATTATAACCTGGATTTCTTAATCAAAAGAGATTCTTACGAACCAGGCTCTAAACTTATAAACGCGTCCGAAAATAGTTTTAAAATCTCTTTTCTTCTTAATGTTAAAAACTCCTAATGAACTAAACAAAGCGCTTCCGCTGTTTTTGAAATAGTTAAAAACAATTAAGTTTAAAAAGACGTTGGACGGCTTTCGATCTTACCCAACGGAATTGAAGTGCGAGAAAACTTAATTTGAAAGTTAAAATAGCCCTTTAAGTGTTTCTACGAACAATTGTACGGATTACTGGTTTAATTACGATCCTTACATTCTAACCTTATAAATTTAGTTAGACATGGTAAAATAAAAGTGCATTAAAATAAATAAAAGTAGTGCGAGTGCGGAAAGTAAATAATTTAAAGCGAGTGCGGAAAATAAATGAAAGTAAAGCGAGTGCGGAAAATAAATAATTTAAAGCGAGTGCGAGGAAATAAATAAAAGTAAAGCGAGTGCGGGAAATAAATAAAGTAAAGCGAGTGCGGGAAATAAATAAAGTAAAGGCGACTGCGGGAAATAAATAAAGTAAAGCGAGTGCGGGAAATAAATAAAGTAAAGGCGAGTAATAAAAACCTGCTCCAATCGGAGGGCTGAGTAAATTGCAATGCGGAAAAGAAAATGGCGGCAGGATTAACTTCCTTCCAAAGTGCTCCAAACTCGAGTACAGACTCTATCACAGACTCAATTACACAATTGTGGTAACACTCCAATGCGAAGCGATTACCACTTTATAAAACTGAATATATGCCTAAGTGAAACAAAGTTGCTTCTGATTTCGCCTTGTTCCAACGTTCGGATCTTCGTCTGCTCTAAGTTTGGGTGATTGTAAAACTGAATTCGCGTTTCTATTTATAGGCAAATAAAAAAGATGGAATTGACTTGGATGCCCTTCAACTTGAAAATAGAGGAAACCGTTTTCCTCTTGTGGCGCTCGCCACAAGGCCATGGCGCCCGCCACAAGCACAAAGTGGGGCGCCTTAGTGGAGGTGGTGGGAAAACGTGGGAGTTGATGGAAGTTTGAATTGGACACGTCATGGCTTGGACTGTGGCGCCCGCCATTGGGTAGGCCATAAGAGCAAAATGCTGATTTTTAGGGTTTTTGGCTCTTTTTTGCTCCTTTTCTCGATCGGGGCTCCTATTAAGGTAAAAACCTGAAAACAAAGGAAAACACAGTAATAACACAACAAAATGACAATAAAACAACTAGAATGCATGTGAAATCGGAGTCGAAAATACGTAAATTTTAGTGTGATCAAGAAGCTACATCGAGCAAGAGGTACTGCGGAGGTTGTCAGCTCTACCCAACATGGTAAGAGCAGAAAAAGCCAAACACAATGTACATCATAAGAGAGCATTCATGTATGTCTTTATCATTCAGAATTGCGTACGTTCTTTTCTGATTTCGGTTGCATGACTACACACACTAAGGTACGTTTTTGATATTACCCCTGAGCCTTTCTAGACATCTTTTTTTATTATTAACCATTGTTAACTCCATTTGAGCTTTTATCCACTAGTTTATTTTTAAAACCACATCATATTAACCCATGGCCCAAAAACTTCCCCATCATGTTCAGAATATTTATGTGAGTTATCAGATCTATGTTCATTCTAAGTTTGGTAAGAGTTGTGTACTATGAATTTTATGTGTAAAACACATTAACACTCGAGAGATTTGGTAAGAGTGTGAATTAAGCTGACAAGTGAAGCAGTACTTTCAGTGAAGGTGTGGCCAAACAATCGACCTCACTAATCCAACAAAAACCGAAGGTAGCAACAAATGAGAGCCATAGAAGATCTTAGAGGTATTGTGGTACGTGAAAAGTTTTTCTTTCATTTGGGGATGGCATGAGTTCTTTGTTCTTAAAGCTGATTGAGGACAAGAAAGAAGCTAAGTTTGGGTTGTGATCAATCACCATTTGTGGTATAGTTATTATAATTTTAGCAAGTGAAAGTAGACAAGTTATTTGCATTTTTCATATAGTTTGAGTGATTTATATGTCAGTTTCTTTAATTTTCTATTTATCTATGTTTTAATCATTCCTGATATTTTTTTATCTTTTTGGGAAGGTTAACGTGTTTTGTAGGCATGAGGAAGTCATAATATGGTCGGAAAAGGAACACGGGGAATTTTTAGAAAAATAGGGAAAATCTATTTTTCAGCATGTTTTACATCATGATAGGCGTGTGGTATTTTGAACGTAACTAAAGCGTCTTAACTCAGAATAACGTGGTACTGGTAGCAAATGAAAGCTAACATCCAGGGCTACAACTTTCATGAAGATACCAAAGGCTAATTTGGAATTTTCTTCCCATACGCGTATCAACTTTCTCATACGCGTATGGGGGCCTAGAATCGCAAAAAAAAAACGGTTTGGTGTATTTTAAGCCAGGAAGTGATTTTTTGTGGTTTAGACTTGATTTTTGACGGAAAAATACGAATTAGGAGTGGGAGAACACATTGGAAGCAAGTTGGAGCTTAATCTTTAAGGATTTTCACCATTGAAGACCTTTTCATCTTGATTCTTTGTAATGTTTCTTTTCATTAGTATGTGTAGCTAAGCACCATAGTGCTAGGGATGGGTACCTGAGATTGATTTCATTGATAATTTTGATTTGAACCTTGTATTAAATTATATTTTATTTTCTAATAAATTTATTTCTTTTCTGATTTTAATGCTTTCTCTCTCTGACAAATTGGGGATGATTTACGGTTATTTGTTAGGCAGGACTCGCAACAATAACGCTTGATGGAAATATTCTATCTTAGATATCATCTAGGACTAGGGATACCAATTACAAACCAATATGATTTGATAGACTAAAGTATATGTTCTTGATAATTGAATGTTTGAATTCATCTATAATTCACTATGAACATGTGAGTTAATTTCAATGTTTAAAGTTTACCCACTAAGGACTCAGGGGTAGATACACTTGAGAACGGTAATCTGTGAAGATAAAGTAAGTTGATACAAGGTCAAGTTAGACTTATTAACGAGTTTATGATCAAACCCTAATTCCTAGCACTCTTTACTCATATTGTTTTCTACTCTATTTTAATTTTGATGTTATTTAATCTTGTTCACTAGAAACCTAATTCAAAACCCAAGATTACTTTTGTTCAACTAAAGGTAAAACGGGAACCCTATATTGTCAAGCAGCCCTTGAGATTGATACTTGAGATTTCCCATTATTACTATATCGGCATATTACTATACTTGCTAATTTACCGATCAAGTTTTTGTTGTCGTTGTTGGGGATTTCTGAAGATTATAGAGTTTAAATTTTTATTTTTAGTGGAAATTTTGTTGCTTTGCAATAAAATTTTAGTTTAATTTGAAATTTATTTTATTATTAAAAAACGAAAACAAAAAAAGTATGGTTATTGTTGCTTCATGAATTCTTCTATACTTTGTGACTAATAATGTGTCTGAGTTTTGTAGTCATGAATTATTTTTTTACATTGACACATGTATCTCCTGCATGTTGGTCGCCTGATTCGGGAATCACTTTGGAAGAGACGACTAAAACTTTTAAAGAATATAAGAGGGACGTAAGAATTCTTATGAATGAATTTTAGGAAGCTAACTTTTATCCATATAAGTTTATTTGGTGAGAGTTAAGGTTGGAAGAAGAATATCTGAAAGAAGAAGAAAAATGCATGACATCAGATGTAAAAGATGCATTATGAATAGAAGAATTTGAGGTAAACAAGAATTATGGGGAAGGATAAAGAAGGAAACTTGAAGATGATCTAGTTCTAGATGAATATCCAAATTTAGCAATTTATGAAGATGTAGACATCCAACAAGAAAATATTTAACAAAAGAGTATCCCTAACAACTATTTTAATAAGGCAGATGAAAGACAAGAAATTGACAAAGTATTGGATGTCATTTATGCCTTGTTCACTAAAATCAAACTGAAAATGATTTGGTAGCAACATCATGAATATCTGAAGTTCATGGGACAAGCGATTGTTCTTCCTAAATGGAGACATGTTTTACAAGAGGAATTATGACATAGTTTTGCTCAGATGCATGGATAGACACGAAGCATACATGCTCATCAAGTAAATCTATGTAGGATCCTTTGGGACCCATGCCAAAGGACACACTATGGCTAAAAAGATCCTAAGGGAAGGTTATTACTGGTTGTTCATGGAAACTGATTGTTTCCATTATGCCAAAACATGCCATCAATGCTAGATTAATGCATACGAGGTACACGTTCCACCAACACCTTTGTACGTCCTAACAGCACCATGGTCATTCTCCATGTGGAGAATAGGCATGATCGGGCTCATCGAATCGAAAGCTTCAAATGGATACATATTCATACTAGTTTCTATAGACTATTTCACCAAGTGGGTCTAAGTTTAGTCTTACGCCAATGTAACAAACCAAGTGGTTATCCGCTTTATCAAAAAAAGACATAATACACCGTTACGGGATTCCCAACAAAATCATGACTGATAATGGGTTAAATCTAAACAAAAAAATGATGAAAGAGTTGTGTGAAAGCTTCAAAATCGAACACCATAACTCGTCACCATACCAGCACAAGATGAACGGCAAAGTAGAAGCAGCGAACAAAAACATTAAGAAAAATGCAGAAAATGGAGATAACTTAAAAGGATTGACATGAAATGCTTCCTTTTGTGCTACACGGCTATCGAACATCAGTCCGTATGTTAATAGGGGAAACCCCTTTCTCTCTGGTATATGCCATGGAAGCAGTACTTTCTGTTGAAGTTGAAATCCACTCATTGAGAGCCTTAATGGGGGCTAAGTTAGAAGAGGCAGAATGGGTCCAAACAAGGTTCGACCAACTCAACCTTATAGAGGAGAAGCGCGTGATAGCACTATGTCATGGTCAACTATACCAAATGCATATCAAGAAGGCATGCAACAAGAAAGTCCACCCTCGAGAATCCAAGAAGATGACCTAGTATTGAAGAAGATCTTATCGATTCCCAAGGATTCACATGGAAAGTGGATACAAACTACGAAGGTCTATACGTTGTGAAGAAAGTCTTTTCTGGAGGAGCTCTAATTCTCACAAATATGAATAGCTAAGAGTTCCCACTTCCAATGGATTCGAGCACAGAGGAAATATACTTTGCCTAAAAAATAGGAATACAAAGCATGTTAAGTCAAAAACCCGCAAGGGTGACTTAGGGAGTATCATGGTAGACAAAAAATGATATAATAGTCCAAGAAAAGTTATGGTTAAAAACAAAAGAATGTAACCCGCTAAGTCAAAAACCTAAAAATGTGACTTAGAAAAAAAAGGGTATCCCAGTGGACTGAAGACCCGAAAGGGCGCTCCAGGCAAAAATTAGGGATTTTTTCCAAAGGCAAGAGAATGCAGCTCCTAAACCAACACTTACGATGGAAAACTCAAGACGAGAAGAATCAACCCAACCACTCTCTTTAGAAGTAAAATGTTGCGTTCTTCGAAGGCATGAGGAATATAGCAGTGTTGTAATTTTATGGAAACTCAAAACAGCTCGCATTGCCATTTTACTTCTCATTATCTATGCAATTACCTCTTATAGGAATTGCATCCTTATGTATTATCACCTATTTACTGGTCAAAACTTCATTGAATAAAGATGATCTCATCATCAATACTTTCTCAATTATTTTTGTTATTTCTGCTTGTTTGAAAAATGTTAACTATTTTTATAAACATTGCATTAAAATTTTGGGGGAAAAATAAAAAGCATTAAAAAGAACAGTAAATTGTTTTAAGTATGAAAGTTATGAAGGGAGATCAACAATTCCCAACGATGTGCTTGATGAACGAAGACATAAAATCATCTACAGGTCATCATTGCCTAATCAACACCAAAACTGGTGTTCTCCCATGAACAAACATACAGCTTTCCAACAACGGATCAAACTTAGGGAACCAAGAGTGCCCATGGCTGCCTTTAGATCACAACATCATCAATATTCGGAGTATCCGAAAGTCAAACCCTTTCCACCTACCTAAAATCCAGTCTTTATTGGCAACCAAAGAAAATCCTGAAAATCCAATAAACCAAAGTCCAATTTTCATTGGCATATCCCAAAACCAAAGTCCAATTTTCATTGGCAACACTTTCAAAACCTGGTGTTTATCGGTTACCTACAACCCAATTTTTTTCAATAAAAGACAATGCAAACGCCATTGGTACTCAAAGTCAAATTTTCATTGGCACATCAAACACCAATTGACATTGGTATTTTGTAACCCAAATTTTATTGACCTTTTTGACAAAGGAACACCAAGCCTTACAAAAGTCCAATCATCCATTAGCACACCTACATGCATCAATCATAGTGTTTCAAGTATCAGTTCATGTGTATCGTATCTATTGAGGTGGAGCATTACGCCATACAATCTAAACATGCATACATAGCATTAGCCAGGCGAGTGGTATTGCTCTGAGTAAGTGTTTACCCCTACATGTTTTCTCATTGTGTATCCACAGTGAGTCTGCTAAATTTTCTCCATAAGCAGAGGTTACCATATAAAGTATCCTTTAGAGATTTTCCACTACAGAGTTTTCCCCATTAAATATTTTTTCTAGGGATTCTATTTTGGAATATTTCCCCAACTGGCGATTGTCTTATGCGATACCAATCAACCTGCAATAGGGTTATCATCTTATCTATTGGTAATTTGAGTGTCCCTTCTGCTGATTATCAGAAAGCCTCAATTGTCTTCTGTGGAGTGTTGTTCTGTTAATTCTCAGAGTAAATCCCATTTTTTGCTTGATCATTTGAGTTTATACTATGTTAAGTTTCAGAGAGTCTCAATCTTATCTTGTTGAGCATCTTATCTGTTAATTCTCAGGGAGCCTTAATTGTCTTATGTGGAGTGTTGTTTTGTTAATTCTTAAAATATCTCTCAGTTGTCACTTAACCATTTAAGTTTCTGCACTGTTAAGTCTTAAGTCTCAAGGAATCTTTCGATGCTGGTAGCTGAAAGTTTGCTCCGTTAATTCTAGGAGAATACTTCAAATGAATTCTAGTTGCACATTTTTTTTGTTTGGTAAAATTCAAAATTTACAAAAAAAATATTTCGATACTCGCTAGCTGAAAGTCTTCTCGATTAGCTCTTGAGGAACCTTTTAAATGATGATTAGTTGAAAGTTAACTTTGTTAAGTGTTAGAGGATCTTTCAATAATTGTTAGTTGAAGGATGTCTTTGCTAATTCTCAGAGAACCTTTCAATGATTGCTAGTTGAATGTTTTCTTTTTTAAGTCTCAAGGAATCCTTCGTCGTTTTGTTTTGTCTTTTCCATATTTCTTTATGTTTCCTTGTGCATTTATCTTCCAATTGTTGTAAGAAGTTGTTGTAATTGATAAAATATTGAAAAATAGGGGGTTAGGGTTTATTTTGGGGAAAGCTTGATCATGGCTTATGGTTGTTATGTTGGATAATTAGTTACTTGATTCGTAATCAGGGCGAAAAATTAAGAGGGGTTTGTGTTGTGAGGTTTTAGATTTGACAAGTTTTTGTTAAAATCTAGGTTGGTAATGGAAATGTTCTTCATAATGTTCATACTTTGTTCATCATTCCACATTGTTTGACTCATGAGAGAGGTGGAAATAAATGAGAATGTGTTAGAAAGAGAGAGAAAGTGGATGGATGAGAAAGAAAGGAAAGAAAGAGAGTCAAATAGGTTGATTCAATCTGGAGCATTAGATTTGCAAGGCCCAAAGGAATTTAACCACTTTCCTCTGGCCTTGAAACACCTTTTGGGCTTGCTTTCTGCGCCCCATTTCCATTATTTATTTTACTTTTTTTTTATTTTCTCTTTTTTGTTCGGTGGGCCTTTTAGCCCCACTCTTTTGCTTTTTTTTTTCTCATGCATCCCTATTTTCTACAAACTGCACCCTCTTCCATTTTATTCTTTTTTATTTTATTTTATTTTATTAACTATTTGTACTTAATTAAATAAATAAATTATAAATAAAATTAACATTTCATAAATCAAATTAAAACCTTGATCAAAATCATGTGGTTTTCAAAACTCTATCACTCATTGCCATTAAATCAAAACCTTTTGATCAATTCCAAACTAACATAAATTAAACAATTGATCTTATGAAGTTCATTTTCAAATCAAATCAAAGACACTTAATCATTTCAAACATTTTTTCATAAATTGGAATAAAAAAGGAATAGTTTAGTGTATACCACTTTTTCCCTGAATATTTGGATACGAGTCGTATAACTCGACCATTTGAGTATTCGTCATCCACTTAAAACTTAATAACCTAATCTAATTCAAGTGTGTTTCACCTTTGAAGACTCTTAACTAGTTTCATACCAAACCTATTTTACAATCAAAATCTTGAAGCAATCTCTATTTCACAAACAAATTGGACGAAAAAGGAAAAATTTATTGTATACCTCTTTCTTCCCTGAGTTATATAGCTTGACCATTCAAGTATTCGTCTTTCACTCAAAATACAATACTTAACCGAGTTTAGTTCACCCTTAGATGGACGAAAAAGGACTAGTTTCATGTATATCACTCTTTTTCCCAAGTATTTGGGTACGAGCCGTATAACTTAACCATTCGGATGTCTGTCTTCTGTTAAATGATTATGGCTTAACTTGTCTCACAAATTTCATAATAAATTTGGATGAAAAAGGAATATTTTGGTGTACGCCTCTTTCCTCCCTGAGTAATTGAATACGAGTCGTATAGCTCAACCATCTGAGTACTCATTATCCTCCTAAAAACATACTTAACCAAACAAACTTATCTTTTCTCACCCCCATGCCACCCAAAAACGATTCACAAATGAACAATATTTTATCCATTCTACCGCATTACAAACATATGCTTAAGCCTTTCATACGCGAGCATACAAGCAATGCTTAACCACTATAATGCGACCTAGACATCATTCAATAAAACTAACGAACAAATATATGGTTTTTTATCAAGAACTATGTAGATTTGAGATCCCCATTGCACCTGGGGATACGTAGGAATAATATTCAATGTCTTATCAAGCACTATACCAAAAACCCCTAAAAATATACTTTGTCTTTCCCAGAACTACGTATCTTTGATTCCCTATTGTACATAAGAATATATAGGAGCAAGACTCGCAATCTTGTCAAACACCCTAATAAAAAACCTATTTTACGTACTTTTCTTTTCCCTTTTCAATTTTTAATGATTAGAAGAAAACAAATGATAAAAGCTAGCATTATACTCATAAATCTAACTAAATGGTTCTAGTTGAGTACAACGAATATGAGGGGTGCTAATACCTTTTCCTCGCATAACCGACTTTCAAACTAGAATTTGGTTGCGACGATCATTTCCTTTTTTATTTTAAGGGTTTTATCGATATACCCGCTTTCCTCTTGGAATAAATAAACTTCAGTGGCGACTCTTTTATCATCTCGAGCATGCAAACGTCTGTGGTCATTTTCCGCTTCGCCACAGTAGCTAGTATGACTTAGCCTATAATAAAGTAGGAGGTCCAAGCAAGCCTTAATGGTGCGCTTAGTGAGCCTACCTTCCCCAATTATATAAATAGGGGTGTCAAGCCTTCATTAAATATATTCAATCATTTTTTAATTCAGTTCAATTTCATAGGATATTGTCACATTAAGTGGAATTCAAGGTGGTTCCTTAGCGAGGCTAGGTTCTTACTGCAAATGACAATATGAGAGAGTAGGAGAGGAAGATAAAGGGTAGAAGCACTATATGAGAAATCTTCCACTAATGTTTTTCAACTTCCTTCTTGTAGGGTTTGATTATACAACTATGATAAGTAAGTGTGGCTAATTTTCTCTTTTGTTAGGGTTAGATGCAATTGTTATGTTACTTATATTTTTATTTCGACCATGGAGTTCTATGTAATTCCTCTCAAGTTTTAATATTGATAAATTCTTCGTTCTTAATGCTTGTTTTGGATTAGCTACCTAAAACATGTTTCCATGGTATGACTTGATATTCGAAAGTTACTAGTCATTACAAGATCCAAATATATCATCTATTGGATGCTAAAGTCTAGACAAGTATTTAGATTTGATATCTGCACAAATAATTATATTGATGAAATGGAAAGCTAATATCAGTGTTCACTATTGAAACTTAATGTTGACATATTAGTTAATAGGTTAAGAGATTGTTTATTACATAATACTACTAATATTACGTCATTGACTGAAACATTAGATGCGATGAGAGAAACATATGGTAATATTAATAACTTATTAGAATTTTATAATACTGAAAAGGGGTGCTACATAAGAACATGTCAATAAAGTCTAACCCCAATAAATTTTTTTCAATGTTGAAACACCGAACATTTATTTTCTGTTATTCTACTTTTCAAGTATTCACCATCCATAAATCTTCTGATAAACCAAACATAAACTATATATATAAACTAATGAACAATATTTGAAATACAACTAGTCTTTGTAGAGACGATAAAACTACATTTGATATTTGCATTGCAGTAATTTGTTATGATAGACTTAAGCTTCAGGTACAGTGGAATGGGGGTTGAATTGCAAGATTAGCAATTTGACACTTATGTCAGCAAGAGAATGAAAAGTGACATCAAATTGATAATTAATTTGAATATGTAACTATGATATGCAACCTAAGAGGAGGATAAATTAAGGTTGCACAATTTTTCTTGATATTATGCAAATGTTCTTACCTTTTTTATTTTTTCAGAATTATGTTGTTGAACTTTGAATGAAAAGTGTAGAAAAATAAATATCAAGAATGTAAATGATACAATAATATATAATAGTTCCCCTTATCAACCAAGGGTATATAACAACCAAGGATATATACTAGAAAGAATGTAAATGGAACAAGGATATTATGCAAAGATTTGATGAAACTCTTCTATAATATATGAAAAATATGTAGAAAAAATTTCAATAAAATTTGTGATTGAACACTGGAAATGTGATTTAATTGTTTGAAACTTTTAATGAAAGAGTTTATTTGAAAATTGATGTATTTTCTTTAAATACATCATAAGAAACCTCTAAGAATAGATGCATAAGTTTGAAACATTTATTTGAGGGTTTTCAATAGTCTAGAATCACAATGATTTACGAAAAGACACAATTATGCATTCTATACAAGGTTTCTTAAATCGGTTTAACGGATACCTGATTTAAAAAGTGCATAACCATTTTCAAATTTCTAACAGCAACAGTCATGTAACTGGTTTCCTAAAACAGTTAACCAATTACCTTACTTAAAAAGTACAGATTCAAAGTTTTAAAATTTCTTGTAGAGATATCATGTAATCGACCACATGAATAAGGTAATCGATTACATTATTAGAAATTTTGAATTTTTGCATTTTAAAAGTTATGGCTTGGATGTCTATTATGCATGAATGTTGGGAAACTTTTAGAGGTGAATGGATGAGGAATTTTTTAGCATCTAAAGTTTATACAAATGAATTGATAATATAGAGATTACTTCATGATAAAATCCTTTTGAATTCCAAAATATCCATAAGCTTATGCATTCTCAATTCTTGATTCCAAATTTTTTCTTCTTTGATATTTCGTCTTTGATAAAATTTTGTATTTATCAAAACTAAACTAAGATAGATGATAAAACTCTTCTTCACAATCTCTCCCTTTTCTATGACAACAAAATATATTAATGGGAATTTTTTGTTTGACACTTGATGCTCCCCATATCATGTATATCTTTCTCCTTTATTTTGCAATTCATGCTTTGTCTTTGGTATCCTGAAAAATTAACAAAAACGACCATCCTCTTCTCCCCCTTTTTGACATTATCAAAAAGAAAAAAGTAAAACCCAAAGTAAAGTTATATATGGAAAAAATACATCATATATTAAAGTACTTATCTTCTTCATAATAATTTGATGTCAATATTGATATCAATGTTGATGCTCTTCTAAAGTGATTATGTTGATACAAATGAGATGCTCTTTGAAAATGTCTATCTTTTTAATCATCTTCAACGAAATGAAACTTTAATCTTATCATATCATATGGTCATATTGTATCTTGAACAACTATTCTTAATTTTACAATTTTAGCACATGATCTCCAAATACACCTACAAATTAGAATTATTAGTTTGTCTAGTTAACCGATTTTCTTCAGGTCCTCTTGGATTAGTTCCTTTCTCAATCCATCATAATTGCCACTAGGAATACCAAAGTTTATTATATATAAAACATTAGGAGTGTGACATTTTGTATTGCAAAAGAAATATGCATCCTTGAAGAAATTCTTATCTTCAGGAACATAAGAATTATTTTTAACATAATCCTTCTTATGATGAATTACAACTTGGATTTTATTTGATTCCTCATTGTTGAATTTATTACTAAGATTAACAAAGATATTTTGGCTTGTACTTGTTTTTATCAAATTTAGAGTATCCAATTCAATATTTATTATTAGAGTATCTTTGTTTGTTTAGCACATTTTATATACCAAGTTGTTATTTCTCGTATTTCTTAAAGACTTGGTTTTATTGAAAAACATTTGATTCGAGAGTTTTACATTTATTATATGTTGAATTTTTAACATTGTGTAATTCCAGTTTCATGTCATTAGCCTTACTTTCTAGAGATAAAATTATTTTCTTTTGTTTTGAACCTGTTCTAGAAAGTTTCAAACATTTTCCATGCAATTCGAGGAAAGCATTATGTAATTCATCATAAGATGGTTCATGATCACTAACCTCATTTTCTTCATCATCAGAATAATGTGTGTCGTACCCCAAAATTTGACTACTATTTCTTTCTTGTTATTGACTTAGAATCTAGGTTATTGACATGATCATGACCCTTTATAATGCATCTGGTCAACCCCAATGACCTAAAAAGTCAAAGGGGGACCATTTTGACTTTTTAGTCTCTCTTAGGGATTTGTTTTAATTCAGAGATGTTGCTTGGAACGTAATAATTTGAGGAGTTGTGCTGAAGGGATATTCATTGGTAACTAGGACATTTTATTTTATTAAAACACATTAGTAAAAAATAATAATTAGGGGGATTATTTGTTTTAATAGTAGGGTACAATATATTATAATAATGTTATTAGTTAAATGGGGATAAATTAATATTAGTATTTTTTTATTTTTTTACATATTAATATTAAGTTATATTATTGTTATTTAAAAAAGATTAATATTGAGATTAATTAGGGTTAAATTGATATATTATTTAATTAGGGTCATAATGGGGTTATTAGTATTATTATTAAGATTATTATTAAAATTATCATTATATACTCGCTAATGTTGTTTCATTTTGAATAAATGGAATGATTTAGCCGGTTCTAAAAGGAGTTAAGGAGTTATAAAGGGGATTGTCAAGAGTTCAAATCCCAAGTTTTTCACTTTAGTGTCTTTTCCCTTTTATTTTTTTTCTTTACTTCTAACTTTAGTGAAATTAAATTATTCTAAAAATAGACACAATCATTTAATTTTTTTAAACCTAATTTTATCTATAAATAGAATCTTTTTTTTCTTATATTTTTGTCATCCATAATTTACAAATCATACCCTAAAAAATTGTTGTTCTTCACACTGAAGAACAATAATACTGAAACCTTAAAGCTCCATCACCATCACACAATCATTTAATTTTTTTAAACCTAATTTTATCTATAAATAGAATCTTTTTTTTCTTATATTTTTGTCATCCATAATTTACAAATCATACCCTAAAAAATTGTTGTTCTTCACACTGAAGAACAATAATACTGAAACCTTAAAGCTCCATCACCATCACCATCGATCTTTTCTAAAAGGACGCGGGCAAAGAAGAAAATTATGAGAAGGTTGAGATCGAAGACGTAAAGAGCAAGAGGGAATAAAAAAAGCGAATATTATCTTTTCACCCGGAACAATCTCCTTCCCGTAAGTTGGTCTCTCTTAATCCCTCATTTATATAATTGCTTGAATTGTTTATGTATGGTGGATGTTTTATTTTGATATGATGTCTAATGTTTTATTATGGTTTAAACTCATTAGTTAATTCTTTAATCAATTTTTTGAACTAATATCATAAGGCATTTTTTTTTAAAAAAAATTAATAAATTCTTTTGAATCAATTTTTTATGCAATTTTTTTTATTAATATCATAAAACATTTTAAAAAAATCAATTTTTATAAAAAAAATTTAATAAATTTATTTAACAAATACCATGAATTAAAATAATTTTTTTACATGAATCAAAGTTTTTTTTAATAAAATCATAATATATTTAAATCTAAAAAACTAATATTTTGTTTAAGTTTCAAACTCAAACCTCATAATTTATTTCAAGTTAAACCCAAACCATATTTCAAATAATATAAAATATAATTTCAAACCTTTAATATAATATCATAAACATTACTAATAAATATCATAAAATCTATATCATAAATCTTTTTTTTAACTAATAACATCCAGTTTCAAAACCACGAAAATTTTCAATAAAATACATAAACCATTATACTAAATTGAATAAAACTAAAAAATCAAGTTTTATTTATTTATAATTTATATTAAGAAAAAGAAAGATAGATGTTTAGTTTCTATCTAATAATAAGCTAAAATAAATTTCTTATTCGCAAATAATAATTATAGTCAATATGGAATAAAAATACAAAAAATATATGTAATAAGGATTGAGATTATGATTAATTCTATAATTAAGCATTTTGAAATTAGGGAATACTTTTTAAATGGGTTAATATAAATAATATAGAAAATAGGGTTAGTTATTGGATATTAACTAATTTGGAAAATTATGGTTAATCTATGGGATAATTTTAAGGATAATATGGGATAAATTTCTAGGATTTTACGGATAAAAAAAATCAGTATAAGAAATATGGTATTTGGGTTTATATAATTAAACTTTTAATTTGGGTTTATATATTACTATGAGTTTACTTTCTTAAATCAAAATAGTTAGATTTTTTTGCAATCAATTAAAAGGGATAAAGTCAATCCAACATACCTCAAATTGTAAGTCCTTTGTCCTTGTGCATGGTGACATTTTTCAAAATTGAATATTTCTCTGCTCCCAATGCGTGAGAAATTTTTAAGGGATAAAAAAAATCAACCAACCAACATTTTTCGAGACGAATTACAGGACTCTGATCTTTCAATAAATTTGAGGGTACGTAGGCATAGAGTTGTAAGACTCTAGCTAGTATAATAATCAAAAACATTTTTTAGGTATTCCCTTATTAAAATAATAAAACATTTTGAAAAAAATAAAGAAATAATTAACAATTAATATATAACAAATCAAATATTCCTTAGAAACACACTAACCCTAGAATTGAATGAGGATCCCATTGAATACAGTGGAGGTAAGGAGTTCCTAACACCTTCCCCTTACGTAACCGGCTCCCGAACCTAGCATCTCACCCTTAGTTTATAGGTTTTATCATTATTTCTATGTTCCTTAGGAACAAATAAAAGATGGTGGCGTCTCTGTCATTTTTCCATCCACGACAGTTGGCGACTCTGCTGGAGAGTTCGTATACTTTCCCTAAAGAGAGTTCGTTCTAACCTTTGGTTTGAGGGTTGTGTGATATTTATTTGATTATTTTCTATTTATTTATTGGTTCTTTCTTTTTATACTTTCTCTATATATATATATATATATATATATATATATATATATATATATATATATATATATATATATATATATATATATATATATATATATATATATATATATATATATATATATATATATAAAATTAAATATTTCATTGTATTATTATTGCATATCATGTGAATGAGATTGTTACATGTGTGAAGCCGAAACTCAGACTTGAGGAAAAGTAATAAGTTTAAGTAAGGGGTCGTCCTGTCTTGGCCACTAGGGTTCTCATTTTGTGGGGTCTTTGATGATGATTCTACCTAGAGTAGATAAATTCAAAGAGTTTGTCATAAGAAGGATAGCACTTCTTCATGATGAAATCTTGAATTTGGTCCATGACTCTAGGGACCTCTTATAAAACCCCTTCAACTCATGGTGGCCTTATGCTATCAATCTGCATGGGTCGTTACTAAGGTCACGCCTAGAGGAGATTATCCTGAAGGATTACCGAAATAAGGCTTGCTCCTTCTTAGGGTAAACCTAGGGTATAGTCCATGACTATAGAGCTATCATCTTACCAAAAAATTTATATCCTACAAGTGAGGGGATTGGGTAGTCTAAACTTAGAATGGGCCTATCATAAGAAGACCACCTAAGTTAGGTCATGCTTGCATATTACCTTACCTATCCTTAAACCCATATATGGGTTCCCTTACCTATCATTATCCCTATCTGTAGTAAACCTTATTAGATAAGGTTTCCCTATGTACGTCACTATCTTAAACCCATAAGAGTTCCCTTTTATTTGTTACTATCATAATGTGACACTTACATTGCATAAAAAAAAATTTGTTAGCATACCTTCAATTTTTTTTTGCATACCCCTTGCATTTCATGCATTTTCATATCCTTACCACTTTCACCCTTTATCCAACTATCAAGAGTTAAGAGGTTTCCTGATACTCATAAACGAACTCAAAGGATATCTCTAGAAACTATGGAGGAACTCAAGAGGGGCAAGTACCATTGAAGAGAGAAAGTAACTCTTCACCATGTCAGCCAAAGGCCTACCTAAAACCTCAAATACAATAACACTGGATGATGCCTCTACAATAGAGTCTGTAATAGTATCTACTTCAGTAACAACCTCATGCGCTTTACCAATCACAACAAATGAAGCTTGGAAGCAAACTAGATCCTACACCAATGTCTTATGACTTACTCATAAGTACCATAGTAAAGCTACAATCCATTGGTCCTTCTCCTCGTCCATATCCTTCCAGTTATGAAGAGAATGTAAGGTGAATACGAAATCGAAGAACGGATCGACGATAAATCGTTGACTCTTGAAAAAGGAGTCCCATTGGTGAACAGTCACCCCTTATTTTAATTAGTAGAAGAACATCAAAAAAGTATCCCTTAAAGACATTGGGTCAACAATGAAGCCCATCCCTTGGATCAATAGACTTTATAAGTTCCAGTTGTAATTTCTTTTTTGTTAAGTGCTTTTTGTATTAAAAGTTGAACTCTTTGGGAAATAATTTGAATAAAATGAGCATGCATATTTTTGAAATCAATCCATTCATTTACACTCTCTTTCTTATGTCATCATGAAAATAAAAATAAAAATCAATCAAACCTTTTGTTTTCACTTCTCACCTATTAACAAACTTATGAGGAGAATGATGTAATAAACAACTGAATTTTTTGATGTATGCTTTAATATTAAGATTAGACTGATGATGTAAGGCATTATTTCACTTCCCAGACACTGGAGAAATAAGGAGATAATTCGTAGTCAATCCCCTCGAGCCAGAAGTAGGTGTTTCTTTTTCTATTAATAAAAAACCCTTAATCTTAGCCAGGGGTAAGGTAGATTTCAGTTAGTTCAATGATGCACTCTAATCTCAAGAGAACCAGTCTATCTAAGCAAGAGATTTAAGCACATCTTCTTCCTCACGTATATCACCAAAGGTCGAGGAGCCAATGAAGATAAAGTTCACAACATCTTCTTCCTCAAATCATTCAACATCGAGGAAGCAATAAAGATAAATTTCACAAAAGTCAACATGGCAGTCACAACCGTTCTAAGACAAAAGCAAAAACTCAAGATTTGTTTTAAAAAAAGAAAAAAGCCCGATAAGTCAAAAAGAAAACCTAAAAATTTGACTTAGGCAAAAGTTAGGGCATCATGTTCAAAAAGAGTCTGTTAAGTCAAAAACTAAAACGGATTTGACTTAGGATAAAATTAGGGCATCCCGATGGACCGTAATTTAAAAAAACTGTTCCATGCAAAAATAGCAATCAAAAACAAAAAAAAAGAAAAGAAAAGGTAAAAAATGGAAAAAAGCTTGTAAACAAAAGTAGGTGACTACCACCTTCATCAAGTGCTTAAACCACTATATCTCTTTCATCACCAAGACTGCCAAAGTTCTCTTGCAAGTTGAATGCATTTTTTGAGCTAATTTGATTTAGGAAGGGAGAACATCAGGAAGAATGGGGTGGTATTAAAATTAAAATTTGAGCCTGTAATACCTCAAAATTTGCCCCCCTCATGCATACATTCATTTTTAGGTCATTTAACATTTCATATCGCATTTCATCATGTCAATCGGAATTAGATCCAAGAAACTTGAATATCATCCAAGACACTTTGTGGGTCCTATCTGGGTGATCAGTCAACACAAGGGAATGGCTTGAGATACTTCCAACATGTTCAAATGGGGTCTATTCATCAGTCAAAACGTTAATCTTGAAGGAGCAAAAGTTTGTTCATGAACTGTCATGCTCGCTAGGCGAAGCCCACACGTTTCAAAAAAAAATTAAAATAAAATAAAATAAATAAATAAATAAATAAAATATAACAGAAAAATCTTGGACTTGGACCTCTCTCTTTTGATCCCACAAAGTCACAAAAATCAGGTTATAAATTCTAGACTTCCATCTCCCAAAAAACCCCTGGGAAAAAGATAGTGAGAGAAGAGCTAACAGAGTTCAGAGCAACCTCCAGAGACTGAAAGGAACTCATCTGCAAAGAGCCAATTCCATCTCATATGAACCCTCAGATTGCTTTGCAAACCCAACCAGGCAATTCAATTTCATTCGGTCTCTCCAATCAGGTTTGCCCTATTTCCATTACTCCCTGCTTTCAATTTGAATGCTCTGAATGTATGAGGTATTATGGGTGAATTTGGAAGAGTGGGTATCGTTAGGTTTTGCATGTGGGCACATGTTTTAGTATGTATGTCATGTCTTGATGTGTGGATCCTTGCCCCTGACTTTGAATTTTGATACCCTTTTTGATGCATGTGTTTAACAAGAGGTTTAGGCCTCCTACACTTGGTTGCTTTTTGTGAGCTCTTTTTGTGAATTTTAATGGCATGATTCATGTGGTTACATTTTGATTTGGGGCAACTCTTGATTGCGCCCCATCTTGTCACTCTAACCTGTTTGTTGAGTTTTTTATGAGGGCTCACATGACTCCTGAAAGGATAGCTTGCTTGGCATTTCACTTTATTTGTGGGATACCATTTGGAGATTTATTCCGATTACCTGTATTGACTTGCTTTCTTTGGTGGTGCCAGCTTGAGAGATCTCTGGGTTTCTTGTGTCGTTAGTTGCTATTACTTTGGATCTTTATCCGTGTGGTACTTTTACATCTTTCCCGCATTTTACCGCTTTCTTAGCTGGAAGACCTCAATAGGAGGCAATGTTTTCTTTTGTTTGTTTACTTTTGTGCCCAAAGACCTCCATGCAGAGGCAATTGACGGATAAAAGGGATTAGTAATCAATCCCCCGTTATTCAGTGTGTCGTTCTTTAAGATCACACTACGTGTCGATGCTTTAGAACAAAAGCCCAAGATCTTTTGTCTGGTCAGTCAGTGGAGAGGGTTCCACCTTTCCGAATCCCCACTTTTTGTCATGAGCTCACCCTGTCCAGGGTTAAGAGCTATGAGGTCTTATCCTCATTACCCTTTTGATCTGCTCACCCTGACGTTCAATGTCGGTGGTTAAGAGCCCATTTGATTACCTTTCCATGGCTTGTTTGTCGAGGTTGATATGACCCCTCTTGACTAAAGCCCTACCCATGTATGTTTGAGCCCCTTGTTGGCATTTTACTTTATGCATGTTTGTTTTGTATGGTATGATCGTCTCCCCATAGGATTGCTAGGCTTCGTATAGTCTCTCATTTGCATGTCAATTAAGGTAGCACTGGTCCTTCGTCTAGGACTTCCTTTTTGCATGAGCATTCCTAAAACACAAATAAACTCATTGATTTTTCTTCTCCTAAGAACACGTTGACTCCTTCTACTACAGGCGAGTAAGTCTCCAAAGGTCGAGCATCCGGTAGATTGCGTAGTAACGTCGGTCACCCAAAAACACAACCCTTAACCCGTAGGTAGCCGAACTACGACTTTCTCTGATTCTCATTCCAGATGAGATATGTAGGCATAAGACGCGATGTCTTAGCGAGCACACTCCTCTTTAACCCCTAGGTAGCCGAGCTACGAAGACTCTGATTCTCATGTTCAAATGAGATACGTATGCAATGGATGCGACATCCGTGCGAGTCATTTTTTTTAACCCCCCTTTTAGTAAATAGTACATTAGATAAACCTACACCCTTTAGATAAGAACAACAAAAGTGGATCCCGTAGAGTACTACGGATGCGTAGGGGTGCTAATACCTTCCCTTCACATAATCGGCTCCCGAACCCAAGATTTGGTTGCGAGACCTTGTCTTTTCCTTTCCCTTTTTCAGGTTTACTTCGAGCGTTTCCTTTCCCTCCTTTGGGATAAATAACGCACGGTGGCGACTCTTCTGTCATCTCTTTTCTCGCCGGTTGTTTTTTTTGCATTCCTATTTTTTAGATTGCGATAGCTGGCGACTCTGTTGGGGAACAATTCTTTTCCCTAGTGGGCCTTTCCTAGCGTTTGTTTGTTTATTGTCTATTGTGTGTTATTTATTTATTGCTTTGCATACTTATCTGCTTGCATTGCATCCTATGTGTGCTTTACTATTTCATGCATACTGTGCTGGCTGTGTTTCTGTTTTGCTGTCGGGTGGGAGTCACAAGAGGTAAAAGGCCCAATACACAGGCTATGAGCGAACTTTAGGACACCTAGGAATAGAGTGATTCATGGGAAGCGGGTGGTATGGCGCCACTTAGCGGAATATGGTATCGCGAGCAGTTCAGATTCTGATGGGGTATTATCGTTGCATACACCTGGTGTGCATATGATGATATTCTTGAAAGGATTGTTTATCCTGCGTTTCTCTTGACCTTACCCTGGCCTAGATTACACCCGTGAGTGGGGCGGGAATGAATCATTTACAGGTACTGAAGGTGACTTATCCTGGTGGTGACTTTTGTTCGGTTCTTGTTGGTGACCGTTGGTTCAGAAGTATGAGTTCTAAGTTGACACTTGTGTTTTATGGTTCCCGATTCCGAATTCATGCGGAAGTTCTGATCCTGTGCCTTGTGATACACAGCCAACCCGTCATTATCACATCATTTTACATTCGCATCATTTTGCATTCATATCATGTTTATCCATTACCAGGGGTTCATATCTTCTTCTTGATTCTAGTCGGGGTTTTCTTCCTACACTGTTTATCAAATGTGAGACTGGAATCAAGGGGGTAGAATGCCCTTGGAATTGATAAACATGTCATTGCATTTGCATATTCATTAGCATGTCTTGCATAACAGGTACCGCCGCAGTGCTCTCAGTTATTTGGTGTTCCATCAGCAGGATAGTTGACTCAGGCATTCACCGATACGGTACCCGCAGAAATCAACAGAGAGCAATGGAAAGCCTACAAGCAGAGTTCGCCGAGATGAAGATCCGCATGAACTAGTTTATGGATGTGGTTCAAGGGGTGGCTCAGGGACAGCAAGAGCTCAGGCAGATGATGTAGAGGAATCCCGCCACTACTCAACCAGAGACGTTGACTGATCCTCCAGCTGGAGAGGTTAACAGACCCAGTGGACCGGTGCCTACCCCGATCCTACATGTCACCCCCGGTCAACAACTAGTCCATGATGACCAGGAGGATCAGTTCCCCTTGCTTCAGGAAGACTTTGGAATGAGTCATGGTATGGACCCTATGTTTCGGAGACTGGAAGAGAGGTTGAAGGCAGTGGAAGGACAGAATCCTATGGGAGTAGACGTTGCTGACTTGGGATTGGTCCCAGGCGTGAGGGTGCCACCGAAATTCAAGGTCCCGATATTCGACAAATACAGCGGCAACTCTTGCCCGAAGACCCATGTGTAAGCCTACTTCCGAAAGATGATTGCGTACTCCGATGACGAGAAGCTACTTATGTACTTTTTCCAGGATAGCCTAGCTGGGGCATCCCTGGAATGGTATATGAGGCTGGACAGAGCCCACATCTACTGCTGGAGGGATTTGGCTGAGGCTTTCGTGAAGCAGTATCAGTATAATACAGACATGGCTCCGGACAGAACTCAACTTCAGAATCTGTCTCTTAAAGGCAATGAGTGCTTCAGGGAATACGCTCAACGCTGGAGGGAGACAGCTTCCCGTGTTCAACCTCCTATGTTGGAGAAAGAAATGGCTAACATGTTCATGAACACTCTACCCGGACCTTACTTGGTGCGCCTGGTGGGTTGCAATGCCTCCAACTTTGCTAATGTAGTCTCTACCGGAGAGAGGGTGGAGAATTACCTGAAGACATACAAGACCCAGAGCGGAGATGGATCTTCATTAGGGGTGAAGAAGTCGTTTATTCAGGGACAAAAGAGGAGAGAAGGGGATGCAAGTGCCATATCTTCTTATCAGAACAGGGGTAACCGGAGGAATAACTTTCAGAACTATCATCAACAACCGTATGTTGCAGCTGTGACCATTCCGGCTGCAGCAACGCTACAACAACAACAACCACAACATCAACCATCTCAGTACCAACAACAGCAACAGGGTAACAGACCCGCCTATCAACAGAGGCCAAGGACAATGGACCGGCGTTTCGACACTCTTCCAATGACGTACGCTCAGTTGCTTGCTAGTCTTCAATAACTACAACTTGTGCAGTTACGCACTCTGGCTCCTCCTGTTGGTAGACTTCCGGTGGGTTACGACGCCAACGCTAGGTGTAGCTTCCACTCTGGGGCACCTGGCCATAATATTGAGAACTGCAAAGCTTTTAAGCACGTGGTTCAGGACCTCATAGATTCAAAGGCCATCGACCTTGCACCGGCTCCTAATGTTGTCAACAATCCCATGCCACAGCATGATAGTGCAAATGTTAATATGATGGAAGGAGAAGTAAAATTGATCTTTACAATCAACAATGAAGATGGAGATAATGATTGTGACATCGATAACTGGGTACGTCCGAGGATCCCGGGTGAAGTCATCAACAATTGGTCTTCTGAAGAGATTGTTCAAGCCACTTTTCTGGAGGAGTAATTTTTCTTGTTTAATCATGCATGTCCAAGTCTTACGTTCCGCCTAGGGCGTAATGACTCATTGTAGGGCTCATCTATGTGGATACCTGCATTTTTTATCATAAATAAAGGACGTCTTTTTGCATTCAAATGTTTTGCTCACTGTCTTTCTATTTTTTTTATAGTTTTCAAAATCAAAAAATATTTGGCAATGTTTTGTTTAGTTTTTATTCCTTGTTCACACTCATAAGCACATACCATCACTCATGTAGATGCACATCACCAGATCCTATTGATAACGATTCTGCTATGGCTCGCTTCGACTTTGAAAATCCAATCTTTCAAGCTGAAGAAGAGGGTGATGAAGACTGTGAACTCCCTGAAGAACTTACCAGGTTATTAAAACAGGAGGAGAGGGTCATTCAACCGCATCAAGAGTCTAGTGAAGTGATTAATCTCGGCACCGAGGACGCCAAAAGAGAAATCAAGATAGGGGATGCTTTGGAAGACAATGTGAAGAAGGAGCTGATTGAATTGCTGCGAGAGTATGTTGATATCTTTGCTTGGTCTTATCAGGACATGCCAGGGCTTGACACAGACATCGTGGTACACCGTTTACCTCTCAAAGAGGATCGTCCTCTGGTCAAGCAGAAGCTCAGAAGAACAAGACCAGAGATGGCTATCAAGATAAAGGAAGAAGTGCAAAAACAGTTGGATGCAGGGTTTCTAGCAGTCACAAACTATCCGACATGGGTTGCAAATATCGTTTTAGTACCTAAGAAGGATGGAAAGGTACGGATGTGTGCTGACTACCGGGATCTGAACAGAGCTAGTCCTAAAGATGATTTCCCATTACCTCACATCGATGTTTTGGTGGATAACACAGCTCAGTTCTTGGTATTCTCCTTCATGGATGGCTTTTCTGGCTATAATCAAATTAAGATGGCACCAGAAGACATGGAGAAGACAACATTCATAACCCCATGGGGCACCTTCTGCTACAAGGTGATGCCGTTTGGTCTGAAAAATGCCGGAGCAACATATCAACGAGCGATGGTGACTCTAGTCCATGATATGATTCATCATGAAATCGAGGTTTATGTTGATGATATGATTGCCAAATCTCAGACGGAAGAAGAACATTTGGTGAATTTGCAGAAATTGTTTGAGCATTTGAGAAAATTCAAGCTGAGGCTTAATCCGAACAAGTGTACTTTCGGGGTGAGATCTGGAAAACTGCTGGGTTTTATTGTTAGCGGAAAAGGGATTGAGGTGGATCCTGACAAAGTAAAAGCGATACAGGAAATGCCTGAGCCAAGAACAGAGAAACAAGTCCGTGGTTTCTTAGGAAGGTTGAACTACATTGCAAGGTTCATCTCTCACCTAACAGCCACGTGTGAGCCAATTTTCAAATTATTGAGAAAAGATCAGGCCATCAGGTGGAATGATGATTGCCAAAGGGCTTTCGAGAAGATAAAAGAGTATTTGCAGAATCCTCCTATCCTTATACCTCCGGTCCCAGGGAGACCGCTGATTATGTACTTGACAGTACTAGACAATTCCATGGGTTGTGTTCTCGGTCAACACGACGAGACAGGTAGGAAAGAGCACGCCATCTACTACCTGAGTAAGAAATTCACAGATTGCGAGTCGAGATACTCAATGCTTGAGAAGACATGTTGTGCACTTGCATGGGCTGCTAAGCGATTGAGACAATACATGCAATGACTAAGAAATTGTTGAGAGCGGGATATTACTGGATGACCATGGAATCTGATTGTTTCAAATATGCTCGGAAGTGTCATAAATGCCAGATTTATGCTGATAAGGTACATGTGCCGCCAAATCCTTTGAATGTGATGTCTTCGCCGTGGCCTTTTGCTATGTGGGGCATCGATATGATTGGAAAGATTGAGCCGACCGCCTCCAATGGGCATCGTTTCATCCTTGTTGCCATCGACTATTTCACCAAGTGGGTCGAAGCAGCATCGTTCGCGAATGTCACCAGACATGTGGTTGCCCGTTTCATCAAGAAAGAAATCATTTTTCGCTACGGGATTCCCGAAAGAATCATTACTAATAATGGTTCTAATCTCAATAACAAGATGATGAAGGAGTTGTGCCAGAACTTCAATGTTCAGCATCACAATTCTTCCCCTTATCGCCCTAAGATGAACGGTGCTGTTGAGGCGGCAAATAAGAACATAAAGAAGATTGTGCAGAAGATGGTCGTTACGTACAGAGATTGGCATGAGATGCTACCCTTCGCCTTGCATGGGTACCGTACTTCAGTACGTACATCGATCGGGGCAACCCCTTACTCCCTTGTGTATGGTATGGAAGCAGTCCTACCTGTTGAAGCGGAGATTCCTTCTCTAAGAGTCCTGTTGGATGTCAAGTTAGACAAAGCTGAATGGATTCAGACAAGGTTCAATGAGTTGAGTATTATCGAAGAGAAGTGAATGGCAGCCATTTGTCATGGGCAGTTGTATCAGAGTCGGATGAAGAGAGCCTTTGATCAGAAAGTGCGTCCTCGATGTTTCCAAGTCGGAGATTTAGTGTTGAAAAGGATCCTTCCTCCTCAGACAGATCATAGGGGCAAGTGGACTCCTAACTATGATGGACCGTATATTGTCACCAAGGTTTTTGACGGTGGAGCCTTAGTGCTTGCAACTATGGATGGTGAAAACTTCGCTTCCCCTGTGAATTCAGACGCAGTTAAAAAATACTTCGCATAAATAGACCCGCTGGACAGTAAAAAGAATAGTCCAGGCAAAAATTGGGCATCCCGACGAACCAAGAAAATGAAAAGGTTCGGGCAAAAATTAGGGATTAAAAATGAAAAGATTATACACCCGGTAAGTTGAAAACCTGAAAGGGCAACTTAGGCAAAAATGGGTATCCCGATGGATTGAAAACCCGAAAAGGGCGATCCAGGCAAAAGTTAGGGATTAAGCGAATGACTGCGTTCTGAGTAGTTCCGAATCTCATATCGTGTCAATGACTGGAAACTTTTGAAGGATAGGAAACAGTCCAATCACTCTTTTCAGAAAGCTGATCATCTGGAGGATCTTGAAGGCGAGCAAGTTATAGCAGAATTGGAACCCAATAGAAATCCATTTCACATTGCCATTAGATTAATTTCTGTTTTTTATCTTTTGTGCGATTACCTCTTTCCAGGGATTGCTTCCTGATATAAATGCCCATTCAGAGGCCAGTCAATCAATAAAATCATGTTATTCAGTATATCTTTGTTTTCATTTTCATTTTACTGTTTTGTTTGCAAAAATGACGTCCGAATTTTTGATAAACATTGCATCATGAAACATAAGAGCTTTACAGGTACATGCTTAATAAACATTTAAAATTGCTGTAAATGTCAAGTGCTTTAGATCGTCTATTCAGAACAGGTACCCTCGGGGCATTTCCTTAAGGTTCCCATCCGATGATCGCGAATGTTTTCCCCCAACAGAGCATTGGATTCTTCGATCCCCAACAGGCTCTCACTGTTGTACCTCCCCCAAGCGGTTGTTTCAGAATATACACTCCCTAGTAGAGTTGACAGTGCCAGACTATATATTCCCAGTAGAGTTGATAGTGCCAGACTGTATCTTCCCAGCAGAAACAGCTGCTCCTTAGAGTTCGATGCCAGATCGATGATCTCGACGCCAGATCCATGGTCTCTTTCCTTGAAGCAGAATCTCGGTACCGTATCGGTGTTTGCTTCCCCTGCTAAGTCGTCTCTCTCACAGATTATGGTTGCCAGGACCACTATCGCTTTCCTCAACAGCCAGTTTTCAGTGCCGTTCTCTCCTCAGTCAGAGTCTCGGTATTTCGTCATTGCTAGAACACCGTGTGGCGGGTCATTTCCCCACAGAGATCTTTGCGGTGTGCATCTCCAACAGCCTTGCCAGGGTCCAGAAGATGGTGATCATTTCCCCAGCAGATTCCCTTGCCTCGGCTTGGCATTCTACCCAGCATTTCGCATCCCTGCATGTAGAATCATATTGCATTGCATCCTCCCAAATCGCGTAGCATTTCCATTTTCATGGAGCATTACGCCATTGAAAAATTCAAACATACGCATGTAAGCATAAAACATTCTCGGTATCCCAAGTGATAAGTCAGAAGTTATTTCCAGTACTCAGACTGAAGATTGTTCATGACTTACCTTTATTATCCCCAGCAAGTGTCATTGGCCCACGCGCCGCCTCAATTATCATTTTCCCTATTTCTGCCGATGCTGACAGGCATGAAGTTTTTCCGGTATTCAGACCGAAGTGGCATTAAGGCCAATTTTCCGATGTTCAGGTCGATGCAACTTGTGGCATTCAGGCCAGTTTCCGGTATTCTGACCGAAGTGGCGTTCAGGCCAGTTTTCCGATGTTCAGCTCAAAGAAGTTTCCGACGTTCAGGTCGATGCAACTTGTGGCATTTAGGCCAATTTTCCGATATTCAGATCGAAGTGGTATTCAGGCCAATTTTCCGATATTCAGATCGAAGTGGCATTCAGGCCAGTTTTCCGATGTTCAGATCGAAGAAGTTTCCGACATTCAGGTCGACGCAACTTGTGGCATTCAGGCCAGCCTCTCGGTGTTCAAACCGATATTAATAATCTCATATCTTCCGACGTTCAGATCGAAGTCATTTCCAGTATTCAGATTGATGAGCGGCATTCAGGCCATGGTTATTTCTGTGTTACCATTTATTTTGGTATCCAGGTTAACATTCTTTTTCGGTATTCAGACTGACTCTCACTGTACCAGACGGATTCTTCTTTCAAGACCACCTCTTTGCCGATTCTGACAGGCATTGTTACTTCACTTCATGTCAGTGCAAATTTTCGGGCTTTTATTGTATTCAATCCCTTGATACCTCGAAAGTGCGAAAGCCGCTGCTATCTTCTTTTCGGGTCTCCAGTTGATTGAATAGGGGCAACTGTAATACCTCAAAATTTGCCCCCGCCATGGATGCATTCATTTTTAGGTCATTTAACATTTCATATTGCATTTCATCATGTCAATCGGAATTAGATCCAAGAAACTTGAATATCATCTAAGACACTTTGTGGGTCCTATCTGGGTGATCAGTCAACACAAGGGAATGGCTTGAGATACTTCCAACATGTTCAAATAAGGCTATTCATCAGTCAAAACATTAATCTTGAAGGAGCAAAAGTTTGTTCATGAACTATCATGCTCGCTAGGCGAAGCCCACGCGTTTCGAAAAAAAATAAAAACGAAAAAAAATAAAATAAAAATAAAAAAATAAAAAAATAAAAAAATAAAAAAATAAAATATAACAGAAAAATCTTGGACTTGGACCTCTCTCTTTTGAGCCCATAAAGTCACAAAAACCAGGTTATAAATTCTAGACTTCCATCTCCCAAAAAACCCCTGGGAAAAAGATAGTGAGAGAAGAGCTAACAGAGTTCAGAGCAACCTCCAGAGACTGAAAGGAACTCATCTGCAAAGAGCCAATTCCATCTCATATAAACCCTCAGATTGCTTTGCAAACCCAACCGGGCAATTCAATTTCATTCGATCTCTCCAATCAGGTTTGCCCTATTTCCATTACTCTCTGCTTTCAATTTGAATGCTCTGAATGTATGAGGTATTATGGGTGAATTTGAAAGAGTGGGTATTGTAACACCCCAAAATTTTCCCTCCTCATTCATGCATTCATTTAGCATTTCATATTGCATTTCATCATGTCAATCAGAATTAGATCCAAGAAACTTAAAAAAAAAAATAATAATAATTTTTTACAAAATAAATAAATAAATAAAAATAGTAATAAAAAAATAAATAAAATATAACAAAATTTTTTTGGACTTGGGTCTCTCTCATTTGAGCCCACAAAGCCATGAAATTCAGTCTATAAATACCAAGGCTTCACTTGAGAAAAAGGAAGGGAGAAGCAAAAATACTCTGAGGTTTCCTTGGAACAAAACCCTGAGCAGCCTCCAAACCCTGAAGGGAACTCAACTGCACAAAATCACATTTGCCTCACATAAACCCTAAAGGTTGTTTTGTAAACCTCACGGGTGCAACTCAATTTCAATCAAGCTCTCCAATCAGGTTTGCCCTATATCCATCATCTTTATGCCTTTAATTTGAATGCTCTAAATGTATGAGGTATTATGGGTGAATTTGATACCCTTTTGATGCATGTGTTTGACAAGAGGTTTAGGCCTCGTACCCTTGGTTGCTTTTTGTGAGCCTTTTTTTGTGAATTGAAAGAGCATGATTCATGTGGTTACATTTTGATTTGGGGGCAACCCTTGATTGCCCTATTTTTTTTGTCTCTAACCTGTTTGTTGAGTTTTTGTGAGGGCTCACATGACTTTTGCAGGGATAACTTGCGTGGTTTTCCACTTTATTTGTGGGATACCCCCTGGAGGTTTCATTCCGATTACCTGTACTGACTCACTTTCTTTGATGGTGTTTAGCTTGGAAGGATCATTGGGTTTCCCATTCCTTTAATTGCTGTTACTTCGGATCTTTATCCGTGTGGTACTTTTACCTCTTTTCCGCATTTTATCGCTTTCTTAGCTGGAAGACCTCGATAGGAGGCATTTGTTTTCTTTTGTTTATTTACTTCTGAGCTCCTTGTTGGCACATTTACTTTATACATGTTTGTTTTGTATGTGTTCGTATCCCTGCAGGTAGCGTGGTTCCTTCGTCAAGGACTGCCTTTTTGCCCTTGAGCATCCCAAACCCTAAAACCCAAAGCAACACGTTAACTCCTTCTACTACAGGCGAGTAAGTCTCCAAAGGTCGAGCATCCGGTAGATTGCGTAGTGACGTCGTTCGTCCAAAACCCAATCCATAACCCCATAGTTAGCCGAACTACGTTTTGCTCTGATTCTCAAGCCAGATGAGATACGTAGGCATAAGACGCGATGTCTTAGCGAGCACACATCCCCCCAACCCATAGGTCAGCCGAGCTACGTAGACTCTGATTCTCATATTCATATGAGATACGTATGCAGTGGATGCGACATCCGCGCGAGTCATTTTCATTTAACCCCCCTTTTTTAGTAAATAACACATTAGATAAACCCACACCCTTTAGACAAGAACTACAAAAGTGGATCCCGTAGAGTACTACGGATGCGTAGGGGTGCTAATACCTTCCCTTCGCATAACCGACTCCCGAACCCAAGATTTGGTTGCAAGACCCCGTCTTGTCCTTTTCTTTTTCAGGTTTACTTCGAGCGTTTCCTTTCCCACCTTTGGGATGAATAACGCAAGGTGGCGACTCTTCTGTCATTTTCTTTCGCCGGTTGTTTTTTCGCGTACTGTATTTTTCAGGTTGCGACAGGTATCGTTAGGTTTTGCATGTGGGCACATGTTTTAGTATGTATGTCATGTCTTGATGTGTGGATCCTTGCCCCTGACTTTGAATTTTGATACCCTTTTTGATGCATGTGTTTAACAAGAGGTTTAGGCCTCCTACACTTGGTTGCTTTTTGTGAGCTCTTTTTGTGAATTTTAATGGCATGATTCATGTGGTTACATTTTGATTTGGGGCAACTCTTGATTGCGCCCCATCTTGTCACTCTAACCTGTTTGTTGAGTTTTTTGTGAGGGCTCACATGACTCCTGAAAGGATAGCTTGCTTGGCATTCCCCTTTATTTGTGGGATACATTTGGAGATTTATTCCGATTACCTGTATTGACTTGCTTTCCTTGGTGGTGCCAGCTTGAGAGATCTCTGGGTTTCTTGTGTCGTTAGTTGCTATTACTTCGGATCTTTATCCGTGTGGTACTTTTACATCTTTCCCGCATTTTACCGCTTTCTTAGCTGGAAGACCTCAATAGGAGGCAATGTTTTCTTTTGTTTGTTTACTTTTGTGCCCAAAGACCTCCATGCAGAGGCAATTGACGGATAAAAGGGATTAGTAATCAATCCCCCGTTATTCAGTGTGTCATTCTTTAAGATCACACTATGTGTTGATGCTTCAGAACAAAAGCCCAAGATCTTTTGACCGGTCAGTCAGTGGAGAGGGTTCCACCTTTCTGAATCCCCACTTTTTGTCATGAGCTCACCCTGTCCAGGGTTAAGAGCTATGAGGTCTTATCCTCATTACCCTTTTGATCTTCTCACCCTGACGTTCAATGTCGGTGGTTAAGAGCCCATTTGATTACCTTTACATGGCTTGTTTGTCGAGGTTGATATGACCCCTCTTGACTAAAGCCCTACCCATGTATGTTTGAGCCCCCTTGTTGGAATTTTACTTTATGCATGTTTGTTTTGTATGGTGTGATCGTCTCCCCATAGGATTGCTAGGCTTCGTATAGTCTCTCATTTGCATGTCAATTAAGGTAGCACTGTTCCTTCGTCTAGGACTTCCTTTTTGCATGAGCATTCCTAAAACACAAACAAACTCATTGATTTTTCTTCTCCTAAGAACACGTTGAATCCTTCTACTACAGGCGAGTAAGTCTCCAAAGGTCGAGCATCCGGTAGATTGCGTAGTGACGTCGTTCATCCTAAAACACAACCCTTAACCCGTAGGTAGCCAAACTACGGCTTGCTCTGATTCTCATTCCAGATGAGATACGTAGGCATAAGGCGCGATGTCTTAGCGAGCACACTCCTCTTTAACCCCTAGGTAGCCGAGTTACGAAGACTCTGATTCTCATATTCAGATGAGATACGTATGCAGTGGATGCGACATCCGTGCGAGTCATTTTTTTTATCCCCCTTTTATTAAATAGTACATTAGATAAACCTACACCCTTTGGACATGAACAACAAAAGTGGATCCCGTAGAGTACTACGGATGCGTAGGGGTGCTAATACCTTCCCTTCACATAATCGGCTCCCGAACCCAAGATTTGGTTGCGAGACCTTGTCTTTTTCTTTCCCTTTTTCAGGTTTACTTCGAGCGTTTCCTTTCCCTCCTTTGGGATAAATAACGCACAGTGGCGACTCTTCTGTCATCTCTTTTCTCGCCGGTTGTTTTTTTCGCATTCCTATTTTTTAGGTTGCGACAGAGCCTTATATCCTTTGTTTATTAAACCGTGAACAAGGCCACATTACAACCTTCAAAAGTACTAATTGAAGTCAGGTTCACTATGAAAGCATACTCAGTAAAATTTGTGTTAAACTGACTCCAAATGTTTGTTAAATCATTGATAACCATCTTGTTTTATCACATTTTCACATCTTCGTTTGTGCCAATCTCGTGGCCATATATCATCTGTATACACCATATTCGTTTTCCACAACAATTTTTGATTTCAAAAACTTGCATGAGCATGGCGTTAGAATTACTTTTCAAAGAGAAAAGTTTTCTCACAAATTAATACTTAGCACCAAAGAAATATCAACAATGGTCTGATCAGGGGCATATAACTTCGAGACATTGCTAACTAGGGGAAAGTCACCTAAGGATCCTTCCAGTTAGGGGAAAATCCTTATAATCATGGACAAATCATCCGAAGATCCTACCTACTAGAGGCAAAGTGTCCCAAGATTTGGCCCACTGAAGTTGAATCACTTATGTTACCCTAATGATAAGGGACGGACCTTACGAAACTCAAATATTAGGGAAACCCATATACAGTTCATATCACAACATGGCAAGATCCATGTTCATTTTCAGGCAACACCTCCAGATCCTAATTGCCAAAGGCAGACCTTTCAAGATTCAAATACTAGGGCAAGTCATATAAAGGTTACAACATTGCAGGATCGAAGTTCATTCTTAAGAATTCCAAGATTCTACATACATATGTCAAAACACCTCCATGACCTTAATGATCATTGACATGCTCTTTTAAGACTCTTATACTGGGGCATGCCAAATTAATGGAATAGTGAGGCCAATCACTCCGAAAGTCATCTAATCAGGGGTATACTTTTCAAGATTCATACACTGGGGCAGTCCATATGAAAGTCATACCACAACGCGATGGGATCCAAGTTCCTTCTCAGGACACTCCTCCAGACCCTAATAATCAGGGGCAAACTTTTCAAGATTTAGATATTGGGGCAGTTCATATCAAGGTCGTATCAGAGAATGGTGGGATCCAAGTTCCTTTTCAGGAAAATCCTTCAGAAGACCTACAAACAAGGGCAATACCCTCCAAGGCAATCAATCTGGGGTAGACCGCTACAAGGCTTGATCAAAGAAACTACTTCAAAAATAGTGCATCTAAGGCATATCATTCCAAGATCCAACATCATTATTAATATTGGTTCTCCTGACACTAATGCAGATCCAGATTTCACTACTACTACACCACCTTCTGATGATGCAACCACCACTCCATGATTTTACTTTTTCTTTCAAGCATAACATATATGGATATTTATGATATTTTGATTTTCTAGTTATTTTGTGACTTTTGACTACTATTTTGGAATATGTATCTTGTGACAAGTTTAGTCAGGTATGTAGGATATTTCTAATATTCACTATATGTTATCTTATTCTTGATATTTTTTTGCTAAATTGTGTATTTGCGATAGTTAATTCATGTTCGATTTATTTGGTGTTTGTTTAATTCACTAAGTATGACACTCTATTTTTGGCTTTTGCTTTATATTGGATTAAACTATTTATGTGTGATTCCTTCTATATTTTATCTCTTTTTGATCTTTGTTAAAAGGGGAGAAGGCATCGAGATATTATCAATATTCACGCACATTAAATGTTTAATGCAAGGGTAGAATTACATCTTTTATAAATCAGGCGAAGTATTGTACACTAGTTCAACTAATTCATTTCATCCATCAAATTCCAAATATTGCTTTGAATAAATGATCAACAATAATATCTCAAATTTTCCAAACATCAAAAAGGGGGACACTAAAAGTGTAGTCATGGTATCGATTATGTGTTTTTGATGTTTTTGTCAATTTGAATATAGTTTCTTTAGTCTAGTTGCGTATTTCTAATTCACCTCTTATTCAATATTTGTGTGCTTGTACATTATTCGTATTTCATTTGTATTGTAATTGCTTCGGTTATTGTGATAGGTACCACTAAGAACCCTCATTGCTCAATTGAATAAGAGTTTTTTTTTATCCATGATATTGTTTCTTTTTTAGCCTAGCAAGTTGCTACATATTCGTTTCATCAGGCATAATTTGAATCAAAAGTTAGAACTCTTAAAATATAGATTTTCAGTTTCTTGATTCAAATCAAGTGTAGAACATGATTTAAATCATAATATGTGAGAAAATTGGGGATTTCCTCTGGACCATTTGATCTGAATCACAAAATAAACATGATTCGAATTACAACCTCATGTGATCCGAATCAAGTGTAAAAATTGATTGAGTCATTTATACTTTTGAAACCATATTTGGGCTTTGCTCAAATTGATTTGAATCATAGTTTCTTCTCAATCGAATCAAATCTTCATAGCACCCATTTAGCATCCTTGATTTAAATAGTTGTTTCTTTGGTAAAATTAACAAGTGAGTGAATCCTATGGGTGAAACCCAAAGATACAAAGATGTAACTTTTTATCTTCTCTTCTTAGTGTGTCTATACCCATCACCATGAATCTTTCTCTTCTTCTCTGGAACAACCTCTTGAGTGCAATCCATGTTAGATTCCCTTCTTTTTGTTGTACATTGTTCTGGTGCAATTTTTTTGTTGTTACTTGGGAATTTAAGAGAGTGAGTTGATTAATCTTGTGTGTTAATCATGATTGATCAAGTTCATGATAACAATTAATAACCAAGACTCTTTTACCCTGAAATTTGAAGAACTTTATGTGTGTGTTCTTTATTCATATTCTTCTAATCCCTTGACTAACACCCTGTGATTTTTTTATTAGTTTGTGAGATATTCCGGAACTTTTCATCATATTCATCCTTAGTTTATTCCATTGTTAAGGACCTACATCTCTAAAGATTGGGTGGTTAAAAGAGAATAGTTTAGTTGCATGTCTCTACTTCACTCAGGGGGAGCTTCTATATCCGATTATTTTGTTTCTTGTCTTATCACTTTCATCTTTAATTTTATTTCGATATTGTTGAGTCTCCTTCATGATTTCACCTCTCGGAATCGAGTTTGAAAAGATTCATTTTTAGCATGTATAAAAATTTGGTTAGATTTGATCTTAATTATTATGTCCTTTGATCAATTGTGTATGTCAGTGGAATGAAAATATTTTGTGTTTTTGGTTTAAGTTTGATTCAAAGTAAAATCTCAAAGCTCCTTTAATATTTTGAAAAATTGAGATTTTACATGTTTGATTAGAATCATTTAGTTTACACTAAATTCTTTATTCTAATCAAATTGGACATAAGTGAAACCTAGTCATTTGATTCGAATCAACATTCTCACTTGATCCAAATCATTTTCAGCATGACCAATTATGTTTGGTTTGATTTGAATCAAACTTTGTACATGATTAGAGTCATTCACTTTTTCAAAAACTTCATTGTCAAGGTTATGGCATTTAATTCTAATTAATATTTACACATGATTCAAATCACGTGGCATTTGATTCGAATCACCCTTTCCCTAATTCGAATCAACTGGCGGATTTTTTAGAATTCTGTTATTCTTTTATTTCACTAAATTTGCTCATTTGATTGAAATCATATATTGCTCTTGATTCGAATCTAACGGGATTTTTCAACCATTTTGTGTGCTTAATCTCAAGTATAACACCCGAGACCGGAGAGGGAAGAGAGTGGTCACATGTTAGACCGAAGGGCGAGGGAGTGGTTGTCAGTGCACGGGGCATGACAATAAGACACTCCTAGCAGCTTCTAGGGAAAAACCGAATTCACATCGAAATGAGAGAGATCCTGAGGTTCTGCAGGTATGAGACTGCATGGTTTGAAGTAGTATTTGGATGGGTGACCTTCTGGGAAGTTTTCCAGAAAGTGTGTGAGTGAGGACAAAGCATGCTGAAAAGATCCGTGTTGGTTAATAATCCTGAAAGTAGTATGTGGAGTTACATCAAGCACATATAAAAGCAATTTCCTCTGTTTTTAGTTTTCAAAATTTTCAGTGTGATTTAGTCAAAAATCAATTTCCTCTGTTTTGAGTTTTCAAAATCTTGCAACAAAATTCTTGCATCTTCAACTTCAATTGAGTTCAAATCTTGATAAGGAGAGTTCTATAATCGATTGAAGGAGGCACTTACTTGAAACTAATCGTTCTTGGATATCTTTTTGAGTTTTTCAAGTTGTTAGCAAGATTGAGGTGATTGTCAATGGTGGTGACAAATTTCGTTGAAAATAAGTTGGTTCTTCTCTCCAGAATTGTCTTAGTAGTAATTGTGTGGAAAGCTACAAATACGGAGGAGTTCTTCTCCAATCTTAGGATAATTTCATCGCTCAAGGAATCAGTAGGATCAAGGGGTTGATAGATGCACACGAAGTCTTGGAGCAAAATTGGTGTTATTGGAAGATTCAAGAAACATAATTCGATTAAAGATTATATGGAAGAGTTTTGCAAGTGTGTTGTGTACAAGTCAAGATCCAAATATGAGATTTACTTTATCAGTTATATTGTGGATTGATGATTGTATGAACTCTTGGAAATATTTGTCAAATAATAAGGAACTATGCAAGTTACAATGGGAAACCATTGAAGAGTAAATGTAGGCAAAGCGAGGACGGATGCCGAAGTACTATAAATCTCGGTGTCATCTCTCTCTCTCTCTCTCTCTCTCTCTCTCTCTCTCTTACTCTTTTACTCTTGATTTAATTTCATAGTGATTAATTATTAGGTTTTTCAATTCTATCATATTATATAATTTTTTCATTGGTAGTGATTTATTACGTAAGCATTAGGTTTCATTTGAATTAGATAATTGGTTAAGCTAGTTCTTTGATGAATAATCTGGAAAAAAATTGAACTTGGAACTCTATTAATTGAATCATTGTGTAAGCATTTTTCGTGCATTACAAAATTGAATCAATTCATACTAAACATTTCATCATTACAATGTTTGATATTTGTGAAACGACCCGTGTTAACTTGATCAACATTCAAATTATATAATTTTCATTTTTTGCATCAAACCTCCCATTCACAACTCTTTTTGAAAACACTCTGATTTTGGAAAACGGCAGTTGAATTTTAGTTTGGGTCTATTCACCCCCCTCTAGACCGTTTTTCTGCTTCCGTATTCACACAAAACAATTAACATTAAGAGTTGTTCTTTTGATTGTGTCTAATTGACATCCAAAAGTTTGTGAATATGTCGGAAGATGATGATCCTAAAGGAGCGTATAATAGAGCACCAGTTTTGAAAGGAAAAAATTATACTTATTAGAAATTGATCATGTATGTACACTTGTTATCGATTGATAAAAATATGTAGTGTGTCATCACATAGGGACCAATTATTCCCAAGGGCACACTTGTTATCGGTTGACAAAAATATGTAGTATGTCGTCACAGAGGGACCATTTATTCCCAAGGGAGGTGACAACGTTGTTAAACATCCAAAAGATTGGGATGATGCTGAAACCAAAAATGATTCATATGATTTGAAACTGAGGAACATACTTAGTGTTAAATTCTTCTATTTGATTTAACATTATACGAGTGCTAAAAGTATGTGGGATGCTCTCTAAACTCTCTATGAAGGAACGAAGGACGTCAAGAATTCTAAAATCAATATGTTTACAGAGGAGTTTGAACTAGATTCCTCTATTTAATCAACATACTGCGAGACTTGGGTAAAAACATTTTCAACAAATATTGTACTAACAAAGTATTGAGATACTTGAGCAGGGAGTGGCAACCATAAGTCACTGCTATAAAATAAGCAAATGATCTAAGTACTTTGTACATTACAAAAATGTTTGCGAAGTTAGTCGAGCATGAGAATGAGCTGAAACAACTCACCAATAGCGAAGTAAAGTAAAAATAAAGTAAGAGAATGGTAAAGAAGAGAAATTAGATTTTTCTTTTAGAGCTTCATTTTCAAAAGAGATAAAGTCAAAGCAAGAAAGTGACAACTCTGACGAAGAAGTTTCCAAAAAGGAATAAACGAGTTTATTCATCAGACGCTATAATATATATCTTAAGAGAAACACACTCAAGCATATCGACAAAGGTCTAGTAAATTTTAGAAATACTCATCCATCCAAGAAGGATCAAATTAAAGAGAATGGTAAACCGGAACACTATAGAGCTACACGTCCAAATCTCACCAAACATCATAAAAGTAAAGACAAGGCTTTCTACAAGACGATGGAAAAATCTTCCAAAGGTCTTAGAGCCTACATCACGTGGGAAGAAGAGGTTGGGTGCTCATCCTCTGATTTCTACCCGAGTTCAGATAATGAGTGTGCCTACTTTTGCTTTATGCAATGTTAGAAAGGTGGAACTTCAAGGGTATATAATTCTGATTCTGAAAATGAGTATAATTATAGTGAATTCTCCAATGCTTTCAATGACATGTATGTTAATTCAATTAAAGCATTTAAAAGTTTATCTCCAAAAAGAAATTATTATAACATTTGAAAAAGAGATAAATAATCTTAATAGTGCTTTAGGTTGCCTCAAGGAAGCTCATACATCTCTAATGGATGAGCATTATAATGTTTCAGATACTTTAGTTGAAAAGATAGAAGTTGTGGAATGTGTTGAGTGTCCAATTTTAAAACTTGAAATTGAAACTCTTAAGGGGCAATTAACACATGATGCCTCACTATCTAAGACTTGTTATAGTTATTTGAGTGAAAGAGGGAAGGTTTTTAAGAAAAACCCTCATGTCACTAGGAGAAATAGAATAAGCATTTCATCTAAGTCTACTTGGCATTATTGTGGAGATAAAAGTCACGTTAGGCCTCATTTTCATGTTAGGAACATTCAAGTTCCCAATGGTAAAATAACATGTATTCCTAAATGTAAATCAACTAACCCTAAAGGTCCCACTAGTTGGGACCTAAATTACCTATTTGATTTGTCACGGGAAAGTATTACCTCTGTAAAAAGATTATGGTTTATAGATAGCGGATGTTCAAGACACATGATGGGATATGCTTCCATGCTAATCAAGTTCAATGAGAAGTAAATTGGTTGTCGCAACCGGGGCTATAATGAAAATCGGACGGGCTGAGCAAAAGAATTTCTTTTGACTAGGAAAGAAAAGTAATATCAGAAGAGTCACCACTGAATTTTATTTGAAGTTCCTCTATGGGAGAGTAGAGGTGAAGTAGTCAATAAAACCCTCAAAGATAAAAAAAAATAGGGAATCGGTCTTGCAACCGAGATTAGGTTCGGAAGTTGGTTACGCAAGGGGAAGGTATTAGCACCTCTCACATCCATGGTTCTCCATGGGAACCATTTAAGTTGTCTACGTATGTGGGTATTTATCTGCTTATTATGCTTTATTTTCAAATCGAGAGAGTTCGAAATAATGGGACTTTTTTGGTTTTTTATTATTGTGCTCGCCAAGGATTGTGGCCTTTGTACTTATGTATCATTCATCAAGTGATAAAGAATAAGAGCTTCGTAGTTCAGAGTAGAAAATGATTATGGGTTGGTTGATTTTACCTTTGAGAAAAGGGTTTTCAATGTGAGGCCCTAAGGCGTAAAAATGATTTTGATGGGTTGATGTTGATTTTACCTAGAAAAAGAATTTATGAAAAGAATCTTTGTGATTAGATTGCACTAAGGTCTATGGGCGGTGGCGAATATTCTAGACAAACAAGCCAAATATCTTGTGTCCAAAACAATCAGAGTAAAGGTAGAAGAGTTCCATCCTTACTCATTCCCCACCACTTAAGGCTTGTGTCGCACAATACTAATCGTAGTTTTATTGTTTTTTTAGTTTGATTATGAAAATGTCGCTTGACATTGGACAAACATTTATTGCTTTGATTATGAAATTGGTGACGTAATGGATATACAAAGTAACCAATCAAGAAAAGTAAAAGGTTTCATTGTAAGGTATTCCAAGAGAAAGCCTTGTGTATGCAAAAATGAGTTAAACTAACAAAGGATAATGGTCTTACAGTCATGTCTCTCTAGGGTAGTGCCTTGATGCCATTCTTATAACAGGTATGTAAGTTACAGATGAAATCCAGAGTTGAGACAAAGGGTAAAAAGAATAAGGGCAAGGTCTCCAAGCAAGGGTCCTAAGTGAAATCCTCTAAGTCCAAGTTGATTACAAGTGGAGTGCATTTTTTGGTCTTATAATTTTATCATGTTTTTATTGTTTTTAATTGTATGATGACAATGGTTAAATAACAATAATACAGATACATGAGGAGTATATACAATGATGATGATGATGATGATGGGTACTTGAATGTAAATTGAAATGCAATGAAATAAAAGTAAATCACAAGGTAATAATATTGACATAAAAGTAAAACCATAAGACAATAATAACAGGATCACAACAATGGCTAGTGATGAACAAATTTATTGATATATGTTAGTGGTTAGTTAAATGTACAAGGTAACCATTTGAGGATTATCTATCCATAAGTTAAAATATTCACAATATGGTGCATCAGGGGATAACTTATCACTGATGCAAAGTATTGAAGGTGACCAATGATCATCTAACACTGTTGTAATACCCCAAAATTTACCCTTCATTTTTCTTGAAAGCATGGGGTTATGTTTCACACTTCATTAGCATCATACTAGGTCATACTCATTGCATACTGCATTAATGGCTTGGGAATCAGGTTTTGATTGATCACTCCTTAACAGAAGGAGCCCACACAAAGCAAGATTGAAAATTGGATCTCATTCTCTAAATATACAAGTCTCAAGGGTCTCAGGGGGCTCTAGGTATCTTATTATGGTCCTCAGTTCATCAGGGAAGGATTCAGAGCTATCAGAGTGCTCATCTGGATTTAATCAGAAATTAGGGTTTCATGGTTACCTGCAACAGACAATGTTTGGTTGGAAGTAAAGGAGCTTATCCATGTCATGTTTGGAGAGGCATCTTGGCCTAGGAAGACTCACAATTATCTCAGAAAGATCCATTAGCAATCAGTGCAATCAGTTCCTGATCAATTTTGCCCTAAATTTAGGGTTTGGTATAAAATCAGTTTATTCTTGATTCTTTGGGTGAAACTCTTTTCCATGGACCTCCATATGCCCACAAGGGTCTACATACAAAAAATCAGCTCTTTATTTGAGCTAGAAGTGTTTCAATTGATCAATGGAATCGGGAATCAGACAGTTTGGGAAAAAGTCAACTCCTGACATTTTGAGAGTGGAATCTCAAAATCCATGCCTAGGGAAGCCTACATGTGAAATTTGATCAACGTTGGATCTTGGATTCATCATTTAATCAGGAATTGGAAAAGTTACTTAATTTGGAAATGGTTGACTTTCCATTTAGGGCAAGTTTTCATGATTGTTGCACTCACTTTTAGCCCATTTTCCATCATGATAAAAGCTCCATTTGAAAATTTCTCCAACATGAATGTTATTCCTCTTGTTCCAAGATTTCTAGAGATATAAAGTTTGCTCCATTTGGATCTAAATTGAGAAAGTTATGCTTAGTCAAAGTGGGACATTTTTTTAGGACACTTAGAAAAAATTCTAAGTCTCAAAATCTTCAAAGTTTGTCAAGACTTCTTGGCCAGTTTTCTTGCACTTCAAGGCATCAATTGGAAATGCTTTCTTCACAACAATTGTACCTTGCCATGTCCTCTTTCACATCCTTTTGGAATCATCTCATTTGGATCCATGGTTTGAGAGATGCATTCATGTAAAGTTGGCATCATGAATTGAATTTCTAGGCAGCATGTTAGGCCAAACTAGCCCAACCATTTTGGCATGGTAAAACCTGATCTTGAGGGCCATTTTTCACCTCCTTCCATTCATCATTTCCACTTGTGCTCAACATGAAAGATGCTAAGCTCCATGAAATCTTCCTACTGTTTGCATTGTCTTACCAATTGGTCATGTTCTCATTAAGATACATAGTCACAAAGTCATCACCTTGGAATGTTCCCTTGCTAGCCAAACCAAGCCATGCCATGCTGCAAAACCAACCAGCCCACGTTTTTACCTCTTTTGGCCATGCATCTTTCTTCCACTCACTTAACCTTTGCCAAAATAAGTAACCTTCTAATACCACCTCACATTGCCACTTTTGCATCATTTCGCACATAACCAAAACAAACATTTCTCAGCCCATTAAGACATTTAGACCCACATATTTAAGCACTTAAACCCTAATCTGTAGAAAAAGCCTTTGGAATTTTCGAGCAAGGCAAGTTTCAAGATCTGTTTTCATTCCTCTTCCATTTCACAAGTTCTTGAAGTGAAGCACCAAGAGGCAGCATCCTTTTATCCCATTTTCTCCACAACCAAGAGGCAGTGGACCTAGCTTCCACTAGGTAATCATCTTGCTCCTTCTTCCATGGCCATGTATATCTTATTATGCTCATCATTATGCTTGTTCATTACTGTTTTTCATGCCATTTCCATGCTCATCATCATGTTGTTTTCCATGTTAACATTATGCCATGCTTGCTTCTGAAGCCCTCAATATGAGGCATTGTTCATGTTGTTGAGTTTATACTATTCATATCCGTGTTCATGTGGTCACCTTGTGGTCAACATTTCACCATGCTTAAGTCACCATTTTACCTAAAATAAGATACCATTTTAAACCTCACATTTCATACTTGAACTTTGGTTTTTGTTTCATGTCATTTGATGCATTATCGTGTTTGCATTATTGATTTGAAGATTGAAAAAAACCGCTGCATGGCCTGCGTTTTCCCATGCATGGTGTAATACCCCAAAATTTTCCCCCCCTCATTCATGCATTCATTTTTAGGTCATTTAGCATTTCACATTGCATTGCATCATGTCAATCAGAGTTAGCTCCAAGAAGCTTGAGTATTATCAAAGACACTTTGTGGGTTCTATCGGGGTGATCAGTCAGCACAAGGGAATGACTTGAGTTACTTCCAACATGTTCAAATGGGGTCTATTCATCATTCAAAACGCTAATCTTGAAGGAGCAAAAAGCAGAGCCCGAGCTGTCATGTTCGCTAGGCGAGCAGCATGGTTCGCTAAGTGAAGATGAACTGTCATGCTCGCTAGGCGAGCAGATCCTTCGCTAGGCGAAGTGCACGCGTTTTGAAAGATAACAGAAAAGTTTTGGGCTTTAGTGGCCTTCATTTTGAGCCCACAAAGTCACAAAATTAGGCTATATATTCTAGACTTCCATCTCCCAAAAAAACCCTGACCTAAGACTAAAAAAGGGGGCTAGAGAGAAAGAGAAAAGAAGAGCTGACAGAATTCAGAGCAGTTTCCACAGACACTGAAGAACTCAATCGGCCAAGTCAATTTCCTTCGATCTCTCCGATCAGGTTTGCCTTATTTTCATTACTTCATGCTTCCAATTCGAAATTTCTGAAATGTGTACCACAGGGTTTGGGGTTTCTGAGATCGTACTGTTATCCATGAAGAACCCAAAGCCTGCAGGCATTCGCTAGCACCGTTGCTAGGCGAACATGCAGTGAAGATTCGCTAAGCCTTCGCTAGGCGAAGCAGCAGCGATCGCGATAGCAGTTGTTTTTTCTGTTTGCTCTAATCGGTTTGGTGTTCATCGTGGCATTGCTTTCTCTTAATTCCAACCTGTTACTCTAACCTGTTTATTGAGTTTTTGTGAGGGTTCACATGACTCTTGAAGAGATAGCTTGCTTGGTATTCCACTTTATTTGTGGGATACCACCTGGAGGTTTATTCCGATTACCTGTGCTGACTTGCTTTCTTTGGTGGTGCCAGCTTGAGAGATCTCTGGGTTTCTTGTGTCATTAGTTGCTATTACTTCGGATCTTTATCCGTGTGGTACTTTTACATCTTTCCCGCATTTTACCGCTTTCTTAGCTGGAAGACCTCGACAGGAGGCAATGTTTTCTTTTGTTTGTTTACTTTTGTGCCCAAAGACCTCCATGCAGAGGCAATTGACGGATAAAAGGGATTAGTAATCAATCCCCCGTTATTCAGTGTGTCGTTCTTTATGCTCGCACTACGTGTTGACGCTTCAGAGCAAAAACCCCCAAGATCTTTTGTCTGGTCACTCAGTGGAGAGGGTTCCACCTTTCTGAATCCCTACTTTTTGTCATGAGCTCACCCTGTCCAGGGTTAAGAGCTATGAGGTCTTATCCTCATTACCCTTTTGATCTGCTCACCCTGACGTTCAATGTCAGTGGTTAAGAGCCCATTTGATTACCTTTCCATGGCTTGTTTGTCGAGGTTGGTATGACCCCTCTTGACTAAAGCCCTACCCATGTATGTTTGAGCCCCCTTGGTGGCATTTTACTTTATGCATGTTTATTTTGTATGGTGTGATCGTCTCCCCATAGGATTGCTAGGCTTCGTATAGTCTCTCGTTTGCATGTCAATTAAGGTAGCACCGTTCCTTCGTCTAGGACTTCCTTTTTGCATGAGCATTCCTAAAACACAAACAAACTCATTGATTTTTCTTCTCCTAAGAACACGTTGACTCCTTCTACTACAGGCGAGTAAGTCTCCAAAGGTCGAGCATCCGGTAGATTGCGTAGTGACGTCGTTCATCCTAAAACACAACCCTTAACCTGTAGGTAGCCGAACTACGGCTTGCTCTGATTCTCATTCCAGATGAGATACGTAGGCATAAGACGTGATGTCTTAGCGAGCACACTCCTCTTTAACCCCTAGGCAGCCGAGCTACGAAGACTCTGATTCTCATGTTCAGATGAGATACGTATGCAGTGGATGCGACATCCGTGCGAGTCATTTTCTTTTGACCCCCCTTTTAGTAAATAGTACATTAGATAAACCTACACCCTTTAGACAAGAACAACAAAAGTGGATCCCGTAGAGTACTATGGATGCGTAGGGGTGCTAATACCTTCCCTTCGCATAATCGGCTCCGAACCCAAGATCTGGTTGCGAGACCTTGTCTTTTCCTTTCCTTTTTTCAGGTTTACTTCGAGCGTTTCCTTTCCCTTCTTTGGGATAAATAACGCACGGTGGCGACTCTTCTGTCATTTCTTTCTCGCCGGGTGTTTTTCGCATACCATATTTTTTAGGTTGCGACACATGGCATTTCAAAACAAGATCAAAAGCTCTATCCAACGGCGAGTAATCATTTTTAAAAACTTAATAGAACCGACACGTATTCGTCCATCCTTTTGTAAGTCGACTGCTTCATGCATCGCCATTTATCTTGTAAGTCGATTGCTTCATGCATCGCCATCTACCTGTAAGTCGATTGCCTCAGGCATCGCCATCTACCCTTATCCATGGCTCCTTTCCTTGCTCCATCCGTCGACTCTTGTTCCGTTTAGGTAGCACCCATTAGGTATAACCCTTTGTATGACAACATAGGTAGAATTCCCGTATTCTTTGCATGCTAACATTAGGTAGATGTTCCCATTTGTAAATCCTAACACATAGGTCCACATTGCATGACAACTCTAGGGCAGAGCTTCCCCATTTTTAGACCTTCCGTGCGTCTCCGATCTCGTGGCATGTCATCCCGTTCTATTGCAAAGAGGTAACTGCCTAAGACTCGATTCAGCGAGCTGCGACACCTACTGCTAGGACGTGAACACATTGCCCACTTTCCTTTGACACAACTGGTGTCCTCCTTTTTAAGTCCATGTTCAGATGGCAATCCTTAACCCTTAGTTAGTTGAACTACGACAACTCTGATTCTCATGTTCAAATGAGATACGTAGGCACGAGACGCAATGTCTTGCCGAGTTTGACTGACGACTAACAACTAATCCTTGCCTGCCTTCGCCCTCGTTGCGATCGAGACCTTCCCTTTCTCTTGCCCTAGTTGCAATCGAGACCTTTGTTCCCGTAGTTAGCTGAACTACGTTTTGCTCTGATTCTCATTCTAGATGAGATACGTAGGCATAAGATGCGATATCTTAGCGAGCACACTTTTCTTTCACCCATAGGTAGCCGAGCTACGAAGACTCTGACTCTTCTGTTCAGATGAGATACGTAGGCAGTGGATGCGACATCCTTGCGAGTCATTTTCTTTTAACCTTCCTTTTAGTAGATAGTACATTAGATATACCTACACCCTTTAGACTAGGACAACAAGAGTGGATCCCGTAGAGTACTACGGATGCGTAGGGGTGCTAATACCTTCCCTTCGCATAATCGACTCCCGAACCCAAGATTTAGTTGCGAGACCTTATCTTTTCCTTCTCTTCAGGTTTTCTTTGATCGTTCCCTTTCCCTCCTTTGGGATAAATAACGAACGGTGGCGACTCTTCTGTCTTTCTTTTTTTCGCCGGTTGTTTTTTCGCATTCTAGTTGCGACAGCTGGAGACTCTGCTGGGGACCCGGTTTCCCTATGCGAGTCCCTCCTAGATTTTGTAGTTTCTTGTATGTTGGGTGTTTATTCTTTTGTACAGTTATTTACTTTCAGCATTTATCTGCTTTATCTTATTGCATTGTGTACATATGATTGCTGTATCTGCTATATCTGTGGGGTTGGTTGTTTGTTGGGATGGGATGTTCTATGAGAGATAAGCACACTACCTAGGCTTGAGCGTACACACAGGTTTTAGAATGGATAGTCATGAGGCTTGCGTAGCATGTTTCTACGCTAAGTCGTTCATGAAGACCCACACCCAGACGAGGTTTCTTTTGGATATATTTTGTCCTATGGGTGTTCCATAACGACAAATGTTCCTTTAGAAATCGTCGACTCTGGTGACCATTTCCCGAGGACTCAGTAGAGGCCTCTCCTCCGAGACGTGATTATGTTAGCTATGGTGGGCGCATTCTCGCTGCTCAATCCGAGGACCCCGAGGCTGGGAACTTGCTTTTAGGATGTCCTGTTGAGGGGAGTCAATGGAGGTCTTTTGTCTCGTAATAATGCCAAACCTTCAGTGGTAAACGTATTATTCGACTGAAGGGCAAGAAGCTGACGAACTTCTGTTCTTAGAACCTACCAGTGAGGGGCGGGTTAAATTCAGGAAACCTTAACCTTCAACCAACCCGGATTTCTGGTATTTTTTGGAGCAGAGCCTTGATCTCCTATATTATTCCTCAGTGGTTTTCTCTTCAGGCAGTGTGACTTGACAGTTGTTCAAGCAGATACAGTAATCCTGATTCCCATGTCACTGCATTGCATCACATCATTTTGCATTCACATCATTTAACACATGTTTATCTATTTCTAGGGGTTTATATCTTCTTCTTGATTCTAGTCGGGGTTTTCTGGTTTACCTAAGATGGATATTGGCAGAAAGAGACATGTCGCCTACAAGTTTCCTGTGGTTTGTTTAGATCCCATTCAACAGCCGATGAAGTTAATGGATCATGATTCTCTAGAAAGATTCTGGAAGGACTACGGGTTGATTCTGAGTTTCGTTACGGTTCTCTCCAAAGATCAACACGATGCTCTCTTTACATTGCTGCAGTTCTATGACCCTCCATTGAGGTGTTTTACATTCCCATACTATATCTTGGTCCCTACTTTGGAGGAGATTGCCAGTTTTCTCAGAGTTCCTATCAAGCCGCAGTTGTTATTCTACAATTCCTAGTTTCTGCCCGATCTCAGCATGGTTGCTTCAGCCACATATTTAGGGAAATCGGTCTTCAAGTCTAATATGTGTCAGAAAGGAGGAGTCAGTGGTTTTCATCTGAGTTTCTTAGTGGGAGAAGCCAAGAAGAAGCTTGAAGATGGTGATTGGAGGTGTTTCAATGTTGTGTTGGCTCTTTGTGTAAACAGGATTATCCTGTTTCCTAATGTTGCAAAATTTGTGGACGTAGACACAATACGCCTCTTCGTGTTGGGAAATCCAGTACCGACCTTGCTGGGAGATTTCTTTCATTCAGTGCATCATAGGAATGAGAATAGAAAAGGAGGATTGGTGAACTGTTGTGCACCCTTGTTTTATAAGTTGTTCAGTTCTCACCTACCCAAGTCAGGAGCGTTTATTGATTTCGAGGACTCGTTGAGTTGGTCGAAGAGGTTGATGGGGTTAAGAGCTGAAGATATTTCTTGGTGGTCTGACTGGAACTTGCTTCGGGCTGATATTATTCACAGTTGCGGGAACTTCCCGAATGTGCCATTGGTAGGAAGAAGAGGAGGAATCAACTATAATCCTTCTCTAGCAGTCAGACAGTTTTGATATGCTTTAAGAACTCCGCCTTTGGAAAAGGATGTGGAAGAATATCTGTTTTTCCATTCTTCATTTGATTTGACTGTATCCGATAAGGCAGCTGAGGCCTGGCTCAAGGTGATAAAGAGAGGAAGGACTGTGCTTGGAAAGGGAGATTGCAGGACTTATCCTCAGTATGAAGATTGGCTTCGGAGAAGAGTTGGGTATGCCCTTTCCTATTGAAGAACCTTTGTATCCACCAACTCCTGAGCAGTCAACAATGGTGAGCCGAGAGGAGTATGACAAATTGAAGAATGCCATGGAGGAACTTCAAACTGAAAACTCGGAGTTGAGTGTGAAGTTGCAAGACTTTATACGTCTATACCAGGAGGCAGAATATCAGAAGGGGGAAGCTGTCAGATTACAAGAGGAAGTAGAGAAGAAATTGGCTATGGAGGTGAACTTCTTCAGGAAGACTGACAAAGCCTTGGGATCATCCAGTTCTGAGTTGAGGCGAGTCAAGCAGCAGTTAACAGATGCCCGTGGTAAGCTGGCTGGGTGGCAAGAGCAATGGGATGCATTTTCAGCTTCTCGGAAAGCAAAAGAGGAGGAGATGGTGGCCGGATTGACTAGTCAGATGGAGAAGTTGAAGACTCTGTTGAAGGAGAAGAACAATGAACTCTTGTGTGCTCGTACAACCAATGGTTACATCACAGATCAACTCGACAAGGCTCAAGAATAGGTTGTAGAACTCAAGGTGCTGGCGGGTTTGAAGAAATCCAGACTTGAAGAGGTATTCGGAGAGGATGATGGGAATTACTACATAGAGCACATCAACGAACTGGATGGGATTATTCACAAGAGGAATTTGCTTATCTGGCATTTGACAGAATCTCCAAATCATCCTGACACGGTGGCACTGTTGGCTGAAGTTAATAGCAGTCCTTATGGGTTGTATACAGGAGGCTGATTCCTGATTTTTGTTCCTCTTTTGCTTGTTGTGTTTCTTTGTTGACTTGTTGTGATGATCCACAGGATTGTTGTGGTGATCCCCTTTTGGTGTACTGTTGGCTAAGGCCCATCTCCTTGAACTCATTTTGTATGACGATTATTCTTTATTGCATCTTGGTCTCAAAAGTTTATCCACTGCTCGATCTTCTTGTACTGTTCATCCGGTGTGAGACTGGAATCAAGGGGTAGAATACCCTTTGCAATTGATAAACATGTAATTGCATATGCATATTCATTAGCATTTCTTGCATAACATTAATCGCTGCGGGGTTCTCATTTTGTTTGGTTTTCCACTAGCAGGATAGCTGACTCAGGCAGTCACCGGTATGGTACTAGAAGGAATCAACAAAGAGCAATGGAAGGCCTACAAGCAGAGCTCGCTGAGATGAGGATTCACATGAATCAGTTCATGGATGTGGTCCAGGGAGTGGCTCAAGGACAACAGGAGCTTAGACAGATGATACAGAGGAATCCCCCTGCTACTCAACCGGAGACTGTGATTGACCCTCCAGTTGGAGAGACCAATAGACCCAATGGACCGGGACCTATCCCGATCCCACATGTCAACCATGATCAACAACCCATTCACGATGATCAGGAGGATCAGTTCACCCTGCTGCAGGAAGATTTTGGCATGGGCCATGGTATGAACCCCATGTTTCGAAGATTGGAGGAGAGATTGAAGGATGTGGAAGGACAAAATGCTCTGGGGGTAGATGTTGCTGACTTGGGGCTGGTCCCAGGCATGAGAGTTTCGCCAAAATTTAGAGTCCCAGTTTTTGATAAATACAATGGCAACTCTTGCCCAAAGACTCATGTGCAGGCTTACTTCCGCAAGATGGTTGCATACTCCGATGACGAGAAGCTGCTCATGTACTTCTTCCAGGATAGTCTAGCTAGGGAATCCTTGGAATGGTATATGAGGCTGGATATAGCCCATATTCACTGCTGGAGAGATTTGGCTGAGGCCTTTGTAAAGCAGTATCAATACAACGCGGATATGGCGCCTGACCGAACTCAACTCCAGAATCTGTCCCTCAAGAGCATTGAGTGCTTCAGAGAATATGCTCAACGCTGGAGAGAGACAACTTCCCGTGTTCAGCCTCCGATGTTGGAGAAGGAGATGGCCAACATGTTCATGAATACTCTGCCCAGATCTTACTTGGAGCGTCTGGTGGGTTGCAACGCCTCCAATTTTGCAGATGTAGTCTCTACCGGTGAGAGGGTGGAGAACTACTTGAAGACATGTAAGATCCATAATGGAGTTGGATCATCATCAGGGGCGAAGAAGCCGTTCATTGGAGGGCAGAAGAGGAGAGAAGGGGATGTTAATCCTGTGTCTTCTTATCAGAACAGGGGTAACCGCATGACTAATTTTCAGAATTACCATCAGCAACCCTTTGTTGCAGCTGTGACCATTCCGGCTGCAGCACCAGTGCAACAACAACAACCACAACGTCAACAAAATCAATACCAACAACAATAGGGTAACAGACCCGCCTATCAACAGAGGCAAAAGATGATGGACAGGCGTTTCGACACTCTTCCGATGTCGTACGCTCAGTTACTTCCTAGCCTTCAACAATTACAACTTGTGCAGTTACGCACTTTGGCTCCTCTTGTTGGCAGACTTCCAGTGGGTTATGACTCCAACACTAGGTGTAATTTCCACTATGGGGCACTTGGCCACAATATTGAGAACTGCAAAGCTTTTAAGCACGTAGTTCAGGACCTCATAGACTCAAAGGCCATCAACTTTGCGCCGGCTCCTAATGTTGTCAACAATCCCATGTCGCAGCATGGTGGTGCAAATGTTAACATGGTGGAAGAAGAAGTCAAGTCCGTCAAGGATGTGTTGAAGTTGAAGACTCCGCTGTTGGAGATTAAAGACTACTTGCTGAAGGCCGATGTTTTCCCCGGTTGTGGGAGCGGTTGATTGGGTTGTGCTGCACAGAGCGGAGGTTGTTTGAAGCTGCAGCAAGGTATCCAGACCTTGCTTGACGATGGTATCCTCCAAGCTGAAGACCTATCTGCCAAGGAGTCTGTTGAAGGGGTTGTTGAAGAGGTGTTTGAAGATGCCGTTGAAGAGTTTACAAATTTTGTTCCTCTTGATTCTATAATTCCCAATGATGTATTTAATTTTTCTAATGCTGTTGCTGATATTCCAAACACTATGATTGATTCTGATATATCTGTTGAACTTGATTCCGATGTTTCGGATGTTTATGCTTCAATAAATAAGATTTCTGAGTATGACTGTGATGTTGCCACTATCACAATTTTCTACCTAACTGCTCAGATCAGTGTGCCAGAAGCGCAACCGGTACCACCAATGCGACCGCATCAATCCACTATGACCATCACGACCCCTGGTCCTTTACCTTTCACCAGAGAAAGGGCCATTCCGTGGCATTATGTGGGGAGTGTGTACACGCACGATCATAGAGTGGAGCAACCACTGCAAGTAGAAGAGGTGCAGGATCAGAGGTCTGAATCTGAAGTGGAAATAAAAGATCCTGCAGTGGACAATGCTGGTGGAATCGGGCGATTCACCAGGAGTGGTAGACTGTTCTCACCACCGGTTACCCAATCTGATGGTGCTGACGCCGCGGCGAAAGCCAAAGGCAAGCAAGTTGTGAATGAGGGTACCTCTGCACCACAAGCTGGATCTGAGCCTGCTTTCACGAAGGATGTGGACGAGCTTTTGAGAATTATAAAGAAAAGCAATTACAAGGTAGTCGATCAGTTGATTCAGACGTCGTCCAAGATATCTATTCTCTCATTCCTGCTGTGTTCGGAGGCACACAGGGAGGCACTTCTAATAGTCCTTAATGCCGCATATGTGCCTCAGGAGATCTCAGTGAACCAACTAGAAGGGATCGTTGGAAATGTTCATGCAAGCAACGGGTTGGGTTTCACTGATTCTGACTTGACGCCAGCTGGACGCAATCATAACAAGGCTTTGCACATCTCGATGGAATGCAAAAACACTGTGTTATCTCATGTTCTGGTGGATACAGGTTCCTCTCTCAATGTGCTACCCAAGAGAGCCATGTCAAAGTTAGATGTAGAAGGTCTTATCCTGAAGCCTTCGATGGTTCTAAGAGGTCGGTGTTCGGAGAGGTAGAATTGCCAATTCAGATTGGATCACAAACCTTCAACACCGTCTTCTATGTGATGGATATCAGTCCTTCGTATAGTTGCTTGTTGGGTCGTCCTTGGATCCACAATGCTAGGGCAGTCTCCTAAACTTTGCATCAGAAGATCAAATTCCCGGTCAACGGACGAATTATCACTGTCTGTGGTGAGGAGAACATTCTGGTCAGTCACCTGTCTACATTCAAGTACGTAGAGGTGGCAGGTGAGATTCATGAGACCCTGTGTCAGGCCTTTGAGGCAGTTCAAGTCAGGGATGCAGCTCCGGTGGAAGAGGTCAAAGCAGGTGCCTCCATTTCGTCCTTCAAGCAGGCACATGCCGTGGTAAATTCAGGTGTTGCTCCCGATTGGGGACGTCTATTGGATTTTCTTGTAAAGGAAGACAAGTTCGGGATTGGGTATCAACCAACATTGACTTCTACAACTTCAACACCTCAGACTCGTCAAGGGCCGATTACTTTCTCCAATGCTGGCATCATTCAGTGTGGCCAGATCTCTGTAATCAACGAAGAAGATGGGGATAGTGATTGGGACATAGACAATTGGGTGCGTCCAAGGGTCCCGGGTGAAGTTCTCCGCAACTGGTCATCTGAAGAGATTATCCAAGTCACTCTTCTTGAAGAGTAATTTTCTGTGTTTATTTGTGCATTCCAAGTCTTACGTTCCGCCCAGGGCGTAATGACTCATTGTAGGGCTCATCTATGTGAATACCTGCATTTTTTTATCATAAGTAAAGGACGTCTTTTTGCATTCAAATATTTTGTTCACCGTCTTTCTATTTTTGCAGTTTTAAAAAAAAAATCAAAAAAAATGTATTTGGCAATGTTTAGTTTAGTTTTCACTCTTTGTTCACACTCATAAGCACATACCATAACTCATACAGATGCAGGTCACTGGATTCTATTGATAACGGTTCTGCTATGGCTCGCTTCGACTTTGAAAATCCAATCTTTCAAGCCGAAGAAGAGGGTGATGAAGATTGTGAACTCCCTGAAGAACTTGCCAGGTTGTTAAAACAGGAGGAAAGGGTCATTCAACCGCATCAAGAGTCTATTGAAGTGATTAATCTCGGCACCGAGGACGCCAAGAGAGAAATCAAGATAGGGGCTGCTTTGGAAGATGATGTGAAGAAGGGGCTGATTGAATTACTACAAGTGTATGTTGACATCTTCGCTTGGTCTTATCAGGACATGCCAGGGCTGGACACAAACATTGTGGTACACCGGTTGCCTCTCAAAGAGGATTGTCCTCCGGTCAAGCAGAAGCTCAGAAGAATAAGACCAGAGATGGCTGTCAAGATAAAGGAAGAAGTGCAAAAACAGTTGGATGCAGGGTTTCTAGCGGTTACAAATTACCCGCCATGGGTTGCAAACATCGTCCCAGTACCTAAGAAGGATGGAAAGGTACGGATGTGTGTTGACTACCGGGATCTGAACAGAGCTAGTCCCAAAGATGATTTCCCATTACCTCACATCGACGTTTTGGTGGATAACACGGCTCAGTTCTCGGTATTCTCCTTCATGGATGGTTTTTCTGGCTATAATCAAATTAATATGGCACCAGAAGACATGGAGAAGACAACGTTCATAATCCCATGGGGCACTTTTTGCTACAAGTTGATGCCGTTTGGTCTGAAAAATGCTGGGGCAACATATCAACGAGCTATGGTGACTCTTTTCCATGATATGATTCATCATGAAATCGAGGTTTATGTTGATGATATGATTGCCAAATCTCAGACGGAAGAAGAACATTTGGTGAATTTGCAGAAACTGTTTGAGCGTTTGAGGAAATTCAAGCTGAGGCTTAATCCGAACAAGTGCACTTTCGGGGTAAGATCTGGAAAGCTGTTGGGTTTTATTGTTAGTGAAAAAGGGATTGAGGTGGATCCTGCCAAGGTGAAAGTAATACAAGAAATGCCTGAGCCAAGAATAGAAAAACAAGTCCGTGGTTTCTTAGGGAGGTTGAACTACATTGCAAGGTTCATCTCTCACCTAACAGCCACGTGTGAGCCAATATTCAAATTGTTAAGAAAAGATCAGGCCATCAGATGGAATGATGATTGCCAAAGAGCTTTCGAGAAGATAAAAGAGTATTTGCAGAATCCTCTAATCCTTATGCCTCCAGTCCCAGGAAGACCGCTGATGATGTATTTGACAGTACTTGATAATTCCATGGGTTGTGTTCTCGGTCAACACGATGAGACAGGTAGGAAAGAGCATGCCATCTACTACCTGAGTAAAAAATTCAGAGATTGCGAGTCGAGATACTCAATGCTTGAAAAGACATGTTGTGCACTTGCATGGGATTCTAAGCGATTGAGACAATACATGCTGACTCACACAACCTTACTGATCTCCAAAATGGATACAGTCAAGTATATATTCGAGAAGCCAGCTCTCACCGGAAGGGTTGCTCGTTGGCAAATGGTACTGACAGAGTACGACATCCAGTATACGTCCCAGAAAGCCATCAAAGGGAGTATTCTGTAGACTATCTTGCTCAGCAGCCGATTGATGATTATGAGCCGATGAAGTTTGATTTTCTGGATGAAGACATCATGTTCCTCAAGATGAAAGACTGTGAAGAGCCAGTTGTTGAGGAGGGACCTGATCCAGATGAAAAATGGACTTTAATGTTTGATGGGGCCGTCAATGCCAAAGGAAGTGGAATTGGTGTTGTCATTACCACTCCGAAAGGTGCCCACATGCCTTTCACCGCTCGTCTGACTTTCGAGTGCACCAATAATAAAGCTGAGTATGAAGCTTGTATCTTGGGTATTGAGCAAGCCATTGATTTGAGAATCAAGAATCTGGACATCTTTGGAGATTCAGCTTTAGTGATCAATCAAGTGAATGGTGATTGGAATACTCTCCAGCCTAATCTGGTCCCCTACAGAGATTACACGAGAAGACTGTTGACTTTCTTCACAACAGTAAAGCTGTATCATATACCTCGTGATGAGAACCAGATGGCAGATGCTCTTGTTACTCTATCCTCCATGATCAAGGTGATTCGGTGGAACTATGCTCCCAGAATTGATGTTATACGCCTTGATAGGGTTGCGTATGTGTTTGCTGCTGAACTGGTAGTTGATGACAAACCCTGGTATCACGACATCAAGTGCTTTCTGAAGAATCAAGAGAACCATGGAGGGGCATCCAACAATGATAGAAAGACTTTGAGAAGATTGGTAGGCAGTTTCTTCTTGAACAAAGACGATGTGCTGTATAAGAGGAACTTCGACATGGTTTTACTCAGATGCGTGGATAGACACGAAGCGGACATGTTAATGCAGGAAGTTTATGAAGGCTCCTTAGGTACTCATGCCGGCGGACATGCAATGGCTAAGAAATTATTGAGTGCGGGTTATTACTGGATGACCATGGAATCTGATTGTTTCCAATATGCTCGGAAGTGTCATAATTGACAGATTTATGCTGATAAGGTGCATGTGCCGCCAAATTCTCTGAATGTGATGTCTTCTCCGTGGCCGTTCGCTATGTGGGGCATTGATATGATTGGAAAGATTGAGCCGACTGCTTCCAATGGGCATCGCTTCATCCTTGTTGCCATCGACTATTTCACCAAGTGGGTCGAAGCAGCATCATTTGCGAAGGTCACCAGACATGTGGTTGCCCGATTCATTAAGAAAGAGATCATTTGTCGTTATGGGATTCCCGAAAGAATCATTACTGATAATGGTTCTAATCTCAATAACAAAATGATGAAGAAGTTGTGCAAGAGCTTCAACATTCAACATCATAATTCTTCCCCTTATCGTCCTAAGATGAACGGTGCTGTTGAGGCAGCAAATAAGAACATAAAGAAGATTGTGCAGAAGATGGTCGTTACGTACAGAGATTGGCATGAGATGCTACCCTTCGCCTTGCATGGGTACCGTACTTCAGTATGTACATCGACCGGGGCAACCCCTTACTCCCTTGTGTATGGTATGGAAGCAGTCCTACCTGTTGAAGTGGAGATTCCTTCCCTAAGAGTCCTGCTGGATGTCAAGTTAGACGAAGCTGAATGGATTCAGACAAGGTTCAATGAGTTGAGTCTTATCGAAGAGAAGCGAATGACAGCCATTTGTCATGGGCAGTTGTATCAAAGTCGGATGAGGAGAGCCTTTGATCAGAAAGTGTGTCCTCGATGTTTTCAAGTCGGAGATTTGGTGTTGAAAAGGATCCTTCCTCCTTAGACAGATCACAAGGGCAAGTGGACTCCTAACTATGATGGACCATATATTGTTACCAAGATTTTTGATGGTGGGGCCTTAATGCTTGCAACTATGGATGGTGAAGACCTCACTTCCCCTGTGAACTCAGACGCAGTTAAAAAATACTTCGCATAAAATAGACCCGTTGGACAATAAAAAGAGTAGTCCAGGCAAAAAATGGGCATCCCGGCGAACCAAGAAAATGAAAAAGGTTCGGGAAAAAGTTAGGGATTAAAAATGAAAAGATTGTACATCCGGTAAGTTGAAAACCTGAAAAGGCAACTTAGGCAAAAATGGGTATCCCGGTGGATTGAAAACCCGAAAGGCCAATCCAGGCAAAAGTTAGGGATTAAGCGAATGGCTGCGGTCTGAGTAGTAAATGCATATTCATAGGCCATTCAATCAATAAAATCATGATATTCAGTATATCTATGTGTTCATTTTTATTTTACTGTTTTGTTTGCAAAAATGACATCTGAATTTTTGATAAACATTGCATCATGGAACATAAGAGCTTTACAGGTGCATGCTTAATAAACATTTAAAATTGCTGTAAATTTTAAGTGCTTTAGATCGTCTATTCAGAACCGATACACTCAGGGCATTTTCTTGAGATTCCCAGCGGATGATCGCGGATGTTTTTCTTCGATAATTAGTATTTGGTATCTTATCCCTGCAGAACTGGTCCGAGCATTGAATTCTTCAATCCCCAGCAGGTTCTCACTACTGTACTTCCCCAAGCATTTGTTTCAGATTATACATTCCCCAGCGGAGTTGACAGTGTCAGACTGTATATCCCCAATGGAGTCGACAATGCCAGATTGTGTCTTCCCAGCAGAAGCGGCTGCTCCTCAGAGTCCGATGCCAGATCGATGATCTCGACACTAGATCCATGGTCTCTTTCCTTGAAGCAGGATCTCGGTACCGTATCGGTGTTTACTTCCCCTGCTGAGTCGTCTCTCTCGCAGATTATGGTTGCCAGAACCACTATCGCTTTCTTCAGCAACAAGCTTTCAATGCCATTCTCTCCCCAGTCAGAGTCTCGGTATTTTGTTATTGCCAGAACACCGCGTGGCTGGTCGTTTCCCCACAGAATTCATTGTGATGTGTATCTCCAACAACATTGCCAGGGTCCAGAAGATTGTGATCATTTCCCCAGCAGAATTCCTTGCCTCGGCTTGGCGTTCTCCCTAACCTAGCATTTTGCATCCCTGCATGTAGAATCATATCGCATTGCATCCTCCCAAATCGCGTAGCATTTCCATTTTCATGGAGCATTACGCCATCGAAATATTCAAACATACGCATGTGAAGCATAAAACATTCTCGGTATCCCAAGTGATAAACCAGAAGTTTGTTTCCAGTACTCAGACTGAAGTTTGTTCATGACTTGTCCTTATTATTCCTAGCAGGGGTCGTTGGCCCACGTGCCGCCTCAATTATCATTTTCCCTATTTCTGCCAATACTGACAGGCATGCAAGTGTTTCCGGTATTCAGACCGAAGTGGCATTCAGGCCAGTTTTCCGATGTTCAGATCGAAGAAGTTTCCGACGTTCAGGTCGATGCAACTTGTGGCCTTCAGACCGGTTTTCCGGTATTCAGACCGAAGTGGCATTCAGGCCAATTTTCCGATGTTCAGATCGAAGAAGTTTCCGACGTTCAGGTCGACACAACTTGTGGCATTCAGGCCAGGTTTCCAGTATTCAGACCGAAGTGGCATTCAGGCCAGGTTTCCGGTATTCAGACCGAAGTGGCATTCAGGCCAGTTTTCCGATGTTCAGATCGAAGAAGTTTCCGACGTTCAGGTTGACGCAACTTGTGGCATTCAGGCCAGGTTTCCTGTATTCAGACCGAAGTAGCATTCAGGCCAGTTTTCCGGTATTCAGACCGAAGTGGCATTCAAACCAATTTTCCGGTATTCAGACCGAAGTGGCATTCAGGCCAGTTTTCGGATGTTCAGATCGAAGAAGTTTCCGACGTTCAGGTCGACGCAACTTGTGGAATTTAGGTCAGTTTTCCGGTATTCAGACCGAAGTGGCATTCAGGCCAGTTTTCTGATGTTCAGATCGAAGAAGTTTCCGACGTTCAGGTCAACGCAACTAGTGGCATTCAGGCCAGTTTTCCGGTATTCAGACCGAAGTGGCGTTCAGGCCAATTTTTTGGTATTCAGACCAAAGTGGCGCTCAGGCCAGTTTCCCGGTGTTCAGGCCGATTGTTGATAACCTTGTATCTTCTAAGGCTCAGATCAAAGTCATTTCCAGTATTCAGATTGATGAGCGGCATTCATTCCTTGGTTATCCCCGTGTTACCATTTATTTTGGAATTCAGGCTTACATTCTTTTTTCGGTGTTCAGACCGACTCTCACCGTACCAGACGGATTCTTTTTTCAAGACTACCTTTTTTTCGATTCTGACGGGCATTGTTACTTCATTTTTTGACTTCAGTGTAAATTTTCGGGTTTTTATCGTATTCAATCCCTTGATACCTCGAAAGTGAGAAAGCCGTTGCTATCTTCCTTTCGGGTTTCCAGTTGATTGAATAGGGGTAGCTGTAATACCCCAAAATTTACCCTTCATTTTTCTTGAAAGCATGGGATTATGTTTCACACTTCATTAGCATCATACTAGGTCATACTCATTGCATACTGCATTAATGGCTTGGGAATCAGGTTTCGATTGATCACTCCTTAACAGAAGGAGCCCACACAAAGCAAGATTGAAAATTGGATCTCATTCTCTAAGTATACAAGTCTCAAGGGTCTCAGGGGGCTCCAGGTATCTTATGATGGTCCTTAGTTCATCAGGGAAGGATTTAGAGCTATCAGAGTGCTCATCTGGATTTAATTAGAAATTAGGGTTTCATGGTTACCTGCAACAGACAATGTTTGGTTGGAAGTAAAGGAGCTCATCCATGTCATGTTTGGAGAGGCATCTTGGCCTAGGAAGACTCACAATTATATCAGAAAGATCTATTGGCAATTAGTGCAATCAGTTCATGATCAATTTTGCCCTAAAATTAGGGTTTGGTATAAAATCAGTTTATTCTTGATTCTTTGGGTGAAAATATTTTCCATGGCCCTCCATATGCCCACAAGGGTCTACATACAAAAAATCAGCTCTTTATTTGAGCTAGAAGTGTTTCAATTGATCAATGGAATCGGGAATCAGACAGTTTGGGAAAAGTCAACTGTGGGGCCAGAAAAGTCAACTCCTGACATTTTGAGAGTGGAATCTCAAAATCCATGCCTAGGGAAGTCTACATGTGAAATTTGATCAAGGTTGGATCTTGGATTCATCATTTAATCAGGAATTGGAAAAGTTACTTAATTTGGAAATGGTTGACTTTCCGTTTAGGGCAAGTTTTCATGATTGTTGCACTCACTTTTAGCCCATTTTCCATCAAGGTAAAAGCTCCATTTGAAAATTTCTCCAACATGAAAGTTGTTTCTCTTGTTCCAAGCTTTCTAGAGATATAAAGTTTGCTCCATTTGGATCAAAATTGAGAAAGTTATGCTTAGTCAAAGTGAGACATTTTTTTAGGACACTTAGAAAAATTTCTAAGTCTCAAAATCTTCAAAGTTTGTCAAGACTTCTTGGCCAGTTTTCTTGCACTTCAAGGCATCAATTGGAAATGCTTCTTCACAAAAATTGTACCTTGCCATGTCCTCTTTCACATCCTTTTGGAATCATCTCATTTGGATCCATGGTTAGAGAGACACATTCATCTAAAGTTGGCATCATGAATTGAATTTCTAGGCAGCATGTTAGGCCAAACTGGCCCAACCATTTTGGCATGGTAAAACCTGATCTTGAGGGCCATTTTTCACCTCCTTCCATTCATCATTTCCACTTGTGCTCAACATGAAAGATGCTAAGCTCCATGAAATCTTCCTACTGTTTGTATTATCTTACCAATTGGTCATGTTCTCATTAAGATACACAGTCATAAAGTCATCATCTTGGAATGTTCCCTTGCTAGCCAAACCAAGCCATGCCATGCTGCAAAACCAACCAACCCACGTTTTTACCTCTTTTGACCATGCATCTTTCTTCCACTCACTTAACCTTTTCCAAAATAAGTAACCTTCTAATACCACCTCACATTGCCACTTTTGCATCATTTTGCACATAACCAAAACAAACATTTCTCAGCCCATTAAGACATTTAGACCCACATATTTAAGCACTTAAACCCTAATCTGAAGAAAAAGCCTTTGGAATTTTCGAGCAAGCAAGCAAGGCAAGTTTCAAGATCTGTTTTCATTCCTCTTCCATTTCACAAGTTCTTGAAGTGAAGCACCAAGAGGTAGCATCCTTTTATCCCATTTTCTCCACAACCAAGAGGCAGTGGACCTAGCTTCCACTAGGTAATCATCTTGCTCCTTCTTCCATGGCCATGTATAGCTTATTATGCTCATCATTATGCTTGTTTATTACTATTTTTCATGCCATTGCCATGCTCATCATCATGTTGTTTTCCATGTTAACATTATGCCGTGCTTGCTTCTGAAGCCCTCAATATGAGGCATTGTTCATGTTGCTGAGTTTATACTATTCATATCCGTGTTCATGTGGTCACCTTGTGGTCAACATTTCACCATGTTTAAGTCACCATTTTACCTAAAATAAGATACCATTTTAAACCTCACATTTCATACTTGAACTTTGGTTTTTGTTTCATGTCATTTGATGCATTATCGTGTTTGCATTATTGAGTTGAAGATTGAAAAAAACCGCTGCATGGCCTGCGTTTTCCCGTGCATGGCATTAGGGTTTTTGTTCTAGTGGAGAAGACGACACGTGTCGCTTCCTGGACCGTTGTATCAAGCGCTCACCTTTTAATCGTGGTCGCCCATCATGTTTTTGTCCTTTAGTCACTTAAGTGGACATGACCAATTGACATGAGTTACATGAATTATTTTAATCAAACGTTCATTTAATTTGTGTCACACGCTGATTTAATCTGTTTGGACTGGGCCTTTGCTGTGCGCTCTTCACACCTCTCTTTCAGGGCCCATCACCATGATCCATTCACATTTTCATTTTCCTTTTTTATTTCAACTTTAATTTCTGTTTTGATTTTTATTATTTTAAAATATTTCCTTTTCCACAAAATCCAAAAAAAATATTTTCCACATTCTTGATGTCTTATTTAATTTTATTTAATTTTTATTTTCGAATTTATTTAATGTTAATATCTTATTTTATTTATTAATTCTAAATGGTTCTTTTAAGCATACCTTTAATTCTTGATTTCATTTTCATGGCTTAAAATTATTTTTAGCCTTTGATTTTTGGGATGAAGGTTGACCACTGTCCCATGGTCAACCTGACCTTTTCTTGAATTTTTATTTCACAATTTTCTATTTATTTGATAATTATTTTGGTTGGTTGACTTTTAATTTGACTTCTCTTTTATTTCAATTAATTCACATACCAATTTTCATTATTTTTAAAATCTTTTTAGGGGATGATGATGTCCTGACCCCACCTCATTTAGTTTAATTTTTTATAATTTTATTGATTAATTTTCTATTTATTTCATATTTTTTAAGTTGACTTGAATTTTCAGTTGACTTTTCTATGATCGATGTTTGACTTAGGGATTGCTTATGGCAATTGAAGAGATCTTTTGATCCTCCCTTGTTCATCTCATATGCCATGTATTAGAGGCCTTTCATCTTGATTTTATTTGATCCTTGCATCATTTCCTGATTAAATTATTCAGTGGACCCCTTTTGTGCATATTCTCATCTGTCTGGTTCATCTGTTATCTTTTATGCTTGTTTCTCTCATTCATGCTTAATATTGTTTGATTGTTTAACATGTTTATGCTTCTCATGCATTGTCTAATGCTTCATTATTTCATTCTTTGATCATTTGATTTGATTATATACATGTTTGCTTATCTTATCTGTTTGATTAATAACTGTTGCCTACTTGTATGATGTATGAGGCATATATTCTTATTGTTTGATTGCCATGAACAATCCCCATTCATAACAAATGTACCCCTCTCCCATGAAGTGTATAATGTTTATTCTTTCATTCTTTATTCATCTGTTAATACAAGAATTAAAACGAACATTCGATAATCATTTCAAAACAAGATCAAAAGCTCGATCCAACGTCGAGTAATCATTTTTAAAAACTTAACAAAACCAACACGTATTCGTCCATCCTTTTGTAAGTCGATTGCTTCATGCATCGCCATTTCTCTTGTAAGTCGATTGCTTCATGCATCGCCATCTACCTGTAAGTCGATTGCCTCAGGCATCACCATCTACCCTTATCCCTGGCTCCTTTCCTTGCTCCATCCGTCGACTCTTGTTCCGTTTAGGTAGCACCCATTAGGTAGAACCCTTTGTATGATAACATAGGTAGAATTCCCATATTCTTTGCATGCTAACGTTAGGTAGATGTTCCCATTTGTAAATCCTAACACATAGGTCCACATTGCATGACAACTCTAGGGCAGAGCTTCCCCATTTTTAGACCTTCCGTGCGTCTCCGATCTCGTGGCATGTCAGTCTATTCTATTGCAAAGAGGTAACTGCCTAAGACTCGATTCAGCGAGCTGCGACACCTACTGCTAGGACGTGAACACATTGCCACTTTCCTTTGACACAGTTGGTGTCCTCCTTTGTAAGTCCATGTTCAGATGGCAATCCTTAACCCTTAGTTAGTCGAACTACGACAACTCTGATTCTCATGTTCAGATGAGATACGTAGGCACGAGACGCGATGTCTTGCCGAGTTTGACTGACTACTAACAACTAATCCTTGCCTGCTTTCGCCCTTGTTGCGATTCTTTTCTCTCGCCCTCGTTGTGATTGAGACCTTCCCTTTCTCTTGCCCTAGTTGCAACCGAGACCTTTGTTCCCGTAGTTAGCTGAACTACGTTTTTCTCTGATTCTCATTCTAGATGAGATACGTAGGCATAAGACATGATATCTTAGCGAGCACACTTTTCTTTCACCCATAGGTAGCCGAGCTACGAAGACTCTGATTCTCATGTTCAGATGAGATACGTAGGCAATGGATGTGACATCCTTGCGAGTCATTTTCTTTTAACCTTCCTTTTAATAGATAGTACATTAGATATACCTACACCCTTTAGACTAGGACAACAAAAGTGGATCCCGTAGAGTACTACGGATGCGTAGGGGTGCTAATACCTTCCCTTCGCATAATCGACTCCCGAACCCAAGATTTGGTTGCGAGAACTTGTATTTTCCTTCTCTTCAGGTTTTCTTCGATCGTTCCCTTTCCCTCCTTTGGGATAAATAACGAACGATGGCGACTCTTCTGTCTTTCTTTTTTTCGCCGGTTGTTTTTTCGCATTCCAGTTGCGACAACTGTATTTGTAACAATGAAAGTTATACAACCCGAGTCCATCTATCAATAGTTTGACAAATGGAAGATTGTATCATTATATGATTACAAGTTAATGGTTGATGAATGTAAAAGTTATACAATGAAACACAAGTGTTAGAGGGTTAGTAAACAATGGAATCAAAACAAACAAATGGATTAGTAAGTTACAAACATGGCTTCATCTATGTATCAAATGACTCAAGTTTGATTGAAATAGAGGCAACATATCAATGCCTCAAAGTATCATGAATGATCTATTGATCATTAATTGATAGATTTAAAACATTGAAAGTTTGATCAACCCTAATCAACCATGGTCATTACCTAATAGACTTCATTAGCCACCATTATTCAAGACATGAAAAGTCCACAAAAAATGCCCAAATAAAATAAACCAAAGGTGTAACAAAATAAAAGGGAGAAAAATAATGAGGGTGTATGTTGAAAATATTTTAATCATAATTAAAATGGGTGGTGAAAAAAATAAAATCAAATGAAAAGAAAATAGTTTAAAAATAAGAAAATGTTAAAAAGAAAGAAAAAGAAATAAAATGTACATGAGCGAGCAGGGGGTTTAGCCTCTGACCTTGGGGCCATAGGGACAATCCCTATCCAATTGGCTAAGTGCCTTATGGTGTCAAAGAACACGCTTAAGCAAATAAATGATAAAACAAGACAATAAATGCAAAGCGCATGCGAAGCAGCCAATTAGAAGCTGCCAACAGATATTTTTGAATTTGAACGCGCGCGAGTCAAAGACCAAGTGAGGTCGTCTTCAACCTCATAAGACCAAAATCCAAACTCTAAAATTCGTGTTCTTAGAGGGAATCACTCATGGATTCCACCTCTCCACACTTCATTGTTATCATCTCCACACTCATGAGCCATTGATTGGCTCTGAATATGGAGAATTTCTCGAGAACACAGGTAAATAAAATAACCTAAAAATAACACTAAATGGTTAAATTGAAGCAATCAAGGTTCAAACCATGAGGTTAAGCTTCAGTGAGTGATTTCAAGCAAAATGGTAACTTGTTTAAGTGAAGGAGATGAGTGGAACTACCTGGTTGGAATCAGTTTCAGAGATGAACTATGATGACTATGGAAAGCTCAGAGGAGATGATTGCAAGGTGAGTTACTATTTCAGAAAGCTCAAGTGAGGTTGAGGGAAGGTTTCAGGGTGCTTGGTTTGAATTGAAATGGTTCAAAACTCAAAAAGTGCAACTCTATTTTCAATGGTGAAACTCGGTTTCGAAGTAGGGTGATTTTGGCTTGAAAAGCTTGGGAAATGAATGGAATACCTTCTCCTATTTAGAGGAAAGGTGAAGGAAGTGTTTGGTTAGAGAAAGAGGAAGGTTTGCTAAGAAATGGTATGAGGGTAGAAGCATGCTCAAGTGTGACTTGTGGAGGAAGTGTTGCTCAACTTTTGACTTGGTTTTCCCTTCAATTCAGTCTGCTTTCACGCTAGCATGAAAAATGAGGGACGAGGGGCTTTGATCATAGGTGTTTGGAGATTTTTCTTTTGCCATTTTTTAGGGGGAAATCAGAATTTGCACATCGCTCGAGTTCCCTCCTTTGTGACCTCTTTGCACCCAAGTTGACTTTCAAACATGTCACACCATGTTATGAAATATGTTAGGGTTCAAAAGGAATAAGAATAATATGGTTTGGAGGCTTGGTTCATCAAAATGAAAAACCTGGTCATGTGTGGTCTGGTTTATGCATCATGGTAAGTCATCAACTTTGAACTTGGGCCAAATGAAATTGGCTCGTGCATTTTTCATGAACCTTGTTCCAAATGTTCTTTGACATTTCCTTGATCAAATGTAAAAAGAACCAGGTCAAAAGGAGTTGTGGTTTGGAAATGGCAATGTGGTAAAGTGGGGGTCTTTGGCATGATTCTAGGTCTGGCTAGGCATTTAGACCAGCTTGGTCAATGCAAAAATTGAGGCCATTGCTCAATGAATTAGGTCTTGGACCTTAAAACAAAGTTGAAGAGGGATCCAATTAGGACATTTGGCTTAAAGAAGATCTTGAAAATCTTGAAAGGTGAAAAAGGTATGGGCTTTAGACCAAATGATATGCCATTCTTGCCAAAATGTGACCAACCAACATGACCTAGAAATGCCATTTTGTGATTTCTTGATTTTTAAGGTATGATGATGGATTTTTGAAGCTCATATGATCATATTATGATGGAAAATAAGGCTTGGAGCTTTGTGGATGATTTTAGGTCATGTCCATGAGTGAACCAAAGCATTGAAATGATGAATCAAGACCAAAACAAAGACATTGTACCAAGGTGAAATGGATGGTTGTTAATGAGAAAATGGTTGCAAATGAGTTGAATTAAAGGTTAATGAAGTTTTGAATGATGGTACGATCGAATGTGACAATGTATAGAATCAATAGATTGCACAAATTAGGGTTTCTTGGACCACAAGTTTCATCAAGAACCATGGCCATTCAAATTAGGGTTTTGAGGTGTATTGATGTGATTCAAAGGGTTGTGGCATGAGTTTTTTTTTAATATTAGGGATCCTCAATGGTATGGTTAAGTCATAAAGTGAACCATGACTTGTACAAGACTTTGAGGATCAAGAACTAGGGTAGAGGTCCTTGGGTGATAAGATGAATCTTCACATGTCTTCAACGGGGACTGACCATCAATTATGGTTTTGGAGAGTGAGTGAGATATCTTGAATGATCCTCAAAGATTGTGGGATGCCTGAGGATGAGAACTACGGTCAAGTTGGCTTGGGCAAACCTCAACATGATCAGGGGTCTTGAAGCTCCATAGATGAACCTCATGCCTTGAGTTTAAACTTGTGGATCATTATGGGTGTAGATGCATATGAAATGATATATGAGGGATGCATGATCATGAAATAGGGTTATGGATATTGTATGATGGTAGGGTAAATTTGAGGGTATGATGGTTGCCCCTATTTAATATTCTCGGACCTGAATGTATGGATAGCAACAACTTCCAAAGCGTTCATGGTAGGAGTGGATTAAATACTAAAAGAGTAACCGAAAATTTGCCCTACTAGGGGTGAAAGTGATATGAGTTTGTTTGCTAGAGGGTGTGTAAGACCCCAATTTTGTCCCTAAGATCCCTCATGGTATCATAACATTGCATTGCATAGCCTCAAGGATCATTGAGCATCTTGGTTCCTCTTCCCTTTGGGTGGGACTCCTTGTGAGTGGTTTGAGATCACCAAGCATGTTTGAATTGTATATCATTGCTTTTATCATTTTGTTTATTAACCAAAAGCACAAAAATATGTCACTAACATCTTTTGTTTGTAGCTTGAGCAATCACAAAGTCCAAAGCTTCTAGGAGATCATTGGTACAAAGACATGGTCAAGAAGAGATGATAGCCAGCATGGTAATGGTCCCCAAAGCTCTCATCCATCAAATATGCCTCCCTAGTATCCCAATGCATCATTTTTTATCAAAGCAAGTCAAAGGATTTGAGGTTTGTTCCCCAGAGAAGCCCTAATTCATCTGTGCACCACAATGCCTTGCTCATGAAGCAACCTTAGCCCATGGTCAAAAACAATCAAGGGAAGTTCTTTAATTCTTCATTTCATGCATATTTTAACTTATTTGAGTATCCTCAATCATCAATTCATCAAGATATGGGGTGTGGACTTGAGAAGTTGATCAGTCAATTCATCTGACTATTTTGAAATGCACTGAGACCTAACTTTTTATGTGTTGTTCAAATGGAGATGGTTCCAAAAGAAAAAATGTTCTGAAGGACAATATGAACAACTTTAATGTTCATCAAAATTTGATTTGAAGCTTGTAAAACCATCTTCCATTCCAATACATTATAGGTCATTTTGACTGAAACCCTAATTTTGGGTCAACTTCCCAAGGACATAACTCATTCATTTTTTATGATTTTGAGGTGGTATCATATGAGTTGGAAAGCTTAAGATGTCTACTTCAAATGTTATGATGAACAAAATTTCAAAATCGCAAAGAAAATACATGTGATAATGCAAGACATTATAGGTCCTTTTTGACCAAATGCATTAAAAGTCAAAAAAGTCCAACTTCAAGTGACCATAACTCTTTCATAAAAACTCCAAATGATGCAAAATTTAAGTCCATTTTGATTTGCTTGAAAATATCTACAACTTTTATGTTGTAGGGTTTTCCTTTTGAAGCTTGCATCATCAAAAAAGAGGGGCTTGAAAGTTGGCCAAGATTAGAAATCTTGCATTGACATGTTTTGCACATCACACTTTAAACTCAAATTTCATAAATTTCCCCATTCCAAATGAGTTTTTGTCCAACATAATATTTGTTCCTCATACAAAGACCTTTCCAACCATTACCCATAAGCTTATGCTTGGATTTTCTAAATGGCACTTCCGAAGAGATGATTATTTAGGTACAAATGGAGAATTCACATTGAATCTTGAAATGCAAGCTATTGCAAGGCAAATTACACGTCCAAATAAATTCATTGTGCTATCAACTTGCAAATCCATCAGCTTTTGGGCCTCACATGCGCCTGTACAGGCCCATGCATGGAGGACCCAAAGCTTCATGCACACGAGTTTCTTCTCATTTGGCATCAGCTCCAGCTATAAATACATTGCCATGCTCACTCATTTGCCACGCCAATTCAACCTGAAATGCTGCAGAAATATTTCCCTAACCATCACTAAAGAAGCAAGCTCACTTTTCTCATTTTTTTTCAGATTTGAAATTCAACTTCATCTGGTTGAATTCTCAGATCTAGTGCTTCTAAACCTTCATCATTTATCCCATAGAACTTCTGTTTTAGCAAGGCAAGCAAGGCATCATGCTCAAATCACCAGAACTCAAGCTTGCACTCCAACTGGTAATTTCTTCGATTCTCTTCATCCATGGACCTTTTTGCTTGGATCTAATGTTTTTTGAAGTCCTCACTTGAGAGGCAAGCTAGTGGTAGCTTCAATTTTGCTTTTCCTTGATCTGCATTTTTCATACCTGAATCTTCCACCTCAGATTTCTCCATTTATAGAGATCTTGAGTGTGATGCAAGGTTATAGGGGTGATGTACATCACCCCAGCTTCATTTCGGTATAAGGATCGTGTATTTTCATGGAGGTTTAAAAACCTGCAAGTTTGGCCGGAATTTGAAGGCTCACCGGAGAAGAAGGTGGCTCCGGTTGCCGCCTCTCTCCAGTTTGAATGCTGATCGTTGGATGTACATCCCACGTTTTAATTTCAGCCATGCATTATGTTTACTTTCATTAATTCATCATGTTTCACGTGGACTAAGTCCTACCGTGTGAATGCGCTCCTGGACCATTAGATGTTGCCACGTCAATTAATGAGTTCCATCAGACGCTCCTGGTTTTTTCCTAATTTTTATTTTCTGCTTTTATTTTCTTTAATTCCACTTATTTTCAAAAATTAATATCTCTTTCATTTTTTATCCAAAAATTATGGGACCAATTGCATTATTTCACAAATAAATTCTAGTTTCTATTTCTGATTTTTAATATTTTTTATTTCATCATTTGGTATTTTTTGTGAATTTTCTCTTTTCTGGTTATTTTTAATTCATTTTAAATAATTTTTGATATTCAAAAAATGCAAAAATATTTTCCTAACCTCTTTGAATGATGATGGATCTATGAAAAATATTCTCATCAATTTTTGAATTGATTTGAGATTTATTTGAGATTTTAGTTCAATTAGGTTATTTTTATTCATTTTTAATTGATTAAAAATAGTTTCTGACTTTTAAAAATGCTGAAATTTTTTGTCAAACTTTGTTTGACCTTATTGAACTTAGGATAAATCACTTGGACATTTCAAAGTTGATTTGAAGTGATTTTGAAGTTTGACCTTTCCATTTATTTTTAATTCAAGTTTATTTTAAATATTAAAAAATGCCAAAAATATTCTATTCATTTCTTGAATTCCAATCTTCATCTCACTTCTATTTTTGATTGTTTGACCTTAACTTTCAATGTTATTGGTCAACATATGAGGATTGGTACATGGTATTTCATGGAATGCATTTATATTTCTTTACTTTTGTCATTTCCATTTCTCTTATTCATCTCCTTCTTCTTCTTCTACTTCTTTTTCTTTTTGATCAATGAGTGAAAGGTTGATAAGTTGGCATGGATTAGGAAGATTTAATCTTTCCTGATTCAAATCTAATTCATCTTGATCAATTGATCAAGTGAATGGTTTTGCATTAAGGATAAGTTGTCTTTTAAATCATGCAAAAGGCTTAAACCAATATAAGATCAATTCTCTTCTTCTTTTTGGCATGGCAAGTTGTTGGGACTTGGTTCACTAATCAAGACTCCTAACTTGTGTTGTTGCCTACATTATTATTGACCGGCCTCAGATAGTTGTGACTTCTACATAAGTCCAATTACGATTGCTTAACATAGCGCTAAAGTTGCCTTATGGCACACTAACTACTAACACTAACTATTGACAATTAACATTTACTTTATGCAATTTACTTTATGCAATTTACTTTTATGCAATTTACTATTCTTGGACATATTATCCATTTGATTTTCTCTTTGCTCACTTGAGCACATGTTTATGTTAATGTCATTTGCCTTTTGCTCACTTGAGCACATAATTGTGTATATATTATTGTGCTTGTGTTTTTGTTTTGATTGTTATGGACAAAATGCAAAGAAATGGACTTAGTTTCTAGGACTTTCCCTATGCAAAGAAATGGAGAATTGGACTTAGATTCTAGGACCTTCCTTATGCAAAATTGGAGTAAAATGACCTTAATGATGAAGATGAATTAGAAGGACCAAATCTCTAAACTCATTCTTGTCCATTCTTGATTTACTTCATGGAACTTTTGATGTGTGTGCTTTTGTGCTAGGAGTTTCCATTTGAGCTTAATTGGAGGACCATCACCATGTTCATCCAAAGTGGAAGACACAAGATGCATTGAGGATCTCTTATGAGACTTGTTTGGTTGCTCATGCTTTGTGGTTGCTTATTCCAAAGGATGGGAGCTACTTGGATCATCAATATGATCTCAAGAGAGGAACTCCTAGTGTGGTTTCATTTCTTATCCCTCATCTTTTTGTTTTCCTTAGGATTTAGCCCTTCTTCTTCATCTCTCCCCTCTAACCCAAGCCAAAACCCTTTTTGTGCAAACATTTAACTATTGTTTTCAAACATTAGAAACCTAAGCCTTATGCTTTTGATTTTCAAACTCTCTTTTCATAACACTTATTTTGAATTGAACCTTTTAAGTCAACTTTGACCATTTTGTATATACTTCTAATTGGTAAATATAACCCATTCAAATGTCTTTTGTGGTTCCAATGGCCACCTTCTTAATCAAATTTTTCATAACCTTTAGCTATTAGGTTTGAGTTATCCTTGTGGTAGATGTAATACTCACCTATATCCTTAGTGATGGACAATGAGTCTTCCATGCTTATTATAGGGTTAACCCCTCACTAGCATGTTGAAGCTATCCTCACATGGTGGATTTGTGGTTTGGTTGAGTTTTCTCCCTTTGATAACAAAAGACCTTAAGGCTTTTGGACCAATCAATTCACCAACTCATTTTGAAATTTTTACCCCGAACTACGAGGTTTTGATCCTAATCTTTTTATAAGATGGTACGTAGGCAATGGGTTTATCCATCCAAACACCAAAATGTAAATAAACTTGTATCTTCTCTTCTCATCTCTTCAATCATGTTTGCACAAACAAATTTTTCACAAGACAACAACCTTCACAAGTGTGAAAATGGCTCCCTAGGAGTACCTAGGATGTTTTGGGTGCCTAACACCTTCCCATTGCATAACCAACCCCCTTACCCAGATCTCTGTTTCTTTTACTAGTTTTTGTTAAAACTATTAGGTTTTTGTTCGCTTTCTAACCATTCCTTTGGATAAATAGAAGTGCGGTGGCGACTCGACTTGTATGATTTACCTTGGATTTAGTCAATATCTCTAATGGTAACGAATACCCCGCTACAGGGTGAATATGATTATGATGACTATGTATGATATGCAATGCAAGTTATGCAACATAAGTATCTCTTCAAGGAGGATTGTTCAATGATAAAACTCAAGAAGAAAGGTGAGGGAAAGAAACACCGTTGGGGATAAATTCTTATGAAAAAGGAGACCGTCCCTAGCAATGGCTGGGGAGGAAAAATTTTAGTCATGATTCCTAGCAACGACTGGAATACCTAGCCTTGATGGGGTGATTTTGATTCAATGATGATTCCCAGCGACAGCCGAAATACCTGACATCAACTAGGGATATCCTTAATTTCAATGATGATTCATATCAACGGATGGAATACCTGACGCTTGGATAAATATTCCTAGCGACTGCCGGGGAAAAAGAAATTCAGCGACAATTCCTAACAATGATTGGAATACCTGACTCTATGGGGATAATCTCTAGGTTCAATGACGATTCTTAGAAATGGCTAGAATATTTGACTCTGCTGGAGAGAAAAAGAGGGTACAATGATGATTCTTAGCAATGACTAGAATACCTGACTCTGCTAAGGAAACAAGAAATTCAGCGATGATTCCTAGAAACAGTTGGGATACCTGACATCTGCTGGGGGAAACCAAACAGTTCGGTGACGATTCTCGATAATGGTTGGAATACTTAACTCTGGCTAGAGAAAAAAATAAGTTCAACGATGATTCCTAGACACGGCTAGAAATACCTGACTATAGCAGGGGATTACTGAAGGGGTAAATTCCTAACGACGGCTGGAATGTCTAACTCGGGGAGGAATACAAAAATAGCTCAATGATGATTCCTAGGAATGGCTGGAATACCTGACTCTTCTTGGGTAAATATTGAAAGTTAAATGATGATTCTTAGCAACGGCTGGAATACCTGACGCGGGGAAAATCCCTAGCGACTGTCGGGAAGTTCTGAAATATGACAAGGACAGTCCCTAACAATGGCTGGGAAGGTCGGAAGTTTGATGAATACGGTCTCTAGCGATAGATGGGGAAGAAAATTGAACTTTGTAAGGAACATCCCTAGAAACTACTGGGGGAGAAATGAGGAATTATTCTTGAGCAAGATTAAAGAGTATATTGTTATGTATGTGAAATGCTAATGTATGTTCGGGCTGCTAGGGAATATGCAAAATGCAAGGTTTCTAAATTGTGCCAAGTATGATTGGCTTTGTGGGGGATAACTTGTTGGGAGTGCCAATGATGATTGGGCTTTGAGTTTGTCAGGGAGAGTAGAACTGACTTCCCAACATTGAGATCAAGATCCTTTGACATCCGAGTTGTGTCCGTGCAACTGTTGGGGATTTCTTGATTGGGCCAAGTCCAAGGGACTGTGCGGATTTGTGGTGTTGGGGTCATACCAAGCATGTTGTTTTATGATTACCCTTAGATATTTTGAAAGAAAATTAACTTCGATATTTTCCCTTTGAAAGTTATTTTTAGTAAAAGTTATTCACCCAAAAAATTTCCAATGCAATATTAATTAAGGAAAGAATCATACTTCACAAACAAAGCAGGAAAAGTAAAAGTGTTGAGCATATTTGGGGGAAATGATTTTATTGATAAATAAGGTTTCCAAAATTGGGTAAGTTATATACATAAGCAATTTGTCGCAACCGCGAAAAAACAACCGGCGAAAAAGGAAGAAACAGAAGAGTCGCCATTGTGCATTATTTATCCCAGAGGAGGGAAAGGAAACGCTCGAAGAAAACCTGAAGAAAAAGGAAAAGACAAGGTCTCGCAACCAAATCTTGGGTTCGGGAGTAGATTATGCGAAGGGAAGGTATTAGCACCCTTACGCATCCGTAGTACTCTACGGGATCCACTCTTGTTGTTCTTGTCTAAAGGGTGTGTGTTTATCTAATGTACTATTTACTAAAAGAATGGTCAAAAGAAAATGACTCGCACAAATGTCGCATCCACTGCATATGTATCTCATCTGAATATGAGAATCAGAGTCTTCGTAGCTCGGCTACCTATGGGCTAAAGAGAAGTGTGCTCGCTAAGACATCGCATCTTATGCCTACGTATCTCATCTGGAATGAGAATCAGAGCAAAACGTAGTTCAACTAACTATGGGAACAAAGGTCTCAATTGCAACTAGGGCAAGAGAAAGGGAAAGTCTCGATCGTAATGAGGGAGAGAGAAGAATCGCAACGAGGGAGAGAGCAAGCAAGGATTAGTTGTTAGTCGTCAGTCAAAAACTCGGCAAGACATCGCATCTTGTGCCTACGTATCTCATCTGAACATGAGAATCAGAGTTATCGTAGTTCGACTAACTAGGGGTTAAGGACTATCATCTGAACATGGACTTACAAAAGAGGACACCAGTTGTGTCAAAGGAGGGTGGGCAATGTGTTCGCGTCCTAGCAGTAGGTGTCGCAGCTCGCTGAATCGAGTCTTAGGCAGTTACCTCTTTGCAATAGGACGGACTGACATGCCACAGGATCGAAGACGCACGGAAGGTCTAAAAGTGGGGAAGCTCTGCCCTAGAGTTGTCATGCAATGTGGACCTATGTGGTAGGATTTACAAATGGGAACATCTACCTAATGTTAGCATGCAAAGAAATAAGGGAATTCTACCTATGTTATCATACAAAAGAATAAGGGAATTCTACCTATGTTATCATACAAAAGAATAAGGGAATTCTACCTATGTTATTATACAAAAGGTTTAACCTAATGGGTACTACCTAAACGGAACAAGAGTCGACGAATGGAGCAAGGAGGGGAGCCACGGATAAGGGTAGATGGCGATGCCAGAGGCAATCGACTTACATGTAGATGGCGATGCATGAAGCAATCGACTTACAAGAGGTAGATGGCGATGCACGAAGCAATCGACTTACAAGAGAAAAGGTGATGTATTAAGCAATCGACTTACAAAAGGATGGATGAATACGTGTTGGTTCTGTTAAGTTTTGAAAATGATTACTCGACGTTGGATCGAGCTTTTAATCTTGTTTTGAAATGGTTATCGGATGTTCATTTTAATTCTTGTATTAACAGATGAATAAAGAATGAACGAATAAACATTATACACTTCACGGGAGAGGGGTACATTTGTTATGAATGGGGATTGTTCATGGCAATCAGACAATAAGAATATATATGCCTCATACATCATACAAGTAGGCAACAGTTATGTATCAACTCAGATAGGCAAACTGGTATATGATTAAATCAAAGAATCAAAGAATGAAGTAATGGAACATTAAACATTGCATGAGAAGTATAAACATGTTAAGCAGTCAAACAATAGAAGCATGGATGAAAGAAACAAGTATAAAAAATATCAGATGAATCAGACAGATGAAACTATGCACACAAAGGATCACTGAATAATTTAATCGGGAAATGATGCAAGGATCAAATAAAATCAAGATGGAAGGCCTCTAATACATGGCATATGAGATGAAAAAGGGAGGATCAAAAGATCTCTTCAATTGCCATAAGCAATCCCTAAGTCAAACATCAATCATAGAAAAGTCAACTGAAAAGTCAAATCAACTTAAAAAAATACCAAATAAATTGGAAATTAATCACGAAAATTATGAAAAATTAAACTAACTAAGGTGGGGTCAGGACATCATCATCCCTCAAAAAGATTTCAAAAATAATGAAAATTAGTGTATAAATTAATTGAAATAAAACAGAAGTCAAATGAAAAGTCAACCAAGCAAACTAGGTCAAAAATAAATCCAAAATAAATTGAAAATGGGAAATAAAATTCCAAGAAAAGGTCAGGTTGAGCATGAGACATTGGTCAACCCTCATCCTAAAAATCAGAACCTAAAAATAATTCTAAGTCACGAAAATAAAATCACAAAAAAAAGTATGCTAATATGAACCACTTGAAATAAATAATTAAAATGAAATATTAACATTAAATAAATATTAAAATAAAAACTAAATAAAATTAAATAAAACATTAAGAAATGTGAAAAATATTTTTTGGTATTTTTATGAATAAATAAAATATTTTTATTAATTAAAAAACAAAACAGAAAAATAAAATAAGAATTAAAAAATGAAAATGAAAATGTGAATGGAATAATGTGATGGGCCTGGCATGTGGGAGGTGCTAACAGCGAATGAGGGAAAGGCCCATAGTCCACGTGATAATTGCCAGGAGTGTGGGGTGTGAGAAGCAGTAACGTAGGGCCCAGTCCAAATGCTCATTAAAATTCAGCGTGTGACATAAAATAATGTAACATTTTATTAAATAATGCATGTGACCTGCGTATCAACTAGTCAACTGGTTTTTAAACACTACGAGACAAAAAACAAATGGATGGGTATGATCATGAAACGCGCGCACGATCTGATGGTTCGCAGCGTGACACGTATCGTCTCCTTCATGCAACCATGGAAAACCCTAGTAACATGCATGCATATGCGAAAATGCAGGATATTTGCTCAATCTTCCAACCCAAAATGCTCATGCTACAGTTCACCAAATGGCACGAAGTAAAAAGCAAAACTCAAGTATGCAATGAGAGGTTCATCATGGTATTTTATTTTGGATAAAATAATGGCCTTAGCATGAAGAAAAGTGAGCAACAAGACAAGCATATGAACACAGATACCACAGAATTTTAACAGCATAAACTCAAGCTCAATAACAATGCCTCATGGTGAGGGCTTCATAGGAAAGCATGGCATATTGTTAACATGGGAAACAACATAAAGCAAGCATGTAAACATGATGAACAAGCATGGAATGAGCATGGAAAATATGATGAGCAAGCATGAATATGGCCATGGAAGAGAGTGATAAAATGTTTACCTAGTGGATGCAAGGTCCACTGCCTCTTGGTATTGGAGAAGATGGAAGGAGAATAAGGTGTTGTTTTGATGCTTGTGCTTGAGAAACTTATGAAATGGAAATGGAAGGAAAACAAACTTTGTCCACTTGCACTTGCTCTTTGCTCGAAAATACCAGCCTCCTCCTTCAGATTAGGGTTTCAAAGCTTTAAATATGTAGGGTTTAAAGTGTTTAATGGGCTTGCCAATGTTTGGTTTTGGTTATGTGCACTATGATACAAAAGTGGGGTGGTGAAAGTAAGCTTCTAATTTTGGCAAAACTTAAGTTAGTGGACAACAAAAGTACATCGCCAAATGAGGAAAAGAATGTGGGTTGGTTGGTTTGTGCAACATGGCATGGAAATAAGTCCAAGATGGTGACTTTATGACTATGTATCTTGATGAATACGTGACCAAATGACAAGGCAATGCAAACAGTTGGAAGAGTTCATGGAGCTTAACATTTTTCATGTTGGGCACAAATTGCAATGATGAGTGGAAAGAGGTGAAAATGGCCATAAAATCGTGTCTCACCATCTGCAAAATGGTCGGGCCAGTTTGGCCTAAATGCTGCCTAAAAATTCAGTTCATGATGCCAACTTTAGATGAGTGTATCTTTCAAACCAATGATCCAAATGAGATGATTCCAAAAGGATGTGAAAGAGGACATGGCAAGGTGCAATTATTATGAAGATATTATTTTCAAATGGTGCCTTGAAAGGCAAGAAATCTGGCCAAGAAGTCTTGACAAATTTTGAAGATTTTGGACTTAGAAAATTTTCTAAGTGTTCTAAAATAATGTCTCACTTTGACCAAGCATAACTTTCTCAATATTAATCCAAATGAAGCAAACTTTATATTTCTAGAAAGCTTAGAACAAGAGGAACAACTTCTATGTTGGAGAAATTTTCAAATGGAGCTTGAATCTTGATGGAAGATGGGCTTAAAGTGAGTGCAACAATCATGAAAACTTGCCCTAAATGGAAAGTCAACCATTTCCAAATTAGGTAACTTCTTCAATTCCTGATTAAATGATGAATCCATGATCCAACCTTGATAAAATTTCACATTTAGGCTTCCTTAGGCATGAATTTTGAGATTCCGCTCTCAAAATGTCAGGAATTGACTTTTCTGGCCCCACAGTTGACTTTTCCTAAACTGTCTGATTCCCAATTCCATTGATCAATTGAAGCACCTCTGGCTCAAATAAAGAGCTGATTTTTTGTATGTAGACCCTTATGGACATATGGAGGGCCATGGAAAATATTTTCACCCAAGGAATCAGAAATAAACTGATTTTACACCAAACCCTAGTTTTAGGGCAAAATGATCGGGAACTTATTGCATTGATTGCCAATGGATCTTTCTGGGATAATTGTGAATCTTCCTAGGCCAAGATGCCTCTCCAACCATGACATGGATGAGCTCCTCTACTTCCAACCAAACATTGCCTAGTGCAGATAGCCAGGAAACCCTAATTTCTGATCAAATCCAAATGCACATTCTGAGAGCTCTGAATCCTCCACTGATGATCTGAGGACCATAATAAGACACTTGGACCCCCTTGAAACCCTTGAGACTTGTATACTTGGATAATGAAGTCCAATGCTTAATTTTGCTTTGTGTGGGTTCCTTCTGCTAAGGAATGATCAATCAACACCTGATTTCCATGTCACTGATGCAGTATGCAATGAGTGTGACCTAGTATGATGCTAATGAAGTGTGAAACAAAATCCCATGCTTCCATGAAAAATGAAGGGTAAATTTTGGGGTATTACACAATTCCTAAAAGAGGTGATTGCAAAAAGAAATTGAAAAACTATAATGATAATAGCTCGGATTTCCACCAAGTTTCAATTCTGTTATAATCCTTATGTCCTTGAAGGTCCTCAGATCTTGTTTCGAAAAAAGGTGATTGAATTGACTCGTTGGGGGAGTGTAGAAGATTATTTTTGGGATGAAGCCTATCGCTTTCATAAATCCCTAATTTTTGCCTAGACCGTCCTTTCGGGTTTTTAGTTTAACAAGATATCCATTTTTGCATAAGTCTCCCTTTTGGGTTTTCAACTTATCGGTCTCTTTCTTTTTTTTATGCGTAGTATTTTTTGATTCCATCCGCATTCACAAAGGATGGAATATCTTCACCATCCATAGTTGAAAGTATTAAGGCTTATTTAGAGAAGACATTTCTTACAATGTATGGGCCTTCGTAGTTTGGCGTCCATTTGCCCATAGGATCAGTGTGAATCGGTATAATCTTCTTCAAGACTATGTCTTCGGCCTTGAGGCTGCGGGGAAATACCTTCTTGTCATGTGCCCTCTTGATACGCTTCAGGTATAGCTGGTCGTGGTAGATGGCTGCCAAACACTTCTCATCAATGAGGTTTAGTTGGTCAAATCAGGCTTGTACCCATTTAGCTTCGTCAAGCTTGACATTGGTCAAAATCCCCAAGGAGGGAATCTCTACTTCAACAGGTAAGATTGCATCCATGCCATACATAAGAGATAAGGGGTTTCCCTAGTGGAGGTGCATACAAAAGTACGATAGTCGTGCAATACAAATAAGAGCATCTCATTCCAGCCTTTATAGGTTTCTACCATCTTTTGCACGATTTTCTTGATGTTTTTGTTGGCTGCCTCAACAACACCATTCATATTTGGTCGATATGGTGATAAACTTTGATATTCGATTTTGAAGCTCTTGCATAGCTCTTAAATCATCTTGTTATTGACGTTAGATCCATTATTAGTAATGATCTTATTTGGGACGCCATAATGACAAATGATTTCTTTCTTCAAGAAGCGAGCAACCACTTGTCTAATGACGTTTGCATACGAGACTGCTTCCACCCATTTGGTAAAATAGTTTATATCTACCAATATAAAGCGATGTCCGTTCGAGGCAGTCGGCTCGATGCGCCCAATCACGTCAATGCCCCACATGGAAAAAGGCCAAAGTGATGTCAAGAAATTGAGTGGCACTAGTGGCACATGTATTTTATCAGCATAAATCTGGCATTTATGGCATGTTTGCATGTGACGGTAGTAATCAACGTCCATGGTCATCCAGTAATAGCCCGTCCTCAAGATTTTCTTAATCATTCGTGTGTCCACTTTCATGTCGCGTAAAGGAGCCTTCATGTATTTCCATTATAATTTGGTTTGCTTCTTGTTTGTTCACACATCTAAGCAAGACCGGATCATAATTTCTTTTGTATATTACCCCTTCACTCAAGAAGAACTTAGTTGACATTTTCCGAAGGTATTTCTTATTAGTGATGCATACATTCTCAGGATATTCTTGGCTTTCCAAGTACCTCAGGATGTCATAGGACCAAAGATGGCTATAAGACTCGTCTTCGGCTGCCAAACAGTGGGTTGGTTCGTCCAAGTAGTCAATATGGATAAATGGTGCTTCATTTTTTCATTTGACTTTAAAAATGGATGAAAGAGTTTATAAGGCATTGGCCAACTGATTCTTCTCTCGTGGGATGTGATGGAAGGTGATCTCATCAAAGTACGGGATTAGCTTCAGGACATGCTCCTTGTAAGGGATTAGCTTGTTATCATGGGCTTCCCATTCTCCTTTGACTTAGCTTATGGCCAAGGCCGAATCTCCATAGACCTCAAGAATTTTGATCCTTAGGTAAATAGTAGCTTCTATATCAAAGATACACGCCTCGTACTCCACCATGTTGTTTATCCAAGTAAAGCACAACCTTGCGAGGAAGGGTAAGTGAAAACCGGTTGGGGAGTTGATGAATGCCCCAATGCCATTTCCATGAGCGTTAGAAGCTCCATAGAATACAAGTGTCCATCGGGATCCAGGTTCTGGTCCTTCCCTGGGGCCGGGGATGTTGCAATCCCTTATCAACATGATGTCCTCATCGGGTAATTCAAAACGCATAGACCGATAATCCTCCAAGGGTTAGTGAGCAAGGTAGTCATATAGGACGCTTCCTTTAACCGCTTTCTAGGTGACATGTTGAATATCATACTCAGTTAGGGTCATTTTCCAACGGGCGACTCTACGGGTTAAAGCAGACTTATCGAAGATGTATTTGATTGGATCCATCTTGGAGATCAAAAGTGTTGTATGTGTAAGCAAGTATTGCCTTAGGCGTTTGACAACCCAAGCAAGCGCACATCAAGTCTTTTCAAGCATCGAATACATACTCTCGCAATCGGTGAACTTTTTGCTCAAGTGGTATATTGCATGCTCTTTTCTTCCAGTTTTATTGTGTTGAGTAGAACGCATCCCATGGATCCTTCGAGGACTATTAAGTACAAATGATGAGCGTCCTGCCTGGAACATGAGGCATTAAAATTGGAGGTTCTTGCAAGTACTCCTTGATCTTCTCAAAGGCATTTTTGAAATTTTCATTCCACACAACTGCCTGATCCTTTTGAAGTAGCTTGAAGATTGGCTAACAGGTGGCCATAAGGTGAGATATGAATCGAGAGATGTAATTCAGTCTCCCAAGAAATCCACAGACTTCCTTCTCAATTTTGGGTGCATGCATAGCTTGAATGGCCTTGACCTTTTCAGGATCAACTTCAATACCATGTTGGCTGACACTAAATCCTAGCATTTTGTCAGATCGTACCCAAAAGGTGAATTTACTGGGATTGGGACTTAGCTTGAATTTTCTTATCCTTTCAAAGAGCTTCTCTAGATTGACTAGATGTTCTTCTTCAATTTATGATTTGGCAATCATGTCATCAACGTAGACCTCGATCTCTTTATGAACCATGTCATGAAAGAGCGTGACCATGGCGTGTTGATAGGTTGCACCAGCATTCTTTAGGCCGAAGGGAATTAATTTGTAGCAAAATGTTCTCTATGGGGGTAATAAAGGTTGTTTTCTCCATATTTTCTTGAGCCATCTTAATCTGGTTATAGCCGGAGAAGTCATCCATGAAGGAGAATATGGATAATTGAGTTGTATTATCCACTAGCACATAAATGTGAGGTAGTTGGAAATCGTCTTTGGAACTAGCTTTATTCAAGTCTCAATAGTCGACATACATCCTTACTTTGCCATCCTTCTTGGGTACAGGTACAATCTTGGCAATCCACTGAAGGTAGTTGGAAATGACCAGAAATCCCGATTCAAGATGCTATTCCATTTCCTCCTTAATCTCCATTGCCATGTCAGGACGATTCCTTTTAAGCTTTTGCTTCACAAGAGGACAATCCTCTTTGAGGGGTAAATAGTGGACCATGACGTCGGTGTCAAGACCAGGCATGTTTTGGCAGGACTAAGCAAACATGTCCATATAATCTTGCAGAAGCTTGGCTAACTTTGCCTTTATGTCATCTTGCATGGCTGAGCCTATTCTGACTCCCTTCACTTCTTCCTCAGTTACAAGATTGACCACTTCTACTGATTCTTCATGCAGTTGGATGACCTTTGACTCTTGCTTCAACAGTCGAGCTAACTCCTTAGGGAGTTCACAATCTTCCTCACATTATTCGTCAGCGTGATTGGTTTTGTCGTTGAACTTATATGGGACCATAGCAGAATCGTTATTGGCGGAGATCTAGGGTGATCTGCATGATTCATGGTTGATGCTTTTATTTTTATGAAGGGGAAAAAATGATTGAAAACTTAAAAGAAAGAAAAAAGGAAATATTTCCATTTGAAGCTAGCTGAAATATGGCCATTGAATGCATCGCACGTTCGAAGGTACAACATAGTCGCCACTGTACTTTATTTATCCCAAAGGAGGGAAGGGAAAATATCGATAAAACCCAAGGGGAAACAAAGAAATGGGTAAGGGAATCGGTTATTCAAGGGGAAGGTATTAGCACCCCTCACATCCATGGTACTTCATGGAAACCATCTTGAATGCTCTTTCTTAGATGGGTGTTGCTATCTTCATGTGCCTGTAAAACAGAAAAATGTTTAAAAAAGTTTGCTCGAGAAGGATTGGGGCCATCATGCCTACGTATTCTCATGGTGCAATGAGAAAGTCAGAGCCTCGTAGTTCGGAGAACCAGGGAGAGAAAATAGGGAAATAAAGAAAAGTGCTTGCCATGGATTCGCATCCTCGTGCCTACGTATTCTCATATTGCAATGAGAAAGTTAGAGCTCTGTAGTTTTGAGAACAAAAACTGAAAGAAAAGAAAGATTGAGGGTGGTGTTTAAACCAAAAGAATAGACGGGGGTTAACCATAAAGGTGTGCACCAAAAGAAAAGGAATTGCAATGGTGTTTAAACCAACAGAAACGAAACTTGTCAAAGCCGGAGACTCACATGACAAGGGTCTTATCAAAGCATTGGGTCTAACATGGTAAGGGAAAATAACATGAACTTGTCAAAGCCAGAGACTCACATGACAAGGGTCTCACCAAAGAACTGGGTCTAACATGGTAAGGGAAAAGAACATGAACTTGTCAAAGCCGGAGATTCACATGACAAGGATCTTACCAAAGCACTCGGTCTAACATGGTAAGCGGAGCATAAGCCTATCAAAGCAATGGGTCTCATATGACAGGGACCTTACCAAGGCATTGGGACTGATATGGTAAGGAAGAAGGAATAACCATAAAGGTGCCAACCCAGGGAATAACCATAAATGTGTCAACCCTCAAAGACGTGATTTCAAATGGTGTTTAAACCAAGAACATCTGAAGAGAGGAGCCACAAAGGCTAGGGGAAGACTTGATAGTGAACCAACTAGAATTGCACTAAAGTCTATAAATAGAGGCAAATCTTATGAGCAACCAGGTCATTCGTTCCGCACTCATAGATATTCTAGACAAGTGTAGAGAAGATCCACTCTCATCATTCTCTAATGCTTAAGGCTTATGGCATGTAAGCCTAGTCAATGACTGACAAGTTGTTGGAGCATGGTCCCAAAGATGATGGAGACGAGTCAGATGAATGAATACTAAGGGAAGATATAGTCCATCGAGGGGCTTGAACTTGTTGAGAGATTGATGCTCCAAAGTGACAGAGGAAAGTCCTATCAAGTGACTAATGGACTTATGGCCACTTGACAAAGACAAAGGGGATTGTAACAGATGAAAAGAATTAGTAGATCGAATGTGAATTTGATCAAGCCAAATCAGGGGAATAGGATTGATGAAAAAACAAGGATGCATGAACATACAAAACTAACCTATGGTCTCATTGTCAGGTAGCCCAAGAGAAAGCCATGTGGGTGCAAGGTGTATTATCTTATGTCTCATTGTTAGGTAGCCCAAGAGAAAGCCATGTGTGTGTATGCGTGTGCTAATCCTAAGAAGATGAGTGCAATAGGAAATAGTCATAAAGAAGACGAAACAATAAACAAAAACCCAAGGGTTCAACAAGAACAAAAGCATGTTAGAGTGTCCACATGGTTTCAGGGTCCAAGATCACTTCAAGCCAAGCAAAGGGCCTAAATCTTAAGTCAAAGTCCAAAGTCCAAAATATGTTCAATACTATAGATCAAGCATATAATTAATATTAGGTCCAAGTTACTTTATCATGTTTTGATTTATTAAAATTAACAAGCAAGTAACCAAACAAAATAAGGGCAACAAATGAATATGACAAGATGAAATGATATGATGATAATGGGACATGAAATTAAAGTGTATTAAGTAAATGATATAAACTTAAATGACTTGAATTAAATGATAATAGTTTAAATGGAAATAAGGTAAAGAGAAAGATTGATGTTAGAAGTTAATAGTTAGTTAATCATATCGGGACAATGACAATGTATGTGTCAGGCAAATTAGAGAATTAACACAAAGTTAATCTCAAACAACAATGTCACATAATGAGAGAAGAAAAAGAGGTAAGAATAGAAGGAAGTGAAATAGAGAATCAAACATATTACATGGAATCATTCTATCCTCAAATCAAAGGACTCAAAATATGGCGTATCGAGGGTTAACCTATCATTGATGCAAAGTATTGAAGATGATTCACAATCATCTATCAACAGATTTGGATCAAAGAAGATTGATCAACCTCAAGTCCATCTATCAATGATTTGAGATGAGGAAGAACACATCAACCAAGAAATCAAGTCAAACTCAAAACATCAAGAGATCAAAAAAAAAGTAAATGAATTAAAAATGATTTAATATTAACTAAATAAAGAAAATAAAAGGATAAGCCTCAAAGAGAGGTCAAAGCATTAAATAAAACTCTAAGAAAAATGTGGAAGGTCAACAAAAATTTGAGAAGTTTGACCTCAAAAGTTGGGGTCAAAATGTTTAAAAATGATTAAATAAATAAAAATTAAGTGAAAAATAAAAGAAAATAAACATTATATGCAAAAATTATTTTAAAAAATATGAAAAAATAGTATGTGATAGAAAATATTTTTATGAAATTATGAAAAAGAAATTGGACTAAAAAACAATAAAGGAGTTATTTAAAATTAATTTTGGAAGAAAAAGGAATTAAAAACAAAATAAAACTTAAATTAAAACAAGTGAAAAAACAAGAGCCACTATATCTGACTACTAAAGTCTAGTCAGCTGATCATGTGGCCAAGATTAAAAGTTAAAACACGCTCACCATGGGGATCATTGCACCGGATCACAACAAACAAAAATATTTGAAAAAAACACGCGTTGCAACATGATTGGTCAAATATTTGAAAATTGGAGCGAAATGTTTGAAACATGAGGGAAGTGTGGTCGTCTTCAACCTTGGTTCAGAATTTTGCAAAGTCATGAACTCATGTTTTTACCATGAATCAAGCATGGATTCAAATGTGAAACACTTCATCGTTCATGTCTCCCTGTATTAGAGCAACTGATTTGCTCTGAGCAGGGAGAATTTGCTCAAAAACTCGAAGAACCTTAGTTCTTCAAAGTAAAATTAAATGGTTAATATCAAAAAGAAATGACAAAGATGTTAGGGATTTTGATCAGTGGAACCTCATGAAGAGTATGGTAACCTGTATGCTTGAAATGGTAACTCATATCTACCTTCTCAATTGAAGCATTAGAAGTCAACAATGGTGGATCCGGAAGCAAGGTTACAGAAGGACTCAGACTAAAGAAAAGCTTCAAACACCTTCAGACGATGTCGATGATGGATTCTGGGAAAAGAATTGGAAGAAAAAGAGCTTGAATAAAAAAAGAGAGTGTCTGGTTATTTGAGGTATCGGGTTTCAAGTGTTTTAGAGTTTCCTTGGCTCTCAAAGCTTGAAAATGAATGCAATATCTTCCACAACTTATAGGGAATGAAATGGGATCAGAATTCGTGTGGAATTGGCTTGAATTCGTGAGGATTGAGTGGGAAATTTTCTGATCTCGAACGTGTGAAAATTTGGCACCAAACTCGTTCATTTGGAGCATTTTAGGTTATTTCAAGTTGGGGTCAAATGCGTTTGATCAAGTGTAATTGGTTTTCACGCGTGAGAAGTGGTCCCAAAGTGTTTTATGTAAGTTTCAACATTGTAGGCCACAAACCAAAACAGAGTTAGATCACAAGGTTCAAGCTTAGGCCAAATCCAATCCACTCGTGCGTTTTCTGATTTTATTTAAGCCAAATGATCACTTCATGGAGTAGAACAAGATGTAAAAATAATCAATCCAAAAGGAGCTTTGAGGTGAAAGTTATGGGCATGGAAATTTGAGGCCGTGACCTGAAAAATGAGCTAGGCAAATCGTCAAGCACCTTGCATGCTAGGTCATATTGATGTATAATGTTCATGATGCTATAACTTTTGATTCCCTCGTGCATTTTGATCCAAACTTAGGCAAAATTATCTTTTCCATAAGCTTAACATAATGCAAAACGAATGGGGCCAAAAGGATAATTGAGATGAAAATGGCAAGGGTGGAAAGTAGGGGTCATGACATGGTTTTGGCCCAAATTGGCAACTTGGCGAATGGCGCAAATGAGGTCTTAAATGGATAAATTTATGTTTGATCCTTGAATCAAAGTTATAGAGGATCGAAAAAGGAACATTTGACTCAAATAATCCTGTCATTTGGATGAAAATTGAAGAAGTTATGGAGCTTGGACCAAACGCATGGCATTAGGTCAAACAAACTTGCACCCTTTGTGCACACTTGATCTTTTCTTGCATTCCAAGCCATGATGATGATATAATGAGAAACCCTTGATTAAAACATGATTAGGGCTTGAGCGAACTTGAATATAGCTTGAAAATTGAGTGATGTGGCATGGAAATAAACACATGAACCACCTTTGAATCACCATAGACAAAGTTGCATTTCTCATGACCAAAAGACCTTATTCTTGCCTTAACTTGAAACATGATTACCTATATGAGTAACAATACCAAACAAGAACCATATCTCCGTGGAGTTAGGGTTAGTTGACAAATAAAACAAATTGAAACCCTAGTGTTAAGATACAAACCACAATGTGGTCATGCTTGTGATTTCATGACCAAATGCAATGGTTGATGCGTGCTTTTCGCAAGTATACGAACGCGTCAGAGTAATATAAAAGATTGTCAATTCCACAGAGACCAAGTGTCAATCTATCGTTATCTATTGTTACGATGTTTATCTAAAGTAATCGAAATAGGGGTTTTTAGAGTGTGTAATAAAAAGTAAAGTATCAAATAAAGTTCAATTAATAAAGACAGGCTCGAATGTAATTCACATAATCAATTAATGATCCAAGTACTTGCTAATGGGACTACTTATGGGCAGTGTTTCCTACTTTGAAAAGAACCAATTTAACGGGAACTGTCGCTTTCGCGTATTCAGAACCGAGTTGTACTCCCTAATCAAACCCTCTTATTGTCACTTATAAAAAGGTGCGCATTGTGTTAGAGTAGTAAACCTATTTTTAAGAAATATAGTATCTTGACTAAGTTGAAAAGTATTTTAACCTGGATTTCCTAACCAAAAGAGGCTCTCACGAACCAGACTCTAAACTTATAAACGCGTCCGAAAATAGTTTAAAAATCACTTTTCTTCTTAAGTTAAAAGCTCCTAATGAACTAAACAAAGCGCTTTCGCTGTATTTGAAATAGTTAAAAACAACTAAGTTTAAAAGGACGTTGGACGGCTTTTGATCTTACCCAACGGAAATTAAGTGGGGGAAAACTTAAGTTGAAAGTCAAAATAGCCCTTAAGTGTTTCTACGAACAATTGTATGGATTATCGGTTCAATTACGGTCCTTACATTCTAACCTTTATAGGTTTAGCTAGACATGGTAAAGTAAAGGTGCATTTTAATTTAAATAAAAGTAGTGCGAGTGCGGAAAGTAAATAAAAGTAGCGCGAGTGCGAGAAATAAATGAAAGTAGTGCGAGTGCGAGAAATAAATAAAAGTAGTGCGAGTGCGAGAAATAAATGAAAGTAGTGCGAGTGCGAGAAATAAATAAAAGTAGTGCGAGTGCGAGAAATAAATGAAAGTAGTGCGAGTGCGAGAAATAAATAAAAGTAGTGCGAGTCCGAGAAATAAATGAAAGTAGTGCGGGTGCGAGAAATAAATAAAGTAAAGACAGTGCGAGAAATAAATAAAGTAAAGACGGTGCGGGAAAATAAAGTAGATAAAGGTTAAGCAATAAAAACCTGCTCCAATCGGAGGGTTGAATAAAATGCGAAATGGAAATGAAAATGGCGGCAGGATTATCTTCCTTCCAAAGTGCTCCAAACTCGATTACAGACTCGATTACACAATTGTGGCAACACCTCAATGTGAAGCGATTACCACTTTAAAATACTGAATATATGCCTAAGTGAAACTAAGTTTGCTCTAAGTTTGGATGATTAAACAAATGAATTCGAGTCTCTATTTATAGGCAAGTAAAATAATGGAAAAGACAAGGATTCCCTTCAGTTTGAAATTGGGAGGGAAACGTTTTCTTCTTGTGGCGCCCGCCACAACACCATGGCGCCCGCCACAAGGGCAAATTGTGGCACCCAAGTGGAGGTAGTGGGGAACGTGGCAGTTGAGGGAAGTTGAGCTCTGACACGTCATGGCTGGACCCATGGCGTCAGCCATAGTGGGAGCCACAAGTGCAAAATGCTGAATTTTAGTCTTTTTAGCTCATTTTCACTTCTTTTCTCGATTTGGGCTCCGATTAGAGTGAAAACCTAAAAACAAAGAAAAACATAGTAATAACATAACAAAATGATGATAAAACAACTAAAATGCATGCGAAATCGGAGTCGAAAATATGGTGAATTTCAGTGTCATCATTGGTCATGCATGATATGGTTTGGATGTATGCAAATGAGATACGCACAAAGGGAAAATGAGGGTAAATTTAAGGGTATGAGAGTTGCCCCTATTTAATCATTTTTAACCCGAAGATGTGAATTGCGTTAGCTTTTCTGACATTCAAGGTAAAAGAGGAGTAAATACAAGAGTAACCGAAAATTTGCCCGAGAAAGTGAATTTGCAGAGAGCAACAAATATGTTGGTTGGTTTGATTTATTGGGGATAAACTAAAAAACTCCGCTGGGGAGATATATCAGCTGCAAGAGGAGTATTTGACATGTATGATTGTATGATTTCAATGCATGATTATTTCTTTATGATGTGTCTATAATGCAATAGCAAAGTAAAGTTGGTTGGAGGACGGATAGACTTCGACTTCGACTTGTTGCTGAATGGTAGAGAGTAGGTCATCACGCCTCTGCTCTCTAGCCATGTGGTCACGCCACATCTCCTCTGTAATATAAAATCCAGGAGCAGAACCTGCAAAAGAAGAAGAAGATGGTGCGGTGTGTGGTGGTGAAGGGTGATGGGGGGACACATGAGGTACGGGAGATCGCTCTCGCTGATCATATTCTTCATCAGTGTCATTTCCCTCCTCATCAGGAACATTAGGAGGAAGTGAACCCAAAACAGGTGGAGCATCTAAAACATAGGTCCAATTCCTTTTAATACGTACATCAGTACGTCTAGTGCATGGTAAAACAACAGATGGGATAGCTACACCATGAATCATAAGCACATAACCTCCCTCTCTCCTCAATCGGCACAATTTCATATCTCTCATAAATTTTAGGTTGATTGTGCGAGGAGCTAAGGAGTCTAAAGTAGCTATCTCATTGTTCAGGTTAAGAGCCCGAGCAATAGACGTAATGAGTCCTCCGAAAACAATAGGTCCCGCTTTATTAAGGGTTAAAGCCATATGAGCGAGCATAAACGGGACCGAATTAATTCTTCTATTTGTGAGGCTTGCTTGCAAGAATAGAAGTTCTCAAGCATTGACCTTGTTTGGATTCTCCCGGCCAAAAATAGTACAAGCCAACAGATGTCTAAAAACTCTGATGGTCGGGTTATGGATGGTCGAGGCAAGAATTCCTTCAAAAGAATTTATTGAAGTGTTAGACAATCTCTTCCAGAAGGAAAACACCTCGACCGACCAATCTGAATCCAAAGGGGCCTCACAAATAGCACCTTCCCCATGAGGAATACCTAACAGTCCTGCTAGTTCGTCGGTACTGAATTCATACTCAACAGCAAACATTCTAAATCGGACAATACCAACTGTGCTAGCAGTGTTAGGATTGACAATATAAATTAAAGAATTTAAAAACTCGACTGTCAATCGCTCAAAGGTAGGTTCTTTGTTTGAAAAGATAGTATGCAAGCCTAAATTATCTAATAAATAAAAAATGATATGGTAGATACCCAAAGTGTAAAGACAATTTTCATCCACATACCTTGTCGGGAGGATTTCCCAATTTTGCAACCTTTCGATAATCTTCCTCTGCCTATCTCCCGGTTTCCCTCCTCAAAGAATAAATCCATTGAACTCCGTTATTTAGCTCTTGCAATGCGATGAAGAAGATGAAGATGGGTATGTAAAAAGGTGGGATTTTTATGAGATTCGACGGATGAAAATGAAAATGGAAGTTGGGAAAATAACTTGTATGGTGTGAAGATGAGAAATGTGGGAGCTTTTGTGGGGTTCAAGGGAGGTTTTGTAAGGTGGAAAAATGGGTTTTGGAGGTTTGAAGGTATGAAAATGGTGAAAAATGGGAGTCTGCCCCGAGCTTATACAGACGCTGTGGAGGGCGCCACAACATCCATGGCGGGCGCCACAAGGCTAAATTCGGCTGGGCCGGATTTTGGTCATTTGGCATGGGCTTCTCATTCTCTTTTCGGTTGGGGGGTCCGGATAGCGTTTTCATTGTATTTTCCTAGTGACATAAGGCTTGCACAATTTTATAAAAATAAAATTAAAACATTAGACTAATAAATAAATAAACAATTAATATAATTAGACTATAATAAAAATATAAATATAATAAACACACATAAAATATAGATATGGAAATATTAGTATTAATGTGTTGACATAGTTAAGAAAATATCCCAAATGCAATGATATAAAATAAGTTAGGTAAATGCGAAAAATATAAGCATAAATGAGACAAAATAAAATGAGATGGTAAAATCAAATGGTAGGGGGTTCGTCTGCCTGACTAGATCCACGAAGCATGGCTATCTCCTGGCGAAGCTCTGCAATCTCCTGGTATAAACAGTCAGCCTCGGTAGCGTGTGTGAGATCGGATACTCCCATCTATAAGGTAAGGTCAGCCACCTCCTGCCAAAGTCCTGCAATCTCTCTACGACACTCTGCAATTTGGGTGCGGATGTCTGGGGTCTGCAATGATAAATTGTTAGAGAATACAGTGATCTTGGGTGAAGGCGGTGTAGGGGTATACTCAGCCACAGGTGGGGATCTAGACTCCTCTATAGTCTCTCCCTGACCCTCCAAAGCATAACTCCAGTTTGCTGAGTCATGAATGCTGGTCATCATCGGATCCGGCAGTGTGAAATAGTGTATCGCCTCGTTGTCGACCAGCAGTCTGAACTGTCTCGGATTGAACGAGGATCTCCTTATCAATCCTCTGGTCAAGCAAAAATCGATATCCATAGTAGTCTACCCACAGTAGGTCCTGAGATGTAACAGCTTGCGGGATAGACCTAAGGCGATGGCAATCTATGTGATGATCCCTCCTACATGAATGACTCCTTCGGATGATCTGGAAACACCGCTGAGGCCACACAACAGGAAGTTCCCACATGCCACAGGGCGAGACTGGGATGCACAAAATAATAGGAATATCTCCTCCTCACTTAGTAACATCTCAACATCCGATCTTCCTAGGAAGGAGTGTGCCGATATCATCTGGAAGTACCTAAAAGCAGGGTTGTGTATAGCCTGGGACAACTGAGTAGAAGGATCCTGACTCCCTCCATCGAAGATATCGCTCCAGAACTATTCTACTTCCTTACCCAGAAAGTATCCCATCGGTGTCTCAGGGGTAGTCTGGAAACCCAATAGGTCACCGAACTCCTTCTGGATGAAAGAGTACTCAATCCCAAAGAGCCTGAATATAGCATACCCATCCGGTCCAGAGTAAGGGTCATAATCAAATGAATTGAGGAAATCCAATGTCAAGTTCCTGTAAGTGTTGCTCAGGTCGTCAGCGAACTCGTCCCAATGGAGTTCGTGGCTCAGAAATCGGATGCTTGGCTCAATGCCCAGGTCTTCCATGCAGTGCTGGTCTGGATAGCGTGTGGGCGCTGGTAAAGAGCTATGTAGCGCTCTCTCTGGGCATCATCCCTATAGGCTACGTGCATATCGTCGAAGTCCTGCATCCTGTATAAGTTAAGAAAAGGGATCCTGAAAATACAAACATTTCAAATATTTAGTCATGGTGAAAATATGATTAAAAATAAAATAAAATAAAATGAAAAAAAGTAAAACAAGATAAGAAAACCATGGGTTGCCTCCCAAGCAGCGCTTGTTTAACGTCATTAGCTTGACGATCGGAATTTATACACCTGTAGTAGGGATTGGTGGATCTATCAGAGTGTGGCTTGAGTAGTCTGTTGGGATGTCTCCTCCTTTGTAGAGCTTCAGTCTTTGTCCATTTACAATGAATGGACTACAGGTTTCGTTCTTGATTTCTACAGCTCCGGATCTCAAAATCTTGGATACTTTGAAAGGGTCAGTCCATCTTGAGCGCAGCTTCCCAGGAAAAAGTTGTAACCTAGAACTGAACAGGAGAACAGGGTCGCCTATATTGAAATCTTTCTTGTCATGCCAAGCTTTTGTTCTTTCTTTGTATATTTTGGCATTCTCGTAGGCAGACTGCCTGAGTTCTTCTAGTTTGTGAATGTCAAGGATACGCTTTTCACCAGCGGTCAGGTAATCTAAATTCAATGTTTTAATGGCCCAATAGGCCTTATGCTCTAATTCGAAAGGTAAGTGACAGGATTTTCCATAGACTAGTTGGTACGGAGTTGTTCCTATAGGGGTTTTGAAAGCGGTTCGGTAGGCCCATAATTCTTCTTGAAGCTTCTAAGACCAGTCTCTCCTAGATATTGAAACAGTTTTTTCTAGGATTTGTTTTATCTCCCTATTGGATACTTCTACTTGGCCACTAGTCTGTGGATGGTATGGTGTTGCTACTCTATGCCTAACTCCATATTTTCTTAAAAGTTTACCAAATATTCTCGATATGAAGTGCGATCCTCCATCGCTTATGACTAAACGGGGTGTTCTGAATTGGGGGAATATATAGTTCTTAAATAACTTGATCACCACCCTAGTATCATTTGTGGGTGCAGCTATAACTTCAATCCACTTAGACACGTAGTCCACAGCTACTAAGATATACTTGTTTCCTAAGGATGGTGGGAAAGGTCCCATGAAGTCTATACCCCATACGTCGAAGAGTTCTACTTCCTGAATGTTTCTTAGAGGAATTTCGTCACGCCTTGAAATGTCTCCAATGCGTTGGCATCTATCACATTTGACAATGCAAGCATGGACGTCACGCCACATGGTAGGCCAGAATAGGCCAGCTTGAAGAATCTTGTCATATGTCTTGGAGGTGCTCGCATGTCCACCATAGGGTGCAGAGTGACAATGCTCAATTATCCTTTTTACCTCCTCTTCTGGAACGCAACGGCGAAAAATGCCATCTTTACCCCCTTTTGAAAAGGAGCGGTTCATCCGAATAAAAGTTTCTTACATCGTTGAAGAACTTCTTCTTGCGGTGGTAGTCAAGATCAGGGGGTACGATATCAGCAGCTAGATAATTAACAAAGTCTGCATACCATGGTACGCTACTTACTGCTAAGGATTTTTTGGAGTGCTCATGAGGGCCTCGACTATCATCTTCAATGGTTTCTAGTCTAACTATCAGTCTATCATAGGCAAAATCATCATTTATGGGTACTAAGTCTGGTTTTAGATGTTCTAGCCTAGAAAGGTGATCGGCTACTACATTTTCAGTGCCTTTTTTTATCTCTTATATCTAAATCAAACTCTTGTAGTAACAGAATCCATCGGAGTAACCTGGGCTTGGCATCTTTTTTACTTAATAGGTAACGAATGGCAGCATGATCGGTGTAAACTATAATTTTGGCTCCTACTAGATAAGATCTAAATTTGTCTATAGCGAAAACTACAGCGAGTAATTCCTTTTCAGTTGTTGCGTAGTTGAGTTGGGCAGCGTTTAGGGTTCTACTGGCATAATAAATCGCATGTAATTTTTTATCTTTCCTTTGTCCTAGAACGGCTCCAACGGCATAATCACTAGCGTCGCACATTATCTCAAAAGGTTCTGACCAATCAGGGGGTTTCATATTAGGTGCTGATATTAATGCTTGCTTTAATAGATTAAATGCTTCATTACATTTTCCATCGAAAATGAATTCAGCATCTTTCATTAAAAGGCGAGTTAAAGTTTTGGTTATTTTGGAGAAGTCCTTGATAAAGTGCCGGTAGAATCCAGCATGTCCAAGAAAACTTCAGACTTCTCTGATAGTTTTGGGGGGTTTTAGGTTCTCTATTACTTCTATTTAGCTCTATCTACCTCTATACCTTTTTCGGAAACTATATGTCCTAAAACAATCCCTTCGATGACCATGAAATTACACTTTTCCGAATTTAGTACAAGGTTCACCTCCACGCATCTCTCCAGGATTTTCTCAAGGTTAGCAAGACAATTGTGGAAATCAAATCCGCAGACCGAGAAATCATCCATAAATACTTCCATGATACCATCTTGGTAATCTGCAAAGACTGACATCATGCAGCGTTGGAAAGTAGTTGGGGCGTTACAGAGGCCAAATGACATTCGTCTGTAGGCAAAAGTTCCATAAGGGCATGTAAAGGTAGTTTTTCTTGATCTTCAGGGTGGATAGGTATTTGGAAGAATCCAGAGTATCCATCTAGATAGCAGAAGTAAGAGTGTCTAGCTAGACGCTCCAACATCTGGTCTATAAATGGTAAAGGGAAATGATCCTTCCTGGTTGCTTTATTTAACTTTCTATAGTCTATACACATCCGCCATCCTCCTTCTATCCATTTTGCTACATGTTCGCCTTTATCGTTTTGTACGATTGTGATGCCTCCCTTTTTAGGTACTACATGCACAGGGCTCACCCACTTACTATCCGAGATCTGGTAGATTATACCTTCCTCAAGTAACTTAAGAACTTCTTTTTTAACAACATCACTCATTATAGGGTTTATTCTTCTCAAATGTTCTCGGAGGGATTTGAATCTTCTTCGAGCGAAATCCGATGCATGCATACGGATGGGCTTATACCTTTTAGGTCAGAGATATTATATCCTAAGGCTGAGGGATATCTTCGTAAAACGTCTAAAAGTTGGTCTGTTTCCTCTTGGCTCAAGGTAGCACTGACTATAACTGGACGGTTCATCTCTTCATCGAGGAACTCATATCTCATATTCTTAGGTAGTTTCTTAAGTTCTAAGGTTGGTTTCTTAGGGCATGGAATAGGATCTGGGGTAAGGGATAAACATTCATAAAGGTTATCATCGATGTAGGGTTTCCTAAAGTCATCATCTTCCAATATGAGAGTTGATGGCAACTTAATTGTTTTTATGATATCTTCTTGTTCTAATTCCCTAATGCATTCATCAATGATATCTAAGGCATAACATGCGTCTCCCATCACAGGTGCCATAAGACATTTCAAAAGTATAAATTCTATTTTCTCGTCACCTACCTCAAAGGTCAACTTTTCTCTCTTGACATCTATTATGGCTCATGCAGTTGATAAGAATGGTATACCTAGAAGGATTGATATATCATTGTCCTCTTTGATGTCCATGACAACAAAATCAGTAGGGATAAATAATTGACCTATCCTAACAGGGACATCTTCTAAAATGCCTATCGGATACTTAATAGATCTATCAGCTAACTGAAGTGACATCTTAGTAGGTTGTAATTCTCCTAAGTTTAACCTCTCACAAACTGCTAAAGGCATTAAGCTCACACTAGCTCCTAAGTCTAGAAAAGCTTTTTCGATGACATGACTACCCAAAAGATAAGGAATGGAGAAATTTCCAGGATCTTTATCTTTCTTGGCTAATTTATTCTCGGAAATAGAATTGCATTCCAAGGGCTTCGGATCGTCGAGTCTATGTTTGTTGGTAAGGATGTCTTTGAGAAACTTTGCATAGGAAGGTATTTGGGTGATGGCTTATGTGAAAGGGACTTCTACGTGAAGTTTTTCTATAACCTTAATAAATTTCTGATACTCGTTATTGATCTGGGTTTGTTTGATTATTTGCGGATATGGTATAGGTGGTTTATATGGCGGGGTGGTACATAAGTTTTATCTTTAGGTTCTTCTCCTTTTTCTTGACCTTCCTGGTTTCCAGATTCCTCTGGTTCCTTTACTTCGTCTGTGGGTTTGGTATATTCCTTAGAAGTTTGGGGTTCGCTCAATCTTGGGTTTGGTGGCTCATCATAAGTATTCCCGCTTCGTAGGGTAATGGCATTGGCTTGCCCTCTCGGATTCTGTTGAGGTTGTCCAGGGAACTGTCCTCCAGGTGTGGTATGGGGGGCTTGGTTTAAAGCTACCTGAGAGATCTGGGTTTCAAGCATCTTGGTATGAGTAACTATTTGGTCAACCTTGGTTCCTAACTGGGTAATCAGTTCGTTAACGTGAATGTTTTGGTTCATGAACTCTTTGTTTTGTTGGGTTTGAGCAGTGATAAAATTTTCCATAATTTTCTCAAGGCTTGTCTTTGGTGGCACAGGTTGCATAGGTTGATTTGATCTTGGGGCTTGGTAACCTGATTGTCTCGGAGGTACATTATTTTGGATAGGGTTATTGTTCTTATAGGAGAAACTTGGGTGATTCCTCCATCCAGGGTTATAGGTATTTGAATATGGGTGTAGTTTACTTGCTCATAGTGGGTTTCGTTTAAAAGACTGCATTCTGCAGATTGGTGTCCTTTGGTTCCACATATCTCACAATCCGACGAAACTGTGGCTGCAGTATTCGGGTTTATGCATATATGCTCGACCTGAAGGGCTAATGCATCCATTTTAGCTTGCATCATGTCTATAGAGCTTAATTCATGTACTCCTTCTTGGGCTTCCTTCTTCTCAATTGTCGCTCGTTCGACTCCCCATGATTGATGGTTTTGAGCCATATCTTCGATGAGGGCACTAGCTTCAGGATAAGGTTTGTTCATCAGTGCACCGCCTGCGGCGGCGTTGATGGTCATCTTAGTGTTATAGTGAAGTCCATTATAGAAGGTTTGAATGATTAACCAATTTTCTAAACCATGATGTGGGCATGTTCTTAACAGTTCTTTATATCTCTCCCAAGCTTCGAACAACGATTCTCCTTGGTTCTGGGTAAATCTAGTTATATGGTTTCTAAGAACGGAGGTCTTACTTGGGGGAAAGTATCTAGCAAGGAATACTCTTCTAAGGTTATCCCAAGTCGTAATGGAATTGGTCGGAAGGGAATCTAACCATGATAGGGTTTTATCTCTGAGGGGAAAAGGGAATAATCTTAAACGGATTGCCTCAGGAGAAGCTCCATTGATTTTAAAAGTGTCTGCTAATTGGAGAAAGATTTTTAAATGTTGGTTTAGGTTCTCGGTAGCGAGACCCGCGAATTGTCTCTGTTGCACTAGTTGCAACAGGGATGGTTTAAGTTCGAAATTATTAGCTGGGATAGTTAGGTTTACTATACTAGAACTAGATTCTTCGTTGGATGGTTGGGTGAAATCCTTAAGAGGTCTTTGGTTTTGATCTTCGGCCATAGCTCTCCAAATTCTATGGAAAAATAAACGTGCGCGAGCGTAACGTTCAGGTTCCGCCAGAGGGTATACTAAACTTCCGGTGCTGCGAGTTCTTCGCATTGACCGGCGGGTAATAACCTAATTCTAAATGATATAACAACAGGGTACGAAATTTGACGAAATTGGTCCCCGGCAACGGCGCCAAAAACTTGATGCGTGCTTTTCGCAAGTATACGAACGCGTCAGAGTAATATAAAAGATTGTCGAATCGACAGAGACCAAGTGTCAATCTATCGTTATCTATTGTTACGGTGTTTATCTAAGGTAATCGAAATAGGGGTTTTCAGAGTGTGCAATGAAGAGTAAAGTATTAAATAAAGTTCAATTAATAAAGATAGGCTCGAATGTAATTCACATAATCAATTAATGATCCAAGTACTTGCTAATAGAACTACTTATGGGCAGTGTATCCTACTTTGAAAAGAACCAATTTAACGGGAACTGTCGCTTTCGCGTATTCAGAACCGAGTTGTACTCCCTAATCAAACCCTCTTATTGTCACTTATAAAAAGGTGCGCATTGTGTTAGAGTAGTAAACCTATTTTTAAGAAATATAGTATCTTGACTAAGTTGAAAAGTATTTTAACCTGGATTTCCTAACCAAAAGAGGCTCTCACGAACCAGACTCTAAATTTATACACACGTCCGAAAATAGTTTAAAAATCACTTTTCTTCTTAAGTTAAAAGCTCCTAATGAACTAAACAAAGCGCTTTCGCTGTATTTGAAATAGTTAAAAACAACTAAGTTTAAAAGGACGTTGGACGGCTTTCGATCTTAACCAACGGAAATTAAGTGCGGGAAAACTTAAGTTGAAAGTCAAAATAGCCCTTAAGTGTTTCTACGAACAATTGTACGGATTATCGGTTCAATTACGGTCCTTACATTCTAACCTTTATAGGTTTAGCTAGACATGGTAAAGTAAAGGTGCATTTTAATTTAAATAAAAGTAGTGCGAGTGCGGAAAGTAAATAAAAGTAGTGCGAGTGCGAGAAATAAATGAAAGTAGTGCGAGTGCGAGAAATAAATAAAAGTAGTGCGAGTGCGAGAAATAAATGAAAGTAGTGCAAGTGCGAGAAATAAATAAAAGTAGTGCGAGTGCGAGAAATAAATGAAAGTAGTCCGGGTGCGAGAAATAAATAAAGTAAAGACAGTGCGAGAAATAAATAAAGTAAAGACGGTGCGGGAAAATAAAGTAGATAAAGGTTCAGCAATAAAAACCTGCTCCAATCGGAGGATTGAATAAAATGCGAAACGGAAATGAAAATGGCGGCAGGATTAACTTCCTTCCAAAGTGCTCCAAACTCGATTACAAACTCGATTACACAATTGTGGCAACAACTCTATGTGAAGCGATTACCACTTTAAAATACTGAATATATGCCTAAGTGAAACTAAGTTTGCTCTGAGTTTGGATGATTAAACAAATGAATTCGAGTCTCTATTTATAGGCAAGTAAAATAATGGAAAAGACAAGGATGCCCTTCAGTTTGAAATTGGGAGGGAAACGTTTTCTTCTTGTGGCGCCCGCCACAACACCATGGCACCCGCCACGAGGGAAAATTGTGGTGCCCAAGTGGAGGTAGTGGGGAGTGTGGCAGTTGAGGAAAGTTGAGCTCTGACACGTCATGGCTGGACCCATGGCGCCAGCCATAGTGGGAGCCACAAGTGCAAAATGCTGAATTTTAGTCTTTTTAGCTCATTTTCACTTATTTTCTCGATCGGGGCTCCAATTAGACTGAAAAACTGAAAACAAAGAAAAACATAGTAATAACATAACAAAATGATAATAAAACAACTAAAATGCATGCGAAATCGGAGTCGAAAATACGGTGAATTTCAGTGTCATCAATGGTCATGCATGATATGGTTTGGATGTATGCAAATGAGATACGCACAAAGGAAAAATGAGGGTAAATTTAAGGGTATGACAGTTGCCCATATTTAATCATTTTTAACCCGAAGATGCGAATTGCGTTAGCTTTTCTGACATTCAAGGTAAAAGAGGAGTAAATACAAGAGTAATTGAAAATTTTCCCGAGAAAGTGAATTTGCAGAGAGCAACAAATATGTTGGTTGGTTTGATTTGTCGGGGATAAACTAAAAAACTCCGCTGGGGAGATATATCAGCTGCAAGAGGAGTATTTGACATGTATGATTGTATGATTTCAATGCATGATTATTTCTTTATGATGTGTCTGTAATGCAATAGCAAAGTAAAGTTGGTTGGAGGACGGATAGACTTCGACTTGTTGGTATCCATATCATATAACTCTACAGGGGAAAGTTTCCAAATTACCATTGATACTGGGGGAAAAGCTTGTTGGCTGAGGAATACCATCTGACTCTGCTTGGGGAAAGAAACGTGCATAACCAGTCTGATCAAAAGTAGATAAAAGCGTACACCGAGTGCTAAGCGCATACTACTGATAGTCCACTAGGGCGTTTTCAATCAAAATAATGCCTAGAGATTTTCCTTTTGATTTATCTTTTTATTATTTTCAAAGTTTTATGGCATTGTGCAATCAAGATTGACAGTTATTTTGCAAACAAAAATGCAGAAAAATAAAAACATGATAACTGAATAACGACTGAATTTTATTGATTATGGAAACTTTTATACATGTAGAGTGTCTACAAGGATGAAAAAATCCTTAAAGAGGAGATTTGAAAAAATTGAAAATAAATTAAATGGCAAATGAAAAATTTGTTTGACTATCCACTGGTCACAACATTGGTTGTCATTCACTGTAATACTGAGCTCTAACACCTTGCTTCAATTGATGGTGATTGGACTGATTTAATGTCGCTTAAGGTCAAGTTGAGAGTGAGAATGTGCTTAAAAGATACCATCAGGATATAGTCAAATGCCTTTATCCCTAACTTTCGCGTAAATTTTTTTATTCTTTTGTCCGGATGCCATTTTTGCCTAAGTCGCCCTTTCGGGTTTTCAACTTAGCGGGATATTTTTGTTTAATCCCTAACTTTTGCATGGACATTTATTTTTTTTTTCCATTGGGATATCCATTTTTGCCTAGATTGGTTCTGATGAGTTCCAATCTAGCGGGCTTTACTTATTTTTTCTAGGCCTAATATTTTTTGACTATATATGAGTTCACTGGCATTGACAAGTCATCCCCGTCCATTATCGTGAGAATGAGAGCCCATCCTGAAAAGGCCTTCTTGATAACAAAGGGCTCTTCATAGTTGGGAGCCCACTTGCCCCAAGGATCCGAGTGTGTGGGAAAAAGTCTTTTGAGCACAAGTTCATCGGCTTGGAACGAGCGAGGAGGAATCTTCTTATCAAAATCTCTCTTGAGGCATCGTTGGTACAACTGACCATGGCAAATGACCGTCAAGCGCTTCTCTTCAATGAGATTTAGATTATCATATCTAGATTTCACCCATTCATCCTCATCAAGGTCTGCTTCCATGATGACCCTTAGAGAAGGGATTTCAACTATAATAGGTAGGACAACCTTCATTCCATATACTAGCTAGTAAGGATTTTCCCTAGTAGAAGTACGCATTGAAGTTCTATAGCCGTGTAGAGCAAAGGGAAGCATATCATGCCAATGCTTGTACGTTTTGACCATTTTCTAGATAATTCTCTTGATATTCTTGTTAGCTGCTTCAACGATGCCATTCATCCTGGACCGGTACGGTGAAGAGTTGTGATGCTAGATCTTGAATTCTTGACATAACTCACTCATCATCTTGTTATTCAAGTTACTAAAATTGTCAGTAATAATCTTGCTAGGAACATGATAGCGACATATTATTTCTCTCTTGATAAACTTTGCACTGCATAAATCTTTCCATCTACGAGGTGTTCAGCACTTGCAAAGATATCTGATAATGGGAGCACTTGTCCCTCCTTAGCATTTGGCACTTGTTTCTTCAGATTTTAGGAGTAGTATCCCAAGCCGGCGTTGTTCTTATTGACAGGCAACACTAATATTCTTCCCTAACCTTTGGGGTAACCGCTTTTAATGACAGTCTGAGCGTCTCTCCAAGAGACCATTGGAAATTCAGCTTTCTTCTTTTCCTTCACGAGGGCAACCATCTCTACATTAACAACTTCAAACGACTGGAACCGAGTTTCTTTCACCTCTCCTCCTACTTCAACATAGAGAAAGGACACTAAATGACTTACCATGATATCCTTCTCACCCTTAACAACCAGAAGCTTATTATTGACCAAGAATTTCAGCCATTGATGGAGTGTCGAGGTGTCAGCTCCGACCGAGTGGATCCAAGGTCGTCCAAGTAAACAACTATAAGGGGGTTATATGTCCATGACATAGAATGTAATAAATAAGGTGTGAGGTCCAATTTTGATGGGTAAGTCAACTTCCCAAATCACTATTCTCCTTGAACCATCAAATGCTCTAACAATTAGTTCACTGGGTTTCATGACGAGCCCCTAAATAGTCAACTTGGATAAAGAACTCTTTGGTAGCATATTAAGAGATAAACTGGTGTCCACTAAGAGCCTAGACATAATGGTGTATACACATTCGATAAAATATGTAGGGCCATATTATGGTTTCTCCATTCGGATGGAGGCTCTTCATAAATAAAACCCAAACTTAAACTGCCAGCGATGTTATTGACTACACCCTCAAACTGACAAACAAATATTTCTTGTGGTACGTGGGCAACCTTCAAGAATTTTACCAAGGCATCTCTATGTATTTCGGAGCACATTAGCAAAGATAACATTGAGATCTTCGACGGGGTTTGGTTGAGTTGATCAACCACCTTATAGTCGCTTTTCTTAATGATGCGCAAAAGCTCCTCAATGTCGCTGATTGGTGGGGAATATTGCCTTTGTTGATCAGCTTCAAATTGTTTTCCTTTTTCTTTATTAGAGGTACCGCCATTGTCAATTACAGGAGGTACAGGTGCAAAAATCCTCCCACTTCTTATTACTCTTCCGGTTCCGGTTATATTCACCATTGGCTCATTAGACATTACTAGTTCCTCTTGTACTTTTTGTCCATGAATATAGACTGTGGAGTCATATATCCAAGGAACCGCCTTTGTGTCATCGAAAGGGAATGGTGCATGCACTGTTATTACCAAGGGAACAACTGGAATGTTGGAGATGGTCATTTATGACAGATCATATGGTATTTGTAGAGGTTGGACTAGATCTTAAGGGATATCCAAAGTTGACACGTCTTCATTGGAGGACAGATCCACTACCAAGATTCCTTGGTCCGTTAATCTTTGAATGATAGTTTTTAAAACTTCACATCTTGGGGGTTGATTAGACAGTGCTCACAGTTAGCACTACAGTATGGAAATGCATTATTCTTCATCAAAACATTCTTGATATCAATAAGGGAAGTTTTCGATTCGTTCACTCGGGACACCAATATCTTCTTCTCTTCAACTTCTATCATATTTACATCCGGCTTGTTATGTGGCGGCATTGGTTTATTGTTTACATTCGGGTTATTGGGCGCAACCGTGATTGCCTTTAAGTCTATTAAATCTTGAACTTTATATTTCAAGGCTTTGCAGTTTTCAATGGAATGACCAGGAGCGCCTGAGTGGAACTCACACCAAGGACCGTAGGTGGAGGTACCAACTATCTTAACTGCACCAATGAGCCACGTAACAATTAAGGAAATATACATTTGTACGACATAGGAACTGGATTGAATCTTCTTTCAGGATGTCATTATCGTTGATATTGTTGTTGTTGTTGAAGATGATAATGTTGTTGTTGTTGAGGTTGATGATATGGAGCAGGTTGTTGTTGTACTCATTGATCCATTGGAATTGTAAATGGTTGTTGACTTTGAATCGGCGCTATAGCAGATACTTGTTGGTAGGAGGCACGGTATGTCGGCGCCCTTGCTCTAACCACAACGGTTGGATTTGTTTCACCTTCACGCTTCTTCTCATAAGCTACAAATGGTTTTTTCACAATACTAGAGGTGCTTGTAGAGTGTTGAATCTTGCCCATCTTGATCATGTTCTCTATTCTTTCGTCAGGTAAGACCATATCAGAGAAGCCGAAAGACATACCTCATACCATTATGTCCAAGTACGGGCCTTCCAGGTTACCCATAAACATGTCTATCAATTCACGCTCCAACAGTGGAGGTTGTACCCTTGCATCAAGTTCCCTCCACCATTGTGCATGCTCTTTAAAGGTCTGTTCGGACTTTTAAGTCAGATTTTGCAGCTATGTGTGATTGGGCGCCATATTAGTATTTTATTGGTAGTATTTAAGGAAAGCCTCGACCATTTCCCTCCTTGTCTGAATATGAGTTCCTTCCAATTGCATATACCAGTCTATAGACACTCCACTCAAAGAGTCTTGGAATAAGTGCATAAGAAGTCTATCATCGTCGGAGTAAGCGGCCATCTTTCGATAATAGGCTCGAATATGTATCCTAGGATCATTGGATCCCTTGTAACTTTCAAAGTCGGGGACTTTGAACTTGGCAGGTATGACTGCACCGGGAACAAGACTCATTTCGGCGGCATCGAGACCTAAAGCAGCAGAGCCCTCTATAGCTTTTAACTTCTCTTAAATAGCTCAAACCTTCTTTTCTACATCATTGGTAGGGGGACCAAAAGCGTCATAGACTGAGGCAGCTCTCGGACTAAAGGAGGCGTCTTGTTGATCGTCAACTTCAACAACTGGAGGGTTGAGGACAGATGGAGGGACACCGTCGGGTTCACCAACAAGAATCTGGACATGAATATTGCCTTGGGGAGGCACCAGATACTCTATAGTAAGAACGGAAGTAGGAATAGGAGTAGCGGAAGCATAGGCCCTTTGGTTCATCTCCTCCTAGATCTTCGCCATAACTTCTTGTTCTTGGAGGTTTTGGATGATGTCATCCCTTTGAGCCATTGAAGCTTCTGCCCCACGATGTCTCTCCTTACAATATCTGAAATTGTTTTACAACTCCAAGTAGGCTTGGTCGTAGATCCCCATCTTCAAATTCTTAATTTTCTCGCAAGCACTTCCAAGGTTGAACTGCTCGTGTAAGGAGCTTTGATAGACTTTCTCCCTTTCCAATTGTTCTTTGGCTAATAGATCCTTGTACCCTTTGAGAGTGGTCCTTAGCTCTAGGATTTGGGCCTCATTATCTTCCCAGGCCTCCTTCTTCGTCGCATTTGACCTCTCAACAATTCTCTCAAGGTCCTTAATAGTTTGGTATGCTTGATCCAACTTGTTGTTGCGAGAGTCAAGCTCATAATTTTCTACTTGTAGAGCACCACCAACCTATACTTTTTGGCCTTCTACCTCCCTTAATCTCTTCTTGCTGACCTCGAACTCCTCACATACTTGCTTACCCTTGTCTTCCATATGTTGTTATGTTGCTTGGTACGACCGAGTTGGACTCGTAATTGAGTGTTTTCCAACTCAAGCTCTCGTATTTTGTTGGTATATTTGTCCATATCTTCTTGCAATATGGACTCGGGTTCGGGCATCAAAGGAAATGATGAATAGTCATAAAGGAAATGCATCTTGACGACTTTAGCTCGTTCTTTCACCCACACAAAGTAGGGTTTCGTGGCTAAGATGTTATTTATACCCCGCTCTTGATCAATTCGTGTTATACTTGTCCAAGCTCCCTTCACTCTCTTCACGACTGAACTGAGTAGGTCCACGGTATTGACGATAAAAGGTACAATGTCTTGGTCGTCGGGAGGACTAAACATAGCATACCCCAATTGTCTCTTGAGTAGCACGAGATTGTAATTGATGTAACCACGTGTTCATATTAAGGGGATATTAGGGAACCCTCCACATCTTGAAATGACGTCATTGGTTTCCCATTCTCTCTTATTCCAAAGGATTGAACTGGAGGAGATATAAGCGAATCTTTTGGGGCCATGACAAATTGTTATAGGCAAAGGGTCCTCGTTCAGGCATATGGGTCCTCATCCACAAATGTAAGAGGGGAGCACAACAAAGAAAGGTTCCTCCTCTTTTCTTATGCTTTATATGAAAGGTATGATAGAAATCTGCGACCAAGAATGGCACTGGATTGTTGGTTAGGAAAATTTCCACTGCCAATTGATCTACGAAATTGTCTATGTTAAGGAATAGAACAATTCCATGGATCAATAGTGCTAAGGTCGCACTACAGAATTCTGCCCTATCTTCCTTGATCATTTTCCAAACATGGTCTTCTAGGAATTTCTTCTTCAGACCTTTGACAGTACCTTTGGGTCCCCAATTGGACACTATCTCGTTGGTGTTGATACCCAAGACTAAAGAGAGTTTGGGCAAGGTAAATCCTTCTTCCAACTTGGGGAATGGGTTGTATTCTTTTATTGATCGGTTGAGAAATATGGTTTAATAATGACTGCTTTCGAACCGATGTTCTCACTTTGCAAGATCTAGGGCTTTTGAAAAATTGGGTGTAAGACACTGCTCTTAGAATCACGGACTCCCTTGATTGTCCACCACTTATGTCAATTTAGTTGTCAGACGATAGCTCCATCAAGGAAATCTAATCTAAGCGAGATCTTCGTATCTGTTAGGTTTGTCTTTTGGTGATTAACTGCTTTTTGGAAAAACAAGTATTTGCAAGATGTTGAACAAGATATCATGACATGTTGCTTCAACATTCTGCATAATCCAGCTTGTGTTAGTTGTGATATTTAGTCTCCTCAATTGTGTTTCCTACAAATTATCTAAAGATTTAATTATTGTATTCTATTGCGCGTTTCTCGGTGACTAGAGAATATTGCTTCTTGACTTGTACACGAAGGAACAATGTCAAGACATATTAGGAAACATTTGATTTAATGAGAATTGTATCTTCAGAAATTGACAAGAGATATTGGATCTGCTTCATATCAAAGACCGAAGCCCATGCGTCTCACTACTATATATAGAGGAGTTCTTAACCTAGGAAGGTATCGAAGTAGTGCAGTATTGTGTTATCATTAGGGTTTCGTGTGTGTGTTTTATGTGAAACATTCGAGTATCACATTCATACTTGAATTGGACTCAGTGTATTGAGTTGTAATTTACTATCCCTCAGAAGCTTTTAAGCAAGAGATGATTGTGCCTTTCTTTTGCGTGTTATCTTGTGATTGAGGGAAGTGAGAGGGGTCTCATATCTAGGGTTTCTCTAGATAGAAACGTACACAAGTAGAGATTAGGAGAAAAGTCTGTCAAAACTGAGGTTGTTCAGGACTACAAACTAATTCTATGATAGTGGATTTCCTTCATGGCTTGGTAGCCCTCAGTTATAGGTGACGTTGCACAGAACTGGGTTAACAACTGTGTGTGTTATTTATTGTTTTATTTATCCTGCTATTGTTTGTTGTGTGATAATATGAAGACCCTAAGGTCGTGACATTGTGTTCGACATCAGGGATCTGCTTGCCAGAATTTCAATTGGTATCAGAGCAGGCATCTTGCTCTGTCTCTGGGTGAGATTCAGGGAAGATACTTTCTGGCACCATGGATAAGGATAGAGGATTTATCAACATACCCCTCATCTTAGATGGATCCAAATATGATTACTGGAAGGAAATGATGGTGGCTTTATTAAAATCTATGGACAAAAATACATGGAAAGTTGTCATTAGAGGATGGGAACATACTATTGTGATTGATAAGGATGGAAAGACAACTACTGAACTGAAACCTGAAGAGGGTTGGTCCAAGTAAGAAGTTCAATTGGCTCTTGGAAACTCCAAAGCCTTGAATGCCCTATTCAATGGTGTGGACAAAAACATATTCAGGCTGATTAATACCTATATTGTAGCTAAAGAATCTTGGGAAATCCTTAAAACTACTCATGAAAGCACATCCAAAGTAAAGATGTATAGACTTCAGCTTCTCACTACCAGCTTTGAAAATCTAAAGATGAAAGATGATGAGAATATCGATGACTTTCACATGAGTATTCTTGAAATAGCTAATTCCTCTAGTGTTTTGGGAGAAAGGATATTAGAAGAAAAACTAGTGAGAAAAATTTTAAGGTCTCTACCTAAAAATTTTTACATGAAGGTCACAGCTATTGAGGAAGCTCAAGACATCAGCTCCATGAGAGTAGGTGAGCTTATTGGATCTCTCCAAACTTTTGAGTATTAGTGACAAAACTGGAAAGAAAACCAAGAGCATAACATTTGTATCCAACATTGAAGATGAACAAAACCAATGTGATTTGGATACTGATGAAGGAATGGCCAATGCTATAGTGCTTCTAGGAATAAAATTCAACAAGGTTCTTAAGAGAGTTGACAGGAAGTCAAGACCCAATGTCAAGAACATACCTCTTGACATCAGGAATACTAATGACTTCCAGAGAAGATAAATAACTAAACTGAGATCAAATCAAGGTAAAGGAATCTAGTGTCATGGGTGTGAAGGTTTTGGACACATTAGATATGAATGTCCTTCCTATCTCAAGAAACAAAATAAAGGTATATATGTTGCTTGGTATGATGAGGACAACTCGAAAAGTGAACCTGAGGAGGAAGCTGATAAACATGTTACAGCTCTAACTGGAAGATAGGAATATGATGATGATTCATGTGATGAAGAATTATCCTATGAATAACTAGTTGCTTCATATAGAGAGCTCTGCATCATAAGTGAAGAAGTGTGTCTGCTGGGATAAAAGCAGAAGAAAATTATATCTCAACTACATGATGAAAAAGAAGGATTGCAATTCACCATCTTTGAGCTCCAAAATGAAGTGATATTGTTATCTTCCAAACTTACCAACATGAAAAAATATGTCAGAATACTAAACAAGGGATCTAACATGTTAGATGAAATTCTGCAAATTGGAAAAAGCAACTGAAGATCTAAGAGGGATTGGCTTCAAAAAATCAATCTCTTCATAGCCAAGGAGAATCTTCGATGACCAACTTTGTTCTTCTAGGGGAGGAGTCTAAACTCTTCATGTCAAAACATTTGTCTCAACATAATGCTAATCATCATAACCTTCACCCTAAAGGAAGATCATCTCGCTGGAGATGTCACTACTGTGAAAAATATGGCCATATCAAACCTTTCTGTTTCAGATTGTATGGATATCCAAGGTACCCAACATAACTCAGGGTCAACCAAAAAATGGAGTGGATACCCAAGATTGTCAATACCAGCTTTATAGCTCACACCTCTCTAAGAGCTTGAGCTTGTGAAGATTGGTATTTTAACAGTGGTTGTTCTAGGCACATGACAGTGTAAGACCCCAATTTTGACCCTAAGATCCCTCATGCAATTCCATCATATGCATTGGCATTGGGATCATACCTTGGCATCCTCCTTACCCCTTTTTCATTGTGTTTTCTTTGGGAGAGATCACCAAGCACTATGTGATTGTATCATACTTGTATATCATCCTTTTACTAACCAAAATACCAAAAATATGTCTTTGTATTTGCCTAACTCTTTTGTAGGTAGGGCATGATCACCATTGATCTATCAAGTGCACATCTAGGGTTTAAGACCCTCATTGCTAAGGGCACAACCAAGGATTGATTCACAATGTCTCAAAGCATCATATATGAGTCCTAATGATCTCTACATTTTATATTGATCAAGCATTCTTCAAGAATTTGGAGGTGATTTGCCTTGGAAACCCTAGTTTGCCTGGGTATCTTAACTAACTTCTCCAACAAGCTATCTCACCAATTGATCAAATTTCTCAAGGTACATTTCAAAATTCATCATCTTATGCATATATTATCTACCATGAGCCTAGAAAGTAAAGAGAATTGGAAGTTGGCAAGTTGGTTGATGGTGGTTGGCCAGATGAATTCATCTGATCAAAATTGGGTCTCCCTAGACCCTATCTCCTACAATTTGCACCATATGAAAATGATTCCAAGATAAGTTACTCTAAATGACATTCCAAACAACTTTCATGTTTAAGTCTAGAGCTAATTTTGCTTGGAAAGTCATTTTACATGTTGAAACATTATAGGTCATTTTGTCTAAACCCTAATTTGAAAGTCAACTTCCCAAGACTATAACTTGCTCAATTTTTATGATATGAAATATTTCCAAGTTGCAAAATCAAATTCAAGATGTCTACTTCAACTTTTATTTTTGGAGTGAGATCTAAATCAACTTTTATGAGCATGTGATATGAGGATACATTATAGGTCATTTTTGCTCTATACCATTGAACAAGTGATTTTCCTCAACTTCAAAAATGCATACCTCTATCATTCTAAATCCAAATGACATGAAATTGGTGACCATTTTGAAGGTATTTTAAATATCTACAACTTTTATGAATACACTTTTCTCATTTGGAGCTCACATAAAAAGTTAAGCAAGGTGGAATATTGAGATATATGACTTAACACTTAGAAAATTTTCAACATGTTGAAATTTCCAAACTTCCACCTCAAAATTCACCATGATCCAAGTCCCAAATGGAAAAGTTTCCAACATCAAATTTGTTCCCCTTGATCTAAGATTTACAAAGAGTCTTATTTTATGCATTTTGGATGAGGTTTTCTAGGGATGTGCATGGTCTTAACAGGTCTGCATCAAGTGGAAAAATCAAATGTCCAAAACTCCATTTCACATTGCCTTGCCATTCAAGCATCATTTGAACTTCAATACAGTTGCAATTGGATCAAAATGGATTGCTTAATGGCCCAGTACACGCCCATGCAAGCTTGTGCATCACATTTCCAAATTTAGCAAATTTTCAAGTGTGCAATTATCAACCCCAAATGCTATAAATACAAGGCCTCTGAGCTCATTTCAAACACACCTTGCGCACCAACTTTGCCCCCCAATTGAAACCCTCACAATTCAAAGGAAAACCTGAAAATTTTCAACTTTAAAATTGAGTTTGAATCTCACTGTTTGGAGATTCAAAAACTCCAGGATCCAAAGCTTTGTTCCATCGCCAAACCACTTCTGCAAGCTCTTCGAGTGTGATCAGGTCAAGTTTGAAGCAAGCAAGATCCAGTTCTGTACAATATTGAAGGTTTTTCAGAAATCTTCTTCTCTTTGATTCTCACGTAATTCTCATCAATTCTCTTGGATCTTTGATTGTATAAAGTCCTACCAATGTAGGCAAGAAGATTGAGTTGCTTTGAGGTCAAATCGAAGCAACTCAGTTGACACACCTCAAAATACAACTCCTCATATCTTTCTATATATTTGGAGTTAGTTGAAATTGAGGTCAGATTCGTGCTCTATGCTATTTTTTCTTTCAGATCATGTCCTCCTTTTTCATTTTTTTGATGGTGATGACTGAACCAGTCCGGTGACCGGAGTTCCAGCGCCGATACTATGCTGGACAGGTTCTGAGCCATTGATCTCATTTGAAATGTTTTAATCTCACATGTTAGTTCTAATTACCATTGGTATGGCGCATTGACTCAAGTGTACCATAGAACGTGCATTTTTATCCACTTGATATGCCACCTCAATTAATGAGGGAGATCAAGTGGTCCACGTTTTTTATGATTATTTGAATTTCATTTAATTTGTTTTATTTTCATTAATTCATATTAATTTTAATATTGATCCAAAAAATATGAGAGTTTCACAAAAAAAAAATTAAATAAAATGCTCTTTCGTATTTTAAATTAAAATTATTTTTTGGATCATTATTAATATTTTTCATGATTTAATTGATTTTGTGAATATTTTTAATTGTTTAAAAATACTTTTAAGTTTCCAAAAATTCTGAAATTTTTTCTCCAAGGTCCTTTGACCTTGTTTGACCTATGATAACTCTCATGGCCATTTCTTTGGTGTTTTGATGAGATTTTAGGAATTTGACAAACCATATTTAATTTGATGCATTATTTTTAGTATTTTTAAATTGAATAAATGCCAAATAATTGTGTTGAGCCATTTTAATTGTTTGTATAAGTTTGACTTGTATTGTTGGGCCTTGGTCAAGGTTGATTTGACTTTTCTAGGTTAAGATCATTGGATTTAGGGGATTGATGGAATGTATATTCCATCTCCCAAAATGAATGAATGATCTTAATTTGGTAAAAGTCCTCCTTTGTCCAATTTGAGTGTTGATCTATTATCTTCCCTCTTCATCTAATTCCCATTCTTTATGCATCCATTTCATTTGGCCTATGATATCTCAAGGTCCTAATGCTAGTTGATTAAAAAATCAACATAAGTATGGATGAGATTAGGCCAGCTCTTTTGCATATTATTTTTGTGTGTGATATTTTTTATGAGCATAGTCCATTATACTATGTCTCTAACATGCATTAACACCAAAATTCTATTGTCCGACCTCAAATAGTTGTTACTTCTACATAAGTCCAATTACGATTGCTTAACATAACACTTAATTTTTGACACAAAAAGGCATAGCATTCTAGTTAGTGAGATTGTAAGTCTTCCCTCTTTCATGGTATTTTGTGGAAACTTATCCTTTTTCACTTCCTTTGGAAGATGTCTTGGTTCAAGGATTCATGCTTGTGATAAGTGGGTTGAGTGTTCTCCAAAGAATGACTTAAAAAAAAAAGCAATACTAACTTCTAATTCATTAACAACTAACATTTAATTCCAAGTCATTTACTTTTAATGCCCTTTAATTTTAAGCTCTATTCATTTGTCATTATTCATATCATTATAATTGTTTATATTAATGTTATTTTCACTTTGTCCACTTGGACCATATTGTGTGATATTTCTTGTTTGTGCATATTTTGTTTGCTAGTGTGGTCTTTGACCATTAATGTACATAATAAGAACAAAAACCCTAAAAAACTATTGTGTGGACTATTGGTTTGATCTTGGACAATTGGACTTAGAATTTAGACAACATCCCTATGCAAAAGGACTTGGCCAATGCCAACTTTCATGTAACCAAGTTCTTGTAATTTGAAACTTCATCTGATACATCATTGAAGATCCATCTGACTTCATCCGCAACATGATCATTTTGAAGCTGCTATTTTGAACCTGTGACTTGTGGAATTCATCTGCTACATAGGCCAATTTGAAGAAGATTATGGAGTGGATAAAGCTTGGATGTGGCTATCTTTATTTGATGCCTTTCTCTTCATGTTAATATGCTATGCATTGTGTGTTGCTTGATTCTAATGTCCAAGGAAATTTGAGTTTCTATAGGGCATTCTTGCCTATTGGATCGCAGCTCATTGGTAAGATCTTTTCAACTCTTAACTTTTAAATTTATGCTTAGGATTAGTCTCTTCATCTCCTCTCCATCTCTTTAATTTCAAAATCTCTCCCTCCTTTTAAAAAAATTCTTTATTTGTACTTGTTTTTCTAAACTTAGACCATTTTGCAAACAAGAAAATTTGGCCTTATGCCATTGCATTTTAAACTTCTTTTCTTAAATAAAACTTGTAAATATACTTAACTATACTTGAATTAAAATTTTCAAAAGGCAAAAAGAATTAACTCATCCAAACCATTTTTAGGCCTTTGTGCCTTTTAAACCTAACTTTGGTTAAAAGCAATGCACCTACTTTGAAATTTGTATCACAAACTACGAGGTTTCGATCCCTCATTCTTATGTTGGTACATAGGCACAAGTCCGAAGGTCTTGTAAAACACAAGAATATAATTAAAAAATTCTTTTATCATCCCTCCATTCTATTTGTATGTAAATATCACTTTGTACAAAATACATATGCATACAAGAAAGGGCTCCCTAGGAGTACCTAGGACACTTTGGGTGCTAACACATTCCCTCTGTGTAACCAACCCCCTTACCTGTAATCTCTGGCATTTTATTAGTTTTGATTTGAAAACTTCTTATTTTTGGGTTTTGTTCGTACTTTTCCCTCTTCCCTTGGAAACAATAAAAGCGCGGTGGAGACCTTGTTATTTGATCTCTAGCTTATCCATAGTTTGATGATCATGAATTTACTGCTACAGAAATTAAGTGGCGACTCTGCTGGAGAGTAGTCTCCAGTGGGTTTAGCCTACATTTTTGTGTGTATATAATTCTATATATGTGATGTATGTATATTTGTGTGATATAATCTGCTTGTTGTGCTTGGTGATCTCTAAGTGGTGAGATAAGTTCTAACCCGAACTTGAGTGCAATTAAGATAGGAGGATGGTATAGTCCTGTTCGACTTGTGTGGAGTAGTCCTTAACAAGTTGGCTTGAGATCCATCTGCTCAGTGGAGACCCTTTTGGATTTGGAAATGCCACATAAGTATTTGTGGTTAGGCATTACTATCTCTAATTTGGGTCCGAGAAGCTGAGGACCGTAGAACATTTAACCCCCCCCCCCCCCCCCCCCCCGTGGCCTATTTAGGACGTAATGCGGAGACTGTTCAAGTGTAGACTTGATAACAATGGTTACGCGATACTACATTCAGACGAGTTTCTCTTGAGAATATTATGGGTCGATGAGTCAGTCATCTTAACCTGTAATATCCGATAGATGGAATTAAGACTCTGGGAACTTTTTAGAACATGATCTACAGGTTTTCATCCTTAGTTCACTCCTTTGGGATGGTTCTTACCCAGACTCCATGCTCGTGACTCACAACAAACCCTTGACTCTTGGTTGATCCAATCAAGTCTTGTCAATATCAATGGAACTTGGATGTTGATAAGGTGAGAACCATAATCCACCAAAATGGATGATTGATCTTGACAATGACTTGATTCATCCCTTGACCTTTGTTTGTTTGCCTTGTGTGTGATCCCTTATTTGTGATTGTTGCATTCATGCATTCATTCGCATCATAACATTCATCACATGAAAATTTCAAGGAACTAAGGTATTATTTGCAAATATTTGCAGGCCATGGATTGTGGACGAAGGAACACTAAGAAGTACAGTTTCAGATATCCCGACTTGAAAGAGTTAAGGAAGCTAGCATCTTTTGTATTAGATCCCTTGGACTTCAAACAACACCATGGGAAGCTTTTGTCTATCTTGTCTGCTGATGTAGTTGAAGGACTATTGAGTGTGTTAGTGCAGTTCTATGATCCTCTCTACCATTGCTTCACTTTTCTGGATTATCAGCTTTTGCCTACGTTAGAGGAGTATGCCCATCTTTTGGGAATACCTATTTCTAGGAAGGTGCCTTTTAGTGAATTGGAAGAGATTCTCAGATCTCATCTTATTGCTGAAGCTCTTCACTTGAAGAAGTCTGAGATAGAGACTCATTGGGTGAAGAAAGGAGGATTGTTTGGGTTGCCATCTGATTTCCTCATCAAGGAAGCTACTGCCTTTTCTCAAGCCGGTTGTGTGGACACTTTTGAAGCTATCTTTGTGTTACTCATTTATGGATTAGCTTTGTTCTCTAATGTTAACGGTTTTGTTTATGCTAACACCATTAGAATCTTCTTGATTGGGAATCCTGTGCCTATATTGTTCGGTGATATGTATTTCTCTTTTCATCTAAGGAACTCTAAAGGTGGTGGAACCATTGTCTGTTGCATTCCTCTTCTGTACAAGTGGTTTATTTCGCACTTGCCTCAGACACCTTCTTTTATGGAGAACAAACAATGTCTACGGTGGTCTTAGAGACTTATGTCTCTCACTAATGATGATATAGTTTGGTATGATCCTTCTTCGGGCAGTTTGGAGATTTTTTATTGTTGTGGTGAATTCTCTAATGTGCCTCTCATTGGTACACAAAAAGGAATTAACTACAACCCTGCTTTGGCTCGTCGTCAACTTGGGTTCCCGTTGAGAGAAAAACCTAATAACACTTTGTTAAAAGGTCTTTTCTATCAAGAGGGTAAAGATCCCCAACTTTTGAAGCAGAAGATTGTGCATGCTTGGCATAATGTGCATAGGAAGGGAAGATCCAAGCTTGGTCCGTGCAATTGTGTAGCTTTGAAAGCTTACACTCTTTGGGTGAAGAAGAGAGCTTTGGAGTTGAAGATGCCTTACCCTTGTGAGAGGCCTATATCTATGGTTGCGGTTGAGCCATTAACTCTCCCTAACCAAGATGTAGAGGAGTTGGAGATGTGCTCGCCAAGATGAAGGAAGAGAAGGATATGTGGGAAAAGTGTTTCCGTGCTTTGAGCAAAAAGCATGAGGAGTTGCAGTTGGAGTTTAAGGACAAAGATGCACTCATTGAGCTACTTGAAGACCGAGTGACAAAGAGACAGAGAGAGCCGGAGGTCTCATCTTCCCCTAGCGTGCCTCAGCCTTCTGTTGCTTGGAAGAAGATTGTTGATCAGCTTGTCCTCGAGAAGACTCAGATGAAGGCTTCTTTCGAGACCGAGATTCGACGCATTTGAAGGAAGTACGTGCCTACAGCTAGATCTTCTGACATTGTTGTTAGGGATCCTTAGGATGACTAGTCTTCTTTACTCTTGTACTTTCCATTTGGTTTCTGAAATTGTACTCAGTGTAATCCTTCCAATTATAAATGAAAAGAGATTTTTGGTCATATCAAATTGTTGCAATATATATATTTACAAATAATATAGTAAGTTTTTTGAAAACAAAAAATAAATAAGCAAGCATTGCATTTCATGCATCATTTGCATAAGTAGGTTTCTCTTTCGCCAAATGTCTCATTGGTGTTTCTTTTGTGCTTTAGCCAAGCTGGCTCATCGGTACAACACTCGCGCCAATCACTCCAGAAACATGGAACATCTTGAGCAAGAGAATAGAGAGCTAAAGGATGAGATCGCCCGCCTGACTGCCATGATGGACTCAGTTCTAGCTGTACAGAGCCATTCTCCAACGCCCACAACTCCTCCCCCTTAGAGGACCGCTATTTAAGAGATGGCCACCTCTACCATGCCTACTGCTACCGCTCATTTCGCGCCTACCATGCCTGCCAGATTCCCGTGGGGAATGCCGCAAAACTTCGTGCCTGAAGGCTTTGCGCCTACATTTGCTTCCATGCCGACATCTAGCCTGGTTATGTTTATGCCACCTGCTGTAGTTCACACCTTACCTCGTGTAGAAGAATCCATTTATCATTCCGAGCCATTTGAGGGCCCAGACGTTTATGAGAAAATGGATGAGATGAAGGATCAATTTCTTGAGTTGCGCAAGGAGTTGAAAACATTGAGAGGTAAGGACCAGTTTGGAAAGAGAGCTGCTGAATTATGTACGGTGCTGAATGTGAAGATTCTGGTGAAGTTCAAAGTGCCTGACTTTGAAATATACAGAGGGAACTCATGTCCGCTCAGTCATTTGGTGATGTATGCCTGCAAAATGTCTACCCAAACAGATAACGATCAGCTGTTAATCCACTACTTCCAAGACAGTCTGACCGGCAATGCGCTCAGATGGTATATCGGATTGGACAATGCAAGCCTCCGCACTTTCAACAATTTGGGAGAAGTTTTTGTCAAACAGTATAAGTATAATGTGGATATGGCGCCTGATAGAGACCAATTAAGGTCTATGTCTCAAAAGGATAAGGAGACATTCAAATAGTATGCGCAGAGGTGGAGAGAATTAGTTGCTCAGATCACCCCTCCTTTAGAGGAGAAGGAGATGACCAAGATCTTTTTGAAGACCCTGAGTTCATTTTACTATGAACGCATGATTGCCAGTGCCCCCAGTGATTTTACCGAAATGGTAAACTTGGGGATGAGGCTTGAAGAAGGTGTCCGAGAGGGACGATTGTCAAAAGAGGAGATATCGTCAAGCAAGAGATACGGTGGTAGTTTTGGGAAGAAAAAGGACAATGAAGCCAATGCAATAACTAGTGGGCGGCAGAGGAGGCCTCAGACAAGAGGGAATCAACCACCCCGTCAACACCATCATCAAGTATCCTTCATAATTCCTATATTTTCCGCAAGTCAGTCAACACCAATCCAACAACAACAGCGTCAACAGCAACAACCACGACAATGAACAAACACCTACAACAACAAAAATACCAACAATCATCAACAACAAACTTTCAAGAGGAAGAAGGTCTCTTTTGACCCAATTCCTATGACCTATGCAGAGCTTTATCCATCATTGGTTCTTAAGAACCTACTCCAACCGAGGAATCCGCCATAAATTCCAGAACCACTCCCATGGTGGTACAAGCCTGACCTCCATTGTGCTTTTCATCAAGGAGCACCCGGACACGACATTGAGAACTGCTATCCGCTCAAATACAAAGTTCAGAAGATAGTGAAAAATGGAATGGTGTCCTTTGAAGACCGCACACCTAATGTGAAAGGAAACCCACTGCCAGCCCATGGAAATCCATCTGTTAATATGGTAGATGGTTGTCCTAGGGAGTTCAAAGTGTTTGATGTTCGTTTCATCAGAAGGTCTTTGGTGACGATGCACAAGGACATTTATATGGTGAGAGATTGTGAGCATGACCATGATGGTTGTGTTATCTGCAGTGTCAACCCGAGGGGTTGTATGATTGTGAAAAGAGACATCCAGCGGTTGATGGATGATGGTATGATTCAAATTGTTCAATCCCGTCACGTAGATGACAATGTGAATGTCATAGTGCCCATTTTCAAGAATCCAGAAAGAATAGTAATTCAGTACGACAGCAGCAGCAGTAACAGCATCAGTCAAAGGTCGGTATCACTGTTGGTCATATGGTTAGCGGGCCCAGTCCCGTATTCATTCGGTAAGGTTGTTCCATATCAGTATAATGCAACTATGGTGAAGAATGGTCAAGAGGTTCCATTGCTTACGACCAGTTCTGTCGTGAGCATTGCTGATGTTACTAAGGTGACCCATAGTGGTCGAGTGTTTGTGCCGGTGTTCCCAAAAGATATGGAAGATTCAATAGTTGGTAAGAAGGTGGAAGTTCCTGTAGTAGATCCTTAGTGCTTCAAAGCGTCAGTCTGGTGAATCCAGCAATTTGAAGACTAATGATGATGATGAGGTGCTTCGATTGATAAAGAAAAGTGAATTTAATGTGGTGGAGCAGTTGCTCCAAACGCCCTCAAAAAGCCAAAAAGAAATAACTCATTCAAACCATTTTAGGCCTTTGTGCCTTTCAAACTTAAATTTTATTAAAATCAATGCATCCATTTTGAAATTTGTATCACGAACTACGAGGTTTTGATCGCTCATTTTTATGTCGGTACGTAGGCACAAGACCGAAGGTCTTGTTAAACAAAAAAAATATAATTAATGAATTCTTTTCTCATCCCCCCATTCCATTTGTTTGTAAACATCACTTTGTACAAAATACATATGCACACAAAAAGGGCTCCCTAGGAGTACCTAGGACACTTTGGGTGCTAACACCTTCCCTCTGTGTAACCCACCCCCTTACCTGTGATCTCTGATTTTTTTTAGTTTTTAGTTGAAAACTTCTTACTTATTGGGTTTTGTTCGTACTTTTCCCTTTTCCCTTGGAAACAATAAAAGTGCGGTGGCGACTCTTGTTAATTGATCTCTAGCTTGTCAATAGCTTAATGATCATGAATTTCCCGCTACAAAAATTAAGTGGCGACTCTACTGGGGAGTAGTGTCCAATGGGTTTAGCCTACTTTTTGTGTGAATATATTTGTATATATGTGATGTTTGTATATATGTATGTATGTGTAGCGGGGTATCCGTTACCATTAGAGATATTGACTAAATCCAAGGTAAACCATACAAGTCGAGTCGCCACCGCACTTCTATTTATCCAAAGGAATGGTTAGAAAGCGAACAAAAACCTAAAAGTTTTATCGAATCAAAAACTAGTAAAAATGTCAGAGATCGGGGTAAGGGGGTTGGTTATGCAATGGGAAGGTTTTAAGCACCCAAAACATCCTAGGTACTCCTAGGGAGCCCTTTTCACATTTGTTCTAAGGTTGGTATTTTGTGAAAATTTGTTTGTGCAAACATGATTGAAGAGATGAGAAGAGAATATACAAGTTATTTACATTTTGTGTTTGGATGGATAAACCCATTGCTTACGTACCATCTTGAAAAAGATTAGGATCAAAACCTCGTAGTTCGGGGTAAAAATCTCAAAATGAGTTGGTGAATTGATTGGTCCAAAAGCCTTAAGGTCTTTTGTTATCCAAGGGAGAAAACTCAACCTAAAACCACAAATCCACCATGTGAGGATAGCTTCAACATGCTAGTGAGGGGTTAACCCTATAATAAGCATGGAAGACTCATTGTCCATCACTAAGGATATAGGTGAGCATTACATCTACCTCAAGGATAACTCAAACCTAATAGCTAGAGGTTATGAAAAAAAGTTTTGATTTAAGAAAGTGGCCATTGAAACCACAAAAAGTATTCGAATGAGTTATATTTACCAATGAAAAGTATTTACAAAATATGATCAAAGTTGACTTAAAGATTCAATTCAAAATAAGTGTTATGAAAAGAAAGTTTGAAAATCAAAAGCATAATGCTTAGGTTTCTAATGTTTGAAAACAAGTGTTAATGTTTGCACAAAAGTTTTGGCTTGGGTTAGAGTGGAGGAAAGAAGAAGAATGGCTAAGTCCTAATCATACAAGAGATGAAGGATAAGAAAAAAAACCACAAATGGAGTTCCTCTCTTGAGATCATATTGATGATCCAAGTAGCTCCCATCCTTTGGAATATGCAAGCAAAATAAAAGCAAGCTATAGCAATCAACATAATCAAACAAGCTCTTAGAATATCCCCAAATGTCTCTTGTATCTTTCACTTTGGATGAACATGGCAATGGCTCTTCAGTTTGGCTCGAATAGGATTCACCTAGCACAAAAGCACACAACATCAAAAGGTTCCATGAAGCAAATCAAGAATAGACAAGATTGAGTTTAGAGGTTTGGTCCTTCTAATCCATCTTCCACATTAAGGTCCTTTACTCCTATTTGCATAGGGAATGTCCTAGAAACTAAGTCCATTTGTCCATTTATTTGCATTTAGTCCACAACAATAAAAACAAAACACAAGCACAATGATATATACACAATTATGTGCTCAAGTGAGCAAAAGGCAAATTGCATTATCATAAACATGTGCTCAAGTGAGCAAAGAGCAAAACAAATGAATAATATGTACAAGAATAGTAAATTGCATAAATGTAAAGAGAAAGAATTGAATGTTAATGGTTAATGGTTAGTGTTAATAGTTAGTGTGCCATAAGGCAAATTTAGCGCTATGTTAAGCAATCGTAATTGGACTTATGTAGAAGTCACAACTATCTGAGGTCGGTCAATAATAATGTAGGCAACAACACAAGTTAGAGGTCTTGATTAGTGAATCAAACTCCAACAACTTGCCATGCCAAAAAGAAGATGAGAAATGATCTTGTATTGATTTAGGTTCTTTGCATGATTTTGGAAGCAACCTATCCTTAATGCAAAGTCATTCATTTGATCCATGATCAAAATGAATTAGATTTGAATCAAGGAAGATTAAACCTCCATGTATCAATGCTAACCACCAATCTCTAACTCATTGATCAAAAAAAGAAAAAAAGAAGAAGAAGAAGAAGAAGATGAAGAATTAAAGTGCATTAATGGAAATAGAATGAGATAATCAACAAGCATTGACCAAAGATAAAGAAGATCAAAGTCAAACAATAGAAAACAGAAGCAAAATGAATATTAGAAGTCAAGAAACAAATAAAATATTTTTGACATTTTTTAATATTAAAGTAAAACTTGAATTAAAATAATAAAGAAAGGTCAAACTTCAAACTCACTTCAAATCAACTTTGAAAAGTCCAAGTGAATTATCACAAGTTCAACAAGGTCAAACAAAGTTTGACAAAAAATTTCAGCATTTTTAAAAGTCAGAAACTATTTTAAATCAATTAAAAATGCATAAAAATAACCTAATTGAACTAAAATCTCAAATAAATCTTAAATCAATTAATAAATTGATGAGAATATTTTTCATAGATCTATCATCATTCAAAGAGGTTGGAAAAATATTTTTGTATTTTTTGGATATCAAAAACTATTTTAAATGAATTAAAAATAACCAGAAAAGAGAAAATTACTAAAAAAAATCAAATGATAAAATAAAAAATATTAAAAATCATTTTTAGAAAGTAGAAATTAAAATGAGAAGAATGAAATTGGTCCCATAATTTTTGGACCAATAATGAGAGAGATATGAATTTTTAAAGAGAAAGGGAATTAAAATAATAAAATGAAAATAGAAATTGGAAAAAGCGTGAGCCGTCTGATGATGATTCATTAATTGACGTGGATCATCACACGGCTAAGAAGCGCGTGTTCACCATACACGCTGGTCAAACGTGATACACCAAGCCATTAAATAAGTCATAAGGTTGGACGCGTGAGATTGAATATGGAAACATGAATGGACGGTTCTGATGAAATCTAGAGACCAGACAGTGGCCAGCGCCACCGTCTTCTCCAGCCAAATCAAAAATTGCAGAAATGAAAAAGGTAACCAAATGGCACGATCCAGGCATCCATCGAGAGCTGGGGTGATGTACATCACCCTTGTACCACTCAAATTCATCCTAGATCTCTATGTTGAGAGAATTCAGAAGTGGAAGATCTGTGGTGTTCATATGAACTTCATGATTTTCAAAAATTAAAAGCACAACAATGTTGCCTCTATGCAGAGGACTTCAGATCACACAACAACAATGAGAATTAAGCACTATGCAAGTAGATTCGAAGAAAATAACAGTTGGTATGAACCTTTGATTTGCAAGGCTTTGAGTCACAATTCTTGAATGTTATTGCTTACAGTTGACACTATAGATCAAAGGGAAGAAGGTTTAGGAACTTTAAGATCTGAAAATTGATCAATGAAATCAAAGTTCAGATCTGAAAATTTTGAAGAAAAGAGAGCTAGTTCCTTTAGTGAGGGCCGAGGTTTCAGTTTAGCAACAATTGGGGCGCCATTAGGTTGAAGAAATGAAGAGCATTGGCCTTGTATTTATAGGAGAAGCAAGCTGAAATGCATGATCAAAATGCTTGCATGAATGGAAAGGGCCTCCATGCATGGGCCTGTACAGGCGCATGGAGGGCCCAATTCCAACTAGAATTGAAAGCTGATGCATGATGAAAGCAAAATGGACGTGCAGATTTAGTAGTAGCAGCTCATGCAAGGCAATTTAAATGATTTTCAAAAAATACACTATTAGGTTCAAGCCTTCGAAAATGCCATGTCAAAAATGGAAACACCACCTTACGAGTAATGGTTGGAAAGCTTATTGCATAAGGATCATTTGTTATGTTGATCAAAATTCCATTTGAGCCTTGGAAATTGATGAAAATTGGACATGAAATGTAGGGTGCAAAACATGCATATGTGAGATTTTCAAAATTTGCCAAAGTTTAAGCCCTTCTGTCTCAATGATGCAAGCTCCAAATGACAACATATTCAACATGAAAATTGTATATCTTTTTAAGGAACTCAATTTGGACCTAAATTTTGCATCATTTGGATTTTGTATGAAGAAGTTATGGCCACTTGAAGTTGGACTTTTTCACATTTCAATGCATTTGGTCCAAAGTGACCTATAGTGATTTGCATTATCACATGTATTTATTTTGGGATTTTGGAATTTTTCTTAACATAACATTTGAAGTAGACATATTAAGATTTCCAATGCATTTGATCTCACCTCAAAATCATGAAAAATGAAGGAGTTATGTTCTTGGGAAGTTGACCCAAAATTAGGGTTTCAGTCAAAATGACCTATAATGTTTTGGATAGGATGATGACCTTCCAAGCTTCAAATCAATTTTTGATGAACATTAAAGTTGTTCATATGTTTCTTAAGAACATTTTTTATCTTGGGGTCATATCCATTTGACAAACACATAAAAAGGTTAGGTCTCAGTGTATTTCAAAATAGTCAGATGAATTGACTGATCAACTTCTCAAGTCAAAACCTCATATCTTGATGAATTGATGATTGAGGATGTAACACCCCAATAAAACTAAGATAATTATTTGATTTAAATTAATATTATATTTATTAATTTAATTAAGTAATTGGAATTATTGAATTATTATTATTATTATTATTATTGGAATAATAATTATTGGAAAGTATATAAGTTGGAAATAAGAAAAAGAGTCCCATTTGGTAAAGAAAAGGGTTTCACGTGAAAAACAGAGAAGCGGCTGAAAAGAGGAAAAGGGCAAAGAGGAAGAGCAAGGGCAAAGGTTGGAGAAGAGAAAGCTTGAAGCTCAAAGATTTGCCGGATTAATCAGGTAAGGGGGGTTTATCGTCGTTTAATGGGTATTATGGGTTAACATGTAATGGGTAGTGATAAACCGTTGAATTGACCCTAATTGGGATGTTGAATGCTGAAAAAATTATGTTGGATAAGCTGTGTTAAAACTGAAATTGAACCTGTATTTGTGTGAGTTGTGATTTCCCGAACGTATAGCTTTTTACGGAATCGGAATCGGAGGTCCGGAAGTCCTCCAACGGCGGAAAATGCGGAGAATTCTGCATTCTGCTTTGTGTTAGCGCAGGAACAGCTTTCTGTCTTGCGTTAACCGGTTAACCCAGGGTGTTAACCGGTTAACACTGTTGCGAATTAGGAAAATGTGTTGTTTTGCTTGCGTTAACCGGTTAACCCAGGGCGTTAACCGGTTAACACTGTTGTGATTGTTGAGATATTGCTGTTTGTGCTGCGTTAACCGGTTAACCCAGGGCGTTAACCGGTTAACACTGTTAAGTTTTGGGCAGGAAGCGTGTTTGTGCAGCGTTAACCGGTTAACCCAGGGCGTTAACTGGTTAACACTGATGAAAAGTGGAAAAATTGTTATTTAAAATGTTGTGTGCCTAATTGATGGTTGCCTATATTGGCGTATGATGTAATAGGGATTAATTCCCGCTGTTTTGAGCAGTATAGGTATTAGTAGAGTGTGCTAATACTGTGATTAATTATTTGACACGATATGATGTTTTGATGAATGTGTTGATGATGTATGATGGTATGCATAATGCTATGAGTGTATATATTATGCATGTGTTGTGAATGGACTATTTTATGGCTTAGAGTGTGAGCATATGTCCATTGTGGATTATTGTTGATGATGTTGCATTGCTAGGTGAATTAGCATGCATATTGTGGCCTTTATGGTGGTAGCTAATTCCCATGGTGAGGAATTAGTGATGTTAGTCATTTTGGACTGTTGTTGATGTTTGCATGCTAGGTGAATTAGCGTGCATAGCATGGCCCTTGGGGTGGTAGCTAATTCCCATGGTGAGGAATTAGTGATGTGAGTCACTAGGTCTCAAATGAATGGGACTAGTGAGCTTGGTAGTCGTACCTGGATTTGGTCGGTGAATTTGAACTATATGTTCACGAATAGTCGGTACCGCATGCATGGAGTCTCATTGCATAATATGTGTATGGCGTATAATATGAATGGATGTATTCCAATATTATACGTGTGTTTGTGTTGATATTGAGTATGAGCATGAGTTGTGTTTGTATTGAGTATGATATTTGAATTGATGTGCCGTTATCGAATGTGTGATGTGATTAGGGTGATTAATGAGTTAAATTACTTAACGTGACATGATATTTTATAATGCTCATTATATCGATTGAGGAACTCACCCTTACAACTATTTTTCAGGTAACGAGCAGTGATTGAGTAGAAGCTAGTGCTTGGAGTCTAGTGTAGTCTCCTTAGTGGGTCGTGCTCTGATAGATGTAACATCGGGATGGGATGTTTTAAATGTTTTATTGTTGGTTGTGAACCATTTTACATGTAATGTGTTACATGATTGATGAGATTTCTATCCGCTGCGTATTATGCAAATGCTTATGTTTTGAATTAATAAAAGAGCATGACAGTTATATTGGTGAGTGGTGTGAAGTGTTTGTGTGACACCCTTAACTGCATAATTACTCTGATTTATATATGTTGTTTTAATTAAATATTTGGGGTATTTTAGAAGGGTGTTACATTAGTGGTATCAGAGCATAGTCGGTCGAGTCGAGTCGTAATTATTCTGTTTCCCCTGTACGGGATAGGTGTTGTGTAACCCTATCAGTACTTATTGTTTTAGCTTGATTGGGTTTTCAGAATAGAGATGGCTGGAAGAGGTAGAGATGATGCTGCGATTGCTGAGGCTCTGGGTATGCTAGCTGGAGTACTTGGAGGGAATCCGAATGTTGTGGGAATGGGAGCTGCTCGTCAACTGAGTGAGTTCCAGAAGAACAATCCTCCAATGTTCAAGGGAGCATACGATCCAGATGGCGCTCAGAAGTGGTTGAAGGAGATCGAGAGAATTTTCAGAGTGACTGAGTGTGCCGATAACCAGAAGGTCAGGTTCGGTACGCATATGCTGTCAGAGGAAGCTGATGATTGGTGGGTTGCTACCCGCACTGAGTTGGAAGCTGCCGGAAATGCTGAGATCTCTTGGGCTGTGTTCAGAGAGAGATTCCTGAGGAAGTATTTTCTAGAGGATGTTAGAGGAAAGAAAGAGATAGAGTTCTTGGAATTGAAGCAGGGTAACAAGTCTGTTACGGAGTATGCTGCTAAGTTCACAGAGCTGTCGAAGTATTACACTCCCTATGATGAGGCTACTGGGGAATTTTCGAAATGTGTGAAGTTTGAGAACGGGTTACGTCCCGAGATCAAGCAGGCTATTGGGTATCAGCGGATTAGAGTGTTTTCCGATTTGGTTGACTGTTGCAGGATTTTTGAACAGGATACCAAGGCCAGAGCGGAGAGCTATCAGCAAAGGGTTGATAGGAAAGGCAAGAATCAGAATGATCGTGGGAAACCGTATGCAACTGGCAGAGCTTTTTAGAGGTAGGGTGTGATGAAGAGACCTAGTGGGGGAGACTCCAGTGCCCCTGCTAAGTGTTACAGATATGGTCAGGCGGGACATCGTTTCCACGAGTGTACCAATGCTGAGAAGAAGTGTTTCAAGTGTGGTAAAGGTGGTCATTTGGCTGCAGAGTGCCGGTTGAAGACTCTGACTTGCTTCAACTGTGGAGAGGTGGGTCATATCAGTCCACAGTGTCCTAAGCCAAAAAAGGAGAACCAGTCGGGAGGCAAGGTCTTTGCTTTATCGGGTTCTGAGACTTTTGCAGATGATCGTTTGATCCGAGGTACGTGTTATATTAATGGCTTTCCTCTTGTAGCTATTATTGACACAGGTGCGACTCATTCCTTTATATCTTTGGATTGTGCTGTGAAACTTAAGTTAGAGATATCTGAGATGCATGGAAGTATGGTGATTGATACTCCTGCTAAGGGTTCAGTGACTACTACTTCAGTTTGTTTAAATTGTCCTTTGAGTATTTTTGGTAGAGACTTTGGGATGGACCTAGTGTGTCTTCCACTAGTACAGATTGACGTTATCTTGGGTATGAACTGGTTGGTGTCTAACCGGGTTTCTATCAACTGTTTTGATAAGACTGTGATCTTTCCTGAGATTGAGGAAGGAAAGGATTTAGTTCTATCAGCAAGGCAGGTGAATGAGGCAGTAGTAGATGGGGCAGAGTTGTTTATGCTGTTAGCGACTTTGGAGGCTAAAGATAAACTGGTGATTTGCGATCTAGCTGTGGTGTGTGATTTTCCTGATGTGTTTCCTGAAGAAGTGAATGAATTACCGCCAGAGCGTGAAGTTGAGTTCTCGATTGATTTGGTACCTGGTACTAGACCGATATCGATGGCTCCGTACCGTATGTCTGCTGTTGAGCTAACTGAATTGAAGAGTCAGTTGGAAGATCTGTTGGATAAGAAATTTATTCGTCCGAGTGTGTCACCGTGGGGTGCACCAGTGTTATTGGTTAAGAAGAAAGAAGGTACTATGAGGTTGTGTGTGGACTACAGGCAACTGAATAAAGTGACGATCAAGAATCGGTATCCTTTGCCGAGGATTGATGATTTGATGGATCAGTTGGTTGGTGCGAGTGTGTTCAGCAAGATAGATTTGAGATCGGGATATCATCAGATACGTGTGAAAACTGAGGATATTCAGAAGACTGCTTTCAAAACAAGGTATGGACATTATGAGTATTCTGTAATGCCTTTTGGTGTGACTAATGCGCCTGGAGTGTTTATGGAGTATATGAATAGGATTTTCCATCCGTACCTAGATCAGTTTGTTGTGGTGTTTATTGACGATATTTTGGTGTATTCGTAATCTGAAGAAGAGCATGCTGAGCATTTGAGAGTGGTTTTAGGAGTTCTACGAGAAAAGAAGTTATTTGCTAAACTGTCCAAGTGTGAATTTTGGTTAGAAGAGGTTGGTTTTCTTGGTCATGTGATTTCAAGAGGTGGTGTTGCTGTTGATCCTTCTAAGATAGAAGCGGTATCTAAGTGGGAAGCTCCGAAGTCTGTTGCTGAGATTCGAAGTTTCCTTGGTTTGGCTGGTTATTATAGGAAATTCATTGAGGGATTTTCTAAGTTGGCGTTACCGTTGACGATGTTGACTAGAAAGGGGCAAGCGTTTGTTTGGGACTCAAAATGTGAAGAAGGTTTCCAAGAGTTAAAGAGAAGGTTAACTATTGCTCCAATTCTGATATTACCGAGTCCGTCGGAACCATTTGAGGTTTACTGTGATGCTTCATTGTTGGGTTTGGGTGGTGTGTTGATGCAGAATAAGCAGGTTATAGCTTATGCTTCGAGACAACTGAGGGTTCATGAGAGGAACTATCCGACACACGATTTAGAGTTGGCAGCTGTGGTGTTTGTTCTGAAGTTATGGAGGCATTACTTGTATGGGTCAAGATTTGAGGTTTTCAGTGACCATAAAAGTTTAAAGTATTTGTTTGATCAGAAAGAGCTGAATATGAGACAGAGGAGATGGTTAGAGTTTCTGAAGGATTATGACTTTGGTTTGAATTACCATCCGGGTAAAGCAAACGTAGTGGCTGATGCATTGAGTCGGAAATCATTGCATATGTCTATGTTAATGGTTAAGGAATTGGATTTAATTGAGCAGTTTAGAGACTTGAGTTTGGTGTGTGAAAGTACTCACAATAGTGTTAAATTGGGAATGTTGAAGTTAACGAGTGGTATTCTGGATGAGATTAGAGAGGGTCAGAAATCCGATGTGCTTTTGGTTGACAAGTTGACTCTAGTGAATCAAGGTCAAGGTGGTGAATTCAGAGTGGATGAGAATGGTGTTTTGAAATTTGGTAATCGGGTGTGTATTCCGGATGTTACCGAACTTAAGAAGAGTATTCTTGAGGAAGGACATCGTAGTGGCCTGAGTATTCATCCTGGAGCTACGAAGATGTATCATGATTTGAAAAAGTTATTTTGGTGGCCGGGAATGAAAAGAGAAATTGCGAGTTTTGTTTATTCCTGCTTGACTTGTCAGAAGTCAAAGATTGAGCATCAGAAGCCGTCTGGGCTAATGCAACCGTTGGCTATTCCAGAGTGGAAGTGGGATAGTATCAGTATGGATTTTGTTTCTGGTTTACCGAGGACAAGTAAGAATTTTGAAGCTATTTGGGTGATTGTAGACAGATTGACAAAATCGGCTCATTTCATTCCGATCAGAATGGATTATCCGTTAGAGAGATTAGCCGAGTTGTATATTGAGAAGATTGTAAGTTTGCATGGTATTCCGTCGAGTATTGTTTAGGACAGAGATCCTAGATTTACATCGAAGTTTTGGGAAGGTTTGCAGAAGGCTTTGGGAACTAAGCTGAGATTGAGTTCTGCATATCATCCGTAGACTGATGGTCAGACTGAGAGGACGATTCAGTCACTAGAGGATCTTTTGAGGGCTTGTGTTTTGGAAAAGGGAGGTGCTTGGGATTGTTATTTACCTTTGATTGAGTTTACCTACAATAATAGTTTTCATTTGAGCATTGGTATGGCACCGTTTGAAGCTTTGTATGGTAGGAGATGTCAGACGCCTTTATGTTGGTATGAGTCCGGTGAGAGTGCTGTGGTTGGACCGGAGATTGTTCAACAGACTACGGAAAAGATTAAGATGATTCAGGAGAAGATGAGGATTGCTCAGAGTCGTCAGAAGAGTTATCACGACAAGAGGAGGAAGTCACTTGAGTTTCAAGAGGGAGATCATGTGTTTCTTCGTGTTACTCCGATAACTGGGGTTGGTCGAGCTTTGAAGTCGAAGAAGTTGACGCCTCGATTTATTGGTCCTTATCAGATTTTGGAGAGGATAGGGGAGGTAGCCTATCGTATCGCTTTACCGCCGTCACTTGCGAATTTGCATGAGGTTTTTCATGTGTCTCAGTTGAGGAGGTACATTCATGATCCGTCGCATGTAGTCCAAGTAGATGATGTACAGGTGAGAGATAACCTGACTGTTGAAACATCACCTATGAGGATCGAGGATCGAGAGTTGAAGCAGTTGCGGGGTAAAGAGATTGCCTTGGTGAAGGTAGCTTGGGGAGGACCAGCAGGTGGCAATGTGACTTGGGAACTTGAGAGTCAGATGAAGGAATCTTATCCTGAATTATTCGCTTGAGGTATGTTTTCGAGGACGAAAACTCTTTTAGTGGGGGAGAGTTGTAACACCCCAATAAAAATAAGATAATTATTTGATTTAAATTAATATTATATTTATTAATTTAATTAAGTAATTGGAATTATTGAATTATTATTATTACTATTATTATTATTATTGGAATAATAATTATTGGAAAGTATATAAGTTGGAAATAAGAAAAAGAGTCCCATTTGGTAAAGAAAGGGTTTCACGTGAAAAACAGAGAAGCGGCTGAAAAGAGGAAAAGGGCAAAGAGGAAGAGCAAGGGAAAAGGTTGGAGAAGAGAAAGCTTGAAGCTCAAAGATTTGCCGGATTAATCAGGTAAGGGGGGTTTATCGTCGTTTAATGGGTATTATGGGTTAACATGTAATGGGTAGTGATAAACCGTTGAATTGACCCTAATTGGGATGTTGAATGCTGAAAAATTATGTTGGATAAGCTGTGTTAAAACTGAAATTGAACCTGTATTTGTGTGAGTTGTGATTTCCCGAACGTATAGCTTTTTACGGAATCGGAATCGGAGGTCCGGAAGTCCTCCAACGGCGGAAAATGCGGAGAATTCTGCATTCTGCTTTGTGTTAGCGCAGGAACAGCTTTCTGTCTTGCGTTAACCGGTTAACCCAGGGTGTTAACCGGTTAACACTGTTGCGAATTAGGAAAATGTGCTGTTTTGCTTGCGTTAACCGGTTAACACTGTTGTGATTGCTGAGATATTGCTGTTTGTGCTGCGTTAACCGGTTAACCCAGGGCGTTAACCGGTTAACACTGTTAAGTTTTGGGCAGGAAGCGTGTTTGTGCTGCGTTAACCGGTTAACCCAGGGCGTTAACCGGTTAACACTGTTGAAAAGTGGAAAAATTGTTATTTAAAATGTTGTGTGCCTAATTGATGGTTGCCTATATTGGCGTATGATGTAATAGGGATTAATTCCCGCTGTTTTGAGCAGTATAGGTATTAGTAGAGTATGCTAATACTGTGATTAATTATTTGACACGATATGATGTTTTGATGAATGTGTTGATGATGTATGATGGTATGCATAATGCTATGAGTGTATATATTATGCATGTGTTGTGAATGGACTATTTTATGGCTTAGAGTGTTAGCATATGTCCATTGTGGATTATTGTTGATGATGTTGCATTGCTAGGTGAATTAGCATGCATATTGTGGCCTTTATGGTGGTAGCTAATTCCCATGGTGAGGAATTAGTGATGTTAGTCATTTTGGACTGTTGTTGATGTTTGCATGCTAGGTGAATTAGCGTGCATAGCATGGCCCTTGGGGTGGTAGCTAATTCCCATGGTGAGGAATTAGTGATGTGAGTCACTAGGTCTCAAATGAGTGGGACTAGTGAGCTTGGTAGCCGTACCTGGATTTGGTCGGTGAAGTTGAACTATATGTTCACGAATAGTCGGTACCGCATGCATGGAGTCTCATTGCATAATATGTGTATGGCGTATAATATGAATGGATGTATTCCAATATTATACGTGTGTTTGTGTTGATATTGAGTATGAGCATGAGTTGTGTTTGTATTGAGTATGATATTTGAATTGATGTGCCGTTATCAAATGTGTGATGTGATTAGGGTGATTAATGAGTTAAATTACTTAACGTGACATGATATTTTATAATGCTCATTATATCGATTGAGGAACTCACCCTTACAACTATTTTTCAGGTAACGAGCAGTGATTGAGTAGAAGCTAGTGCTTGGAGTCTAGTGTAGTCTCCTTAGTGGGTCGTGCTCTGATAGATGTAACATCGGGATGGGATGTTTTAAATGTTTTATTGTTGGTTGTGAACCATTTTACATGTAATGTGTTACATGATTGATGAGATTTCTATCCGCTGCGTATTATGCAAATGCTTATGTTTTGAATTAATAAAAGAGCATGACAGTTATATTGGTGAGTGGTGTGAAGTGTTTGTGTGACACCCTTAACTGCATAATTACTCTGATTTATATATGTTGTTTTAATTAAATATTTGGGGTATTTTAGAAGGGTGTTACAGAGGACACTAAAATAAGTTCAAATATGCATGAAATGATGAATTAAGGAACTTAACTTGATTGTATTTGACCATGGGTTGAGGTTGCTTCATGATCAAGGCACAGTTGATGAACAAATGAATTAGGGTTTCCTTGGGAAACAAGCCTCAAACCCCTTTGATTTGCTTTGATTAAAATGATGAATGGAGATACTTAGGAGGCATATTTGATGGATGAGAGCTTTGGGAACCATTTCCATTCTTGCTTTCATATTCTCTAGGCCATATCAATGCACATAGGATCTCCTAGAAGCTTTAGGCTTTGTGATTGCTCAAGCTGCAAACAAAAGATGTTAGTGACATATTTTTGTGCTTTTGGTTAGTAAATAAAATGAGAAAAGCAATAATATACAATTCAAGTATGCTTGGTGATCTCAAACCAAATCACAAGGGATCCCACCCAAAGGGAAAGAGCCAAGATGCTTATGATCCTTGAGGCAATGCAAATGCCATGTTATGATGCCATGAGGGATCTTAGGGTCAAAATTGGGGTCTTACAGTATGATATAATCTGCTTGTTGTGCTTGGTGATCTCTGAATGGTGAGATAAGTTCTAACCCGAACATGAGTCCAATTAAGATAGGAGGATGGTATAGTCATGTTCGACTTGTGTGGAGTAGTCCTTAACAAGTTGGCTTGAGATCCATCTGCTCAGTGGAGACTCTTTTAGATTTGGAAATGTCACACAAGTATTTGTGGTTAGGGGTTACTATTTCTAATTGGGTCTGAGAAGCTGAGAACCTTAGAACATTTAACCCATCTTGGCCTATTTAGGACGTAGTGCGGAAACTGTTCAGGTGTAGACTTGATAACAGCTGTTACACGACACTACACTCAGACGAGTTTCTCTTGAGAATATTATGGGTCGATGAGTCAGTCATCTTAACCTATAATATCCGATAGATGGAATTAAGACTCTGGGAACTTTGTAGAACATGATCTACATGTTTTTATCCTTAGTTCACTCCTTTGGGGTGGTTCTTACCCAGACTCCATGCTCGTGACTTACAACAAACCCTTTAATTATTGGTTTATCCAATCAAGTCTTGTCAATATCAATGGAACTTGGGTGTTGATAAGGTGTAAACCATAATCCACCAAAATGGATGATTGATCTTGACAACGACTTGATTCATCCCTTGACCTTTGTTTGCCTTGTGTGTGATCCCTTATTTGTGATTATTGCATTCATGCATTCATGCGCATCATAATATTCATCACACGAAAATTTCAAGGAACTAAGGTATCATTTGAAAATATTTTCAGACCATGGATTGTGGACGAAGGAACACAAAGAAGTACAGTTTCAGGTGTCCCGACTTGAAAGAGTTAAGGAAGCTAGCATCTTTTGTATTAGATCCCTTGGACTTTAAACAACGTCATGGGAAGCTTCTATCCATCTTGTATGCTGATGTAATTGAAGGACTGTTGAGTGTATTGGTGCAGTTCTATGATCCTTGATCCTCTTTACCATTGTTTCAATTTCCCAGATTTTCGGCTTGTGCCTACATTGGAGGAATATTCTCATCTTTTGAGGATACCTGTTTCTAGTAGAGTGCCTTTTAGTGGATTGGAGGAGATTCCCCGATCTAGTATTATTGTTGAAGCTCTTGACTTGAAGAAGTCTGAGATAGAGGCTCATCGGGTGAAGAAAGGAGGGTTATTTGGGTTGCCATCTATTTTCCTCATCAAGGAAGCTACCACTTTTGCTCAAGCTGGTAGTATGGACGCCTTTGAAGCTATCTTTGTGTTGCTCATCTATGGATTTGCTTTGTTCCCTAACATTGACAGGTTTGTTGATGTTAACGCCATTAGACTTTTCTTGATTGGGAATCCTGTGCCTACTTTGTTGGGTGATATGTATTTCTCTTTGCATCTAAGGAATTCTAAGGGTGGTGGAACGATTGTCTGTTGCATTCCTCTTCTGTACAATTGGTTTATTTCGCACTTGCCTTAGACACATGCTTTTGTGGAGAACAAACAATGTCTAAGGTGGTCTCAGAGACTTATGTCTCTCACTAATGATGATATAGTTTGGTATGATCCGTCCTTAAGCAGTTTGGAGATTATTGATGGTTGTGGTGAATTCTCTAATGTGCCTCTCATTGGTACACAAGGAGGAATTAACTACAACCCTGCCTTGGCTCGTCGTCAACTTGTGTTCCCCTTGAGAGACAAACCTAATAGCATGTTGTTAGAAGGTCTTTTCTATCAAGAGGGTAAAGATCTCCAACATTTGAAGCAGAAGATTGTGCATGCTTGGCATAATGTGCATAGGAAAGGAAGATCTGAGCTTGGTCCGTGCAATTGTATAGCTTTGGAAGCTTACACTCTTTGGGTGAAGAAGAGAGCTATGGAGTTGAAGATGACTTATCCTTGTGAAAGACATATGTCTTGTGGTTGAGCCATTAACTCTCCCTAACCAAGATGTAGAGGAGTTGGAAGACGCGCTCACCAAGATGAAGCAAGAAAAGGATATGTGGGAAGAGCGTTTCCATGCTTTGAGCAAGAAGCATGAAGAGTTGCAGTTGGAGTTTAAGGACAAAGATGCACTGATTGAGCTACTTGAAGACCGAGTGACGAAGATACAGAGAGAGCCATAGGTTTCATCTTCTAGCATGCCTCAACCTTCCGTTTCTTGGAAGAAGATTGTTGACCAGCTTGTCCTTGAGAAGACTCAGATGAAGGCTTCTTTTTGAGACCGAGATCCGTCGCATTCGAAGGAAGTACGCACCTTCAGCCAGATCTTCCGACATTGTTGTTAGGGATCCTTAGGATGACTAGTCTCCTTTTCCCTTGTATCTTCTTATTTTTTGGTTTCTAAAATTGTACTCAGTGTAATCCTTCCAATTTATATAAATAAAAGGAGATTTTTGGTCATATCAAATTATTGCAATTGCCATTTATATATTTGCAAATGATATAGTAAGTTCCTTGAAAGTAAAAATAATCAAGCATTGCATTTCATGCATCATTTGCATAAGCAGGTTTTTCTAGGTGTCTGATTGGTGTTTCTTCTGTGCTTTAGCCAAGCTGACTCACCGGTACAATACCAGAGCCAATCATTTGAGAATTATGGAGCACTTAGAGCAAGGGAACAGAGAGTTGAAAGATGAGATCGCCCGGCTGACTGCCATGATGGAGTCAGTTCTTGTTGCTCAAAGCCAAGCTTCTCCAACGCCTGCAACTCCTCTCGCGAGGACAGTTACTTCATAAGTGGTTATCTCTATCGTGCCTGCTGCTACCGCCCACTTCACACCAAATCTTCCTGCCGGATTCCCATGGGGAATGCCGCCCAATTTTGTGCCAGAAGGCTTTGCGCCTACCTTTGCTTCCATGCTGGCATCTAGCCCGGTCATGTCCGTGCCACCTCCAATTGTGCAAACTTTGCCTCGTGTAGAGGATACCATCTATCATTTCGAGCCGTCTGAGGGTCCGGATGTCTATGAAAAGATGGACGAAATGAAAGACCAATTTCTTGAGCTGCGCAAGGAATTGAAAATGTTGAGAGGTAAAGATCTGTTTGGGAAGAGTGCTGCTGAATTGTGCCTAGTGCCCAATGTGAAAATCCCAGTGAAATTAAAAGTGTCTGACTTTGAAAAATACAAGGGAAACTCGTGTTCGCTCAGTCATCTTGTGATGTATGCCCGCAAGATGTCAACTCAAACAGATAATGACCAATTGTTGATTCACTACTTCCAGTATAGCTTGACTGGTGCTGCACTCCGTTGGTATATGGGGTTGGATAGTGCAAGCATCTGCACTTTCAATGACCTAGGAGAGGCTTTTGTGAAGCAGTACAAGTACAATGTGGACCTGGCGCCAGATAGAGACCAGTTGAGGTCTATGTCTCAGAAAGACAATGAGACATTCAAAGAGTACGCGCAAAGATGGAGGGAGTTGGCTGCCCAGATCACTCCTCCTTTGGAGGAGAAAGAGATGACAAAGATCTTCTTAAAAACCCTGAGTTCATTTTATTATGAACGCATGATCTCTAGTGCCCCCAGTGATTTTACCGAAATGGTAAACATGGGGATGAGACTTGAAGAAGGGGTACGTGAGGGACGTTTGTCAAGAGATGAGGCGTCAACGAGTAAGAAGTATGGTAGTAGTTTCAGCAAGAGGAAGGATAGTGAAACCAATGCAAGAAGAAATCCACCACCCCGTCAACATCATCATCATCAAGTGTCTTCCGTTATCCCGATATTTTTTAATCAACAAACAACACCAATTCAACAACAACAACATCAACGTCAACAACAACAACCGCAACAAAGAACGAACACCTACAACAACAACAATATCAATAATCAGCATCAGCAGAATTTTGAGAGGAAGAAGGTCTCTTTTGACCCGATTCCTATGTCGTATGCAGAGTTATATCTATCCTTGGTCCTCAAGAACTTAATTCAACCAAGGAACCCACAGCAGATCCCAAAACCACTTCCCTGGTGGTATAAACCTGAGCTCCGTTATGCTTTTCACCAAGGTGCACCTGGGCATGACATTGAAAATTGCTATGCATTGAAATATGAGGTTCAAAAGCTCATGAAGAGTGGTATGGTGTCCTTTGAGGACCGCGCGCCGAATGTGAAAGCTAACCCTTTGCCCACTCATGGGAACTCTTCAGTGAATATGGTGGATGGTTGTCCTGGTGAGTACAAAGTTTTTGATGTGCATTTTATCCGTGGAGCCTTGGTGTAGATACACAAGGACATCTGTATGGTGAGTGATTGTGAACATGACCATGATGGTTGTGTTGTGTGTAGTGTGAACCCGAGAGGGTGTGTTATGGTGAAAAGAGACATCCAGTGTTTGATGGATGAAGTCATGATCCAAATTTGTCAATCCCGTCATGAAGATGACGATGTCAATGTCATAGTGCCCGTTTTCAAGCAACAAGAGCGGTTGGTAATCCAGTATGATAGCAGTAATAACAAGAGTGGTAGTCAAAGATCAGTATCGCCGTTGGTAATACGGTTAGCGGGCCCAGTCCCGTATGCATATGATAAGGCTATACCATACCAGTATAATGCTACAATGATGAAGAATGGTCAAGAGGTCCCGTTACCTACGACTAGTTCAGTGGTGAACATTGCTGATGTTACAAAGGTGACCCACAGTGGTCGAGTGTTTGGGCCGGTAGTCCCAGAGGAAACAGTTGTTGATAAGAAAGTGTAGTTACCTAATGTAGAACCAGTTGGTTGTTCAAAAGATAAGTCTGGTGAATCCAGTAACTTGAAAACCGATGATGATGATGAGGTACTCCGACTGATCAAAAGGAGTGAATTCAATATGGTTGAGCAGTTGCTCCAAACCCCCTCGAAGATTTCTATGTTGTCTTTGCTTTTGAATTCTGAAGTGCACAGAGAAGCACTGCCGAGAGTTCTTGAACAAGCATATGTAGAGCAAGATGTTATTGTGGATCAATTTGATCACATTGTGGCTAACATCACTTCATGCAATAATTTGAGCTTTTGCGACGAAGAACTCCCTGAGGATGGAAGAAATCATAACCTGGCTTTGCATATTTCAATGAACTGTAAGGAAGATGCTTTGTCAAATGTGCTTGTCGACACCGGTTCGTCACTCAATGTGCTTCCGAAGTCAACATTGTCAAAGTTATCTTACCAAGGAGCTCCCATGAGATATAGTGGGGTAATTGTCAAAGCCTTTGATGGCTCGCGCAAAACAGTTATTGGTGAAGTGGACCTTCCAGTCAAGATAGGTCTGAGTGATTTTCAGATTACTTTTCAAGTAATGAATATCCACCCGGCCTACAGTTTCTTATCGGGAAGGCCATGGATCCACGAGGCAGGGGCTGTTACCTCCACTCTGCACCAGAAGCTCAAATTTGTCAAGAATGGCAAGCTAGTGATTATGGGAGGAAAGAAGGCGCTATTGGTTATCCATCTGACATCTTTCTCATATGTTGAAGCTAAGGATGAGGTTGGGACTCCATTCCAAGTCTTATCTATTGCTACTGAGAAGAGAGTTGGGGCACCTATGTCCTCTCTGAAAGATGCTCAAAAGATTGTTGAAGAAGGTCCTGTTGATCAGTGGGGGCGTATGGTAGAGGTCTCCGACAACAAAGGCAGAACTAGTTTAGGGTTCCAGAAGGGCTCATCAATTATAAGATCTGAAGATATGGAACTTAGATTCCATAGCGGAGGGTTCATTCACGGCAATGAACAACACTTTGCAACAGTGCTAGAGGATAGTGAAGAGGAAGACTGCACCAACTTTGTGACGCATGGAAGGACATGCAACAATTGGGTTGCCGTTGATATTCCTGTTATTTTGCATCGTTCTAAGTAATTGCTTTTATATTTTTAAATCCTTCTCCTATGCCTAAGGGAGAAGTGAACATTGTTTGGGCATTTTAAATTGATCATCAATAAAATTAATTTTATTCATCCACATCTTTGATGTCTATTTTTACTTTTTGCTTTATTCTGAAAATGGTAATCACAAAAAAAAACATAAAAAAATAATATAATTGTCCATCTGCATAATATTTGGTCACAAATTCACTTCTCTAAAATCAAAATATCAAATCATTATGCAGGTTGGTTCCTAACTCCATTAAATACAATGATCCTTCTCCTTCTCCAAATTTTGAATTCCCTGTGTTTGAGGTCGAGGAGGAAAGTGATATAGAAGTGAGTGAGGAATTATCTCGTCTTCTTGAGCAAGATGAAAATATTATTCAGCCGTTTGAAGAGAAGATTGAGCTAGTCAACTTGGGTTCCGAAGATGATGTGAAGGAAGTCAAGATTGGATCCCGATTGTGTCCAGATGCTAAGAAGGGGTTGATTGATCTTCTTCAAGAATATTCAGATGTGTTTGCTTGGTCCTATCAAGACATGCCTGGGTTAGATTCTGAGATTGTGGAGTATAGATTGCCATTGAAGCCAAAATGCCCGCCAGTCAAGCAGAAGTTGAGAAGAATGCATCCTGATATGCCTGTGAAGATCAAAGATGAAGTTCAAAAGTAGATTGATGTTGGTTTCCTTGTGACCACTCAGTATCCGTAATGGGTGGCCAATATTGTGCATGTGCCGAAGAAAGATGGAAAAGTCCGCATGTGTGTTGATTATAGAGATTTAAACAAAGCCAGTCCGAAAGATGATTTCCCTCTGCCACACATTGATATGTTGGTAGACAATACTGCTAAATTCAAAGCCTTTTCGTTTATGGATGGATTTTCCGGTTATAATCAAATCAAGATGGCACCCGAAGATATGGAGAAGACCACATTCATTACACCCTAGGGAACATTCTGTTATAGAGTGACGCCTTTCGGTTTAAAGAATGCTGGTGCAACTTACCAGAGAGAAATGACTACTCTTTTTCATGATATGATGCATAAAGAGATTGAAATTTATGTCGATGACATGATTGCCAAATCGATTGATGAAGAGGAACATGTTGAGCATTTGTTGAAGCTATTCCAGCGTTTGAGGAAGTATAAACTCCGCTTGAATCCCAATAAATGTAATTTTGGTGTTTGTTCTGGTAAGTTGTTGGGCTTTATTGTCAGTGAGAAGGGTATTGAGGTTGATCCTGCCAAGGTCAAAGCAATACAAGAGATGCCTGCGCCCAAAACTGAGAAGCAAGTCAGAGGTTTTCTCAGCCGCTTGAATTATATTTCCAGATTCATTTCCCACATGACTGCCACTTGTGCGCCTATATTCAAGCTTCTTCGGAAAGATCAGTCTTGTGATTGGACCAAAGACTGCCAGAAAGCATTTGATAGTATCAAGGAATATTTGCTTGAACCTCCAATTTTATTTCCACCTGTTGAAGGAAGATCGTTGATCATGTATTTGACAATGCTAGAAGATAGTATGGGTTGTGTTCTTGGTCAGCAAGATGAGACTGGGAAGAATGAATTTGCAATTTACTACCTCAGTAAGAAGTTCACCGACTGTGAGACTCAGTATTAAATGCTTGAGAAGACTTATTGTGCATTGGCTTGGACTGCTAAGCGTCTGCGCCAGTATATGTTGAATCATACCACTTGGTTGATATCCAAAATGGATCCAATCAAGTATATATTTGAGAAGCCTGCTTTAACTGGGAGGATTTCCCGTTGGTAGATGTTGTTATCAGAGTATGATATAGAATACCGATCTCAGAAAGAGATCAAAGGTAGTATCTTGGCTGACCATTTGGCTCACCAACCAATTGAAGATTATCAGTCAATGCAGTATGACTTCCCTGACGAAGAGATTTTGTACTTGAAAATGAAAGATTGTGATAAACCATTGCTTGAAGAAGGGCCAGAACCTGGTTCCCGTTGGGGCATGGTATTTGATGGAGCTGTTAATCAATATGGTAATGGCATTAGGGCAGTGATCATTACTCCTCAAGGCACGCATCTACCATTTACAGCTAGACTGACTTTTAAGTGTACAAACAACATGGCAGAATATGAAGCTTGCATTATGGGGCTAGAAGAGGCCATGAATCTCATAATCAAGTCTTTGGATGTCTTCGGTGATTCAGCTTTGGTTGTGAATCATATCAAAGGAGAATGGGAGACGAATCAACCCGGTTTAGTACCATATAGAGATTATGCAAGGAGGATTTCAACTTTCTTTACAAAGGTTGAGTTTCATCATATCCCTCAACATGAGAACCGGATGGCAAATGCTCTTGCAACGTTGGCGTCAATGATTGTAGTGAAGTATTGGAATGAAGTTCTCAATTTATCTATGATGCGTCTTCATAGGCCAGCTCATGTGTTTGTTGTCGAAGAGATCAAAGACAAGAAGCCGTGGTATTACGACATCAAGTGTTTCCTCCAAAGTCAGATTTACCCTCCTGGGGCATCTTTGAAAGATAGGAAGACTTTGAGAAGATTAGCCGGTAATTTCTACTTGAATGGTGATATACTGTACAAAAGAAACTTCGACATGGTTTTTCTCAGATGCGTGGATAGACACGAAGTAGACTTGTTGATGATTCAGGTGCATGAAGGTTCCTTTGGTACTCATTCCAATGGACATGCAATGGCAAAGAAGATGTTGCGAGCAGGTTACTATTGGCTGACAATGGAATCCGATTGTTGCAAATTTGTGAAGAAGTGCCACAAGTGCCAAATATATGCTGATAAGATTCATGTTCCTCTGACACTTTTGAATGTTATCTCTTCCCCGTAGCCCTTCTCCATGTGGGGAATTGATATGATTGGGATGATTGAGCCCAAAGCTTCGAATGGACATCGTTTAATTTTAGTGGCAATTGACTACTTCACAAAATGGGTTGAAGCAGCATCGTATGCAAATGTGGCCAAGCAAGTTATTGTAAGGTCTATCAAGATTCAGATCATATATCGTTATGGTGTGCCAAGTAAGATCATTATTGATAATGGATCAAACTTGAATAATAATATGGTGGAAGCTCTTTGCAAAGACTTCAAGATTGCACATCATAATTCTTCTCCCTATAGACCCAAGATGAACGGGGTTGTTGAAGCTGCGAATAAGAACATCAAGAAGATTATCCAGAAGATGGTTGTCACATATAAGGATTGGCATGAGATGCTCCCATTCACTTTGCATGGGTATCGTACATCCGTCCTCACTTCAACAGGGGCAACCCCTTTGTCTCTTGTATATGGTATGGAAGCAGTGTTCCCCGTAGAGGTTGAGATTCCTTCGTTGCGTGTGCTCATGGAAGCCAAGTTGACTGAAGTTGAATGGTGCCAAACCAGGTTTGACCAGTTGAATTTAATTGAAGAGAAGAGATTGACTGTCATGTGTCATGGTCAGTTATATCAGCAGAGGATGAAGAGAGCTTTTGATAAGAAGGTCAAACCTCGAGTGTTCAGAGAAGGTAACCTTGTGCTCAAGAAGATTTTATCGTTCAAGCCAGATTCCAGAGGAAAATGGACTCCCAATTATGAAGGCCCATATGTTATTAAGAGAGCTTTTTCAGGTGGTGCCCTGATTCTTACAACTATGGATGGTGAAGAGTTCACTCGTCCTGTGAATGCAGATGCAGTCAAGAAATACTTCGCCTAAAAAGAAAAGAATAACTCGCTAAGTTGAAAACCCGAAAGGGCGGCTTAGGAAAAAATGAGCGTCTCGGTGGATTGAAAACCCGAAAGGGCGATCCAGGCAAAAATTTGATACATAAAAACAGAAATAATTTCCCGATAAGTTGAGTACCTCACCTTGGGGTAACTTATGCAAAATTTAAGGATTATGGCAAGTAACTGCATTTTGCTGATCTTTAGTGATTTTTGAAGATTTTTTTGAGAACAAGGGTTGATATTAGTTCATCATCAGCAGCGGTCAAGAGCACAGTGGATATCAAGAGTTGGTAGAAGGATTAAGGATCATTTGTATTCAATGTGCCCCTTTTCCATGTAAATTACCATTTTCAAACTTTGTAAAATCTATGGAGTCTTGTCATTTACAGACTACCATCCTATTAAATAAAGTTGAGCCTTGATCCGAATTATTTATGCTCTTATTTACTTCAGCCAATAGTTTTAAATTTTTATTATGATCATTTTGAAATTAAAATTTTAAATCAAAATCTAGTTTTCTTTAAAATATAAAAGCAAGAACTTTTCCAAAGCAAGTAACAGTAATATCAATGGCATTTCAATGGATAACAAGTCCTTAAGTGCGAAGCATCTGAGGGTCCCCAAGAAGTAACTCTTCGGGTATCCCTAAACATTAGTGTTGATTCATTTCCTCAATGGAATGCTGTTATCCCCAACTGATACATTCAGTTCCCCGGTGGAGTGTTTGATCCCCAGTGGAACTTCGTTATCCCTAGTCGAGTTGGTTGATCTAGATACCCTGCGGCATGTTGTTTTTGTTCATCCCCAACGGAGCTTGTACATCCCTAGTAGAGCTCCTCTCTCTATCCCCAACAGAGTTTCGGCCTTCCCCAACGGAGTTTGTGCATCCCTAGTGAAGTTCGTATTTCCTCAGCAGGGTTGATCTTCAGAGATTGGTTGATCTTCCCCAGTGGATTTCATTTGCTCCCAGTCAGAGTTTCCTCTTGGTTTTTTTTAGAAGCTTTTGTTAATTTATTTTCTCTGTAGGATTGTCTCCCATTTTATGGTGTTGACCTAAAATTCCCCACAGATTGGATGTTCTATCCTCAGCAGATCTCCTCTTTCCCCGGTTAGGGTCGACCCTTTTGGGATGTTGATCTCTCTGTCCTCCTGCAGTAGTCTCCACATTTTATGGATTTACCGAGGATTGTACCGGTGGTTCAATTTCTTTGCGACACCTCTGTATCCTTCGTGATCGTTTTATCAGCATAATTATCATATATGCATATACATATACATATACATTCATATAATTTCATGATTTGCATATCCTACATCTTCATATTTGATTTGTTTGAGATTCTCATTCTCTGTTATGCCGGTACTTTATCCCCATACCAAATCTGATGTATGTCCTCCCTCAAATTGTAGAGTGTCAGCCCCTTAAGCAGAATGACTTTAACCTTTCTCTGTTTTCCCACTGAGTTTGTTTCCTCATGGATGATTGTTATTTCAGTTTCCTCTCCAGTAGATTTTTTGGATGGAATTACTCCTCTTGAGTTATATCCTCATTGGGTTGAGTTTTGATTGACTGTTTTCTTTCTAGCTCTTACCTAGATAGATGTTTCGGTTCCCTAAGAGTCTATTACCCAGTAACTGGTAATATTCTTCTTAGTTTGCAGTTTGTTACTTCTTGCCCAAATACCTAGCAAAAGTACCCTTTTTCTCCTCAGTGGAGTCCCCTGGAAGTATATCCTTGATATGTTCATCCTAACCGGTGACAGATATCTTTCTTTTCCCCCGCAGAAGTCTATCCTTGATATGTTCACTTTAACCAGTGACGGATTTTCTCTTCTTTGGTATTCTATCCAGTAACTGATAGATGTAATCCCTATTTTTGCTCCCCTTTGCAGAGTTTATCCTTGATATGTTCACTTTAACCAGTGACGAATATTCTCTTCTTTGGTCTTCTACCCAGTAACCGGTAGTTGTAAATCCTACTTTGTCCCCTCGCAGAGTTGATCCTTGATATGTTCATCCTAACCGATGACGGATTCTCTCTCTGACGGTTTTCTATCCATATTTCGATAGATGTAATTCCTCCCTTTTTTGTTCAGTTGGTATATCCTTGATATGTTCATCCTAACTGATGACGGGTATCCTCCTTGACATTCTCAGGCAAGTCTATCCTTGATATGTTCACTTTAGCCGGTGATGGATTTTCTTCTCTGTCGAGTTTATCCTTGATATGTTCATCCTAACCGATGATGGATATTCTCACCCTTGGTCTTCTGCCCAGTAACTGGTAGTTGTAAATCCTATTTTCTGCAGTTTGTCCCCAACAAGGTTATTCTTACCCAGTAAACGGTAATGAATACTCCCTCCTGGCGATCCTCAGCGAGTCATCCTTGATATGTTCATCCTAAACGATGACGGATGTTCTCTCTGTCAGATCTTTATTATCTCCTTACCCGGTAACAGGTAGTAGATAATAAATTTATGCCCCTCCTGTGTTGAAGTTTATTTCTTCCCTAGTTGAGTTGAGTGCGCATTTCCTTAGTGAAATCGTTTATCCCTGCGCGAGACGAGTGCTTCAGTTTTATCCTGACTTACTCGTATCCCCTGCATATGTTTTTGTTTCCTCGACTAAGTCTTTCCATTTTGTGGAATCCTTCTAGTCCCCCCAGTAGTTTCAAGTCGTAGCCTGGCCTACGCATAGCTCCCTTTTATCCCCCCAGAGTCTCTGTCTCCCCAGCGAGTTTTCCTCATGGAATGCATTATGCTCCTGCGGACTTTCGGTCTCTCTGATTTCTTTTTCTTTGTGCCAATATTTCCCCACAGAGCATTAACTTTTGCATCCACATCATATGCATCATGAGGTCTCTTAGGGACCAAAATTTGTTTCTATATGTTGTTATTTAAGCCCATTCTACTGAGTCAACATGAAGATTTTAACCTTCGCCTCCTCAGTTAGAATGTCCTTAAATAGGGGCAGCTGTAAGACCCCAATTTTGACCCTAAGATCCCTCATGCAATTTCATCATAAGCATTAGCATTGGGATCATATCTTGGCATCCTCCTTACCCCTTTTTCATTGGGTTTGTCTTGGGAGAGATCACCAAGCATTTTGTGATTATATCATACTTGTATATTATCTTTTACTAACTAAAATACCAAAAATATGTCTTTGCATCTATCTAACTCTTTTGTAGGTAGGGCATGATCTCATTGATTCATCAAGATCACATCTAGGGTTTGAGACCCTCATGAACAAAGAGCACAACCAATAATTGATTCAAGAATGGTTATGAGTATCATATATGAGTCCCAATGATCTCTACATGTTATATTGATCAAGTTTTCTTCAAGAGTTTGAAGGTGATTTGCCTTGGAAACCCTAGTTTGACTAGGTATCTTGAGTGACTTCTCCAACAAGCCATCCCACAATTGATTAAATTTCTTAAGGTATACTTCAAAATTCATCATCTTATTCATATATGATCTACCATAAGCCAAGAAAGTCAATATAATTGGAAATTAGCAAGTTGGTTGATGGTGGTTGGCCAGATGAATTCATCTGATCAAAGCTGGGTCTCCCTAGACCCTATCTCCTATAATTTTCACCATATTAAAATTATTCCAATATAAAACTTACTCTAAATGATATTATAAACAACTTTCATGTTTAGACCTAAATCTAGTTTTGCTTGGAAAATCATTTTCTATGTTGAAACATTATAGGTCATTTTGTCTAAACCCTAATTTGAAAGTCAACTTCCCAAGGCCATAACTTGCTCAATTTTTATGATATGAAAGATTTCCAAGTTGCACAATCAAATTAAATGTATCTACTTTAACCTATATGTTTGGAGTGGGAGCAAATTCAACTTTTTTGAGCATGTGATATGCTGCTACATTATAGGTCACTTTTGACCTATACCATTGATCAAGTGAATTTTCCAAACTTCAAAAATGCATAACTATATCATTTCAAATCCAAATGACATGAAATTGGTGACAATTTTTAAGGTCTTTGAGAGAGATACAACTTTGATGAAGACACTTTTCTCATTTGAAGCTCCCATTAAAAGTTAAGCAATATGGAATATTGAGACATATGGCTTGACACTTAGAAAAATTTTGATATGTCAAATATTTCCAAACTTCCACCTCAAATTTCTCCAAGGTCCAAGCTCCAAATAAAAAAGTGTTGAACACCAAAGTAGTTCCTCATGATCTCACCTTTCCAGAGAGCTCAAATTCATTCATTTTGGATGAGAAATGCATAGGCTGCACATGGCTTAAACAGGCTGATATCATTTGGCATGGATCAATCTTCAAGCATCAATGTACATGTGCCTTGCAATCCAAGCCTACTTCAACACATATGATCTTCAATTATGGACTTCAAGCCATCATTTCATGGGCCTATGCGCGCCCATGCAGCATTACATCACATTTGCCAAATTTGGAAAGTGGAAGTGAGTGTGCAAATATCACTTGATTCATCTATAAATAGAGCTTCAATTGCTCAAAAATACACACACCATTGCGCCAGATTTGATCCCCCATTGCTAACCCTCAATTCTCAAAGGATAAACCTGATAAATTCGTTTGAATTTGAGCTTGAATCTCCACCGTTTTGGAATTTAATTCTCCGAGAATCCATTGCTTCTAAACCATTCAATCCTCTTCCTGCAAGCAAGTAAAGTGAGTCCAAGCACAAGCAAGCTCAAGATCTATCGAATTCAGACCTACATTGAAGGTGATTTTCAGAAATTTTAAACTCTTCGATTCTCTCAATTTCTTGCTCAATTCCATTGATTCTTTGGTTGTCTGAAGTCCTACCAATATAGGCAAGAAGATTGAGTTGCTTTGAGGTTAAATCGAAGCAACTCAGTTCATGTACCTCAAATTTCAATTCCACATATCTCTCAATATACTTGGAATTGGAATGAATGGAGGTCAGATTCGAGCTCAGTGCCATTTTTTCTTTAAGATCATGTCCTTGTTTCTTTTTTTGGTGATGGTTCATGTTGACCAGTCCGGTGAGGTTCACCGGAGAAGATGACTGGAGCTCTGGCTCCGGTGGTGACTTGGCAAGGTTGTGAACCATAGGATCCATGTATCACGTTTTAATCCTGAGGTCGTTTTTAATTACCATTGGTACAACACAGTTGACTAATGTACATGTGGAACGCGTGTTTTGGATCATCAGATCTGCCATCTCAATTAATGAGGGAGATCTGATGGTCCACGTAATTTAGAATTTCTGAATTTTTGTTTTATTTGCATTTTCTTCAATAATTCATATTAAATTCAATATTGATCCAAAAAATATGGGACTTTCACCAAAAAAATTCAAATTTTTTTCTCTTTCATATTCTGAATTAAAATTATTTTTTGGATCATTATTAATATTTTTCATTAATTAATTGATTTTGCATTTGTTTTTAATTGCTTAAAAATATTTTTAAATGTCCAAAACTTATGAATTTTTTTCTCCAAGGTCCTTTGACCTTGTTTGACCTATGATAAATCTCATGGCCATTTCTTTGATGTTTTGATGAGATTTTAGGATTTGGACAAAACATATTTGAATTAAATGCACTATTTTATTATTTTTTAATTGAATAAATGTCAATTAAACTTTGTTGACCATTTGTATTGACTTGTATGAGTTTTCTTATTGTTGTTAGGCCTTGGTCAAGGTTGATTTGACTTTGTCAAATTAATATCATTGGATTTAGGGGATTGATGGAATGTACATTCCATCTCCCAAAATGAATGAATGATATTAATTTAATGAAAGTCCTCCTTTGACCAATTTGTGATCTCATTCATCCCCTTCCCACTTCATCTTATTCCTCTTCTTAATTCATTCATTTCATTTGGCCTATGACATCTCAAAGTCCTAATGCTAGTTGATTGAAAAATTGACATGAGTATGGATGAGATTAGGCCACACCTTTTGCATATTTTTTTTGTGTGTGGTATGTTTCATGAGCATAGTTCATTATATTATGTCTCTAACATGCATTAACACCAAAATTCTATTGCCCGATCTCAAATAGTTGTGACTTCTACATAAGTCCAATTACAATTGCTTAACATAGCGCTAAATTTTTGACACCAAAGGCATAAGCATTCTAGTTAGTGAAATTGTAAGTCTCCCCTCTTTCATGGTATTGTGTGGAAACTTGGCCTTCTTTCCTTCCTTTGGAAGATGTTTTGGTTCAAGGATCCATGTTTGTGATAAGTGGGTTGAGTGTTCTCCAAAGAATGTCTTGAAAGCAAAAGCAAAGCAAAACAAAACTAACCTATAACCTACTAACTATTGACTTTTAATTTTAAGTTTTTATCTTAATGCAATTTACTTTGAGCACTTTATTTCATTTGACATTGTACATATCATTCTAATTGTTTATATTAATGCAATTTTCACTTTGTCCATTTGGACCATATTGTGTGATATATTTTGTTTGTATATACTTTGCTTGTTTGTGTGGTCTTTGACCATTAATGTACATAATAATCACAAAAACCATAAAAAAAAACTTTTGAGTGGACTGTTGGTTTGATCTTAAACAAATGGACTTAGAATCTAGGCAACCTCCCTAAGCTAAAGGACTTGGGCAATGCCAACTTGTTGAAGAACCAAGTGATTGCAATTTGAACTTCATCTGATACATCTTTGAAGACCTCTCTAGAATTCATCTGCAATATGATCATTGTGAAGCTGTTATTTTGAACCTGTGACTTGTGGAGTTCATTTGTTACATGAGCTATATCTGAAGAAGATCATGGAATGGATAAGGTTGGATGAGGCCATCTTTATTTGATGCCTTTTCTCTTCAAGATAATATAATTGTGCATTTGTGTGTTGCTTGATTCTAAAAGTCCAAGGGAATTCTGGGTTTCTATTGACATTTTTGTCTATTGGATTCCTACCCATTTGATCAGATCTTTTCAACTCTAAACTTTTAAATTTTGTGCATAGGGTAATCTCTTCATCTTCTCCCCATTTCTTCAACTTCAAAATCTCTCCCTCCATTTTCAAAATCTTCTTTGTATGAACTATTTTTGTTCTAAACTTTGACCACTTTTTGCAAAAAGATAGAAACTTTGGCCTTATGCCATTGCATTTTCAAACTTATTTTCTTAAATCAAACTTGTGAATAAACTTAACTATACTTGACTTAAACTTTCAAACAGCCAAAAAGGACTAACTCATTTAAACCATTTTAGGCCTTTGTGCCTTTCAAACTTAAATTTTATTAAAATCAATGCACCAATTTTGAAATTTGTATCACGAACTACGAGGTTTTGATCCCTCATTTTTATGTTGGTACTTAGGCACAAGACCGAAGGTCTTGTCAAACACAAAAAAATATAATTAATGAATTCTTTTCTCATCCCCCCATTCCATTTGTTTGTAAACATCACTTTGTACAAAATACATATGCACACAAAAAGGGCTCCCTAGGAGTACCTAGGACACTTTGGGTGCTAACACCTTCCCTCTGTGTAACCAACCCCCTTACCTGTGATCTCTGATTTTTATTAGTTTTTAGTTGAAAAATTCTTACTTATTGGGTTTTGTTCGTACTTTTCCTTTTTCCCTTGGGCATGATCACCATTGATCTATCAAGTGCATATCTAGGGTTTAACACCCTCATTACTAAGGGCACTGTTAGATGCCCAAGTTTGCTTATTTGAGCTATCAAATGTGGGCATCTTTCACTCCTTTTTGTCGAAAAAGTGTTTGAAACCGCCCTTGCTTTTGTTGATTTGCAACACTATGGAAATGATCTTGGTACCTTTAATTTGTGTGTTATTGTGCAGGAATTAGGCATGAAAGAGTAGAAGACTAAGGCACAAGAAAGATGGCAAAGGAACCAAGAAAGAAAGCAAACATTAGCAAGCTCGCTAGGCGACTGAGGTAGCGAAGTATTCGCTAGGCGAGCACTCAGCGAGATGCCAGCGAACACTCCCAGACTTGCATAGAACCAAAAAGATCAAGTATTCGCTAGGCGAACATCCAGCGAGCAAGTAGCGAACAATTCCAGTAGCAAAACCATCAAAACTCGCTGTGGCGAGGTAAGCAGCTAAGTATTCGCTAGGCAAACATCCAGCGAGCAGGTAGCGAGCAATTCCAGTAGCAAAAACATCAAGACTCGCTGGAGCGAATGAGAGAAGCGAGGGCTTCGCCTAGCGAAGGATTGTTCGCCTAGCAAACATATGCAAACTTTTCTGGGATGATTCCTCTGGATGCATGCTTTTCTGGTGAGTTATTTTGGGGCTCGCCTAGCGAGCATGACAACTCAGTAACCATTACTATAAGTAGCATGGGCTACTTTTTGGAAAAGATCTTCATTTTTCTTGGGATCATCTTTTTACTTGTTTTTGGCTTAGAGGTGATTTTTGTACCCTAGAAACCCAATTTTCTCATTCTTCTTCTTCTTTTGACAATATTTTACAAAAAGAAGGTGGATTCCCATCCAATCTCGATTCTTCGACTCGGATGTTGATCAACCTTCTTCCGAAACTTGTTGTTCAAGCTACCATGAAAATGAGTAGCTAAGTCCTTCATTTTGTCAAGGTTAGATGTAGATGATCATAAGCTTTGTATGTATATGGGATAATATTCATTTGTAAACTCTTTGATGATGAATGTATGGTGAAAACCTTGTTTTATTGATAACTCTTTGTGTTAGTTTATTATTGAAAGGTGTTTTCCAACTCTTGACCTAGGTTTTCATCCATCCTTGTTCTTTAGCTAGAGATAGTATTGAATGAGTTTGTTCACTAAAAAGTTAAACCTAAAAGTTGTCATTTTGATAGATTGTGTGAGAAATCAACAATGGATCAAAATGGGAAAAACCCACAATGTGTGTTAGAAATAAACACATTGGGAGGACTTTGTGAATGTGTTTATCATCTAATGGAGTTTATGAGTTTTGTTTGATCGAACATATGCATGCAAAGTGATCGTCGGACCCTAACTTTGACAATCTTTCTCAAATCGTAAAACCAAAACTTTTACCGCAATTTCTTACTTTTTATGCAAGCTACCGTAACCGAAAACTAAAACCCCCTTGTTACTATAAGTTAAGAACTTAACAACTGTCGAACGGTGGCAATATCACATAATCCCTGTGGAGACGATAACAAATCCCGACACTCTAACCATGCATCAACAGGAACAACCAAGGATTGATTCGCAATATCTCAAAGCATCATATATGAGTCCCAATGATCTCTACATGTTATATTGATCAAGCATTCTTCAAGAATTTGGAGGTGATTTGCCTTGGAAACCCTAGTTTGACTGGGTATCTTAAGTAACTTCTCCAACAAGCTATCTCACCAATTGATTAAATTTATCAAGGGACATTTAAAAATTCATCATCTTATGCATATATGATCTACCATGAGCCTATAAAGTCAAGAGAATTGGAAGTTGGCAAGTTGGTTGATGGTGGTTGGCCAGATGAATTCATTTGATCAAAACTGGGTCTCCCTAGACCCTATCTCCTACAATTTGCACCATATGACAATTATTCCAATATAAACATTACTCTAAATGACATTAAAAACAAATTTTATGTTGAAGTCCAGAGCTAATTTTGCTTGGAAAGTCATTTTACATGTTGAAACATTATAGGTCATTTTGTCTAAACCCTAATTTGAAAGTCAACTTCCCAAGACCATAACTTGCTCACTTTTTATTAGATGAAAGATTTCCAAGTTGAAAAATCAAATTCAAGATGTCTAATTCAACTTATATGTTTGGAGTCAGAAATAAATCAACTTTTATGAGCATGTGATATGAGGATACATTATAGGTCATTTTTGCCCTATACCATTGAACAAGTGATTTTCCTCAACTTCAAAAATGCATAACTCTATCATTCTAAATCCAAATTACATGAAATTGGTGACCATTTTTAAGGTCTTTGAAATATCTACAACTTTGATGAATACACGTTTCTCATTTGGAGCTCACATAAAAAGTTAGAATTTTTTTTTAAAATATCCAAAAATTTAAAAAAAATTTCAAAAATATACAATTTTTCAAAATAATTACACAAATGGCCAATTTTGGCCATTTTTTACACTTAGGCGCCACCCTAGTTGGCGCCTACCCTTAATGGGTAGGGCAAGTCGCCACTAGGAGTGGCGCCTATGCCCATTCCTATTTTTTTTTTTTTTTTTTTAAATGTAATTTTTTTTGTTTTTTTAATTTTTTTTTATTTATAAATTTATATTTTTTATTAATTATATTAATTTATGTTAAGACATATATATAAATAAATTTTTTTACAAGATATATATATATATATATATATATATATATATATATATATATATATATATATTAATTTATATATATATATATATATATATATATATATATATATATATTAATTTATATATATATATATTAATATAATTTATAAGTAATCAATATTATTTGTAAATTTTTGGAAAAAAAATTAATTTATATACGTATAAAGATATGATAGACAATATTTTTAAAGATAAAGATAAAGATATAAAGATAATAAACAGAAAATATTTTTATTTAAATAATAGACAAGACAAATATTACAAAGATATGATTAATCACATATGATGCGGTCCCTGGTACGATCCGCACGGGGGAGGTCTAGTTACTCGCCTAGACGGTTCACGTGGTGGTAGTGCTTCCCTATTACCACCCCTTGCCCTAACGCGCCCCCTTGCCGCTTGCCGTTGTGGTTGGGTCGAAGTCCCTTCAGTGCTGTAGGAAAGACGGGTCCCCTCTGCGCCCTCGAAGCTTTGTCTCGGTGGGACAAACTGACTACTGCTGGGTGCGCCCTCGAATTGTGGTCTTTGGTAGTTTAGGGTTGAATCGGGTTGGCCAAAGTGCAATGTTTGTTGTGGTGTGTAGTAGTCCTGTTGGTAGTCCTCTTGTATACCCGTGTCGGGGCTAGGTGGAGGACTGGAAGAGCTTGGGAAATTGTCGTGTTGGAAGTGTTGGGATTGGTGGAAGTAGGGGGATTGATATTGTGGTAGGTGTTGGGACTGTTGATGGTGGTGGGAATGTTGAGTTTGTTGTTGGTAGTCTTCATGGTATTGGGATTGAGTTTGTGGTATGTATTGTTGATTTGGTTGGGGGGTGGACATGTGTTGTGGTGGTTGTTGTTGGTAATATGGTGGTGGTGGTTGTTGTTGGTAATAAGGTGGTGGTGGTTGTTGTTGGTAAAATGGTTGTGGTGGTTGTTGTTGGTAATAAGGTGGTGGTTGTTGTTGTTGGGAATACTGTGGTGGTTGTTGTTGTTGGGAATACTGTGGTGGTTGTTGTTGTTGGAAATATGGTTGTTGCATCCGGGGATCGTCCAAATAGAACGGGTCAGACACAATCATTTCTGGATTGGTATTTGCTCTATACCAATCCACATATTCCCTTGTCGGCTTCATTTCGTTGGGCGCCACCGGAAATTGTAGAACATAGTGGGCACGGTCTTTCCACATTTTACGAAACTCCTTAGCAAATTCCTTCCAATTTTGGGCATACCACTGGTGGCTGACTTTTTTTAGATGCCAAGGTTCCATAGACATTGGGGGGCCTGGGATTTCTTGATGCATTCCGAATTGAAGCTTGACACGGTCACTTTGGTGCATCTCCACAGTGGTGAACCGCATTATGGCCGTTTTTGCTGTCCAAATAGCTGCATCTTCGGGGTTGGGTTGATGTTCCAATCCCAAATATGGCCTCCAAATAAACTGCAAAGAAAAAAGTAAATCTGTTATTTATCGAGAATGCATGATATTAATAAATCAGTTAGAAGCTGAGTGATTTAGTGGTAATACATCCTGTGCTCGGAGACGATCCAACAGTTGACGATAAAATATAATTTTATTTTTGGGGGTAAGACTGTAATCCAGTCCGGTTGTAATGAACCTAAACAAAAAAAGATAAATAATATTAGTTACAAATATTTATAGAATAAATATACAAAATGAAATAAGTTCATAAATTTACCTAGTTGCGTAGGGGAAGGAGTAGTCATTAGGATTTTCTGGGGCTAGCCTCGGCAATCTCCACCACCCCCATGTTTGGAGCAAAAAAGCACATCCAGAAAATGTACAGTGCTCATTTTGTGCATTTTTACACAAAGAGCTATATAGGAATGCTAATACTGCAGAACCCCAACTATATGTGCTTATTCTATCAATGTCCCCGAGCAAACTCAAGTACATAAAATTTATGTTATTTCCCGTCCCTTCGGGAAATAGCAAGTTCCCAAACAATAGCATAATGTAAACCCGGGTTTTTATGACTTTTTCTTGTTCGGAGGATTCCTCAGTCAAAGTTATGGAGTCGTGGTACAATTGTAGGCTAGATAATTTAATACCCTGACCCCTTGCTTTGGCAGACCCCTCACCCTCGACCAGATCTACCCCCAACATTTGAACACATATTTGGTTAGGCTATTGAACATTTCCGGTCACAGGCTTACCATCTATTCTAAGACCTAAAAGCATGTACACGTCCTCTAATGTGACGGTACATTCACCAGTTGGTAGGTGAAAAGTGTGTGTCTCAGGTCTCCAACGTTCACACAGAGCCAAAATGAATTTGGCATCAATGGTGGCATTTACGACATGCCAGACTGTACAGGTCAGATTAGAAGTTAAGTGTCACAGAGATAGTAGAATCCAATTTTAGCTTTGATATCCCCCAATAATTTATTTAACGGTTGAAATTTGACTTTCAAATATTTATTTTAATGGTTATGGGTAATCGATCTTAAAATTCACCAAAAGTTTATTTGATTGGAATGAAAAAAATAAAATAAAACAATAACTGATATCAATATTTTGGTGTCTAAATATATTTCTCGAACACATTTACATTAGCATAATTTGTTACTATGATGCATATGCATGTAACTGCATATTCAAGGGTGTGACACGTGTAAGGCATGCGTGGGAATCTGCCAGACTTGGTGGTGAAGACTTGATGGGGAACAGGCATGCATGGGAATCTCTGAGACTAAGTTCAGGCTAGGTGGATAGGTTGGCATGCATTAGTACAGACTAGGTGGGAGTGTTGCATTCAAGGGTGTGACACGTGTAAGGCATGCGTGGGAATCTGCCAGACTTGGTGGTGAAGACTTGATGGGGAACAGGCATGCATGGGAATCTCTGAGACTAAGTTCAGACTTGGTGGTGAAGACTTGATGGATAGGCAGTAAGATTCTTGCAGTATAAATATTGACACACATTTTCGCAAAGGTATTCACAATATCTTCACAGCAATCTTCACAAAACCTTGACAATATCTTCACAAAACCTTCACAAAACCTTCACAAAACCTTCACAAAACCTTCACAAAACCTTCACAAAACCTTCACAATGTCTTCACAAAACATGGCATCTTCATCACAATACAAAATCAAAGCTCACGTCAATGGTGAGACTTATGAATGTGATATGTCTGGCTTCCTATTTAGAAACACCGAATGCACTCGTTTTTGTCTAAATAGAGGAGCTGACTTCTCTTATCTGAAGAGGAAGATTGAGTCCAAACTAAGACAACCCGTGTCCCAAATTTTTTATCAACAACCTTTTTTTTCAGAAAACAACTCTGTCAAGTTTTATAAGTCATTGATTCAAAATGACATGGAGACACAATACATGCTTCGTAACCATGAGTACTCTGGTTACGAATACATAGTGTTGTCCATTGTGTTGGAACAACCTCAACCAACTCAGAATATTCAATCACAGGTTATTGATCCTGTGATTGATGACGAACAAGATGCTGAGCACCACGTTGAAGACGATGTGGTTGATGATGCTGAAGACGTGGTTGATGACTTGGTGAACCGTCATTCTGAAGACGAAGACCAAGCTCAAATACCTATAGCGCAACGCTACTCACCTCCTGCGCACTTCACAACACTTAACTTGGGCGAGGATGAGCCCTCATCAGATATGTTCTACAACCCATATATGAGGTCTGATGAGGACTTAAAGAAGGGTGACCAATTTCGGACCAAGGAAGAGTGTCTGTTAGCAATAAAGAACTGGCACTTGAAAAATTGTGTTGACTACGATGTTATCAAATCAAATCTGGAAAGATACGTTATTGTATGCAAAAATCCGGAGTGTGGATATAGGTTGATGGCATCGTACAAGAAGAAGCATAATGCGTGGGTGATAGGGTCCATATCTCAAGCTCACATTTGCGTCAACACCAACATGGCACAGGATCATCGCAAACTTAGCCATGACATGATCTGCCATTCCATATTACCTCTAGTTGAGGCTGACCCATCACTGAAGGTCAAAACAATTATCTCCCATTGTGTGGCTGTTTTCAAATATACACCGTCATACAGAAAGGCTTGGTTAGCAAAAACCAAGGCAATTGAACTGGTGTACGGTAACTGGGAGGAATCATACAAACAACTACCACGCTACCTGGCTGCACTACGATTGTATTCACCTGGGACGGTTACTATAATGGAGACCTTGCCTGCACAATCCCCTGACGGAACTCGTCTAGAAGGTAATGGAATTTTCCATAGACTTTTCTGGGCATTCCGTCCCTGCATCATCGGGTTCACATTCTGCAAACCACTTGTTCAAGTCGATGGAACTTGGCTGTATGGGAAATACAAAGGATCGTTACTGATGGCGGTCGCACAAGATGGCAATTCAAATATTTTCCCAATAGCCTTTGCATTGGTGGAAGGAGAAACGGCTGCTGCTTGGAGTTTCTTCCTTAAGAATCTTCGAACGCACGTGACTCCACAAGCTGGCATCTGCGTGATTTCTGACAGGCACGCTTCAATAGACAGTGCATACAATAATCCAGCAAATGGTTGGCATGACCCCCCGTCTACCCATGTCTACTGCATCAGGCATATTGCTCAAAATTTTATGCGGGAGTTCAAGGATAACTTCTTGAAGCAACATTTGATAAACGCGGGGTATGCATTAAACCAACCTGGATTCCAATACTATCGCCGGGAAATAGTGTTGGCAAATTCTGATGCAGGGAGGTGGATCGATAATATCGACAGAGCGAAGTGGACTAGATCATACGACGATGGGGTGAGGTGGGGCCACATGACAACAAATCTTGTGGAATCAATGAACGGCGTGTTTAAGGGCATACGTAACCTCCCGGTAACCGCATTGGTGAGTGCGACCTATTTTCGGATGGCAACGTTGTTCGTAACAAGAGGCAGGCGCTGGAATGAAGTGTTGCAGACGAGTCAAGTATATAGTGATGCCTGCATGAAGTTTATGAGGCAGGAATCTGCCAAAGCCAGCAGCCATCGGGTTACGGAATTCGACCGCCATGGCCACACTTTTAGTGTCAAGGAAACAATTGACCACAACCAAGGGCTGCCCAGACAAGAGTATAGGGTCCTAATACCAGACCGTTGGTGCGACTGTGGTCAATTTCAGGCCTATCGTATGCCTTGTTCCCATGTCATTGCAGCGTGTTCACACAGCCACTTCGATGCATTATCGCTAGTGTCTCCAATCTACAAAGTTGCAACATTGCTCAATGTATACGACAATCCCTTTCCGGTGGTAGCATTGGAGGCGTATTGGCCAGAGTATGACGGGGAAATTGTTTGGCACAACGAATCGATGCGGCGGAATAAAAGTGGTCGCCCAAATAGTAGGCGCATTAGAACTGAAATGGACGTCGCAGAGAAAATGCAGAGGAAGTGTAGCATATGTAGACAACTAGGGCATAATAAGAACAAATGTCCATATCGTGGATCTAGTTCCACAACTTAGTTTTCACTTTCATAAATCTGTGTACCAAAATCATTTTAAATTAAAGTTTACTTTTTATTCCAAATAGAAGATGACACTTGAACAACAAACACAAACATCTAACATTACAACACCAATTACTAAAACAAAAACAAATACTGGAACAAAAATAAGTACTAAAACAAGAACAAGTACTAGAACAATAACAAATACAACAACAACATGACAAACAACCATTAAAATCTAAGAAATTACAACAGTTAACACTATGTCGTCTGATCCATGCATCATTTGGATGCAATCAATGTCGCTTTCAACTTCAACCCACCAACGTATCGTTTCTCCAGTTTCAAATGAGAACCTTGTTCTAAGCCTCTGAATCCTTCTGATGACTTCACCAGGTTGGTAATCTCCCTCTAACCAAGACATCAAGGACCTTTTTAGTTGGTCCAACGAACGGATGTTCCAAAATTTCATCTCCATTGGAGGTTTCAAAGGCGAGAAAATAACATGCCCATCCCTTTTTAAGATTACTGGTTCAGGATCCGGGCGCCTTGATGATGTTCGCTGCCATGACGACGGTCTTGGGGATGCCATGAACTCAACTTGATACAGAAAGTGATAGGAAACAGTGGTGAAGAAAATGCAAGGAAATAACACTTTATTTATAGGAAAAGATCTGGGTTGTACACCAGTTTACCTAACCCTAATTAGTGTCGCACTTGATTACTTAATCTTATACGGAATTAGGGTTTCAATTAGGTCATAACTACCAAACTCTAATTATAACCGATCAATAAACCCTAATTATAATTGATAAATTAACCTTAACATGATTAACCCTAATTCTTCCAAAAAAATTTAAATAATAATAATTACTTATAAATTAAATTAGTATATATATAAATTAATATATATATATATATATATATATATATATATATATATATATATATATATATATATCTTGTAAATAATTTTATTTATATATATGTGTTAATATAAATTAATATAATTTAGAAAAAATATAAATTCATAAATTAAAAAAAATTAAAAAAAAAAAAAAAAAAAAAACATATTTAAAAAAAAAAAAAAAAAAAAAAAATTTAAGGGTAGGCGCCACTCCTAGTGGCGACTTGCCCTACCCTTTAAGGGTAGGCGCCAACTAGGGTGGCGCCCATGTAGGAAACTAGGGCAAAAATTGCCCATTTTGGTAATTTTTTGGAAAAAATGGATATTTTTGAAATTTTTTTAAAAATTCTGGATATTTTAAAAAAAAATTCAAAAAGTTAAGCAAGGTGGAATATTGAGATATATGACTTAACACTTAGAAAAATTTCCAACATGTTGAAATTTTCAAACTTCCACCTCCAAATTCACCACGATCAAAGTCCCAAATGGAAAAGTGTCCAACATCAAAGTTGTTCCCCTTAATCTAAGCTTTCAAAAGAGTCCTATTTTATTCATTTTGGATGAGGTTTGCTAGGGTTGCGCATGGTCTTAACAGGTATGCATCAAGTGGAAAAATCAAATGTCCAAAACTCCATTTCACATTGCCTTGCCATTCAAGCATCATTTGAACTTCAACACAGTTGCAATTGGATCAAAATGGATTGCTTAATGGGTCTATACACGCCTATGCAAGCTTGTGCATCACATTGCCAAATTTAGTAAAATTTTAAGTGTGCAATTATCAATCCCAAATGCTATAAATACTAGGCCTATGAGCTCATTTCAAACACACCTTCTGCGCCAGCTTTTCCCCCCAATTGAAACCCTCACAATTCAAAGGAAAACCTGATAATTTTCAACTTGAAAATTGAGTTTGAATCTCATTGTTGGAGATTCAAAAACTCCAGGACCCAAAGCTTTGTTCCATTGCCAAACCACTTCTACAAGCTCCTCGAGTTTGATAAAGTCAAGTTTGAAGCAAGCAAGATCCAGTTCTGCACAGCATTGAAGGTAATTTTCAGAAATCTTCTTTTCTTTGATTATCGCTCAATTCTCTGGGATATTTGGTTGTCTGAAGTCCTACCAATGTAGGCAAGAAGATTGAGTTGCTTTGAGGTTAAATCGAAGCAACTCAGTTGACACACCTCAAAATTTAACTCATCGTATTTTTCTATATATTTGGAGTTAGTTGAAATTGAGGTCAGATTCGTGCTCTACGCCATTTTTTCTTTCAGATCATGTCCTCCTTTTTCATTTTTTTTAATGGTGATGACTGAACCAGTACGGTGAGCCTCGCCTGAGAAGGTGACCGGAGTTCCAGCGCCGGTGGTATGCTGGACAGGTTCTGAGCCATTGATCTCATTTGAAATGTTTTAATCTCACACGTTGGTTCTTATTACCATTGGTGTGGCGCACTGACTCAAGTGTACCATGGAGCGCGCATTTTTATCCACTTGATCTGCCACCTCAATTAATGAGGGAGATCAAGTGGTCCACGTTTTTTTATTATTTGAATTTCATTTAATTTGTTTTATTTTCATTAATTCATATTAATTTTAATATTGATCCAAAAAATATGAGAGTTTCACCAAAAAAATTTTAAATAAAATGTTCTTTCATATTTTAAATTAAAATTATTTTTTGGATCATTATTAATATTTTTCATGATTTAATTGATTTTGTGAATATTTTTAATTGTTTAAAAATACTTTTAAGTTTCCAAAAATTCTGAAATTTTTTCTCCAAGGTCCTTTGACCTATGATAAATCTCATGGCCATTTCTTTGATGTTTTGATGAGATTTTAGGAATTTGACAAACCATATTTAATTTAATGCATTATTTTTAGTATTTTTAATTGAATAAATGACAAATAATTGTGTTGAGTCATTTTAATTGTTTGTATAAGTTTGACTTGTGTTATTGGGCCTTGGTCAAGGTTGATTTGACTTTGCTAGGTTAAGATCATTGGATTTAGGGGATTGATGGAATGTATATTCCATCTCCCAAAATGAATGAATGATCTTAATTTGGTAAAAGTCCTCCTTTGTCCAATTTGAGTTTTGATTTATTGTCTTCCCTCTTCATCTAATTCCCCTTCTTTATGCATCCATTTCATTTTGCCTATGATATCTCAAGGTCCTAAGGTTAGTTGATTGAAAAATCAACATAAGTGTGGATGAGATCAGGCCACCTCTTTTGCATATTCTTTTTGTGTGTGGTATGTTTCATGAGCATAATCCATTATACTATGTCTCTAACATGCATTAACACCAAAATTTTATTGTCCTGCCTCAAATAGTTGTGACTTCTACATAAGTCCAATTACTATTGCTTAACATATCGCTAAATTTTTGACACAAAAAGGCATAGCATTCTAGTTAGTGAGATTGTAAGTCTCCCATCTTTCATGGTATTGTGTGGAAACTTGGCCTTTTTTCCTTCCTTTGGAAGATGTCTTGGTTCAAGGATCCATGCTTGTGATAAGTGGGTTGAGTGTTCTCCAAAGAATGACTTAAAAAATAAATAAATAAAGCAAAAGCAATACTAACTTCTAATTCATTAACAACTAATATTTAATTTCAAGTCATTTACTTTTAATGCCCTTTAATTTTAAGATCTATTCATTTGCCATTATTCATACCATTCTAATTGTTTATATTAATGCCATTTTCACTTGTCCACCTGGACCATATTGTGTGATATATCTTGTTTGTGCATATTTTGTTTGCTTGTGTGGTCTTTGACCATTAATGTACATAATAAGAACAAAAACCCTAAAAAACTATTGTGTGGACTGTTTGTTTGATCTTGGACAATTGGACTTAGAATTTAGACAACATCCCTATACAAAAGGACTTGGCCAATGCCAACTTTCATATAACCAAGTGCTTGCAATTTGAAACTTCATCTGATACATCATTGAAGATCCATCTGACTTCATCCGCAACATGATCATTGTGAAGTTGTTATTTTGAACCTGTGACTTGTGGGATTCATTTGCTACATAGTCCAATTTGAAGAATATTATGGAGTGGCTAAAGCTTGGATGTGGCTATCTTTATTTGATGCCTTTCTCTTCAAGTTAATATGTTATGCATTATTTGTTGCTTGATTCTAATGTTCAAGGGAATTTGGGTTTCTATATGACATTCTTGCCTATTGGATCACAACCCATTGGTCAGATCTTTTCAACTCTTAACTTTTAAATTTATGCTTAGGATTATTATATTCATATCCTCCCCATCTCTTTAATTTAAAAATCTCTCCCTCCTTTTAAAGAACTTCTTTGTTTGTACTAGTTTTTCTAAACTTAGACCATTTTGCAAACTGGAAACTTTAGCCTTATGCCATTGCATTTTAAACTTCTTTTCTTAAATCAAACTTGTAAATATACTTAACTATACTTGACTTAAAATTTTCAAAAGCAAAAAAGAATTAACTCATTCAAACCATTTTTAGGCCTTTTTGCCTTTTAAACCTAGCTTTTGTTAAAAGCAATGCACCCACTTTGAAATTTGTATCACGAACTACGAGGTTTTGATCCCTCATTCTTATGTTGGTACGTAGGCACAAGTCCAAAGGTCTTGTCAAACACAAAAATATAATTAATAAATTCTTTTCTCATCCCCCAATTCTATTTGTTTGTAAACATCACTTTGTAAAAAATACATATGCACACAAGAAAGGGCTCTCTAGAAGTACCTAGGACACTTTGGGTGCTAACACCTTCCCTCTGTGTAACCAACCCCCTTACCTGTAATCTCTGGCATTTTATTATTTTTGATTTGAAATTTCTTATTTTTGGATTTTGTTCGTACTTCCAAGTCTTGATAATGTCCTGCTGGTAAAAGGTTTGACTGCTAATCTGATTAGTATTAATTAACTATGCAATGAAGGTCTCAAAGTTAACTTCACAAAATCAGAGTGTCTTGTCATAAATGAAAAAAATGAAGTGCTAATGAAGGGAGTCGGGTCTAAGGATAACTGCTACTGATGGTCCTCTAAAGAAACAAACCACACTCCTACATTCCTTATATCTAAAGGATAACTGCTACTTTTGGCACCGAAAACTTGGACATCTGCATCTGAAGGGGATGAAAAATATTGTGTTAAAATAAGCCATAAAAGGCATTCCAAAACTCAAGATCAAAGAAGGTAAAATATATGGTGAGTGTTAAATTGGAAAGCAGACCAAGATATCAAATTCAAAGTTACAACATCAGACTACTTCGAAAGTTCTAGAACTCCTTCATATGGACCTAATGGACTTATGCAAGTTGAGAGCCTTGGAGGGAAAAGGTACGCCTATATTGTTGTTGATGACTTTTCAAGGTTCACATGGGTGAACTTCATCAAAGAAAAATCCGATGTTCTTGAGGTGTTCAAAGATCTACGTCAAAGGATTCAAAGAGAGAAGGAAAGTGAAATCATCAGGATTCAGAGTGACCATGGGAAAGAATTTGAAAACAACAGATTTGTGATTTTTGCTCCTCTGAAGGTATTGGGCATGAGTTCTCCTTTCCTATCACCCCACAACAAAACGGGGTTGTGGAACGCAAGAATAGAACTCTCCAAGAGTCATCCAGAGTCATGCTTCATGCCAAGCATCTTACCTATCATTTTTGGATGAAGCAATGAATATTGCCTACTATATTCATAATAAAGTCACCCTAAGAACCAGAACCTCAACCACTTAATATGAATTATGGAAAGGAAGGAAGCCCACGGTCAAACACTTTCACTTAATTGGAAGCAAATGCTACATTTTAGTTGACCGTGAACAAAGAAGAAAGATGGATTCCAAGAGTGATGAAGGTATATTTCTGGGATACTCTACAAATAGCAGAGCCTATAGGTTCTTTAATTCCAGAACCAAATCCATGATGGAATCCATCAATATGGTAGTGGATGACAATATCTCAGAAAAGGGGGTAGATGTTGAATCTGATGTTGAGACATCATTTCAGCAGATCAACCCAGTTGGAGATGAGGAAGTGATTGAATCAAACAGTGAATTCGAAGGTGTTGAACCTGATAACTCTCAAGTCAACAAAGGTCCCTCCATCAGAATATAGAAAGACCATCCAACAAATCTCATAATTGGAAACCTTAATGAAGGAGTCACCACTAGATCTAGAGATGTGATCTCAAATGCATGCTTTATTTCTAAGTTTAAACCTAAAAATGTGAAGGAAGCTTTGATTGAAGATATGTGGATCAATGCAATGAAAGAGAAATTGGGTCAATTTATAAGAAATGAAGTATGAGACTTGGTTCCTAGACCTAAAGGAATGAATTTATTGGCATTAAGCGGATCTACAAGAACAAATCTGACGAAAAAGGGACTATGACCAGAAACAAAGCCAGATTTGTTGCTCAAGGATACACTCAAATTGAAGGGGTGGATTTTGATGAAACATTTCCTCTTGTTGCTTGCCTTGAGTCAATCAGAATTTTGTTAGGAGTGGCCTGCCTACTTAAATTCAAACTATTTCAAATGGATGTAAAAAGTGATTTCTTAAATGGGTACTTGAATGAAGAAGTCTATGTAGAACAACCCAAGGGGTTCATAGATCCAAGATTTCCATATCATGTTTACAAATTGGGGAAAGCTCTATATGGACTCAAGCACCTAGGGCTTGGTATGAAAGGCTCACTGAGTACCTTGTCAATAATGGATACAGAAAATAGGAACAGACAAAACTTTGTTTGTAAAAGAAGAGCATGGTAAACTCATGATAGCTAAAATATATGTTGATGACATTATGTTTGGAGGGATGTCGAACTAGATGGTACAACATTTTGTCAAGTAAATGCAATATGAGTTTGAAATGAGTCTTGTTGGTGAACTGATATACTTTCTTAGGCTCTAAGTCAGGCAGATGGATGACACTATCTTCACTCCCAAAGCAAGTATGCCAAGAACGTAGTGAAAAAGTTTGGCATGGAAAATGTAAGCCATAAAAGGACACATGCACCAACTCATTTAAAACTAACCAAAGATGAAAAAGAAACAAATATGGATCAAATCCTGTACAGGATTACGATTAATAGTCTGTTTTATCTCACAACTAGCATACCTGACATTACATTTGTTGTAGGAGTTTGTGCTAGATATCAATTTGAACCCAAAAATGAGTCACATTACTCAAGTAAAAAGGATTCTGAAGTATGTTAATGGAACCAATGAATATGGAATGTTGTATTCTCACAATGCAAACTCTTTATTAACAGGATATTGTGATGCTGATTGGGCAGGTAGTGTTGATGATAGAAAAAGCACTTATAGAGGGTGTTTCTTTTTGGGAAATAATATAATATCTTGGTTCAACAAGAAGCAAAATAGTGTGTCCTTATCCATAACTGAGGCTGAATATATTGTTGCATGAAGTAGTTGCTCTTAGTTGATTTGGGTGAAGCAAATGTTAAAAGAATACAATGTCCAACAAGATGTCATGACATTATACTATGACAACCTAAGTGCTATTAACATCTCTAAAAACCCTATTCAGCACAGCAGAACTACACACATTGATATCTGACATCACTTCATTAGGGATCTGGTGAAAGAGAAAATTGTCACTCTTGAACATGTAACTACTGAAAAGCAACTAGAAGACATTTTTACAAAAGCTCTAGATGCAAATAAATTTGAAAACTAAGAGGCGAATTGGGCATTTGTATGCTTGAAGATCTATAGTAATTACTAGAGACGGGAAAAAGGAATCAAATTTTATCTTTCATCCACTTAACTGTGCATAAAACTCAAAGTCCATCATTACACATCCTTCTTATTTTCCTAACACGACACCCTCACACTAACTTTTGCTTTCTCTCTCTCAAACGCATTCTCATACATCTTCATCTCTCAAACACCTCTCCACCAAAATCGTGCAAAATGTCACAACCTTTTGTCTTCATTCTAAGCAAATCCTCCAAAGAGTAAGATAACCCTAATAATGTTGGCACTAAGTTAGATCTCTCTGATGTTATCACTGATGTTGTCTCTCTCTCAATTGTTCATGTCCATGCAACTCCCATAAGAAAGGCCAGAACTTCTTCTTCAAGAAAAAGCAAGCCTACTAAAGTAAGTAACTCTTCCACTCCCTCCATAACTTCAAAAAATATGAATGATCCTGAACCTCCCACTGGTATGAATAAACCCATATCCATGACTAGCTTGTATCTAGACCCTATCAGCATTGAACCTAATGTTGGTATGAATGAAGATTGCTCCGCTGCAACAAATGTTGCTGATAATGTTGAATCTTATAGCACCAACAATAAACCTAGATGTGTTATGGCCTTGAGTAAAGCTAGCGTGATCATTGTTGATAGAGATGATGTTGATAAGAACATTTGGATGATGATCTCTCAAGTTTTGGAGATTGACCCCAAGACAAATATTATGTTGGATGTCTCCATATCCTTGGCGCAACTGGATAACAATACTGAGAACCCCAGAAATAATCCTAATGTGCATGCACTTACCCTCTCTCCTGAGAAATATCAGGATAAAGAAAGGTATGATGATATAATTAATGAGTTTGGCAACAAAGATAAAAACTTGGTTGATCAACCCACTGACATTGTTAATATTGAGGATTTGGACTCTGATGATGTCCCTATCAGGCAAAAACTGGCTCCTAGCCTAGCTAAAAGGCTTAAGAATAGGAAAGGTCAAGTTGTTGGGTCCTCCAGCACTCCCTCCAAATCTGTCAGAAAGAAGGCTAACGTTGGTCCCACTAAAAGATGGTGCAAGGTGGTTACTCCTACACCTAAGAAGAAGTCTCTAAAAAGGAAGGAACTTCCTTTTGAATTTAGTGAATCTGATCAGGATGTCAAACATATTATTCAGGACATCATCTCCACTTCCAGAAAATAAGCTTTTGGGAAGAAGATTCTAGCCAACATTCTTGAAGTTCCACTTGACAACATCTCTTTTCACTCTGTTGAAAATGTTGAAAAATGGAAATATATTTATCAAAGAAGGTTAGCATTAGAAAGAGAATTAGGGAATGATGCATTTAAATGTAAAGAGGTGTTAAGTCTGATACAAGAAGTTGGTCTGATGAAAATTGTAACAAGTTTTGGGAAGTGCTATGAAATGTTGGTCAAAGAGTTTATTATGAACATCTCCAAAGAGCGTGACAACAAAAGAAGCAAAGAATTCAGAAAAGTGTATGTCAGAGGTACATGTGTGGATATTTCTCCTGAAATAATCAACAGGTTCTTGGGAAGAAATGAAGAAGAACAAGCTGAAATTGAAGTCTCAGACAATGTCATCTACAAAGAGATCACTGCTAAGCAAGTAAAAGAATGGCCAAGGAAAGGAAAATTGTTTGCTAGTACCTTGGGTGTCAAGTATGTTGTTCTCCACAAAATTGGAGGTGCTAATTGGGTGCCTACCAATCACACCTCCAATATAGCTATTGCGCTAGGTAAGTTCATCTACATTGTTGGGACCAAGTCAAATTTTGATTTTGGGGCTTATGTTTTTTATCATACTATGAAACATGTTGCATCTTATGCTGTAAAAATGGTAATAGCTTTTCCATCTTTGATTTATAGAGTTATCTTGAGTCAACACCCTAGCATATTGATCAATTCTGAGAGTACTTGCAAAAGGGACCCTCCTCTCTCATTGCATTATAGTTTGTTCACTGGGAAACATGTCCCAGATATTGTCATGACATCTGGTCATACTTCTTCAAGGTCCATTGACAGAACAAGCATCCTTACTAAGATGAAAGACACTTGCAAGACCTTGGATGAGACTATAAAGAACTGTACATAAAGGAAATGCAAACTGTAAATGTTGATTAAGGCTCTTTCTGAAGAGTAAGGTGGTGAGAAAGCTGATGGAACTGGTGAGGAAGAGGATAATAAAGACAAAACTATTACTAGTGATGAGGAAGAGACTAGCAGTGATGAAGATTAATGTTTTCTAGTTCTTTTGTGTGTCGTTCCTGAATCTGTTGCTTTTATGGGTTGTGCCCTGGATTCTGTTTTGTGCACCCTTTAGGTGCTTCTTGGTTTGTAACCTTCTTAATCTTGTGTGACTGACTATGATGGTATGGTAATTGTGTTTTGGTTTGACAACTTTATGGCTAAAAAGGGGGAGTAGTTAGTGAGTTTTTAATGTGTTGGACTGGTATGTTTATTTTGTTTGAATGAGTTTATCTTTAAGGGGGAGCATGTGCAGGTCTGTAGGGGGAGTCTCCCTTGGGGAAACTCTTCTGATATTCAGGGGGAGCATCTGATTTGGTTTTGTTGTTCTTGATGTCAGGAACAATGTCATGACATTCTGTCCTGACATCCTGTCTAAAATAGAAGGAATTTTTTTTTGCGCTTATTTCTTTTATAGTGAGAGGCCTGATTGATTCGTTGCGCCTGCCTCTGATGATTGTATGTAAACTGATGTTGTATGCTTTCCTATTGATATACTTCCTTTTGTATGTCTCTTCTATTTATTAACATCTAACTGTTGGAAACATTGTTTTAGCCAAAAATTACCAAAGGGGGAGATTGCTAGGTTTTTCTTTTGGTGATTGGCTGCTTTTTGGAAAAACAAGTTTTTGCAAGACGTTGAAAAAGATGTCCTGACATATTGCTTCAACATTCTGTATAATCCAGCTTGCGTTAGTTGTGAGATTTGGTCTCCTCTATTGTGTCTCCTACAAATTCTCTAAAGATTTAATTATTGTATTCTATTACACGTTTCCCGGTGACTGAAGAATATTTTATCTTGACTTGTACACGAAGGAACAATGTCAAGACATATTAGGAAACATTTGATTTAATGAAAATCGTATCTTCAGAAGATTGAGAATAAATCTTTGATCTGCTTCATATCAAAGACCGAAGCCCATGCATATCACTTCTATATATAGAGGAGTTCTTAACCTAGGAAGGTATCGAAGCAGTGCAGTATTATGTTATCATTAGGGTTTCGTGTGTATGTTTCATGTGAGTCATTCGAGTATCACATTGATAATTGAATTGGACTAAGTGTATTGAGTTGTAATTTACTATCCCTCAGAAGCTTTTAAGCAAGAGAGGATTGTGTTTTTATGATGTGTGTTATCTTGTGATTGAGGGAAGTGAAAGGGGTCTCATATCTAGGGTTGCTCTAGATAGAAACGTCCACAAGTAGAGATTAGGAGAGAAGCATATAAACACTGAGGTTGTTCAGGATTTAAAACTAATTATGTGATAGTGGATTTCCTTCCTGGCTTGGTAGCCCCCAGATGTAGGTGACGTTGCACTGAACTAGGTTAACAACTGTGTGTGTTATTTACTATTTTATTTATCCTACTATTGTCTGCTGTGTGATAATGTGCAGACCCTGAGATCGTGACGTCGTGTTCGACATTAGGGATTTTCTTTCCAGAATTTTAGTATCGACCCTCGCGAGGAAAGCTTCTCGGGGACCTATACTACACGACCATCGGTCTAGGCCGACCAAGGTTAAATGTTCTAAAAAATGGTCTTAAGGTCACAAACTCTAATGAAGTTAAGGATGCTTACGCCAAAACCTCGACGGTCACCAATAACTTTAAAAGAGTTTACCACTAAGTGAGGTTCTTGTATGACCCTTCACGGGGAAAGCTCCCCGGAGACCAATACTACTCAACCTCTAATATCTCAAGAATACTCTCCGACTCGGGTGGAGAGTCTTTCGCACAGGGCTTAATTGCAATCATTATTAATCATTCTTGTTCTTCTTCACAGAGCCAAAGTCACAGACAAATATATATATATATATATATATATATATATATATATATATATATATATATATATATATATATATATATATATATATATATATATATATATATATATAAATATATATATATATATATATACAGTTAGTAATAAAAGAATAAAGACAGAAAAAAATAAGCGGATAAACTCCCACATACACAAAAAGGACAACTTAAACTAGGTTTGACTTGCTTAGGGAAATAGGGTCCCCAACAGAGTCTCCAGTTATCGCAACCTGGGCTACGACGAAAACCGAACGGACTGAACAAAAGAATTTCTTTTGACAAGTAAAGAAAAGCAATATCAGAAGATTCGCCATCAAATTTTATTTGGAGTTCCTCTATGGGAGAGGAGAGGGGAAATAGTCAATAAAACCCTCAAAGATAAAAAAAAAAGATAGGGAATCGGTCTTGCAACCGAGATTGGATTTGAAATTCGGTTATGTAAGGGAAAAATATTAGCACCCCTCACGTCCATGGTACTCCATGGGAACCATTTGAGCTATCTGCGTATATGAGTATTTATCTGCTTATTCTGCTTTATTTTTAAAATGAGAGAGTGTGAAAGAATGAGATTTTTTTGTTTTTTTATTACTGTGCTCGCCAAGGACTGTGGCCCTTGTGCCTACGTATCATTCACCAAGTGATGAAGAATCAGAGCTCCGTATTTCATAGTAAAAAATGATTTGGTTGATTTTAACTTTGAGAAAAGGGTTTTCGGTGTGAGACCCTAAGGCGCAAAAATGATTTTGATGGGTTGATGTTGATTTTACCTTTAAAAAGAGTTTATGAAAAGAACGTATGTGGTTAGATTGCACTAAAGTCTATGGGCGTAGGCGAATATTCTAGAAAAACAAGCCAAGCGTCTTGTGTCCAAAATAATCAGAGCAAGGGTAGGAGAGCTCCATCCTTACTCATTCCCCACTACTTAAGGCTCGTGACACACAATACTTATCGTAGTTTTATTGTTTTTTGAGTTTGATTATGAAAATGTCGTTTGACGTTGGATCAAGGGTTTATTGCTTTGATTATGAAATTGGTGACGTAATGGATATACAAAGTAACCAATCAAGAAAAGTAAAGGGTCTCATTGTAACGTAGCCCAAGAGAAAGGCTTGTGTGTGCAAAAGTGACCTAAGCTAACAAAGAATAATGGTCTTACAGTCATGTCTCCCTAGGGTAGTGTCATGATGTCATTCTTACAACAGGTATGTAAGTTATAGATGAAATCCAGAGTTGAGACAAAAGGTCAAAAGAATAAGGACAAGGTCTCCAATAAAGAATCCTAAGTGAAATCCTCTAAGTCCAAGTTGATTACAAATGGAGTGCATTTTTTGGTCTTATAATTTTATCATGTTTTTGTTGTTTTTAATTGTATGATGACAATAGTTAAATAAAAATAATAAACATGCATGAGGAGTATATACAATGATGATAATGATTACTTGAATGTAAATTACAATGCAATGACATAAAAGTAAATCACAAGGTAATAATGTTGACATAAAAGTAAAACCACAAGACAATAATGACAGGATCACAACAATGGTTAGTGATGAACAATATCAGTGATGTATAGTTAGTGGTTAGTTAAATGTACAAGTAACCATTTGAGGATTATCTATCCATAGGTCAAAAGATTCAAAATATGGCGCATCAGGGGATAACTTATCACTGATGCAAAGTATTGGAGGTGATCAATGATCATCTAATAATAGATTTGTAACAATGAAAGTTATACAACCTCAACTCCATCTATCAATAGTTTGACAAATGGAAGATTGTATCACTCTATGATTACAAGTTAATGGTTGATTAATGTACAAGTTATACAATGAAACACAAGTGTTAGAGGGCTAGTAAACAATGGAATCAAAACAAACAAATAGATTAGTAAGTTACAAACATGGCTTCATCTATGTATCAAATCACTCAAGTTTGGTTGAAATAGATGCAACCTATTAATGCCTCAAAGTATCATGAATGATTCATTGATCATTCATTGATAGATTTGAAACATTGATAGTTTTATCAATCCTAATCAACCATGGTCATGACCTAATAGACTTCATTAGCCACCATTATTCAAGACATGAAAAATCCACAAAAAACTCCCAAATAAAATAAACCAAAGGTGTAATAATATAAAAGGGAGAAAAATAATCAGGGTGCATGTTGAAAATATTTTAATCAGAATTATAATGGGTGGTGAAAAAAATAAAATCAAATGGAAAGAAAATAGTTTGAAAATAACAAAATGTTAAAAAGAAAGAAAAAGAAATAAATGCACATGAGCACGCTGGAGGTTGAACCCCTGACCTTGGGGGCATGGGGACAACCCCCATCCACTTGGCCAAGCGCCCTGTGGTGTCAAAGAATACGCTTCAGCAAATAAATGATAAAACAAGACAATAAATGCAAAGCGCGCGCGAAGCAGCCAACCAGAAGTTGCCAACAATTTTTTTTGAATTTGAACGCGCGAGAGCCAACGATCAAGTGAGTTCGTCTTCAACCTAAGAACACCAAAATCCAAACTCTAAAATTCATATTCTTAGAGGGAATCACTCATGGATTCAACCTCCCCACACTTCATCGTTATCATCTCCACACTCATGAGCCATTTATTGATCCTGAGTCCCTTTATAGCTTCTTGAGACGTCCTTCGAGTTTGTTCCTGAGCATCAGGAGGTCTGCTAGCTGGATGATAGTTGGATAAGGGTGAAAGCGGAAAGGATAGGCAGATGTATGTGTGTGTATGCAAATGCATGTGTTTTGCTTCCGCGCTTCTTAAAATATCTGATTTCATATATGGGACCTAAAATGTTTTTCAAATTATATTAAGGGAAAATGGTTTATTCAACCCCCCCCCCCTTTTTCTAGACCTCTTTGTATCCATATTCTCTCCCAACATGGGTTGTCTCTTTCGGAAGATGAAGGCTTCGTAAAGGTCTTCACAAGAATCCATACTCTCACCCGAAAGGGTTTTGAATTAAGTCATTGCAGATCTAGTCAAACTTAGTTCAAATATCCTACATTTAACGACCTTGTGAGCGTGGTAGTAATCTAACTGGTTATCCACATGCTAGAAGTATTTGTATGGATCCTCGGTTCCATCATAACTTTGAAGCTTCAGTGGTTTATCTAGTGACCTTGGAATCTTCTTATCAAGGATGCGAGCATATAAATGATTTCTTTTTCACACTAGGATTGGTACGCCTTCATCATACCTCTCCCTCCTTCGAGGAAAACATATCTCTGGGGGAGTGTGGGTTCCGCTTCTTCCTTTAGGATCAAGGGGAGTGTCTTGTGTCTGTAGTGACGACATGGCCTTCACGATATCCAGATTTTAGCCATTTGTATTTTCGCTCTAATTGAAGTCGTTTTAGGAATTATGACTTAATTTCTTTGGGAGGTTGCTTTTCGCACAATGTTATTCTTCAAATTGATATATTTATATTGTAAGCTCTCTTCAATCCTAAATATTGTTTTAGCTATGAACAATGAATTTTGTTATTGAACTAGATTGTACATATTATCCAGCAGATTAGTAGTTACTTGCATCTCGAGGTTAGTCTGTAACAATTGAAGGTCAATGAGCTTTTCCTATATAAGAATCACATGTAGCAGTGGAGATATATGTAAGGGTTCACCTTAATGAAATTATTTTGTGGACTTGAAGAATGGAAGAGTTTGGAATAATCGTTAACCTACTCTCGATTGAACAATATCTTGCTGCAAAGGATTGGATCGTTTTTTTCCTGAGAAAGTGGAAGTGGATTTTTGATAGCTTCAACAGTAGCAACCACGATTTTTCATTGGATATCGAAGTGAGTGACTTTGGATGTCACCATGGTTGATAAATCTGAAGGAAGATATCTTGAAAGGAAGTTTGAGATTCGAGGGAGAAGATCAAGAAACAAAGATTTTGAACTCAAAGAGAGGAGTCTAGATACCCTGATCGGAGGAGATTTGAACGTGGAAGTACGTGAGAATCAAATTTCAGTTCTCATTGACAGTACCAGTGTTCCGTGATGGGATCAACGTTGTTTGGTTAATTAATGAAGTATTGTTTGCTACAATGGACTTAAGCTTCTGATATAGTGGAGAGGAAGCTGACATGTAAAATTAACACTCGGACGTCCAAGTCAACAAGAGAATAAAAAGTGATGTGAAATTGAAAATAAATTTGAATACCTAATAAATGACGCATCTTTTCTTTTAAATAGGAGAAACAACTAACAATAAAAAAACATGAAGTGAAGCGTGGATCATGATCAACTATCATATTAATCTCGACAATTTAGACGGTAAACAAATCTCCAATGGACAAAATATTCTACTTCTAAAAAAGAAAAAGTCGATCTATTATACGTACTCTATTACATTTTAAATTTGGTGGACGGCCTAGAACAGTTATATATTAATTATAACTTATTTAATATTATTTAAAATAACTAAAAGATAATTATAATTAGTTAAAAGTTAGTTATATTATTACTATATAATTGTTTATAATAGTGAGAGGAATAATATATCTTACACTTATTAATTCTAAATTTATTCATGTTATCAATCAATTCCAAAATTAATTTTTGCATCACAAATTTTTCATATTGTACGTTTTTACCAAGAGAGAAATCAGCATAACATTGAATGCTTAATTGAAACTTAGCAGCTTCAGAAAAGGTCCGTGTTTCATGGGTTATGATGACATTGAATTGTCTTAAAATTTCTATATATCAAGAAACAGTAGCAGCAGTATTCAGATTTGGGCAATAGTATAGTATTATGATGATGGGTAGCACATGATTTGTTCTGTGATGTATTGATCCTGTCTCTTTTAAAAACATGAATTAACCATCAAAGGAAACCTAGCTAGAGCCTAATGAAACAAGCCTATATTAAAACTTCAATCAAAGTCTACGATATCATTATATCATATTCTGTTCACATACGCTGTTTATCGATTACTTCGGCTCTTGGACTAACATGTCTCTTCAAGGTTTTTTTGTGAAGAATGTTACTCCATAGTTGGTTGTGGATATTTGTATGCATTGGGTGGCTCCATAGTTGGTATGTAATAGCTAGTTTGAATAGTGACTAGAGTAGGCATGTGAGTGATGTACTGGTCACATGCTACGAGGGTATATCACTACATTGTGTGATGGATGTTGGGTTATTGGTTCAAGTGGGTCAACCACTTATAGATGCTAAAAAGATGGTTTGGAATATATTTACCAAACCATATACTCAAGGCTTACTTTAGCAATTTTACCGTCCAAAACCTCACAATTTAACATGTTACTAAATCATTGTTTTCACTCTATTTTCTACACGGTTTCAGATAGGTTTCTTTGTTTCGTTTAGATTCTTCCTGCAAAATTGTGAAGCAGAAATATTCCATTTTAAATAAAGTATTGGATCGAGTATATATCGAGCACCGGTACACATAGGATATATATATTGTATGCACCGAAATCGTACAAATATTTTTTTTTAAGTTGGTACACCAACCGATATATATATATATATATATATATATATATATATATATATATATATATATATATATATATATATATATATATATATATATATATATATATATATATATATATATGATACCATGTATCCAATTTTTTTAATTGTATAATTTGGATTTTTTTATTTAATTAAAATTAGGTTTCTGAGTTTGTATCCTATGCTTTTTCAATGAAATGAAGTTCTGCTTTATTTTTATTTTGTCTATTTATACCTTTTTAATTGATGACAAAGGGGAAGAAGAGTGGATATGATTTTGATATACCTATTTCCTTTCTGACACTCAAACATTTGTTTTTAATATTCTTACTTCTGACTCTAAAAACTAATCTAGGAACTTTGATTAAAGTTCACCATGCTGCTAGTTAACTAGGCTTTTCTGGAGTTAAGATTTTTTTTTTCCAGAAGACATTAACCAAGCTGATTTGAGTTGATCAGACATTTATAAGTCCTGATAAATCATGCTATGATACAAGACTGATAACCAAACTTTCTGATACTCAAAGTCAAGTCAATTTTGAAATACTTCTATAACCAGGCTTATGTGTTCTGGGAAGTTATTTATTTCATGTTGATTAAGATATTTTTATATGTTGAGATTATTTTAAGTCTTAAATTCAGGGGGAGCTTGCAAACCTAATTCTGAAATTCTAAGCTGAAAAATAATTTTAATAGTATAAAATTTTTGGGGAGTTTACAAACCTCACTCTGATGTTTTTATGTGATTAGACCAAGTAAAAATTGTTCATCAAAATTTATGGTTTTGTCATCATAAAAAAGGGAGAGATTGTAAGAACAAGTTTTGGTTCTGCATCTAGCCTTATGTTTTGATGATAACAATTCATAGACTCTTGGAGAACAATTTTGTACCCTAATCAATTTGTTTAGTGTGGAGATTTTAGACTCAACTTCTAACTCTGAATGAATGGCATGTGATGTCAGCAGATTATGAACCTACTGCACTCTGACACTCAGATACATGGTTTGCAAGATGTTCAAGCTTTGGATTCTATACTTCAACGCTTCTGACTTTACGCTCATCCAAAGTTTTACAACTTTGATGCTTCTGTTACTGATATGCTCAGAAGTCCTGCTCTCTCAACAACTCTGAATTGTGTCACCAGACTCTTAAGACCAGATTTTGATGAACGGTGTCAAGACTCTGAATACCAAGGTTCTGAAGTTTCTCTCAACCAGATTCTTAATCTTCTCTTATGCATGCTTCATCACCTATATATCAGAAGCCCATAGATATTGAAGATAAGATCAAAAGATTTTACGTAAGAAAAATAATACACAATACAAGATCAAATATTTCTTCCACTCACTAATTTTATGGGCTAAGGATTGTACTATTGAATCATTTTGCCTCCCATTTTCACAAACTGTTATGCAAGGATACATCTGCATTTTGATATTCAAATTTTACCCTCCAATAGATATTTTCATTTCCTATATAAAGGAGACTTGGAAGAATAAATAGTGCTACATAACACGGTACACTACACATTCTAAGAATTCATTTACGTGAACAGTGCACTTGTGAAATATTTTGAGAGAAAAGAAAATACACACTAGAACTTTTGTTCATACTTTTCATAGAAAATATTATGTGAGAAACGTGTATTTATTTATGAATTATGCCTTTTGAGAAGCATTTTGTAAACACACCATTGTATTTCAATCTGTTTGATTGTGTTTTCCTTGAGTGACTAGGGTTTAGTCATAATACTTAAGTAGACATTAATTATAGGTCTTTGTGTTGTAATCGGTTTGGTTATAGTGGATTAAGTCCTTGTTGATTAGGCGAAATCACCTTGGTGGGTGGACTAGAGGTAGCTTTGTTAACAATGAACCAGTATAAAAATAATTGTTTAATTATTTTTATTCCTTGTTTTCTGTTTGTTGTGTTGGGTTGAAAAAGTTTTCATTTTTAGAAATCCAACTAAAACCCCCATTTCTTGTGTTTCTTGTCACATTCAATTGGAATCAGAGCTCTGGTTCTGGTACTGATTGTGTATCAAACACTTCAATGCCTCAAATAAATATCCAGTTTGTGAAACACAATGGCTGCTATCCTACCTGTAGTTGCTTCTGTCACTGACAGAGATCACTATAGCGCAAAACCTTGAGTTTTTGGTGGAGATAAATTTGATTCTAGAAAGATAGAATACAAAGTTTCTTTCTTGGTCATGACATAGATCTATGGGATATGGTTGTTGATGGCTACATACATCCTGTTGATACTAGTGGTAACAAGGTGGAAAGAAGAATGATGACAGAAAACAAAAGATAGATTACAAGAATCATCATAAATCAAGAACTATCTTGTTGAATGCTATTTCATACACTGAGTATGAAAACATCACCAACAGAGACACTGCAAAGTCTATATTTTATTCTTTGAGAATGACTCATGAAAGGCAACGCTCAAGTTAAAGAAACTAAGACACTTGCCTTAATACAAAAGTATGAAGCTTTTATGATGGAAGACAATGAAACTATTGAGAAAATGTTCTCAAGGTTTCAGACTCTTGTTACAGGACTAAAGGTTTTGGACAAATGTTATTCTATTGCAGATCATGTAAAGAAAATTATCAGAAGCCTACCCAAGATATAAAGGCCTATTCTAATTGCGTGGAAGATTTCTAAGAATGTGAACAACATAACTCTGGAAGAACTTATTAGTTCTTTGAGAAGTCATGAGATAGAGCTTGAAGTGGATGAGCCTGAAAGAAGAGTCAAATATGTGGCTCTGAAGTCCATGGGAAAGTCTGAAAAGACTAAAGATCTTCAATATGAAGAAGATGAAGATTTTGAAGAGGACTCGAAAGAAGAAAATGATGTGTCTCTTCTTTCCAGACTTGTCAATCAACTCTAGAAGACAAGACGAGGAAAGTTCAGAGGCTCTAGAAGGACATGTAGACGCTCTGAGTCTACATCTAGATAGAAGAAGTCAGGTGCTGACAAGGAAGTTATTTGCTTTTAGTGCAAGGAGCCAGGTCACTACAAGAATGAATGTCCCAAGTTGAAGAAAGACAAACCAAAGAAGAAAGACTTCAGAGGGAAGAAGAAGGGTCTGATGGCTACCTGGGATAATTCAGAATCCTCGGAAGATGACTCTGAGGAAGAGCAAGCTAATGTGGCGCTGATAGCATGCACAAAATCTCCTGCTGAGAAGATTCAATCAGAATCAGAATCTGAGTCGGACTCTAAAGAGGTATTCCCTAACTTATCTCATTCAGAATTAGAATCTTGTCTTTCAGAAATTCTGAGAAGTATTAGAAGCTTCAGAACAAATACAAGGATCTGAAACAAGTCCGTGTATCTGAATTTAAAGCACATAGTAAGCTTAAGAAACATTTTTCCACTTTTAATGAAGAGAACTTTATTTTAAAAAATGAAAACTCTGCTCTTCAAAGTAAAAGTACCAAACTTGAGGAAGAAATTCTTTCAGAAGCTTCAGGGGATTTTGAAATTGTCATAAAGAAATATGACAAATCTTTTCAGAAATTTCTTGCTAGAAAAATAGATAGAAGAATGATTACTTCAATGATCTATGGAGTTAGCAGAAATGAAAGAAGAGGAACTGGTTATGTCCCAAAAGACAAACCTATTTCAAAACCCAAGGCAAAACCAAAATCTCTAAACTCCCATTTCTCTTATGCTTATACTTAATGTGATAACTCTGCACCAAGACCTAATGGTTCTAAGAACTCTTGGAGGACTAACAAGAAAGGACACAAAAACATGTAGGTACTTAAGGACAAGATAATCTATGTTGTAGACATCCTTAGCAACTCAGTTGAAACACCAGTCATGGTACCTAGACTTTGGGTGCTCGCGACACATGAAGGGAAGAAGGCATATGTTCCAAGACCTGGAACTTAAGCCAGGTGGCTTTGTGGGTTTCGGAGGTGATCACAAAGGGAAGTCGTTATATCCAGAATAGTTGGTAACAGATCTCTCCCTTCTATTACTAATTTTTCATTAGTTGAAGGATTAATGCATAACTTATTGCCCATAAGTCAATTAACTGACAATGGTTATGATATAATTTTATACAAAATTCTTGTAAAGCTATTAGTTAGAAGGATGGCTCTATCATTTTCAATGGCAAGAGGAAAAATAACATTTATAAAATAATACTTTCCGATCTGAAAAATAAAAATGTAAAATGTCTTATGTTTGTAAATGAAGAGCAACAAGTCTAATATCGACGATTGGGCCATGTTAGCATGAGGAGGATTTCTCAACTAAATAAGCTTAATTTAGTCAGAGGAATTCCTAACCTGAAGTTTACTTCAGATGCTCTTTTTGAAGCATGTCAGAAAGGCAAGTTTTCAAAAACCTCTTTAAAAGTAAAGAATGTTATTTCTATCTCTATGCCTTTGGAACTTCTGCACATTGACCCTTTTGGACCAGTTAAAGTTGCTTCTATCAATGGAAAGAAGTATGGATTAGTCATTGTAGATGACTACAACAGATGGACACATGTTAAGTTTCTAAGACACAAGGATGAGTCACATTATGCGTTTTCTACCTTCTTCTCTCAAATGCAAAATTAGAAAGACTTTTGAATTGTTAAAGTCAAAAGTGATCAAGGTAGAGAATCTAAAAACAAAGATTTTGAAAAACATTTTGATGAAAATGGCATTTCCCATGATTTTTCCTTCCATAGAACTCCACAACAAAATAGAGTTGTAGAGAGGCAGAATAGGACTTTGAAAGAAATGGAAAGAACCATGATCAATGAAACTAAGGTGGCTAAGCACTTCTGGGCAGAGGCAGTCAATACAATGTGTTACCTTTAGAACAAGATCTCTATAAGACATATTCTATGTAAGACTCCTTATGATTTGTGGAAGAACAGATAACCCAATATTTCGTATTTTCATCCTTTTGGATGTGACTGTTTTATGTTGAACACTAAGGATAATCTGAACAAGTTTGATTCTAAGGCACAAAAGTGTATTATGTAAGGATACTCTGGACGCTCTAAAGGCTATAGAGTATACATCACAGAAATAAGAATTGTTTAGGAATCAATTCATGTTAGATTTGATGATAAGCTTCACCCTGAAAAGTCAAATCTAGTTGAGAAGTTTGCATATCTGAATATCACCTAATCATATTCTGAAGGTAAAACTTCAAAAGCAAAAGATGTTGAGGCAAAAGACTCTAAAACTATTCAACCAAAAGTTGTTAAAGCTCAGACTCCTCTGAGGAAGCACAAACAAAGATCCTCACTCTAAAGAATTGATTCTGGGAGATAAATCTGAACCAGTCAGAACCAGATCCTCATTTAAACCTTCTGAAGAGACATTTTTGGGCTTGGTGTCCCTCATAGAACCTACATCTGTTGATGAAGCGCTTATGGATACTGAGTGGATTCTAGCAATGCAAGAAGAATCAAACCATTTCTCCAAAAATAATGTGAGGAATCTTATGCCTAGACCCAAAGGAACTCATGTCATTGGGACAAAATGGGTCTTCAGAAACAAGCTGAACGAACAAGAAGAGGTAGTAAGAAACAAGGTCGTACTGGTTGCATAAGTGGGGATTGACTAAACTGAGACCTTTGCACTAGTTGTCAGGATAAAGTCTATTCGTCTCTTGATTTCTTTTGTTGTTAATTGTAACATCATCTTGTATTAGATGGATGTTAAGAGTGCATTTTTGAATGGTTACATAACTGAAGAAGTGTATGTACACCAACCTCCTAGTTTTGAAAATAAATAAAAAAATCTAGATTTTAGTTTCAAACTTAAGAAATCATTGTATGGTCTAAAACAAGCTCCTAGAGCATGGTATGGACGACTAAGAAATTTTATTTTAGAAAATGTTTTTGCCAGAGGGAAGGTTGACATAACTTTGTTTTGTAAAACATTCAAAAATGATATCCTTGTTGTTCAAATCTATATGGATGATATCATATTTGGTTTTGCTAATGCTACTTTGTGCAACAAATTTGCTAAGTATATGCATATAGAATTTAAGATGTGTTTGATGGGAGAATTCAAGTTCTTTTTAGGAATTCATATTAATCAAAGTCCATAAGGGACATATATCCATCAGAGTAAATATACTAAAGAACTTTTGAAAAAGTTTGACATGTCTGAATGCAAGATAGAAAAGACTCTTATGCATCCTACATGTATTCTTGACAAAGGATGAGGTAAGTGCAAAGGTAGAGAAAAAGGTATACAAAGGTATGATTATTTCTCTCATATACTTAACTGCTTCTAGACCTGACATTTTGTTTAGTGTCTATTTATATGCTCGCTTCCAATCAGATCCTAGAGAATCCCACTTAACAGTTGTTAAGAGACTCTTCAGGTATCTGAAAGATACTATTAACCTTGGCTTGTGTTATAGAAAATCAAAAGAGTACAAGCTAGTGGGTTATTGTGATGTTGATTATGCTAGAGATAGACTATAAATAAAAAGCACTTCTGGAAGTTGTCAGTTTCTGGGAGACAACTTTATCACATGGTCCAACAAAAGACAATCAAGTATAACACTATCAATTGCTGAAGTTGAATACATTGAAGCTTATAGATGCATCACTCATATGCTCTAGATGAAAAGTAAACTAGATGATTTTTGGATATATGAGAGTAACATTCCTATTCTTTGTGATAATACTTCTACTATTTGTTTATCTAAGAGTCCATTTTACATTCTAGAGCTAAACATATTGAGATTAAACATCATTTTATATGTGACTATGTTCATAAGGGAATTTTAAACTTGGAATTTATTGATACATACCATCAATGGGCTGATATCTTTACAAAACCCCTTCCTGAAGATAGATTTATTTTCATTCTGAAGAATTTAAAAAAATTATGTCCAGAATGAAAAAGATGATTATCTTATAATGTTTAATTTCTCATAATGGTCTAATGAGACTCTGAGATATTTTGACTCTGAATATTTGAGTCTTCTGAAGTGAGAAGGTTTCTTAAGTTCATAAGTGTCCATTCAGAACTTGTTTAGTCATACGTTCTATCTTTTAGATACTGAACAGTTTTTGCATTAATTAGTTGTTAATCAGTCTTGGTTAGTGGAGTAGTTTTAAAGACAATTGTCTTAGAAAACTGAAACACTTCTGAACGGCTGAGTGACACATTGGATGAATAAATTTATTAGGATTAGATAAAACCTTCACGATTTACCCCTTTTCAGATTTGTGCACTATTCAAGATTTTATTCATGATTGGAAAACCCTTATTTAAACCCACTTCACACACTTACACTACATTCACTTCCTACACTTTTCTCCCTTTCAAACTTAAAACTCTCTGAAACCTAAACTTTGGTCTTCATCATCAATGGCACAATCTCAAGAACAAGCTCAACAACAATAACAATCTACTCAACAAGAACAACAACAACATTAAAACCAAGAACAACTTATCGAAGGAAATCAAGAACTTACACTTTCTACTCTGGTTGATCAGTTGGAAGTTCTTTGTGAGTTAATGGTGGATTTTGAGATTTTGAAAGCAAATGGGTATGACTTAACTGAAGGTATTATAACTCAAGGTTGGGGAGGTTACTTTGAACATCTCAAAGGACCTATTTACATTGAGTTAGTAAAAAAATTCTGGATATTTTCTTCAGCTATGAATCTTCAAGTCACGTCTTCAATGTTAAGGCATAAGATCACCATTTCTGAAAAGTCTATTGCTAAGATTTTCAGTCATGATGGTCCTGGGAAACGTTGCTTTGAGATGTTAGCTAAAAAGGAAAGAATGGAAGAGATTGCAAGGGTAATTTTTCTGGATGGAAAGCCCTCCTCAAATGCCAAGAATCTTCACAAACATCTCAGGGTTTGGTTCAAGATTCTTCTGGGGTGCATTCATTACAGACCTTCAACAAATTCATCAGACTACATCAATACAAATCAGAGGTACATGTTATACTATCTCTCATTTGGAGTCAAGATGAATTTGAATTCCATCCTCTTCAAGTATCTGAGGGAGATGTTTAAGGATACAAGAAATGGTTCCCCTAAGCTCAGAAAGTGGATACCTCAGGGAAGGTTAATTTCTGATATTCTCTTTGAGAGAAAATTGATTCGGGCACTCATGGAAGTCAATTTGGCGAAGGAATTGGAGTTTCATATTGGCAAGACCTTCAATGGAAGGAATTTGAAGAACATGTCTCTAATCACTACAGTTGTTGAGAGCAAATTATAATATTTGTGTGAGAACAATTTTGGTACTCTAACAGTTTGCTATTGTGAAGTTTTAACAGACAGTTCTGATTCTGAATTTATGACGTGCAACGTCATCAGTTTCTGAACATTTGTTTTGAAATTTGCTTATGCGTTAAATCACTCTTGAGAAGTTCTGAAAGACAATATGTTGTTGCTGCAGTATTTCTTTCTGCTTCTGTGTGGATTCACTCTTAAGAAGATTTGAAAGACGTTATGTTACGGTTGCAATGTTCTTTCTGCTTCTTCACTGATTCACTCATGAGAAGTTCTATAAAGACGTTATGTGGTTGTTGCAATGATCTCTCTGCTTCTCCTTCTGGATGCGACTCTGATTGTCAAGCTTCTGAAGAATGGAAAGCTTATGAAGTTTTATTACTTAGCTGAAGACTCTGAAGATCTCAAGCCATACATTGATGTTGTCAAGGTTCTGACTGAAGATTCTGAAGATTCTGGAGTTTTGTGACTTAGCTTAAGACTCTTAAGATCTCAAGCCAGACGCTAACGTGATCAAGGTTCTTACTGAAGATTCTAAAGATTCTGATTTCAGCTTTCTGTTTCTTCTCTTGGTGCTTCATCAACTTTTCATCAGAAACCAATGAATTTGAAGATAAGATCAAAGTGGATACGTGATCAAATAGTACATATTACAAATCAAAAATATTCCTTCCTGTCCTGAAAATGTGGGCGAAACACAATACTATTCTTCACACCTGTCACTAATCCGTTAGTGGATAACTGCTTTTTGGTATCCCAGATTTTCCCTCCAACGGTCTGTTTCTTATGCTATATAAGTAGGACTTAGAGACTTGAAGAAAGTGAATGAAACAATTTAGAAGATTGTTTTCTACGTGAAAAAGCTCTCAACTTTGTGCATACTTTTCTTTAAGTGGTTATGTTTTACTTGTGTAAAATTTGCTTGTGTAGAAGCAACTTGTAACACAAAAAAGTTGTATTCAAACTTGTTTGTTTGATTTCCTTAAGGAGATTAGGTTACAGTTGGAACCTTGAGAAGACAAATAAAGTTGTTCTTTGTGATTTCCTTAAGGATACTAAGTTGTAGTCGGACCCTTGAGAAGACAAAGAAAGTTGTTCTTTCTGATTTCCTTAAGGAGACTAAGTTGTAGTCGGATCCTTGAGAAGAAAAAGAAAGTTGTTCTTTGTGATTTCTGTAATTTGTTTGATTATAGTGAATTAAGTCCTTGTGTATAAGGCGAAATCACCTTGGCGGGTTTGACTGAAGTAGCTTTGATTTCAAGCGAACCAGGAAAAAACTCCTTGTGTCTTTCTCTCTTTGTTCTTTTGATTGTGTGGAGTTTTTGAGTTGGTAAAAAGATTTTGTTTTTAAAACCCAATTCAAACCCCTCATTTCTTGTGTTTTTCACACCTTCAATTAGCATCAAAGCTCTGGTTCTGATTATGATAAAGTTTTATCAACACTTTACCATGTTTAGTACCGATCCAAATTATGTGAGAAACAATAATCGTTGCTAACAACAATGTGGCCACTACTAACAACAACGAGAAATATCACTACAACGCTAAACCATCAGTCTTTGATGGTGAAAAGTTTGATTACTAGAAAGACATAATCGAAAGTTTCTTTCTGGGATATGATGTTGATCTCTGGGATCTTGTAGTCGATGGCTATGTTCACCCAGTAAATGCTGAAGGAAATAATATAGCAAGAAGTGTTATGATAAATCAATAAAAGAATGATTTCAAGAATCATCATAAGGTTAAAACGATATTGCTTAATGATATCTCTTATACTGAGTATGAGAAGATAACAAACACAAATTATGCTAAGTCTATCTTTGATTCTCTGTGGATAACTCATGAAGGGATTGCTCAAGTTAAGAAGACAAAGGATTATCAAGCTGAGGAAGAATAAGACAATTCTGATGAAGACTCAGAAGATGATGATGAGTTATCTTTGATTTCCAAGAGAGTCAATAGACTTTGGAGGCACAGGCAGAATGGACAAGAAAAATTCAGAGGAGCTAGAAGGATTGTTGGTCGTTATGATTCTTCTTCTGGAGTAAAGAAGCAAGGTTCTGGTGAAGAAGTTGTCTTCTATGAGTGCAAGGAGCCAGGCCACTACAAGAATGAGTATCTTAAGCTAAAGAAGGACAAAATGCCTAAGAAAAAGTTTTCTAAAGGCAAGATGTGAATTATGGCTACATGGGACGACTCAGAATCAGAAGAACAAGAATTAAATGAGGAACAGGTCAATGTTGCATTAATGGCAACTATAGTTGATCCTGAAGGTTCTGAAGAACCAGAAGACAAAGTGTTGTCAGAGTCAGAATCAAACTCCGACTTTGAAGAGGTATTTTCTAAACTATCTCATTATGATTTAGAGTCATGTCTTTCTAAAATGTTGGGAAAGTACCAAAGTCTTCAGAGTAGGTACAAGGATTTTAAACAAGTCCAATTAGTTGCTTCTGAAACTCGTAGTGAGCTCGAGAAGGATATTTCTTCCCTAAACAAGAAAATCTTTTCTTTAGAAAGTAACAACTCTGCTTTGAAAAGAAAATTTTCAAAACTAGAGGAAGAAATAATCTCATAAGCTTCTGGTACTGATTGCGTCATCAGATATGACAGATCATTCCATTACTTTCTGGCTAAAAGCATAAATAGAAGAAAAATGGCTTCCATAATCTATGGAGTTAGCGGAAATGGTAAGAAAGGTCTAGGTTGTATAGAAATTGGAAAACCTGACGAAAGTCAGAAGGTAAAACTGAAACCTCTTTATGAGCATTTCGTGCCTGCTGGCACTGAGCTTGATTGTTCTGCACAGACACAGAAGAAGAACTCAGTTCTGAAATCCAAGTATCATGCATAAATTCCCTTTGATTATCCTGTTGCATAAAAACCCAAGGATATAAAAAAAACTCTAGGAGAACTAACAAAAAAGGACCCATAAAGCGGGTACTTAAGGATAAGATCATTTATGTTGCAGACATCCTTAGCAGCTCAGTTGAGACACCAGTCATGGTATCTGGATAGCGGATGCTCGCGTCACATGATAGGCATAAGGCATATGTTCCGAGATTTGGAACTTAAGCATGTTGGCTTCGTTAGTTTCGGAGGAAACCAGAAAGGGAAGATCATTGACTCTAGAACTATTGGTAATGGTAATCTCCCTTCTATTACTAATATTATTTTGGTTGATGGTTTGATGCATAACTTATTGCCTATTAGTCAGCTTAGTGACAATGGTTATGATATCATTTTTAATAAAAAGCCATGTAAGGTTCTCAGTCAGAAAGATGGCGCAGTTCTTTTTAATGGAAAGAGGAAGAAAAATATTTATAAAATCATAATTTCTAATCTTAAAGATCAAAATGTAAAATGCTTAATGTCTATTAATGAGGAGCAATGGGTATGGCATAGAATTTTGAGCCATGTTAGCATAAGAAGGATTTCTCATCTAAATAAGCTTGGATTAGTCAGAGTCTTACCCAACCTAAAGTTTGCTTCAGATGCTCTTTGTGAAGCATGTCATAAAGGCAAGTTTTCTAAAACTTCTTTCAAAGCAAAAATTGTTGTTTCTACCTCTATACTCTTAGAGCTTCTGCATATTGGTATTTTTGGGCCAATGAAAACTGCCTCTATCAGTTGTAAGAAGTATGGATTGGTCATCGTTGATGACTATAGTCGTTATACATGGATAAAGTTCTTGAAACACAATGATGAGTCACATTTTGTGTTCTCTACCTTCTGCTCACAAGTGCAAACAGAGATGGATTGCAAAATAGTCAGAGTCATAAGTGATCATGATGGAGAATTTGAAAATAATAACTTTGAAAATATTTTTGATACAAATGGCATTTCCCATGATTTATCATGTCCTATAACTCCACGGAAAAACGGGGTTGTAGAAAGGAAGAATGAGACTTTGCAAGAAATGGCTCGCACTATGATTCAAGAAACTGATATGGCTAAGCATTTCTAGGCAGAGGCAATTAACACAGCATGTTATATTCAGAATAGGATTTCTATTATACATATTTTGGGTAAGACTCTTTATTAATTGTGGAAGAACAGAAAACCCAACATTTCTTATTTCCATCCTTTTTGCTGTGATTTCTTTATATTGAACACTAATGATAAGTTCTTAGTCTATTCTTCTTCTGATAAGTTGGACCAATGATAACTTCTGGTTGAGTCACTTTTGAGTCTTTTACTTCAACGTACTTAGCAAGTTTGATTCTAAGGCACACAAGTGCTTATTGTTAGGATATTCTGAACGCTCAAAAGGCTACAGAGTCTTTAACTAAGACACGAATTGTCGAGGAATCAATTCATGTTAGATTCAATGATAAGATTGGCCCTGAAAAGTCAAAGCTAGTTGAGAAATTTACATATATGAAAATCATTTTTTCATAGTCTAAGGATAAAGATTCTGGAGATAAAGACTCGGAAGGCAAAGCTAAGAATGTTGAAGCAAAAGACTCAGGAGCGACTCAACCAGAAGTTACTGTTGGTCTAACTCATTAGAAGAAGAGTAAACCAAGAACTTCTCATTTTGAAGAATTGATTATGGGAGATAAAGATGCACCAGTCAGAACTCGATCTTCGTTTAAACCTTCTGAAGAAACTCTTTTGGGTTTGGTATCTTTGATGTACCCCACCTTTATTGATGAAGCTCTTCTGGATAATGAATGGATTCTGGATATGCAAGAGGAACTGAATCAATTCACCAGAAACGACGTTTGGGATCTTGTTCAGAAACCAAAGGGTGTCCATGTCATTGGAACCCGATGGGTGTTCAGAAACAAGCTCAATGAGAAAGTTCAAGTCGTTAGAAACAAGGTCCAACTAGTAGCACAATGTTATAGTTAGCAAAAAGGTATAAACTATACATAAACCTTTGTGCCAGTTTCCAGGTTACAGTCTATTCACCTTTTAGTTTCGTTTGCAGTAAATCATAACATTATTATGTATCAAATGTATGTAAAGAGTGCATTCTTGAAAGGGTACATTTATGAAAAAGTGTATGTGAACCAACCCCCTAGTTTTGAAAGTTCTCAAAACTCAGATTTTGTTTTAAAACTTAAAAAGTCTTTATATGGTATGAAACAAGCTCTCAGAGCTTGGTATGAAAGATTAAGTAACTTCCTTTTGGAACATGATTTTACCAGAGGGAAAGTGGGCACAATGCTATTTTGTAAAACCTTTAAGAATGATATTTTGGTTATACAAATTTATGTTGACAATATTATATTTGGTTCTGCAAATGCTTCGTTGTGCAAGGATTTTGCTAAGTTAATGCAGACTGAATTTGAAATGAGTCTGATGGGAGAACTTAGGTTCTTTTTAGGGATTCAAACTGATCAATGTTCAGAAGGGACGTACATCCACCAAAGAAAGTATACAAGAGAACTTCTGAAGATGTTTAACTTGTTAGGATGGAAGCGAGCAAAAACTCAAATGCATCCTACATGCATTCTAGAGAAGGAAGAGGTAAGTAATAAGGTAAATCAGAAGTTATTCAGAGGTATGATAGGCTCTCTCCTTTATCTAACTACTTTTATACCTGATATTTTATTCAGTGTTTGTTTGTATGCCCGCTTCCAATCAGACCCTAGGGAGACTCACTTAACTGTTGTTAAGAGAATCTTTAGGTATCTGAAAGGTATTATTAATCTTGGTTTGTTTTTATAGAAAATCAAGTGAATACAAGTTAGTAGGTTATTGTGACGCTGACTATGCTGGAGACAGAATAGAGAGGAAAAGTAATTTTGGAAGTTGTCGATTTCTAGGAGACAATCTGATCTCGTGATCTAGCAAGAGGCAGTCAACAATTATGCTTTCAACAGCCAAAGTAGAGTCTATTGCAGCTTTTGGATGCAACACTCAAATACTCTGGATGAATAGTCAGCTGGAGGATTATCAAATTTTTTAGAGTAACATTCTTATTCTCTATGATAATACTTCTGCTATTTGTTTATCCAAGAATCATATATTGCATTCTAGGGCTAAACATATTGATATTAAACATCATTTTTTACGTGACTATGTTCAGAAGGGTATTTTCCATTTAAAATTTGTTGATATAGACCATCAATGGGATAATATCTTTACAAAACCCCTTGTTGGGGATATATTTGTTTTCATTCTGAAAATTTTATATATGGACTATTGTCCAAAATGAAAAAATGTTATCAAAATGTTAAGCTTCCAGAACTCTTGATTAGGTTCTAAGAATTTAGTGTTGTTTGATTCTAAGACATGAGCTTTCTGAAGTGAGGAAGTTTCATAAATTAGAAAGATTCTGATAAGAAGAAATCTTATCGATTTGTCTTCTTGAGTCTTAACAGTTATTCCATTTAATGGTTGTCATTTAGTTTGATATCATGTGGTTCTTAGTGGTGACAGTTGTCTCACTTTCTGAGCATGCATGATGATGACGTGACACATTGGGTTTCTCCCTCTTGGAACTAGGTTAAAACTTTTACGTTTCCCCTTATGACGGTGTATCTCTTGTTTTTATCATTAATAAAATATTTATATAAACCCATTTCACTCACATTTCACACTACGCTCACATTATTCCCACACTTATTCTCTTTCGAACCTCCAAACCCTCTCTGTAACTGTTCATCTCCTTCAACTTTCTTCAATGGCTGAGAATGAACAACAAAAATCTCCTCTTCACTTTGTAGCCGATGAAAACCACCTAGTTATGGAAGGGATTGCTGAAATCACTCTCAACACTCCGGTCGAAGAACTGATGGTTCTTAGTGAAACCATAATAGATTTCAAGAACCTAAAGGATAATGGTTTTGACCTAACGGGAACTCTAGAATTCCAAGGTTGAAATGTGCTCTTTGAGAGACTGATGGGTACAGTCTGTCAAGTTCTTGTTAAACAATTCTGGATTCATGCAGTTGCTGAAAAAGGCACAATGACTTCCTACATCATGAACAGGAAGATTGTGATTACGGAAAAGTCTATCGCAGATCTAATCTCTCACAATGGTTATGGGAAAAAGGTGTATAATGTCAAATCTGGTGCAAAGAGAGACACCAAGGTAGCATCATCCATCTTCAAAAAAGGAACAAAGTTTGATGATGGAAAGGGTCCAAGTGTCAAAGATTTGACTGATACTTTGAGGGTATGGTTCAAAATCATCATGGGTTGCATTCATCACAGACCCAACACCAACTCTTCTTATTATATCAACACCAATCAGAAGTTTATGTTATTCTTTTTGGAGAAAGGCATCAAGATGGCACTTCCAGCAAAAAAAATAGGTTTCACTGGGATTCGATAAGAGAAACTAGAACTAAAAATTCTTCCAAAAAGGGGAAGTTTATTTCCAATGGAAGATTAATCTCAGACACTCTGGTGGAGAATAGTCTTGTTAAAGACCTTCTGGTAAATGGATTAACTGTTGAGTTAGTCAAGGATGCTAGGAAAGTATTTTGGGGGAAGAATTTGAAAATCATGGGTCTTATTTCCAAAGTTGGTAAGCTAGATCACCTTCCTTCCAAGGAAGATATTGTGGAACCAGGATTCTTGTTGATAATTTCCCAACCTTCACTAAGGTTGATCCTCCACATGTTCTGGCATATTACTTTGTTAGCTGTATCGAAGAAGGAATTGATCCATTGGTTGATCCATTCAACCTTCCATAAACCTACCAAGATGCTTATGGGAAGAGAAAGAAAACCAGTAGAAAGAAAGATGCTCAGGGATAAGGAACTTCTGAACCACATAAGAAGAAGAAGATGGTAATGTTTCTGGATGAATATGATGTTCCTCTCAGTGAGCGCCAGAAAGCTATGATTCTGAAGGATACTTCTGGTGTTGCCCAGTAGTCATCCAAGGCCTCCGACGCACCCATTCCTGGTAATTCTCTTATGGCCAGAACTCTTTTTGTTTTTGATACTAATATTCCTGAAAGTGTCTTACCACCACCACCACCTCCATCTCCATCTCATAACATTTTCACCATTCCAAATCCAATTCCACAACCATCACCCACAAATATAACCTTTCTAGAACCTATTACAGATATTCTACCTCATCCACTAATTCCATCATCACCCATTCCACCACCCATTTAAAGATGTTTCTGCTCCCTATCCACAAAATCCAAATGAGCCCTAGAAAATCTCCTTCGAGAGATTCTGGTAACCAAGAGTCTGAGGGCACTCCCAAAGGCTTGTTCTACTTTGAACCAAATCATATTGTGTCTGACTCTGATGATGCTGAATAATATGAAAACCGTCCCTCTCTTTGTATTCCAAATGTTTATGGCCCTGACTTTCACCCTACAACCACTGATGTTTCTGTCAGATATCCTAGCCAACCAAAACCTAAAGAACCTAATGTTGGTAATATTTTTAAGAAATTTGAATCAAATTCAAAAAGTTTCCTTCACACTGCTATGTGGACAAGTGTTCTATCCACTAATCCAGCAAAGAGTGATGCTGCCAGGGAAGCCTATCGGAGATGGGTTAATTCCAAAATTTCGAAGTTAAAGAACTTTGGATACAAATTTTCTGAAAGGAATTTCCGTTCAAGGTTAGAACCTACAATGGAAGCCTTACAGTTACAACATGCTCAATTATGTCTTCCTGCACCTGAAATTGAGGAAGCTTCTGAACATCCAGAGGTAGTCATGGAAGATGTTTCTGCTCAGCTTGACAAAGGAAAGAAAGTTATTTCTGAAGATAACCAGCAAACTCAAGACAGTGAGCCAAAATAATAAATTGTTGTTTCTTAGAATCTAAATGATGCTGGAACTTCTTCTAGGATAATTCTTGGAGCAATTCTGAAGACTCTTGCTAAAATTAAGGAAGAAAGTGCTCTTGTTAGACAGCGCTTAGACATGCAGGATCTTATGTTCGAAATGATTCTCTTAAGACTTCCGCCTCCTCCTCCGCCACAGAACCCTAACCCTTAGCTTTCAATAATTTATGCACTCTTGTGTTATTTTATCTAACTGTTTTTGTCTATGTTCTACATGTTTTATATTGTTATGCCATTTGGCATTTGATATCAATGAAATCATATTGTTTCCTCATTTTATTTTGTCCATGTCTTTTTGATCGATGACAAAGGAGGAGAAACAAATTTGATTTTGATATGCCTATGTTCATGAATCAGAACCCAAACATTTTTAATGTTTCTGCTAACAACTACTTTAAAGCATATTTTGTTAGTTGCTTTTTAGGGAAAGTCAAAAACATCAAAAGCTCTTGAATTTTTTCAAATCAGAACTCAAGTTACCAGTTTCTACAGAAATGGTTTACATTCTGAGTCTGAAGTTTTAACTTCATCATTATAAAAGGTTTTTAACCAGGCTTTGAAGATCTTTCAAAAAGAACCAAGCTTCTGAAGTAAAGTTCATCAGAGTGTTGACTTTAACAACCAATGTTCTGGATAAGGTCAAGCAACTTCTGAAGACAATTTAGATTATGTTAGAAGATCATTATGGTTCTGTAAAAAGGTTACTCGAGAAAGTGTTCTTTCATTCTGATTTTATCTTTCTGGGATTGTACATCTTAGGTGGAGCTTTGTGCTTCTGTGTGATGTACATTTCTGTGATTACCCTATATAAAATTGTTCATCAAAACACATGGTTTTGTCATCATCAAAAAGGGGGAGATTGTTTGAACAAGATTTGGTTCTGCATCTATACCTTTGAGTTTTGATGATAACAATATAGTATTTATGTGAGAACAATTTTAGTACTCGAACGGTTTGTTATTGTGTAGCTTTAACAGCCAGTTCTGATTCTGAATTTATGATGTGCAACATCATCTATTTCTGAACATTTGTTTTGAAATTCGCTTATGAATTGAATCACTCTTGAGAAGTTCTGAAGATACTATGTTGCTGTTGTAATGTTCTTTCTGCTTCTATGCTGATTCACTCTTAAGAAGTTATGAAAGACGATATGTTGTTGTTGCAATGTTCTTTCTGCTTCTACGCTGATTCACTCCTGAGAAGTTCTGGAAAGACGTTATGGTTTTGCTGCAATGATCTCTCTGCTTCTGCTTCTGGATGTGACTTTGATTATCAAGCTTCTGAAGAATGGCAAGCTTCTGAAGTTTTGTTACTTAGCTAAAGACTCTGAAGATCTCAAGCCAAACACTGACGCTGTCAAGGTTATGACTGAAGATTCTTAAGTTTTGTTACTTAGATGAAGAGTCTGAAGATCTCAAGCCAGACGCTGACATGGTCAAGGTTCTGACTGAAGATTCTAAAGATTCTGAATTCAGTTTTGTGTTTCTTCCACTACTAGAAAAACTGTTATTAGCGTCGGCCATTTACAGACGCTAACGGTGAAAAAACAGACACTAATATGTGGTTAGCGTCGGTTTAGCGTCGGTGTCGGGCCTTGAATAAAAGTTGCGAAGCTACTGTGTAACGTCGGCTAAAGATACACCGAGGCTACGTAGCCTCGGGGAGACGGAGGCTAAAGCGGACACTAATTGAACCGACGCTATGTTGTTTCAAAACCATGAAAAGTCAATATTATGTTTAGCGTTGGCCTGTCCGACTCTAAAGTCAACAAAAAAAGTCAACATATAGCGTCCGTGTCACCGACCCTAAAGTCAACATAGAAAAGTCTATAATAATATTTAGCCTTGCATACACCGACTCTAAAGTCAACAAAAAAGGACAATAACGGGTTGCAACATGACAACCTCACTCGAACAAATTTTTTCAATCCACAATATCATATTTATGGTAAAACATTTGGAAACAATTTTAAACATTCGTGAAAGTAACTACAAAAGTTCTACCCACATTAACTTTCAAAAAACATACACAAAAAGTAATCACATCCGAGATTAATTCGTTCTACTAAAAGTACAAGATCAATCTTCATCTAATGATTGATCATCCAAATCGTCATCATAATGATGAGAATGTGATACAAAAGTTGAAGTGTCAAATTTCTTCATCATAAATTCCTTCCAAGCATTCATCTCCCTCTCCATCCTTTGTGCAGTCTCGGTAGCAGCTTTTGCAGCCTCGGTAGCAGCTCGCATTGCTTCGTGAAGTTGCTTTTGAATGTGAAGGTGTGCCTAAATTGATTAAAGACGTGGGATGTTCCTTACAAAATAAACCAATTGAAGAATGGAAAGTGTCGTTAGATAATCTTAAACATTAGTTAATATATATTTATCCATATAAAGTGACAATGCATTAGTTAATATATACAGTAATTATAAAAGTACAGGCTCACTTTATCATAAAAGTACAGTAATTATATACATTAGTTAATATATATCTATCCATATAAAATCAGCAACAGCACAGCAGGAATTTCATTTTCAACAGAACTTTCCTTTTCAAACTGATAGCAGGAATTTCAAACTGATATCAAACAGCACAGCAGGAATTTCATTTTCAACAGAACTTTCCTTTTCAAACTGATAGCAGTCCTGACTGTAGAATTACAGCTTTCTATGGTCACTCTAAGCATGTTGATAAACATAGGACTTGTGCTATTATATCTAACTTACATTAGACTATAAAAATGGATAACTAGATCCTTTTTGGAGAGTTTAATTTGATTAAGTCTGCTTCTGAAAAACAAGGGGTAAACATATATATTTTAAAACTACTAATATGTTTAGCGATACTATAATTAATATCAACCTCCAAATAAGGTGGAGTCAGAGAGCTAAAAGCTCTTGGTTGATGGAAGGAGATAGAAACTCCAAATACTTCTATCAAAAATAGTATCATACAGCTCAATCTATTTAGTAAAATAGTATTTTACCTCGATGTACTTCTTGGCATTATCCCAAGCACCGCCAGTGTTGGATGCAGAGATGGCAATCTGTAATCAACACAACAACCACATTGCATCATGAATTAATATTGATTGTATTACAAGCAGCAGACAGTGGGTACCAAACATTAATTACCTGTACACCAGAAACCAATGATCCGGCAAGGACACCAGAAAGTGTTTCAACACCAAAAAAGATCCCAACAATAAGGGGTGTTAGCATAACAAGGGCACCAGGTGGGATCATTTCTTTGATGGAAGTGTCGGTGGAGATTGTCACACATGTGGCATAGTCAGGTTTCGCAGTTCCCTCCATCAATCCAGGAATCGTGTTGAATTGCCTGCGAACTTCCTCAACCATCTTCAATGCTGCACTTCCGACACTCTTCATGGTCATGGCAGAAAACCAGTAAGGGAGCATGGCGCCCACAATCAGACCGATGAAAACCTTGGGAGTCAGGACATCGACGGTTGTAACACCAGCACGGCTCACAAAGGCACCAAAAAGGGCCAAAGACACAAGGGCGGCAGAACCAATAGCAAACCCCTACAACATAGTTACAACATACATCAAGAACTTAACTAGAATAATAGAATATATTGAACTAGGTGAAAAGAAAAGAAAAAAAAAAGAGGAAAACTGAACCTTTCCAATGGCAGCAGTTGTGTTTCCTGCAACATCAAGAGCATCGGTTCTCTCACGAATTCTGTGACTCATTCCAGCCATCTCAGCAATACCTCCGGCATTGTCACTGATTGGACCATATGCATCGATGGCTAATCCGGTTGCTATAGTACTCAACATTCCAAGTGCATCAACAGCAACACCATACATAGCAGCAAAACTGAAACTTACAAAAATACTAATTGCAATGGCAAAAATTGGAATGACAACAGACTTGTATCCCAAGGCAAGACCAAAGATAACATTGGTAGCAGCACCAGTCCTGCAGGAATCAGCAACATCTTGCACAGGGCTGCAAAATTCAGAAAGAAAATGTAACTCCTGTTAATATTTAATCAATTAGATGAATGAAGATGAAAATGCAAAATATGATTCAGAATTGCTTTTACCTGTATGCATTGCTGGTATAGTATTCAGTAACAAATCCAATGATAAGCCCTGCCCAAAGACCAACAGAAACACACAAGAATAGCTGCCTGCAAAGCCAAAATCAATCCAGTAAGTACTAAGACTGTTCAAAATTTATGATTCAAATCATTATTTCGTAAATAGACTGAAACCCTAACAATAAGTGTTATGAAACTAACCAGTTCTTGACAACTTTCTGCTCTCCAAAATTGAAGATGGTGAAGGTAGATGGGAGTGCTATCCAACTAACAATTGCATTGCATTGTTGTATATCCTATCACGAAATGTAAAGCATTGAGCTTGTCCGGTGTGTGGGCACCTAAGTTAGTTAAAATCAAATTGATTAATATAAGCAAATATGAAAATATGGATGTTTGAAACTAGTAATAAATTTACCAGATAGAGCAACCATGTCTTTGGCAGTGAGACCTTTAATAGTAAATTTAGATATAAGAGTTTGAAGATCGTCGGTAAAGAATGGAAGGTCCGTATTGGCCAAACTTTTGCTTGCCGTAGTAGAATCTCTTCTTCCAAGTTTCACTGTCCATGATGGACCACCTACCTGTAATTGTAAATATGAAATTATTAATATATAGTCATGAAAGATGTAAGCATGCAATGCAAATTGTAAACTTACAGCGAATGATGCATCACGTGCGGCTACAGCTACTATGTCTGCACAAGACACAACTCCGGGACATACTTTCTCTACCTGTGATTTTGCATTATCAATGACTTGAAATCCTCTTGCTGAGTTAAGATTTGGAAGTGCAGTCTTTTCGCTCTCGATTGTGGTACTGTCATCTAGCAAAATGGATGCATCACAGCCCTGCACAAAGCAGTCATGAAAATGAAGGCGAATGAGAGATGCAGCCATGCGACGCTCTTTAGAGACAGCTGTACGAATGGCAGTTCTAATGGTGGTTAGTGCATCGGGGCATGTAGTGTCGTAAAATGTAGAAGACAACTGTGCATCACATATTGTGGCTAGCAGCACCAATATTGTAACAACAATTCTATAAGCCATGTAAGTGTTGATTGATGATTGAATTTCAGAAAATAATATATGAATGTTAGCAATATAATTATGAAATGATCGATCATGCAATAACCTGAATACACAAGAGTTCAAGGAGACATAAGCAAAAAACTAAATAAACAAAAAACCAAAAGCAATATAAAAAACAGCAAAACTAGAAAGAGAAACTAGAAAGAAAAGAAAATTTAGTTCTGCTTCACCCTTTTGTTTCTATTTGAACCCTCATTCACGTCACATCACGCTTATCTTCATCAATGCCCTCTATCTGCTTCACTAGTAGAGCAATCAAAAATCTCTTCAAGTACGATCCATTTTCTATAAGGCAAATAATTAACTCGTCAACCACTGAAAATTAAAACATATATTAGACAAAAATGAATGGCTAATAAGTTCCTAATGGGTATTAGGAGAAAATCAGATAACTTCCTAATGGGTATTAGGAGAGAATAGAATACATGCATTCCAAGGGATTTTTATTTTATTTTCAGTGGTTCAAAAATTAAACATGACGATATACACCATTCACAATTAACAGCCGATTTCTTGATACATACCTCTACGTATCCATCTCCAAAGTTGATGCCATTTCCAAAATAGGTGCGAGAGATATGACGGTTAAGGGATGCTGAGTTGAACTGTGTCAATACAAATACTTTGTTGATCCCGCTGTTGATGCAGTTGCTCATTGGAATGTCTATAAGCCTGTAGCATCCACCAACAGGAACCTGAAAAATGTAAACAATACTATGTATCATTACCGAATGAAACAATTCTCGAATTTTGAGTCAACAAAAACAATGGTTTGGTTAACTCACAGCTGGTGTAGCAGCTCGTTTGGTAAGAGGAAAAAGTTGAACACCAGAACCTCCTCCCAGTATGATGGAAACAACATTTTTAGGGTTGGCTTTTCTTCTCAAAAAAGACGGAACTTGAAATGTCTGAAGTTGTCACACATAAATACGAATCCAAGAATCATTTACCAAATAATGACATAAAATTTAGCTGCAGAATCTAAGGACCTAAGCCTTGAGTGTCATATTGATCAATACCATAACATTTGGATCACCCAAAATTGATTTTAACATGTTCGGTTGCTCTCATGTAGAACTGATTTTTCTTTCTATAACATACTGTAAAACATACTGTAAATCACTGTAAAACATACTGTAAATCATGTAGAACTGATTTTTCTTTCTTAACACAGCTCAACTCACTTTTGCAACAATTTATCTAAAACATACTGTAAATCACTTTTAGCCAGAATTACTTTTACAGAATCAATTCAATCAAAATCAATTTTCTTCACGGCAGAACCAAATACACAGACGAACTTTAAACTAAATTTGATTAATTCAAATTAGTGGAAACATACAAACATACCCGTAACCAAAACACAGAGACAAAAGGTTGAATAAACTATTTCTTTCAACTGTATTCCATGGCATTTGAGAACGTCTGTACATAAAAATTCATGGATAGTAAATTGAATATGGAATCAAATCATGTATATACCGAGAAATAAAAATTAAAAAGGGAATAAGCATGTAGTCCGTTATGTGAGGAATTGAATTGGAACCTGGAGTAATCAGAGAGGGGGATGAAGAATATGAATCAGAATCGGAAGACTAGCGATGATGCTTGCGACGTCGTTTGGTGTGGGAGTGAGACTTGGTTTTTTTTCGGTTCTTAACGGAGTCCTTGTCGCGGTCTCGGCGATTACGGTGGTGACGCCTGCGACGGTGAGAGGAAGAATCGGAAGAGAGAGAGGAAGAATCAGATTAGGGTTTTCGTTTTGTGAAATGAAATGGAGGGAGAGTGAAAAATGACGAGGGAAAAGGAAAGAGGGAAATAAGCTGATTTTTGGTACGAAATAGAAAATTCCATAGAGTCCGCCAAGCGGACTCTAATTAATAAATAAAATACTTAAACCTTAAATATATATATATATATATATTATAGATAAATCAATGGAAATTGTATATGTTATAAGAATAGAGTCGGCTCAGCGGACTCTAAGTAAATAAATACTAATTAAAAAATAATGCTACTAGATAGAGTCGGTCTCACCGACTCTAAATAAATTAATCAAACATTCTTCAAATATAAAATAACAAGTAGTGTCGGTTTTGCCGACACTGATAAAAAAAATAACTTGTCTTACAAGTGTACCTAGATAGAGTCCGTTAGTGTAGGCTTAGCCGACACTAATAGTGTCCGTGTCGGTGGCCGACTCTAAACTAGGAGGCTAAAATGACTTATTCTAGTAGTGTTCTCTTCATGCTTCATCAATTTTCATCAGAAGCCAATGAATTTGAAGATAAGATCAAAGTGGATATGTGATCAAATAGTACATAGCACAAATCAAAAATTATCTTTCCACTCCTGAAAAACATGGGAGAAGGACAATACTATTCTTCACGCCTGTCACAAATCCGTTAGTGGATAACTTCTTTTTGGTATCCCAGATTTTCCATCCAACAGTCTCTTTCTTATGCTATATAAGTAGTACTTGGAGACTTGAAGAAAGTGAATGCAATAATTTACAAGATTGTTTTCTATGTGAAAAAGCTCTCAAATTTGTGCATACTTTTCTGTAAGTGTTTTTATTTCATTTGTGTAAAATTTGCTTGTGCAAAAACAACTTGTAACACAAAAAAGTTGTATTCAAACTTGTTTGTTAGATTTACTTAAGGAGACTAGGTTATAGTCGGATCCTTGAGAAGTAAAAAAAAAGTTGTTCTTTGTGATTTCCTTAAGGAGACTATGTTGTAGTCGGATCCTTGAGAAGACAAAGAAAGTTGTTCTTTGTGATTTCTTTCAGGAGACTAAGTTGTAGTAAGATCCTTGAGAAGACAAAGAAAGTTGTTCTTTGTGATTTCTGTAATCTGTTTGATTATAATGGATTAAATCCTTGTGTATAATGCGAAATCACCTTGGCGGGTGGACTGGAGTAACTTTGATTTCAAACGAACCAGGATAAAAATCCTTGTGTCTTTCTCTCTTTGTTCTTTTGATTGTATGGAGTTTTTGAGTTGGTAAGAAGCTTTTATTTTTAAAACCCAATTCAAACCCCCCATTTTCTTTTGTTTTTCACACCTTAAGTGTACTCTCTCAAGAAAAAGAGAAAGTCAAACTATTATGGTGATGGACCTTCTGGAGCGGCCAAACCTTCTACCAAGATTGCAAGGACTTTTGAAATTCTAAGAAACACTATGCGACCAGAAGTAGAAGTTGTCAGTTCTGTGTTTGTTATGCCTTCTTAAGTGACTCATTCTATACCTCATGGTAAATCTCCTATGACTGAGACTTCTTTTATTTATGTTAGTTTTGATCTATCTACTTCGTTTATTCCTCTACAACCTATTCAACCACCCTCTTCATACATTCCATTTGGAACCATAACCATTCCACCTCCAAAATCATCAAGTGTTTCTGAAACTATCACCTCACCTATACCATTTATTTCTATAACACTTCTTATTCCTATTCCAACAATAGTTGAACCAATCACCATCACAACTACTCCAACTCCATTTGAACCAATAATAACAACCACTGCCCCGATACCCATAATAATTATAACATCAACATTACTATCCTAAATCCTCAATCCAAATACCACATATGAACCAACCCCCACTATCTCATGTATACAACCATCTAATCCAACACCACCACCAACATCTGAATAAACACCACTACCACCACCAACTTTTGAACTAACTCCCATTGACCCTCAACCTATGCAGACAAAAGACTACTCTTCTGACTCTGTCTTTTCCACACCAACTTCATTCACCCTCATAATCCCTGTAGACTGTGCCTTTCCAGAAGACACACCCTCTTCACCAACTCCATCCCCCTAACCTATCATAGATGAACCTGTCATTGACACCTTCATGGAATGAATCAGAAACAATGAACGTTTTACCCCTGATTATTCTGACCAAACAATATTCATCCTTTCTAACCAAACCATAAAAATTTCTTCTGACTCTGAGATGGAATTTGAACTTAACCCTATCATAGATCCTGAGGAAATAGATGATTTAGTTAAACAGTTTGAATCTGAGGCAAGTGAATGTCTCAACTGTATTACCCAAAATTGCACAAATTGTATTAATCATGCTCAGAGTGATGGTGCCTGGGATGGTATCATAAGGTGGGTGAATTCATGTTCTAAGGATCTAAAGGAACTTTGTTACATAGGTTCTCATAAAAGATTCAATGAAAAGTTGACTGAATACTTAGAGCCTCTTGTGGACCTTTTCTCCCCAAGATCTCCTATAAGACAACTTCCTCTTCTTGGAACTGAAATCTCAGTAATTTTGACTACTGAAGAAGAAGAAGAAGAAGTTGAAGCTGAAGTTGATGCTATAGTTACTCCTCCTCCCACTCCAGAAATTATTGTTGAAGAAGAAACTGAAGTTAAAGTGGAAGTCCCTCATCCTGCTCAAGAAACTGTAATATTAACCTCTTATGGAACCAATCAATCTGTGGAAGCTTAAGGCTCTAGTTCGGAACTCATTCCTCTAGTTCTGAAGACTCTGCAAGAGTTGAAGCAAGAAAATGAAGTTGTAAGGACATAACTGAGTAAACAAGATGAGATGTTTCAGGAAGATGCTGAGACGAACAAAAATATTGAACGGGATGCTTCATGCCATTCTGTCTAGACTGACACCCCCTTCTTAAACCTTAGTTTTAAAAACTTATTGCTTTTCTAGTTTTTAAGTTTAAATATTTTAATCATTTATGATTCTGTACCCTATGCTTTTTCAATGAAATAAAGTTTTGTTTTGTTTTTACTTTATCTATTTCTTTCTTTTTTATTGATGACAAAGGGGGAGAATTTTGGATATGATTTTGATATACCAATTTTCTTTCTGATATCCAAAATTTTTCTTTAATATTCTTAATTTTAACTCTGAAAACTAACTTGGAAACTTTGATTAAGGTTCAACATGTTGCTAGTTCACCAGGCTTTTCAGGAGTTAAGATTTTTTTCAGAAGACATTAACCAAGCTGATTTGAGTTGACTAGGCATTTATAAGTTCTGACAAATCAAGCTCTGATAAAGGCTAATAACCATACTTTCTGATACTCAAAGCCAAGTCAATTTTGAAATACTTCTGTAACCAGGCTTTTGTGTTCTGGGTAGTTATTTCTTTCATATTGATTAGGACATTTTTATATGTTGAGATTATTTTAAGTCTTAAATTCAGGGGGAGCTTGCAAACTTAACTCTGAAATTCTAAGCTGAAAAATAATTTTAATAGTATAAAATTTAGGAGGAGCTTACAAACCTCACTCTGATGTTTTTATGTGATTAAACCAAGTAAAAATTATTCATTAAAATTTATGGTTTTATCATCATCAAAAAGGGGGAGATTGTAAGAATAAGTTTTTTATCTGCATCTAGCCTTATATTTTGATGATAACAATTCATAGACTCTTAGAGAAGAATTTTGTACCCTAATCAATTTGTTTAATGTGAAGATTCTAGACTCAAGTTCCGACTTTGAATGAATGGCATGTGATGTTCATAGATTTTGAACCTAGTGCACTCTGAATCTGAGATACATGGTTTACAAGATGTTCAAACTCTGGATTCTATACTTTAATGCTTCTGACTCTATGCTCATCCAAAGCTTTTAAAGTTTAATGCTTTTGATGCTGATACACTCTGAAGCCCTGCTCTCTTAACAACTCTGAACTGTTTCACTAGACTCTGAAGCCTAGATATTGATGAACTGTGTCAAGACTCTAAACACCAAGGTTTTGAAGTTTCTCTCCGCTAGATTCTTTATCTTCTCTCACTAATTTGAAGATTTTAAGATAAGATCAAAATATTTTACGTAAGGAAATTAGTGCATAGTACAAGATCAAATATTCCGTCCACTCACTAATTTTGTGGGCTAAGAATTATACTATTGTACCATTTTTCCTTCCATTTTCACAAACCGTTATGCAAGGATACAACTGTATTTTGGTATTTAAACTTTACCCTCCAACGGATCTTTTCATTGCCTATATAAAGGAGACTAGGAAGAATGAATAGTGCTACACAACACGCTACGCTACACATTCTAAGAATTCATCTACGTGAATAATGCACTTGTGAAATATTTTGAGAGAAAAGAAAACACACACTAGAGCTTTTGTATATACTTTTAATAGAATATATTTTGTGTGAGAAACGTGTATTGTGTATTCTGCTTTTGGAGAATCATTTTGTAAACACACTCTTGTATTTCAATCTGTTTGATTGTGTTTTCCTTGAGTGACTAGGATTTAGTCAGAATACTCAAGAATACATTAACTGTAGGTCTTTGTGTTGTAATAAATTTGGTTATAATGGATTAAGTCCTTGTTGATAAGGCGAAATCATCTAGGCAGGTGGATTGGAGGTAGCTTTGTTAACAGCGAACCAGTATAAAAATAATTGTTTCATTATTTGTATTCCTTGTTTTCTGTTTGTTGTGCATGTTATTCATAACGATCATGAAGAAGGTGTATGGAAAAATTAACAAGTAAGTATTTTTTATTCTTTATTCATAATTAACAAGTAAGATTATTTACTAACATGTATTATTATTTGAAATATAGGTGTTTAAAGTCAATACACCAAGAGACAAGACACCGGGATACTCTTATTTGATATAGTAATGTGTAAATTATAGGTTGTTTTATGCCATTTTGGTTTTGATGTAATATACAATTTTTGGTTTTTAATGCAATTTTGCCTTTGATGTAATACAATTTTTTGTTTGATATAATTCACAAATGGGTGTGTTGTTGTTTCTGGTCTGATACGGTTCAGAAATATTCAGATTAAAAAATTGTGAATTCTATAAAATCATAAAATATATATTAAAAAAACAAAAAATCTCACAACGGTAGTTTAATACAACCGTTGTTACACGTAGAACACTATCCAGAATAATAAACACAAAAAATGGCGTTGATGGGTATCGACCCTAAAACCTATAAATATTTCATCACAATTGTTCAATACAATTGTGGTTATAACATATTTTTCAATTTACTACAACGAACAATAGAATGTGGTTATAAATAACACACTTACAATCAAACGTTACCTAACAACGGATATACCACCGTCATTATATGTCTTTCATAACCGTTGTCATATATGTTTTTTGTAGTAGTGAAAACAATTTAGATTTGAACTTTCCCGTTTTAGGTCTAGTCAACTTGAAATGATTGTTGATCAATGGATTAGGAAATAGGATTGTTCGGTGTGTGTTTACATCGGAAAGAGAGCAACGCAAATTTGTACCACTAGATTTTCATCAGCCCTTCATTTCTTTCTTTTTTTAAATATTTTGTCTCTCTATCTCTCTTCAATTCAATGGCTTATATTTCACTGAAAAAAATTGAGAGAATAAAACGAGAGAGAAGTCTCGTGTGAATTAGGCTTATGAGGTTGTGTGTGAAAGGAGGGAAATAAAGACTATGTGGACAGGTTGATTATAGACCTATTTGTTTCAGCTTTAAAAAAATAGATTTTTTTGTATTTTTAAAAATAGATTTTATAAAATCGTTTTTTAAAATATTATAAGTTTTTTTATATTCGTTTTTTTTTCTAAATTGAAAGATTAATTTTGACATTCTATAACATATACATATATTATTGAAGATAAAACCTTAGTCGAAATCGTATATTTTTTTAAAAAGTTGTATCTCAAAACTGATTTTTATGAAAAATTATTTGAAATAACTTTAAAATTAAGTGATTTTTTGAAATTTTGATATTCAAATCTTTTTCAATAAAATGATGAAATATCTAAAATATTTAAATAATAACTACTCAAACCAAATTTTCATTTTAGAATTTTATAAAAAAAAAATTTATAATTTTTTTTTACACAAAATCATATTACACTATAAAAATTATTTTTAAAAAAATCAAAACAGACTGGGGCTAGATTGGTGACGTAGAATGTCAAAATTAAAAAAAATCAAAAACAAACTGACTAAAAATAATTTTAAAATTATTTCTAAAGTTATTATTTTTTAAATCTATTGGAACTATATAATTCATGACTATTAATTGATTTATTTTGAATATATATTATCATTAAAATGTCTTTGTATATAGTAATATTTTTCATATTTTGACCAACAATAAAATAAGCTTACATTAGTGAAGCATGTACTTTATATAAGTAGTCACTTGTATCCGAATTAATGTGGGGACATGCCTCCACTCATCTTTCAATTGCTTATCTATATATTAACATATATGTAGTATTCACATTGTTTTGGCCAGCGTGTTGTTAATTTTATTAATTAATTACAAGTGGATTCTCCAAAACAAAAATAATTAATAGAAGATATATGCAGAATATATTATATATTAACACTTAATTAAATATAGTTTTCAATACAATGCAATTAAATTCTTGTTGATTATATAAAATTTAATTATAATACAGTCTAACTAAGCATAATCGCCGGAATGGTACTGTGGAAACGCCACCGGTTGAAGGATAAGGCCAAAAAGGAGGAAGTCACCATGGCAACGGCACATTGTACATTTTCAGTGCTCTTAGTTACATAGTTTGAATATGAGGTCACACAATGTACAATGTATAATCATTCTTGAAAATGAAAACCACAGCACGTGTTATCTGCCACATAGGAAATCTAAACAATGCTACTAACATAACATGTTACTTCTTGTGAATTGTCCTAGTCTCTCTACCAACTAACCATGAAACAAAAGATTTTTTTCCTACAATACAACCTTTTTGTACCTTTTCAATATTTTTTTTAAATTTCTTTTATCCACTTCATCCTAGATGATGGTGGACGCGTCAGACTCCCTTTAACATCCACCATCATGGATAGAGTTTTTTTTTAAAATTTCTTTTATTATATTTAATTATTTAAATTAACTTTTTAATATACAATTTAATTTATAATTAATTAATAATATAATTATTTTATAAAAAAAATTGGTACTATATTTAATATTTTTTTTGTTCATTAAAAAAATTCTATTTTTTAATATTTAAATTTATAGAATAAATACGTGGTCAAACTTTAAAATATTGTAATTGATACAAATTTTATCTATGTTTTACTTGAACGATGGAGACCAAAAAAACATATTTTTTTAGGGGTGTTCAAATCCAATCCAATCCAAAAAAAAACGAAAACCGAACCGAAAAAACCGAAAACAAAAAAAAACATTTTTTTTGGATATGTTTGGACCACTTTGTAGAATAACCGACCAGTTCGGTTCGGTTTTCGATTGGTTGCATGAAAACCGAACCAATCCACACCGAACCGATATTTATTCATATAGTATTCTCATTAACTCTAATTAATTAAATACAATGCACCGTTACAAATTAAATACAATGCACCTTTACAGCACATCATGCACTAATTAATAATATTATTTAAATATTACAATTTAAATACAATTAAATACTAATAAATACAATTATTTAAACACATACTATTACTAGAACGCATACTAGTTAATAGTTATAGTTAAATATGATTTCCCACCCCTAAAAAACGTTTCGGTCATGCTTTAAAAAATATGATTTCCTACCCCTAAAAAACGTTTTGGTCATGCTTTAAAAAATATTGAAATTATATTAAATTTATTGTTGTTCTTTTGTTCAAATCCAATTGTTGACGGAAAATTAAATTGAATTGTTTTCGTGTCATGCAAATTGATTGTTCAAAATTAAATTGGTTTCTTTTATATATATATATATATATATATATATATATATATATATATATATATATATATATATATATATATATATATATATATATATATATATAATGTCATATAGAAAATGTTTTTGTCAGAATTTAAAAAAAAATTAAAATTAAAATTATTTTAGATTTAGAAGTAGTGTTTGTTTAAAAACCGAATAAAACCGAACCGAAGTAAACCGTATAAATTGGATCGGATCGGATTGAATTTTTTTTATTGTCATCCAATAACCGAACCAAACCGTATGCTCTTTGTATCTTTGGATCGGATGATTTTTTGTCTCAAAACCGATCCAAACCAAACCGCGAACACCCCTAATATTTTTCATTTTTTAATCGATGAATATAATATCACATTGGAAGATATAAGTATGCTTTTGAGTCTACGTGTGAAGAGTAAAGTTTTAGTAGGACCTATCGATATTGGTCCAAATACTTTGACCTATTTTTTGGGACGTGAACCACTGCAAGATCAAATAAAAGGTAGGCAAGTGAATATCTCATGGTTAAAGAGACTCTTTTAAATTTTAATATTAATAAATATGATTTTTTTTAATAAAAGACAACAAAAATACAAAATATAAAAAATATTATAATATTAAATAATTATTTATTAATTTTAATATTAAAAAATTAATTAAATCAATTTAAAATAAATACAAAACTTAAATTAAAAAAAATACTCCATCTTGGATGGCGGACCCCTAAAGAGGCCTGACGTGTCCGACATCTAGGGTGGAGTGGGTCAAAATAAGTTAAAAATAAATCTAAAAATGTACAAAAGATGACATTGTGGAACATTTTCTTCACAGGATGGCAATTTTGGATATTATTTTCAGCTTTGTGGCTCATGGATCAAAAAATCGGAAATAAAATTCTTTACTTTATATATTTGACTTTTTTTACCAAAGAGTCACATAATTAAAAATAATTTCTCACATTGCCACCCTTCGGAAAAAAAAATCACAATGCCACCTTTTTGTACCTTTTCAGTTTTTTTATTTATTTTTTCTCACCCTTCCATCCTAGATGGCGGATACGTTATACCCCTTTTAGGGATTCGACATCCTGAATGGAGTATCCCTTTTTTATTTTATTTTTTCGTTTTTAATTTATTTTATTATATTGAATTGATTTAAATCAATTTTTTATTATAAAAATTAATAAAGAATTAATGTATTTATTTTTTAAAGTTCTTTTTATAATATATTTAATTTTCTTTTTATCATTAAAAAATCATATTTTTTTAGTATTTAAATTTGTAAGAATAAATACTTTATTATTATAATATTTTCTCGTAAAAAATATTTGCTAGTAAAGGTTCGCCATCTGGTTAGGGTATGATCTTCTATAAATAGAGGTGTCTAAGATTGTTAAATTATATAATTTTCTTTCTATTCATTTCATATATTTCTTAGTCATGTCTGTGTGGTGTATTGTGTTTTTTGAAACAGATAAGCACATGAGGGCATGTCTAAATCCATATTGGAATTTCAGACGATTAGTTGTAGCCATCAACAGAAGTTTTCTATAGCTGGATGGTTTAATTCGAAATGTTAGAAAAATAGAATATTGTTGTTCATACATAACTTTGACGGATGCTAGCCCAGATAGTACCTACCTCTATTATTGGGATCATATACAAAATGATTTAGATGTCGTTTGTATGTTTTCTACACATAGTGGAGAAGTTAGCTAAGGCGTTAAAGACCCACATGTTTTAGCTGTTGTCGTTGAATAACCTAACATGATTATATGTATGGTAGTGTTTATCTGTTATAACATTATCAGAAGTTTGTGTTTTGTTGTAATATTTATTGTGTTGTAACTTTATTTGATGTTGGTGTTTTGTTGTCCTCGTTATTGTGTTGTAACTGAAAGTTTTAAGTTCAAAATAAAAGTTGTTATTGATGTTGGAAAAAAATCCACGAAACTCTGAAATAAAACGAAGATTCAATAAACTAAAACTTCAAACACAACTAACTAGAAGGTTCAACATTGTTTGGACATTTTCTGTGCATATGGTTGATTTTGCGACAAATACGACACCTCTTCTATCTTTTTCAACATTGTCCATTTCAATTCTAATACGACTACTATTTGGACAACCTTTCTTTTTTTCTTTGCATGTTGTCATTGTGACAAACAGTGTCACCTTCATATTGCGGCCAAGTTGTTTCAGTCGGGACCCTAAGGAAGGTTTCTTCTTAGACCTTAAAGATGTTAACAACTTTGAACACATTAGCTATATGCATAGAATAGTCTTGTATTATGCTTGAACACCCTGCAATAACATGTGAGTAAGGGACATGGAAGGTTTGAAATCTTTCATACTCACATGTCTGGTTCCTGAGGTCGACGTTGAAAAAGGTAGTAAGTCTATCGTCGTTATGATTCACAATTTATTGGACCATGTAGCAAAATCTATGGCAATCAAATTGCATAACCTTGTGGTCATTGGATTTGATTACCTCTTCCTCAATCCCCTTCACGCAGTTATTAGTATATATTTGGCCAGAACCCAACATTTTAGTCCATACATGTTCTCTTTTACCAAACAGTGTGCCCAATATAAAGTTTGTTGATATTACTAAAGTTGTAATAGGTAGTTTACTTGTGGCCTTCAAAACTACTTTCATTGATTCAACGAGGTTGGTAGTCATATGGCCTCACTGTTTCCCTCCATCAAACGCTTTGGGCCATTTTTCTCTAGGAATATTATCTACCCACTGTAATGCTTGTATGTTAGCCTTACATGTATATCCCATGTAGTATTTGTATGTAGATTTATTTAATGCATATCCGGTGTATGAAAATTAAAAATAAATTAGTATGGAGAAGTTATTGCTAGATGTCATAATAAATATATGTTTAGGAAAACACCCATGTTAACAACTTTTTTGCGAAGTTCCTTGTCCCTGATTCCTCTCATAAAATTTTATGATATATGCCTGATGTAATAAATGTGTGATGAATAAGGGTATTGCCATCCATTTTTGGGGTTATTATATGCACTCTTTATTGACTCATGTCAGTCTGATATCAAACATAGGTTGGCTTGAGGGTGTAACATGCATTCTCAGATTTCTTAGAAGAAAACTCAAAGCATCACCAGTTTCATCCTCTACCAATGCAAAAGTTGTTGGAAATATGTTCCTATTTTCGTCTGGTGCAACACCCATTAACAAAGTGCCCCTATATTTTCCATATAACCACGTGTGAGCGCATTTTTTTCGTTTAGATATGTCTTGAATGATGTCAAATCTAGGAAATAACATTTATGTACATTTGACGGTGTGGTTCGAGTCTAGTTGTGCATTTCAGCATTCTTGCATTATCAAGCATGTCAACATTGTTGGAAATGTTCTGGAAAACATTTGTGCATCAAAATATTGTGTTGAACATGAAAAACTTGGTTTTAAGTGAAAAATCCTCATTATAGGTCGACACATACGATTATAGGTCGACCTATAGATGGCTTTTTTAAACTTCAGGTCGACACATAGATGGTACAGGTTGACATGTACATTGCAGTATTAAAGTCTGTAGCTTCTGTCTCATGTGCCGAGTCTTTGGGTCAACCTATAGGCAACACATAACCTTACAGGTCGACACATGCTTCCAAACAGGTCGACATATGACTTGAATAGGTTGACACATGACTCGTATAGGTCGACCTATTGATAAATTTTTTTGAAAAACTGTATTTGTTTCCATTCCTTTTGCATTCCTTTAGCTTCTTATGAGTCTTACACATATAATACTTGGTACATGCATCATTCTCTAGTAAGGTTTATAGAGTGAGTAAAACCTACATGAATCCAGGATTTCAAAGCATCTCATCATCTTCAATTCAATCTATGCATACACACAATCAAACTACACATAATCATTTTTTGATTGGGTGACATCTAGATTAGGATTGATAACGTCCAATTAGGTTTGTTGTACCGATAACGTCCAATTAGGTTTGTTGTACCGATAATATTAGGTTAAGAACTTTAAGGGATTCAAATCAGAAAACTGAGGTGGGGTTTTCCTCAAGATATTTAGGGTTTGAAAATTTTGGACACGATTGTGTAATTCGGAATTGATTGAGTGAAAGCCTTGGGACTAGGTGTGTCGTTCAAGGGAGTAGTATGAAATGGTGGATCGTGTTAACAAATCTTGGGTTTAAAAAGTGTGCACTTGGGATTAATTCAGTCGGGTGAAAGCCTTGAGACAAGGAGGTTGTGCAAGGGAGTAGAAACAATAGGTGAAATGAAGCGACATTATTGGTGTCTTGGTCAATCTTTGATCAAGGTTTTAGGAGGTGCTAGATTCAAGAATAAACTTAGGGTTTGTGGGATTTGATTTCTCATTTCTTGTATACATAGATTTGCAAAGTAAGATTTATAATAATAATATCTCAATTTGAATTCGAATTGAGGGCAGACGTACCCATAGCGAGGTCGATTGGGGAACTGCTGAAACAAATCCTTGTGTACTCTCTCTTTCTCTTTTATTTTTTGGTTCGCAAATTGTTGATTAATTTGATTTCTTGATCAACATTATTTGGATAATAATTTTTGAATCATTTGTGAAATTTGTGTTGTTGTTGTTGTAATCACATACCATTTGGTAGTGATTGGATTTCTAAGAACTATAAACATTATACAAACATCCAAACTTTGTTAATCACACGCAAAGTGTTTCACAATTTGTTTCAACTAATTTTTGTGTGTTGTTATCATTGGAGATATACCTTTAATATAGTAGAGTACTTAATTTGTTGTTTAAAGTGTTGTTAATCAACTTGTGGATTATTATCATACCATTGACACTTTTACTCATATTCGAGCTTTTCAATAGTAGGTTCGGTTAGACGATTTTTGATCCGGGAAATATTTGAAACTTGATTTCACGCCATAAATTTTTCTAAAGTCAAATTTTCGAATAAATTTTAACTTGGGATATATTCACCGACCTCTAGATCCAGGCCTATCGTCTAACAAGTGGTATCATGAGCTCAAGTTGTTTCTTGTCTTAATATATTATTATTAGATAACGACTACTAAACCTAAATGGGTGTATGATAGAGCACCTATTTTTACTAGCAAAAATTATGGCTATTGGAAAGCTCGTATGCGTATCCATGTCAACTCCATTGACAAGGGTATATGGGATGCAATCATAAATGGCCCAAATGAAATTACAATGACCAATGATGAAGGTGTCACCATACCAAAACCGAAAAGTCAATGGAATGATAATGATAAGAGGTTGTGGTCACATGATTGGGAAGCATAAAATATTATCATATCCGCTTTAGGTGTTGGTTATCGTGTTTCTCACTGTGAAACCGCCAAAGCTATATGAGACGCATTAGAAGTTGCCCATGAGGGAACTAATAAGGTCAAACAAGCTAGAATTAACACATTAAACCAAGAGTTTGAACTCTTTGATATGAATCATGGTGAAACCATTGCAGACATGCAAAAGAGATTCACACAACTTATTAATAGATTGAATGTTCTAGGTAATCCTATCTCCAATGCTATTGCTACTAACAAGGTTTTAAGATGTCTTAATAGGGAATGGAAATCCAAGGTCACCGCGATCAAAGAGGCGAATGATCTTAAAGCACTTGATCTCACTACCTTGTTTGGAAAATTTGAAGAACATGAGCAAGAATTCACTTGCTTGAAAAAACATGAAAACGATTATGAAAAGAAGATGAAGAAAGAGAAAGGTAAAGACAAGGTGGAAGAGAAGAAGTTCATTGCTCTAAATACTTCTAGTTTAAAGTCTTCAATGAATGAGCTCAGTGATTGTGAAACTAAAGATGATAAAGACTCCGATGAAGAAGATATGAGGTTGTTCATCAAAAGGTACAATAAATATATGTGGGAACAAGCAAATAAGTACTCCAAAAAGAAGGATCATAGAAAATCTAGAAGGTTTTCAAATTCCTCAAAGGAAGATGAGAAGAAGAAAAGTAAGGTTAGAAGTATATGCTATAATTATGTCAAAGAAGGTCCATTAGGTCAGAGTGTCCTAAGATCACGAAAGAAAAGGAGAGAGGTCATCGCAAAAGGTCCAACAAGTATATAAGGGATTATGCTGCTTCGGAAAGCGAAAGTGGTTCTTCAAGTGAAGAAAGTTCTAGCTCAAGCGACGAATTGGCAAAGATGTGTTACATGGCCAACAAAGGAAAGAAAAATAATGTAACTCACTCTAAGCCTAAATATACTAATGACTTATCTTATTATCAATTGCAATAATCTTTTGAAAATCTACAAAGAAAAACCATAGAAGCTTTCAAAAAGCTTTCCTCAAACAAAAGAATTTTCTCTCATTTGCAAGCTAAAATGTTGGAAAATGAAAAGAATATGGAAGCTCCAAGGAAATTATGATAGATATTTTAAAAGATAAGTGTGATGATAATAGAATCTCATGGTTTGGGTGTGAGACTTGTCATATTTGGAAAAAGGAGTCAAGAGATCTTAAAGCCAAGTTGAACAAGGTTTTGCAACCCAAAGTCACTTTTGCTATTGACACTTCAAAATATGATATGCCTTCTCATAATCCTTATAGAAGTTATAGTTATATTGAAAAGAGTTATATTAGCAAAAGAGCATCTTCTCACAATGTTTATTGTCATTATTGTTGCATGAAAGGTCATACCATTGCAAAGTGTAACTTTAGGAGACTCTTAGTCCCCAAAGACACTCATCAATGGTTTCTTATATGCAACCAAGGTTTCATTAATCATCAAGAAACCAATGGAGATTGGGTACCTAGCACTAGTCGTTGATCTTGTAGGATAAATGTCTTGGCACTATGATGAGAGTATGAGATCTCGTTCGTGGAAGCTCAAGACATAATACTTGTAACACTTCTTTATTTCTTGACTTTGTGACAAGTGTAGCGGGGTATTCGTTACCATTAGAGATATTGACTAAATCCAAGGTAAACCATACAAGTCGAGTCGCCACCGCACTTCTATTTATCCAAAGGAATGGTTAGAAAGCAAACAAAAACCTAAAAGTTTTATCGAATCAAAAACTAGTAAAAATATCAGAGATCTGGGTAAGGGGGTTGGTTATGCAATGGGAAGGTTTTAAGCACCCAAAACATCCTAGGTACTCCTAGGGAGCCCTTTTCATAAGTGTTGTTCTAGTCTAAAAGGCGTAGGTATATCTAAAGTACTATTTACTAAAAGGAAGGTTAAAAGAAAATGACTCGCAAGGATGTCACATCCACTGCCTACGTATCTCATCTGAGTATGAGAATCAGAGTCTTCGTAGCTCGGCTACCTATGGGTTAAAGAGAAGTGTGCTCGGTAAGACGTCGCGTCTTATGCCTACGTATCTCATCTGGAATGAGAATCAGAGCAAAACGTAGTTCGGCTAACTAGGGGTTAAGGATTGCCATCTGAACATGGACTTACAAAAGAGGACATCAGTTGTGTCAAAGGAGGGTGGGCAGTATGTTCAATGTCCTAGCAGTAGGTGTCGCAGCTCGCTGAATCGAGTCTTAGGCAGTTACCTCTTTGCAATAGAACAGACTGACATGCCACAAGATCGGAGACGCACGAAAGGTCTAAAAGTGGGGAAGCTCTGCTCTAGAGTTGTCATGCAATATGGACCTATGTGTTAGGATTTACAAAGGGGAACATCTACCTAATGTTAGCATGCAAAGAATAAGGGAATTATACCTATGTTATCATACAAAGGGTTCTACCTAATGGGTGCTACCTAAACGGAACAAGAGTCGACGGATGGAGCGCGAAGAGGAGTTACGGATACGGGTAGATGGCGATGCCAGAGGCAATCGACTTACAGGTAGATGGCGATGCCTGAGGCAATCGACTTACAAGAGGATGGATGAATGCATGCTGGTTCTGTTAAGTTTTGAAAATGATTACTCGATGTTGGATCGAGCTTTTGATCTTATTTTGAAATGGTTATCGGATGTTCGTTTTAATTCTTGTATTAACAGATGACTAAAGAAATAAAGAAATAAATATTATACACTTTATGGGAGAGGGGTACATTTGTTATGAATGGGGATTGTTCATGGCAAACAAACAATAAGAATATATGCCTCATACATCATACAAGTAGGCAACAGTTATCAATCAGATCGGATAAATAAACAATATATAATCAAACCAAAGAATCAAATAATGGAACACTTAAACAATGCATGGGAGTATGAACATGTTAAATAATCAAGCAATATAAAGCATGAATGAGAGAAACAAGTATAAAAGATAACAGATGAATCAAACAGATGAAAATATGCACACGAAGGGTCCACTGAATAATTTAATCAGGAAATGAGGTAAGGACCAAATAAAATCAAGGTAAAAGGCCTATAATACTTGGCATATGAGATGAATGAGGGAGGATCAAAAGAACTCTTCAATTGCCATAAGCAATCTCTAAGTCAAACATCGATCATAAAGAAGTCAACTGAAAATTCAAGTCAACTTAAAAAATAACAAATAAATAGCAAATTAATCAAGAAAATTATGAAAAATTAAACTAAATAAGGTGGGGTCAGGACATCATCATCCCCCAAAAAGATTTTAAAAATAATTAAAATTGGCATGTGAATTAATTAAAACAAAACATAGGTTAAACCAAAAGTCAATTAATAAGACTAGGTTAGAAATGAATCAAGAATAAATAGTAAATTAATCAAGAAAATTATGAAAAATTAAAATAAATAAAATGGGGTAAGGACATCATCTTTCCCCAAAAGGATTTTAAAAATAATGAAAATTGGTACGTGAATTAATTAAAATAAAACAGAAGTCAAATTAAAAGTCCACCAACCAAACTAGGTGGAAAATAAATCCAAAATAAATTTAAAATGTGAAATAAAATTCCAAGAAAAGGTCAGGTTGACCATGAGACAGTGGTCAACCTTCATCCCAAAAATCAAATGCTAACAATAATCTTAAGTCATAAAAATAAAATCAATAAAAAAAGTGTGTTAAAATGGACCATTTAGAATAAATAATTAAAATAAAATATTAATATTAAAAAAATACGAAAATAAAAATTATATAAAATTAAATAAAACGTTAAGAAAAGTGAAAAATATTTTTGGGTAATTTTATCGACGAAGAAAATATTTTAAATAATAAAATGAAATACGAAAATGGAAGGATTAATGGTGATGAACATGGTAAGCAAGCGTAGATATATCAAAACATGGTCGTGGAAGAGATGATTACCTAATGGAAAATAGAAGTGGAATGGAATCTGATATGTGATGAAGTTTTGCCTCCTTTCCACGAAATTCCAATGCTCCTTTAGGGTTAGGGTTTCAGCTTCTTAAATAGGGTGGATTAGGTGTTCTCATGGGCTTTTTAATAAGTGATTTACCCATAAGAATAAAAGTGTGAAGTGAGGTGTAAAATGTTTTTATTTTGGGCCAAACTTAAGTGAATGGATGTCCAGTTCATGGCCAAAAGAGGTAAAAAACGTGACTGGTTTGTGCAACACGCTTAGAAAATCTGATTGGGCCAGCCAGACCCAAAATCTGCCTAGAAAATCAAGTCTTGGTGCCCACTTTAAATGAATGTATCTCTCAAACCAGGGATTCAAATGAGATTATTCCAAAAGGATGTGAAAGAGGACATTGCAAGGTACAATTGTTGTGAAGAAAGTGTTTTCAAATAATGCCTTGAAGTGCAAGAAAACTGGCCAAGAAGTCTTGACAAATTTTGAAGATTTTGGACTTAGAAATTTTTCTAAGTGTCCTAAAAAAATGTCTCACTTTGACTAAGCATAACTTTCTCAATTATAATCCAAATGGAGAAAACTTTATACCTCTAGAAATCTTTGAACAAGAGGAAAAACTTTCATGTTGGATAAATTTTAAAATGGAGCTTTTATCTTATGAAAAAAGGGCTTAAAGTGAGTGCAACGATCATGAAAACTTGCCCTAAATGGAAAGTCAACCATTTCCAAATTTAGTAACTTTTCCAATTCCTGATTAAATGATGAATCCATGATCCACCCTTGATCAAATTTCACATGTAGGATCCCCTAAGCATGGATTTTGAGATTCCACTCTCAAAATGTCAGGAGTTGACTTTTCTGGCCCCACAATTGACTTTTCCCAAACTGTCTGATTCCCGATTCCATTGATCAATTGAAGCACTTCTAGCTCAAATAAAGAGCTGATTTTTTGTATGTAGACCCTTGTGGACATATGGAGGGCCATGGAAAAGAGTTTCACCCAAAGAATCAGAAATAAACTGATTTTATACCAAACCTTAGTTTTAGGGCAAAATGATCAGGAACTGATTGCACTGATTGCCAATGGATCTTTCTGAGATAATTGTGAATCTTCCTAGGCCAAGATGCCTCTCTAATCATGACATGGTGAGCTCCTCTACTTCTAACCAAACATTTCCTGTTGCAGGTAGCCATGAAACCCTAATTTCTGATTAAATCCAGATGAACACTCTAATAGCTTTGAATCCTTCACTGATGAACTGAGGACCATAATAAGATACTTGGACCCCCATGAGACCCTTGAGACTTGTATACTTAGAAAATGAAGTCCAATTCTCAATCTTTCTTTATGTGGGCTCCTGCTGTTAAGGAGTGATCGATCAAGACCTGATCTCCATGTCACTAATGCAGTATGCATTGAGTATGACCTAATATGATGCTAATGAAGTGTAAAACATAATCCCATGCTCCAGAAAAAATGAAGGGTAAATTTTGGGGTATTACAGCTGCCCCTATTAAATCAACTGTAAACCCGAAAGGAAGATAGCAATGGCTTTCGCACTTTCGAGGTATCAAGTGATTGAATACGATAAAAGCCCGAAAATTTACACTGAAGTGAAAAAATGAAGTAACAATGCCTGTCAGAATCGGCCAAGAGGTGGTCTTGAAAAAGAATCCGTCTGGTACAGTGAGAGTCGGTCTGAACACCGAAAAAAGAATGTTATCCTGAATACCAAAATAAATGGTAACACAGAAATAACCATGGCCTGGATGCCGCTCATCAATTTGAATACTGGAAATGACTTCGATCTGAGCATCGGAAGATACTAGATTATCAAACATCGGTTTGAACACCGGGAAACTGGCATGAGCGTCACTTCGGTCTGAATACCGGAAAACTGGTCTGAATACCGGAAAATTGGCCTGAATGCCACAAGTTGCATCGACCTGAATGTCGGAAACTTCTTCGATTTGAACATCGGAAGATATTAGATTATCAAACATCGGTCTGAACACCGGGAAACTGGCCTGAGTGCCACTTCGGTTTGAATACCGGAAAACTGGCCTGAATGCCACAAGTTGCATCGACCCGAATGTCGGAAACTTCTTCGATCTGAACATCGGAAAACTGGCCTGAATGCCACTTCGGTCTGAATACCGGAAACTTTCATGCCTGTCACCATCGACAGAAATAGGGAAAATGATAATTGAGGCAGCGCGTGGGCCAACGACCCCTGCTGGGAATAATAAAGATAAGTCATGAACAATATTCAGTCTGAGTACTGGAAACAACTTCTGGCTTATCACTTGGGATACCGAGAATGCCTTATGCTTTACACGCGTATGTTTGAATTTTTCAGTGGCGTTATGCTCCATGAAAATGGAAATGCTACGCAATTTGGGAGGATGCAATGCAATATGATTCTACATGCAGGGATGCGAAACACTTGATTAGAGAGAACGCCAAGCTGAGGCAAGGAATTCTGCTGGGGAAATGATCACCATCTTCTGGACCCTGGCAAGGTTGTTGGAGATGCACAACAAAGAACTCTGTGGGGAAATGACCCGCCACACAGTGTTCTGGCAAATAACAAAATACCGAGGCTCTGACTGGGGAGAGAATGGCACTGAAAAATTGCTGCTGAGGAAAGAGATAGTGGTTCTGGCAACCATAATCCGCGAGAGAGATGACTCAGCAGGGGAAGCAAACACCGATATGGTACTGAGATTTTGCTTCAAGGAAAGAGACCATGGGTCTAGCATCGAGACCATCGATCTGGCATCGAACTCTGAGGAGCAGCCGCTTCTGCTGGGAAGATACAGTCTGGCACTGTCAACTCCGCTGGGGATATACAGTCTGACACTGTCAACTCTGCTGGGGATATACAGTCTGACACTGTTGACTCTACTGGTGAATGTATAATCTGAAACAAATGCTTGGGGAAGTACAACAGTGAGAGCCTGCTGGGGACTTAAGAATCCAACGCTCGGACCAGCTCTGCAGGGATAAGATATCGAATTCCAACTGTTGAGGAAAAACATCCGCGGTCATTTGATGGGGACCTTAAGGAAATGCCCCGAGTGTACCTATTCTGAATAGACGATCCAAAGAACTTAAAATTTACAACAATTTTCAATGTTTATTAAGCACGTACCTATAAAGCTCTTATGTTTCATGATGCAATGTTTATCAAAAATTCGGACGTCATTTTTGCAAACAAAACAGTAAAATGAAAATGAACACAGAGATGTACTGAATAACATGATTTTATTGATTAAGTGGCCTATGAATAGGTATTTACATCAGGAAGCAATCCCTGGAAAGAGGTAATTGCACAACAGATAAGAACAGAAATTAATCTAATGGCAATGTGAAATGGATTTCTATCGGGTTCCAATTCTGCTATGATTCGCTCGTCTTCAAGATCCTCCAGATGATCAGCTTTCCGAAAAAGGTGATTGGACTATTTCCTATCCTTTGGAAGTTTCCGGTTATCGACACGAGATGATATTCAGAACTACTCAGAACGCAGTCATTCGCTTAATCCCTAACTTTTGCCTGGATCGCCCTTTCGGGTTTTCAATCCACCGGGATACCCATTTTTGCCTAAGTTGCCCTTTCAGGTTTTCAACTTACCGGGTGTACAATCTTTTCATTTTTTAATCCCTAACTTTTGCCCGAACCTTTTTCATTTTCTTGGTTCGCCGGGATGCCCATTTTTTTGCCTGGACTATTCTTTTTATCGTCCAGCGGGTCTATTTTATGCGAAGTATTTTTTAACTGCGTATGAGTTCACAGGGGAAGTGAAATTTTCACTATCCATAGTTGCAAGCATTAAGGCTCCACCATCAAAAACCTTGGTGACAATATACGGTCCATCATAGTTAGGAGTCCACTTGCCCCTGTGATCTGTCTGAGGAGGAAGGATCCTTTTCAACACCAAATCTCCAACTTAGAAGCATTGAGGACACACTTTCTGATCAAAGGCTCTCTTCATCCGACTCTGATACAACTGCCCATGACAAATGGCTGCCATTCGCTTCTCTTCGATAAGACTCAACTCATTGAACCTTGTCTGAATCCATTCAGCTTCGCCTAACTTGACATCTAACATGACTCTTAGAGAAGGAATCTCCACTTCAACAGGTAGGACTGCTTCCATACCATACACAAGGGAATAAGGGGTTGCCCCGGTCGATGTACGTACTGAAGTACGGTACCCATGCAAGGCGAAGGGTAGCATCTCATGCCAATCTCTATACATAACGACCATCTTCTGCACAATCTTCTTTATGTTCTTATTTGCTGCCTCAACAGCACCGTTCATCTTAGGACGATAAGGGGAAGAGTTGTGATGTTGAATGTTGAAGTTCTTGCACAACTCTTTCATCATTTTGTTATTGAGATTAGAACCATTATCAGTAATGATTCTTTCGGGAATCCCATAACGATAAATGATTTCTTTCTTGATGAATCGGGCAACCACATGTCTGGTGACCATCGCAAATGACGCTGCTTCGACCCACTTGGTGAAATAGTCGATGGAAACAAGGATGAAGCGATGCCTATTGGAAGCAGTCGGCTCAATCTTTCCAATCATATCAATGCCCCACATAGCAAACGGCCACGGCGAAGACATCACATTCAGAGGATTTGGCGGCACATGCACCTTATCAGCATAAATCTAGCATTTATGACACTTCCGAGCATATTTGAAACAATCAGATTCCATGGTCATCCAGTAATAACCCGCTCTCAACAATTTCTTAGCCATTGAATGTCCGTCGGCATGAGTACCGAAGGAGCCTTCATGAACTTCCTGCATTAACATGTCTGCTTCGTGTCTATCCACGCATCTGAGCAAAACCATGTTGAAGTTCCTCTTATACAGCACATCGTCTTTGTTCAGGAAGAAACTGCCTGCCAATATTCTCAAAGTCTTTCTATCATTGTTGGATTCCCCTGCATGGTACTCTTGATTCTTCAGAAAGCACTTGATGTCGTGGTACCAGGGCTTGTCATCAACTACCAGTTCAGCAGCAAACACATACGCGGCCTTATCAAGCCGCATAACATCGATCCTGGGAACATGGTTTCACCGAATCACCTTGATCATGGAGGACAGAGTAGCAAGAGCATCTGCCATCTGGTTCCCATCACGAGGTATATGATACATCCTTACTGTTGTGAAGAAAGTCAACAGTCTTCTCGTGTAGTCTCTGTAGGGGACCAGATTAGGCTAGAGAGTATTCCAATCACCATTCACTTGATTGATCACTAGAGCTGAATCTCCAAAGATGTCCAGAGTCTTGATTATCAAATCAATGGCTTGCTCGAAACCTAAGATACAGACTTCATACTCAGCTTCATTATTGGTGCACTCGAAAGTCAGACGAGCGGTGAAAGGCATGTGGGCACCTTTCGGAGTGGTAATGACAGCACCAATTCCACTTCCTTTGGCATTGACGGCCCCATCAAACATTAAAGTCCACTTTTCATCTGGATCGGGTCCCTCCTCAACAACTGGCTCTTCACAGTCTTTCATCTTGAGGAACATGATGTCTTCATCCGGAAAATCAAACTTCATCGGCTCATAATCATCAATCGGCTGCTGAGCAAGATAGTCTGACAGAATACTCCCTTTGATGGCTTTCTGGGATGTATACTGGATGTCGTACTCTGTCAATACCATTTGCCAACGAGCAACCCTTCCGGTGAGAGCTGGCTTCTCAAATATATACTTGACTGGATCCATTTTGGAGATCAGTAAGGTTGTGTGAGTCAGCATGTATTGTCTCAATCTCTTAGTAGCCCATGCAAGTGCACAACATGTCTTTTCAAGCATTGAGTATCTCGACTCGCGATCTGTGAATTTTTTACTCAGGTAGTAGATGGCATGCTCTTTCCTACATGTCTCGTCGTGTTGACCAAGAACACAACCCATGGAATTATCAAGTACTGTCAAATACATAATCAGCGGTCTCCCTGGGACTGGAGGCATAAGGATAGGAGGATTCTGCAAATACTCTTTTATTTTTTTCGAAATCCCTTTGGCAATCATCATTCCACCTGATAGCCTGATCTTTTCTCATCAATTTGAATATTGGCTCACACGTGGCTGTTAGGTGAGAGATGAACCTTGCAATGTAGTTCAGCCTTCCTAAGAAACCACAGACTTGTTTTTCTGTTCTTGGCTCAGGCATTTCTTGTATCGCTTTCACTTTGGCCGAATCCACATCAATCCCTTTTTCACTAACAATAAAACCCAGCAGTTTTCCAGATCTCACCCTGAAAGTACACTTGTTCGGATTAAGCCTTAGCTTGAATTTCCTCAAACGCTCAAACAGTTTCTGCAAATTCACCAGATGTTCTTCTTCCGTCTGAGATTTGGCAATCATATCATCAACATAAACCTCGATTTCATGATGAATCATATCATGGAAAAGAGTTACCATAGCTCGTTGATACGTTGCCCCAGCATTTTTCAGACCAAACGGCATCACCTTGTAGCAGAAGGTGCCCCATGGGGTTATGAAAGTTGTCTTTTCCATGTCTTTTAGTGCCATCTTAATTTGATTATAGCCAGAAAATCCATCCATGAAGGAGAATACCGAGAACTGAGCCGTATTATCCACCAAAACGTCGATGTGAGGTAATGGGAAATCATCTTTAGGACTAGCTCTGTTCAGATCCCGGTAGTCAATGCACATCCGTACCTTTCCATCCTTTTTAGGTACTGGAACGATATTTGCAACCCGTGGCGGATAATTTGTAACCGCTAGAAACCCTGCATCCAACTGTTTTTGTACTTCTTCCTTTATCTTGACAGCCATCTCTGGTCTTGTTCTTCTGAGCTTCTGCTTGACCGAAGGACAATTCTCTTTGAGAGGCAAACGGTGTACCACAATGTCTGTGTCAAGCCCTGGCATGTCCTGATAAGACCAAGCGAAGATGTCAACATACTCTTGCAGCAATTCAATCAGCCCCTTCTTCACATTATCTTCCAAAGCAACCCCTATCTTGATTTCTCTCTTGGCGTCCTCGGTGCCAAGATTAATCACTTCAACAAACTCTTGATGCGGTTGAATGACCCTTTCCTCCTGTTTTAACACCCTGGCAAGTTCTTCAGGGAGTTCACAATCTTCATCACCCTCTTCTTCAACTTGAAAGATTGGATTTTCAAAGTCGAAGCGAGCCATAGCAGAACTGTTATCAATAGGATCCGGTGACGTGGATCTGCATGAGTGATGGTATGTGCTTATGAGTGTGAACAAGAAGTGGAAACTAAATAAAACATTGTCAAATGTATTTTTTTTTACATTTTTGATTTTTGAAAACTGCAAAAATAGAAAGACAATGAACAAAATATTTGAATGCAAAAAGACGTCCTTTATTTATGATAAAAAATGCAGGTATCCACATAGATGAGCCCTACAATGAGTCATCACGCCCTGGGCGGAATGTAAGACTTGGATATGCATGAATAAACAAAGAAAATTACTCTTTAAGAAGAGTGACTTGGATAATCTCTTCAGAAGACCAGTTGCGGAAAACTTCACCCGGGACCCTTGGACGCACCCAGTTGTCAATGTCGCAATCATTATCCCCATCTTCTTTGTTGATTGCAGAGATCTGGCCATACTGAATGATGCCAGCATTGGAGAAAGTAATCGGCCCCTGACGCATCGGTGAATGCCCGAGTCAGCTATCCTAATAATGGAATACCAAACAAGATGAGAACACTGCGGCGGTACTTGTTATGCAAGACATGCTAATGAATATGCAAATGCAAAGACATGTTTATCAATTTCAAAGGCTATTCTACCCCTTGATTCCAGTCTCACATTTGATAAATAGTGTAAGAAAACCCCAACTAGAATCAAGAAGAAGATATAAACCCCTAGGAATCGATAAACATGATGCATGCAATGCTTATGATTTAATTTTTATATCAGAGGAACTTTAGAGTCTTATTTGCAAATTTTGGAAATATTAAACGTTTATCACATACGGAAATATCACGTCAATTAATATTTGGAAATGTTTTTACGCCAAAGAAGTACAGTCTTGGTAACCAAATACAATACAAGAGAGAAGGAAAATGAACATCCTATGGATCCCTAGAAGCAATCGTCCAAAGCCCTCGAGACCGGAAGATAAGCTGCACGAAGCCTCTTCACCTCCCTCTCATAGGCTACCTCCATATCTGCCTTCTCTTTGGCGAGTCGATCATACTTCCTCTTCCAAAACTTGGAAGACTGAGAAAGTAGAGAAGTCAATGCGTCATCAGGATCATCAATAACTTGATGCTCAAGGAACTCTATCAAAGCATCCTTCTCTCTGATCTGCTAAAGCAACTCCTCTCGTTCACGGATCCAAGCACGCGAACGATCTTCGTCTCTCAACTCCTCTACTCCTTGGCTAGGGAGGGTTAAAGGCCCAGCCACAACCAAAGGTGTGGGTCTTGGATACTCATAAGGCATGAGGTACTCGGAAGCTCTCCTCCTAACCCAAGAGGTATAGGGTTCCAAAGCGATACAGTTCTTCGGACGTAGCTCCTTCCTTCCTTTCTTATGGATCTTGCGCCAAGCGCGGACCATCCTGCCCTTCAAGCCTTGGGGATCTATACCCTCATAAAATAACACACCCTCTAACAGAATGTTATTGGGTTTATCCTTTAGGGGGAACCCAAGCTGACGACGTGCCAAAATAGGGTTGTAGTTAATTCCACCGCATGTACCGAGAAGAGGTACATTGGAGAATTCACCACAAGAATCGATAATCTGCACACCATCATATACACGGTTATACCAAAAGATATCATCATTAGTGAGAGACATAAGTCTCGTGGACCACCGTAGACATCCTTTGTTCTCCTTGAAGGCGAGCGTCTGAGGCAAGTGCGAAATAAACCACTTGTACAACAAAGGCAAACATCACACAATGGTACCACCGCCCTTTGCATTCCTCATATGCAAAGAGAAATAAGTGTCACCCAACAGAGTAGGAACGGGATTAAGAGTAGAGAAAATCCTAATGGCGTTCACATCCACAAACTTGTCGATGTTGGGGAATAACACTAGCCCATAGATGAGAAGTACAAATATGGCTTTAAAGGCGTCCTCACTCATGGCCTTCCCAAACATAGTAGCTTGATCAATGAGGAAATCAGACGGGAGACCTTGAAATCCACCTTTGGTAGTCATATGAGCACCAATAATAGATTCATCTATACGCAACAGATCAGCAATCTCTTGAGAAGAAGGAACTCTCTCCAAGCCACTGAACAACAACTGGTCTAGTATAGGTATGCCCACAAGATAGGCATACTCCTCAAGCGTGGGCAAAAGCTGGAAATCCGGAAAAGTGAAGCAATGATACAAGGGATCATAGAACTGCACCAACACACTCATTAGACCTTCATCCACTTGAGTAGCCAGAATAGACAGAAGCTTCCCATGACGAGCCTTGAATTCCAAGGGATCTAATACATAGGATATCAAACTCCTTAACTCTTTCAAGTCAGGTTGTCTAAGACTGTACTTCTTCGTATTCCTTCTTTGCTTATCCATGTCTGAAAATTTGCAAATATACCTCTTAAGTTCCTTGAAAGTTTTCTAATTGTTGATGATATGGATGTGTATGAATGCATGAATGCATGGATGCAACAATCACACTCAAGGATCAAGCAAATCACACCATACAAAGGTCATGGGATGGATCAAGTCATCCTTAATATCAATCATCCATTTTGGTGGATTATGGTTTACACCTTATCAACACCCAAGTTCCATTGATATTAAGGATACACAAGAACGGATCAACCACGAATCAAGGGTTTGTTGCGAGTCGCGAGCATGGAGTCTTGGTTAAGAACCACCCAAAGAGAGTGTATTATGGTTAAACCTGACAATCATGTTCTACAAGAGGTTCCCATAGTCATCATCCCATCTTTAGGATATTATCGGATAAATGACTACTCGTATTCCAAAAATATTCTCAAGAGAGACTCTTATGAGTGTAGTATCGCGTAACAATCGTATCAAATCTTACACTTAAACGATCTTCGCACTACATCCTAAAAATAGGCCAAGATGGGCGTGGTAAACTAAGGTCCTTGGCTTCTAAGGCATATATTGGAAAGAGTAATGCCTAACCACGACTACTCGTGTGACATTATTGATCCCAACATAACCTCCACCAAGTGAATGGGCTTGCAAGTCAACTTGCTAAGGAATAACTCCACACAAGTCAACAAGACTATGCCATTCTCCTAACCTAAGTGCACTCGAGTTCGGGTATAGAACTCATCTCACGAAGATCACCAAGTATACAAGGAATTAATATTCAAACAATTCAATCATTACATACAATACAGTAATCCCAAATTGCACAAAAATATGTCACAAAGCAATATACCATACAATACAACAAATATGAAAAGTAGGCAAAACCCACTAGGCAAATGATAATCCCCAGTGGAGTCGCCACTTTTCTGTAGCGGGGTATTCGTTACCATTAGAGATATTGACTAAATCCAAGGTAAACCATACAAGTCGAGTCGCCACCGCACTTCTATTTATCCAAAGGAATGGTTAGAAAGCAAACAAAAACCTAAAAGTTTTATCGAATCAAAAACTAGTAAAAATATCAAAGATCTGGGTAAGGGGGTTGGTTATGCAATGGGAAGGTTTTAAGCACCCAAAACATCCTAGGTACTCCTAGGGAGCCCTTTTCATAAGTGTTGTTCTAGTCTAAAGGGTGTAGGTATATCTAAAGTACTATTTACTAAAAGGAAGGTTAAAAGAAAATGACTCGCAAAGATGTCGCATCCACTGCCTACGTATCTCATATGAGTATGAGAATCAGAGTCTTCGTAGCTCGGCTACCTATGGGTTAAAGAGAAGTGTGCTCGGTAAGACGTCGCGTCTTATGCCTACGTATCTCATCTGGAATGAGAATCAGAGCAAAACGTAGTTTGGCTAACTAGGGGTTAAGGATTGCCATCTGAACATGGACTTACAAAAGAGGACACCAGCTGTATCAATGGAGGGTGGGAAGTGTGCTCAATGTCCTAGCAGTAGGTGTCACAGCTCGCTGAATCGAGTCTTAGGCAGTTACCTCTTTGCAATAGAACAGACTGACATGTCACAAGATCGGAGACGCACGAAAGGTCTAAAAGTGGGGAAGCTCTGCTATAGAGTTGTCATGCAATATGGACCTATGTGTTAGGATTTACAAAGGGGAACATCTACCTAATGTTAGCATGCAAAGAATAAGGGAATTCTACCTATGTTATCATACAAAGGGTTCTACATAATGGGTGCTACCTAAACGGAACACGAGCCGACGGATGGAGCCCGAAGAGGAGTTACGGATAAGGGTAGATGGCGATGCCGGAGGCAATCGACTTACAGGTAGATGGTGATGCCTGAGGCAATCGACTTACAAGAGGATGGATGAATGCGTGCTGGTTCTGTTAAGTTTTGAAAATGATTACTCGACGTTGGATCGAGCTTTTGATCTTATTTTGAAATGGTTATCCGATGTTCGTTTTAATTCTTGTATTAACAGGTGACTAAAGAAATAAAGAAATAAATATTATACACTTTATGGGAGAGGGGTACATTTGTTATGAATGGGGATTGTTCATGACAAACAAACAATAAGAATATATGCCTCATACATCATACAAGTAGGCAACAGTTATCAATCAGATCAGATAAATAAACAATATATAATCAAACCAAAGAATCAAATAATGGAGCATTTAAACAATGCATGGGAGTATGAACATGTTAAATAATCAAGCAATAGAAAGCATGAATGAGAGAAACAAGTCTAAAAGATAACAGATGAATCAAACAGATGAAAATATGCACACGAAGGGTCCACTGAATAATTTAATCAGAAAATGAGGTAAGGACCAAATAAAATCAAGGTAAAAGGCCTATAATACATGGCATATGAGATGAACGAGGGAGGATCAAAAGAACTCTTCAATTGCCATAAGCAATCTCTAAGTCAAACATCGATCATAAAGAAGTCAACTGAAAATTCAAGTCAACTTAAAAAATAACAAATAAATAGCAAATTAATCAAGAAAATTATGAAAACTTAAACTAAATAAGGTGGGGTCAGGATATCATCATTCCCCAAAAAGATTTTAAAAATAATGAAAATTGGCACGTGAATTAATTAAAACAAAACATAGGTCAAACCAAAAGTCAATTAATAAGACTGGGTTGGAAATGAATCAAGAATAAATAGTAAATTAATCAAGAAAATTATGAAAAATTAAACTAAATAAAATGGGGTAAGGACATCAACTTTCCCCAAAAATATTTTAAAAATAATGAAAATTGGTACGTGAATTAATTAAAATAAAACAGAAGTCAAATTAAAAGTCCACCAACCAAACTAGCTCAAAAATAAATCCAAAATAAATTGAAAATGGGAAATAAAATTCCAAGAAAGGTTCAGGTTGACCATGAGACAGTGGTCAACCTTCATCCCAAAAATCAAATGCTAACAATAATGTTAAGTCATAAAAATAAAATCAATAAAAAAAGTGTGTTAAAATGGACCATTTAGAATAAATAATTAAAATAAAATTTTAATATTAAAAAAATACAAAAATAAAAATTATATAAAATTAAATAAAACGTTAAGAAAAGTGAAAAATATTTTTGGGTAATTTTATGGACGAAGAAAATATTTTAAATAAGAAAAAGAAATACGAAAATGGAAGGATTAATGGTGATGAACATGGTAAGCAAGCGTAGATATATCAAAACATGGTCATGGAAGAGATGATTACCTAATGTAAAATAGAAGTGGAATGGAATCTGGTATGTGATGAAGCTTTGCCTCCTTGCCACTAAATTCCAATGCTCCTTTAGGGTTAGGGTTTCAGCTTCTTAAATAGGGTGGATTAGGTGTTCTCATGGGCTTTTTAATAAGTGATATATCCATAAGAATAAAAGTGTGAAGTGAGGTGTAAAATGTTGTTATTTTGGGCCAAACTTAAGTGAGTGGATGTCCAATGCATGGCCAAAAGAGGTAAAAAAACGTGATTGGTTTGTGCAACATGCTTAGAAAATCTGATTCGGCCAGCCAGACCCAAAATCTGCCTAGAAAATCAAGTCATGGTGCCCACTTTAAATGAATGTATCTCTCAAACCAGGGATCCAAATGAGATTATTCCAAAAGGATGTGAAAGAGGACATTGCAAGGTACAATTGTTGTGAAGAAAGTGTTTTCAAATAATTCCTTAAAGTGCAAGAAAACTGGCCAAGAAGTCTTGACAAATTTTGAAGATTTTGGACTTAGAAATTTTTCTAAGTGTCCTAAAAAAATGTCTCACTTTGACTAAGCATAACTTTCTCAATTCTAATCCAAATGGAGCAAACTTTATACCTCTTGAAAGCTTCTAACAAGAGGAAAAAATTTCATGTTGGATAAATTTTAAAATGGAGCTTTTATCATGATGAAAAATGGGCTTAAAGTGAGTGCAACGATCATGAAAACTTGCCCTAATTGGAAAATCAACCATTTCCAAATTAAGTAAATTTTCTAATTCCTGATTAAATGATGAATCCATGATCCAACCTTGATCAAATTTCACATGTAGGATCCCCTAGGCATGGATTTTGAGATTCCACTCTCAAAATGTCAGGAGTTGACTTTTACGGCCCCACAATTGACTTTTCCCAAACTGTCTGATTCCCGATTCCATTGATCAATTGAAGCACTTCTAGCTCAAATAAAGAGCTGATTTTTTGTATGTAGACACTTATGGACATATGGAGGGCCATGGAAAAGAGTTTCACCCAAAGAATCAGAAATAAACTGATTTTATACCAAACCCTAGTTTTAGGGAAAAATGATCAGGAACTGATTGCACTGATTGCCAATGGATCTTTCTGAGATAATTGTGAATCTTCCTAGGCCGTGATGCCTCTCTAATCATGACATGGATGAGCTCATCTACTTCCAACCAAACATTGCCTGTTGCAGGTAGCCATGAAACCCTAATTTCTGATTAAATCCAGATGAACACTCTGATAGCTTTGAATCCTTCACTGATGAACTGAGGACCATAATAAGATACTTGGACCCCCCTGAGACCCTTGAGACTTGTATACTTAGAAAATGAAGTCCAATTCTCAATCTTGCTTTGTGTGAGCTCCTGCTGTTAAGGAGTGATCGATCAAAACCTGATCTCCATGTCACTAATGCAGTATACAATGAGTATGACCTAATATGATGCTAATGAAGTGTAAAACATAATCCCATGCTTCCAGGAAAAATGAAGGGTAAATTTGGGGTATTACAACAAGGAAGATATAATGTGTTACTAAAGATGTTAACATTTATTGTTCTTATAATTGGTAAAAGTGTATTGCTTATTACTAATTTTTTCTATCCAAGATGCATCGGAAAAGGTATTATTGTTAATGATGTAGGTTATCTTCAACAAGACATACTCAAGTTTATCAAATTAAGGATTTATCAACCTAAGATGAGAAAACATGAGGAGGAGCAAGATTACTATTGTCATACCCAAAAATTCACCATACCCTTCATAATGATCATCTAGGTCACTAACCCTAAACATTTGCATATTATTATAAGCATTCATTTCATCTGCATAAGCGTCATTCAACACAAGGAGACAAGTGGCTGCAATTCATGGCTTTGTACTTGCACCTAGTAGAAATTAGGGTTTCCTAGCAACTTGGAAGTGGCTCCAAACTAAATGCTAACTTGGGGATGGCCTTGATGCTTAGGTATTATGCCTATAATAGGTGTGTAAGTTGTGGCTTCTTGAGAAAGCAAAACCCTAATTTGGGATCCTCACTTGACCATGGCATTCCCAAACCCTTATTATTGCCATCACTCTTTGTTGTTCCCCTAACCCCATTTCATTGGTCCATCATCATTCATGGTGTTTGATTCTCTTGCTTGGGTCAAAGTGAATTCAACAACCTTTGGTCATGACTCATTCTTATGGACCCTATTGGTTTTGAACCCCAGTTTCATGGTTCCCTTCATCTTGTCTATGTCCCTTGGTTTGAGTCCAATACATGGTCTCACAACTTTCATCTGCTTCTATTCCATAAAATTCCACCTGGACCATATTCATGCCTGGTTCTAGGTCATGCCTTACCATTTCAGCTGGTCAATGTTATTCAAGTCAATTTCATGCATGTTTATTGCTTGGTATTTGGCCCATGGATCTTGGGCCAGCTCATGTCATTCCTCTATTTTTTACTAATGGGATTCATCCAAGATTTTGTCACATGTCATCATTTCATGGTCTATTCCTGGGTCTTTGTTTGTTCCATTTCATTTCAAGTCATATTCAATTGGCCACTGAGTTGGATCCAAGATGATCTTTCCATTGCATCAATTAATACCCTACATAAACCAAATCGAAGCAGTACATTGTGTCATTCACAACCTGGCCATTCCCATGTCAAGCTACTTGTAGTATAATGACAGTGCAAAATAATTCAAATAGTTCCACAAGCAGGTTACAACAGTAGGCTACTAGGTGGTGTAATCCAGTTCAGGGCATCAAATGCAATCCAAACACAAGTTTAGTTAAGTCCAAATTCCTTAAACAAACCAAGTCAGAAACTGGTTTACTAATTTCCAGCTCATCCAGTCTAATACAAGTTAATAGTTTTCAGTCATATTTTCTTTTCAAGTTAATTCACAAAATAAATCTAAATTTCATTTCCAGCTCAACATTCAATCTAAATCTAACTAACTCATATTCTCCAATTCATTCCTAATCTACCCCTGATCAAGTTCTATAAAAAGCTTTAAACTTATTCATCATTGTATTCAGATTTCGATTTCCAGAAAAATCTTGCAATTCAGAGTCATTCTCTAAACCTCAGTACACGCTCACTCTACTGTTGTGAGAGCTTCAACATTTGAAGCTCTACACAGTAGAGCTTTGAACCACCATTCAAACTCTCAACTCTCAATTCTCAGCATCACTTTCACACTTCGACTCGTTAACAGAAGCAGTTCTCAAAAGAAGAAGAGAAGAGAAGCATTGTACAAGAAGAAATAGAGGACAATCGAAGCTCACCTGATACTAAGTATTCTTCGTCATCTTCACGCGGGTCTCTAAAAGGTAGATCCATTTCCGACTTTGTCCTGTTGCATTCTAGTTAGTAGTGTGTAGTTTGGCACCCGAGGAAACAAAGCCCTAACCCTAGGGACTTTGATTCTTCCACTAGAAGATTTAATTTGTGATGTTGTAGCTTAGGGTTCTTGCCTGTTTAGCTGCGAGTTGGTCATTAGAGCTAGAATCGTATCATTTGGGTATTGGATTTAGAACCGTGAGATGGAGACAATCATTTTTATGTTTGGTTATCATGTTTGGAGCTCCACCGCCGCCAGGGATGAGCTCCGGCATGGTGGAAGCTTATTCGCCGGCCAGAGATTGAAGGGAAGATTTGAAGCATGAGGATTTCGTTTGGCACGTGAGGGTGAACTTGGATTACCCTTACTAAGTGGTTTGGGTAGGGCCCCATATATTTCATTTGTTTGCACCCTTGATTTAACTCTTGCACCCCCAGTTGGTGAATACCAAGGCTAGTGGTCCTTGGATTGGGTCTCAACGTCCAATTTCCTTCACTACCACTGTGTTCAGTGGTGTACCCCCCTCTGCTTGGGCTCGGTGAGGGCATTCAAGCCCATTCTGCCTTGGTTTTTGGAGATCCATTTCACCTTGCTTGCTTTTTTATTTTGATATTAATAATTTTTTTGATTTTAGAATTTCATTTGATTTTGATAATTGTTTGAATTTTAGAATTCCATTTTTATATTAGTATTAATAATTGTTTTGATTTTAGAATTTCATTTGATTTTGATAATTGTTTGAATTTTAGAATTCCATTTTTATGTTAGTATTAATAATTGTTTTGATTTTAGAATTTTAATTTGATAATTGTTTGATAATATTAGAATTGTTTTGATATTATAATTTTATTTGGTATTATACTTGATATTGATGTTGAATATTCTATTATTTTGTTTTGATTCAATTAATCATAACATCTAATATTAACACCTAACTTTTACATTTCCGCACTCTAACTCCTAACTCTTTACATTCTTGTACCTAACTCCTAACATTTAATTTTTGTCATTTTATTTACTTTATTTTGCTTTATACCACAATTGTGCATTCATCATTATCATTCACCTTCATCTTGATAATCAATTTAAAATCGACTAAACATAAAAAAAATGGAAAAGATAAAAAGATTAACGCCTAAGCATGGATAATGGACAATGGACTATGGACTATGGACTTAGAGAAATCTTTTAGGACCTTGACATTGGACCTTGGATCATTGATGGACCTAAGCACAAGTTGGAGCATATTGGACTTTATGATCCTGTATTACAAGGGAGCATTCATGCAATCATCCTCAAAGAAGAAAATGAGCTATGTTTGTAATATCACTATGCACTTTCTAGCTTAGGACACAATGCACACACAAGACTTTCTCTTGGGCTACCTAACAATGAGACTCTTTATTTATTGCACAACTCCCTTGTATTTTTCATGTATCCCCTTCCCTTTTGGATGTACTCTTTTACTCGCTTTCCTTGTTATTTCTTGTTAGCTATCCATTAGACCTTAAGAGCGTTCACCATTTCATAATCAATAAACAAACCCTTGATCCAACGTCAAGCGGTATTTTCTCAAATCAAGAAAAACTAATAAGATTCTATTAGGATTGTATGCCACGAGCCTTAAGTGGTAAAGAAGGGATGAGAATATAGCTTTCCTACACTCGTTCTGAATTTTTTGAACACAAGACGTTTGGCTTGGTAGTTCGAGGTACTCACCTTTATCCATAGTCTTTAGTGCAATCCAAAGTCAAGGACACTTCCTTTTCAAAATATAAAAACAACATTAACTCATCAAACCTTTTGTTTGAGCCTTAGGGCATCATTTAGAAAACCCTTTTTCAAGGTATAAAATCAACAAAACAAACAAACATCTTGTACCCACGAACTACGAGGCTCTGATTTCTCACTTCAACAAGTGGGCATACGTAGGCACGAGGATCCAAATCCTTTGCGATCACACTAATCAAAAATCCATCTCCACTCCGCAAACCTTTAACAAGTAAGCATTGAGATAACGACACTCATTCAAACATAGACAATCTAGATGGTTCCCATGGAGTACCATGGATGTAAGGGATACTAATACCTTCTCCTTGCATAACCGACTTCAGAACATGTTTGTGGTTGCGATGACCATTCCTTTGGGATTTTCTCGATATTTTCCATTTCCTTTGGAATAAATAAAAAACTATGGTGACTCTATATTTTTCGTGTAGCGATAACTATCATGATTGAACATGATTAAAAGTCTGAGTATTAGGACAATCATCAAGTCAATGATTCACTTGGGTACATTATTAATAGCATTCTCAAATACTTGTACAAAGAGAAAAATGGTAAGAGCGTTTTGGTTCTGTATGTGTTTGTGGCACTTGTTGCGTTCATTTCAACTTTCGTTCGAAAGTTTCTTGTGGAATGCTTGTGTCCCTCCGTCTTCTGTACGGTGAGGTAATATCGTTTCAATCCTTTTTCTTATTTTGTAAGTAAGTATTGCTTTTACCTGTTTATTTTCAAAAGTATATGATGTGGTATATGTATGATATGTGTAATGTTTATTAACTTCCAAATATCTCAATGCAACCATTGTGTGTTTCATTTCATATGTTTATAGTGACTTTATACTAAATGTCATCATATGTGATATATATCTTTTTTCATCTCATGCTCACTCTTGTGTTTGCATGTTAGTTTCTTCCAAACCATCAAATTATTGCATATGCATAAGTCTCTTATTCATTAGTCATGCATAACTCAATGTGAGTCATAAAAAAAATCATTTCATAGGTCATAAATGTGATTTTTATCAAGTTTTATCCATAATGAACCGAAACATGGTCATATAGGCCGACACATAAATTGAAGCTTTGTATTTGTCAAAAATGCTTCAGGATGTGTCGACACATTCGTTGATAGGTCGACATGTAGAATTGATTTTTCCATTCTTATTTAAACGCTTCAGTATGTGCCGACACATAACCTTAACAGGTCGACACATTAACTCAGAGGTCGAGTCATATTCTCTTGTTGGTCAAAATTTCTTCATTTCACATTCATGCACCTAAAGCTCTCAAGTAACCAAGCTTCATCTCATAAAAGTCATTCAATTTCATTAAATCTTGTTTGTCTCTCTCAACCCATTTCATCTCCATTCACATTTTCATCAAATCTCTTCCATTCATCTTATTTTTCCCTCTCATTCTTTCAAAAACCCTCTTTGTTTCCCTAAGTCATAAATGTTCGAAATTCATACTTGTCCTTGTTATATCCTTACTTCCTTGTGTGTTTTATTAGTTGTTTATCTTGCTTGGGTGTGCGAGTATTCTTAAATCTCTCATTCTCCATCATATTTCATTCAAACATTCTATCAAACACTTGGTGTGCACATCATATCTCAACTTTTTCAGTGGCTCCTAAGCTAGCCAAGACTAAGGTTGATTCTAAAGGTAAAGGAAAGGATAGTTCCTCATATATTTCTATAGAAAATCCCTTCTCATTGGTATCTCGAAGGTGTATTGAGGAGTTTGAAGAAAAACACAAGGATAGGCTTGTGGTAAAACAATATGCGTGGAAAGCCAAATCAGCTGCTCGGTTGGCTCTTCCTATTGTTGTTGAGTTGGTCTCTCATCAGAAGATTGACTACTTTTTGACACTTGCACAAGATTACAATGAGTATCTTATTCGTGTGTTCTATTTTGGTCTGCATGCAAGAGATAGTTATTGTTTTAAGTTTACCATTGGAAATGTGATTTAGGAGTTTGCAGACAAATTATGGAATTCGTTGTTTGGGATAACTATTTTTGATCTTGATGTAGGAGAAGAACCAGATCCGTTGGTGACATATGTTTATACTCATTTTGATTATAATGGGAATGATACGGTGAACAAAATTCTTATAGCTCCTCGTTCTGAAGGTAGCTTTGAACCTCTTACTACTGGATAACTAAAGATGGTTCCAAGGATTTTGCTTTGGCTTGTTTCACACATTCTCTGTCTGAAAAATGATGGTTTTTCAAGATTTGATTATTCTGAAGTTCACTTGGTCTACATTCTAATCAACAAGGTTAAGATAAATTGGCCTTATTACATTGTTTCGAGGATGTTTTCTATAAAGAACTGCAACAAAGGTACTTCACTTTTCTATGTGTCTATGATTTCAAAGATTATGAAATTCTTCAATATTGGCTGGCCTAACCTGTCATACAAGTCTCCTGGATTTGTACAAGAGTTTTCTCAAAGGACTCTTACAAATTTGGGATACTTTTGGGATGTCCATCGAAGGGTATATTACTTCCTAACTAGTAAGAATGCCAAAAGAATTTATAACTTTGATGATCCTGCTGCTTTTGAGAATGAAGGTGAAAAAGAAGGTGTCCACATGGAGGATGAGCATCATACTGAGGATCATTAAAATCTCCATGAAGAATATGATACGATGCATGATGCACCTGTTGGAGATCATCATGGTGCAGGTTTTGGTGCTATTCCTCCTAACACTGCCACCATTATTATTATGCTTCAAAATATGTAGGTACAACAAGATGAGCGCTATACTGACGAGTGTCAAAGGTGAATCACATTTAAGGCTGCATAAATAGAGCAATACAATCTGATGGAGCAACATATGTCCACTCAAGATTCCAACTTTGAGGCCTTTTCTTCATACGTGCCTGAGGCATTGGTGTCCTTACACACTGACATGAACGCAAATCATGAAGCCATTTTGGCCAGAATTAATCACATTATTTCTGCACATGAGGATGACTCTCATCATTATGAGAGTTTCTACAGGGAGATGTGTGAAGTTATAGATTCTCAATACCACAATAAAGGACAAGGTTGGCAAAGGGGTGCACTAAGAGGACGTGGGAAAAGATAGATTGGTGTTTGGATGGTTTGTGTTGTGAGATTGGTCTAGTGGTGTTCGGTTAAGTTTGGTGTCTTATGTCTTTATGCATTTTATTAATTCATGTTTGGTGTCTTTATGCATGTGCATTTTGGATTATGGTTTGTTTGACTCTTGGTTTATGTATTAATAATGGATCTTTAAATGTTTGGGTTTAGACAATGGTTGTTGTATTAAGTACTTATGGTTATTGTTATTGTTGTGTCATTTATTTACTTTGTGTGTTATCATATATGTTGTATATATGTAAGCATATTTATTATCTTTGAAGACTACCTATGTATTCTCTAGTGTATATATGTGATACTTCTAATTGTGTTCTTGGTCTCTTTTTTATGTTGTCAAAGCGGGAGAAGTATGATGCACATGATGCACACATTCAGGGGGAGCTTTCCATGAACAAGAACGTATTGCCTAAAGTTTTGCCATCATAAAAATTAGGGAGTATGTGAGTGCATATTTCTGTTTAGTTATGTTTCGAATGGTGTTAAAACAAGGATATAGCATTTATGTACATTGGACGGTATCATCTGAGTCTAGCTGTGTATTTCAGTGTTCTTGCATTAGGAAGCATGTTAACATTGTTGGAAATGGTCTGGAAAACATTTGTGCATCAAAATATTATATTAAGCAAGAAAAATTGGTTTTAAGTGAAAAATCCTCATTATTGGTCGACACATACGACTATAGGTCGACCTGTAGATGACTTTTTAAACTTCAAGTAGACACATAGATGGTATAGGTCGACATGTACACTGCCGTATTAAAGTCTGTAGCTTCTGTCTCATGTGCCGACTCTTCATGTCGACCTATAGGCAGCACATTGTAACACCCTTCTAAAATACCCCAAAATATTTAATTAAAATAGCAATATATCAATCAGAGTAATTATGCAATTAAGGGTGTCACACAATCATTTCACACCATTTTCCAAAATATCCTGTCATGCTTATTTATTTAATCAAAATAAAACATTTGCATAATACGCAGCGGATACAAACTAACAACATTCAAACCATGTAATACATTACATGTAAAGTTGTTCAACAACCAAATGAAAACATAGTAAAACATCCCATCCCGATGTTACATCTACCAGAGCATGACCCACTAAGGAACTACACTAGACTCCAAGGACTAGCTTCTACTCAATCACTGCTCGTTACCTGAAACATAGTTGTAAGGGTGAGTTCCTCAATCGATATAATAAGCATTATAAAATATCATGTAATGATAAGTAATTTAACACATATCATCACCCTAATCAGATCACACATATTCAGCCACGGCAATATCAACTCACAATCATCATCATCATCATACTCAAACTCAACACAATCATAAAACACACGTATAATATTGGAATACATCCATTCATATTATACGCCATACATACATATATTATGCAATGAGACTCCATGCATGCGGTACCGACTATTCGTGAACATATAGTTCAACCTCACCGACCAAATCCAGGTACGGCTACCAAGCTCACTAGTCCCACTCATTTGAGACCTAGTGACTCACTCACTAATTCCTCACCATGGGAATTAGCTACCACCCCAAGGGCTATGATATGCACGCTAATCACCTAGCATGCAAACATCAACAACAATCCACAATACTAACTCACTAATTCCTCACCATGGGAATTAGCTACCACCATAAAGGCCACAATATGCAAGCTAAATCACTTAGTCATGCAAACATCAACAATCATCCACAATGGACATATGCTCACACTCTAAGCCATAAACAGTCCATTCATAATTTCATACATGATAGATACATTCACAACATTATGCATATCATCATACATCATCAACATATTCACCACATAATCATATCATGTCATACCACATAGTCAATCACAGCATTAGCACACTCTACTAATACCTATACTACTCAAAACAACGGGAAATGATCCCTACTCTATCATACATCAGCTAAATTACATTACTCAGCTGAACAATCCAAAAACTGCACAACAACAGCACAGAAAATCACAATCCTGCTCATACGCGTATTGCCTAGTCCCATACGCGTATGGCCCATTTCTCAGCCAATCCCATACGCGTACCACCTATCTCATACGCGTATGCTACGCGTACCACTTCCCCATACGCGTACCAACAGAGGCCAAACCACGTTCAAAACATCATATTCCTCATCCATACGCGTATTGCCTAGTGCCATACGCGTACCAGACCATCTCATACGCGTATTGCCTAGTGCCATACGCGTATGACCAGAAACCAGATTTCCAGATCTGCTATGGTCTTCTCTGCTACGAGATCTACCAATTCCAACCTCCTACAATCCAATTTTTCACAGTAATCGTTCATATCATCTAACACGAATCATACCCTATTCAATTTCACCAATTCTAACACTTTTACATCTAATTCCTACGAATTCCTCTCAATCATAATCCAATTTCGTTCATCCAACATTTCACAATTTTCATCATGCATCATTCAAATCAGGGACAAATCAATAGTCTATCACTACCCATTACATCTTATCCCATAATACCCATTAATCGACGATAAACCCCCCTTACCTGAGTTAATCCGGCGAATCTTTAAGCTTCAAGCTCTTCCTCTCTCCAACCCTTGTTCTCTGGCTCTTTTTCCACTTTTCTGTCTCTTTTCCTTTTCACGTGAAAATAACCCTTTTACCAAATGGGACCTTTTCTAATTCCAACTTTTATTCCAATAATAACAATAATAAAATAATCCAATAATAATAGTTCCAATAAAAATATTCCAATTATTTAATTAAATTAATAAATATATTATTAACTTAAATTAAATAATTATCTTATTTTATCGGGGTGTTACAACTCTCCCCCACTAAAAGAGTTTTCGTCCTCGAAAACATACCTCAAGCGAATAACTCCGGATACGACTCCTTCATCTGGCTTTCAAGTTCCCAAGTCACATTGCCACCTGCTGGTCCTCCCCAAGCTACCTTTACCAAAGCAATCTCTTTACCCCGCAACTGCTTCAACTCTCGATCCTCGATCCTCATAGGTGATGTTTCAACAGTCAGGTTATCTCTCACCTGTACATCATCTACTTGGACCACATGCGACGGATCAGGAATGTACCTCCTCAACTGAGACACATGGAAAACCTCATGCAAATTCGCAAGTGACGGCGGTAAAGCGATACGATAGGCTACCTCTCCTATCCTCTCCAAAATCTGATAGGGACCAATGAATCGAGGTGTCAACTTCTTCGACTTCAAAGCTCGACCAACCCCAGTTATCGGAGTAACACGAAGAAACACATGATCTCCCTCTTGAAACTCAAGTGACTTCCTCCTCTTGTCGTGATAACTCTTCTGACGACTCTGAGCAATCCTCATCTTTTCCTGAATCATCTTAATCCTTTCCGTAGTTTGTTGAACAATCTCCGGTCCAATCACAACACTCTCACTGGACTCATACCAACATAAAGGTGTCCGACATCTCCTACCATACAAAGCTTCAAACGGTGCCATACCAATGCTCGAATGAAAACTATTGTTGTAGGTAAACTCAATCAAAGGTAAGTAACAATCCCAAGCACCTCCCTTTTCCAAAACACAAGCTCTCAAAAGATCCTCCAGCGATTGAATCGTCCTCTCAGTCTGACCATCAGTCTGCGAATGATATGCAGAGCTCAATCTCAGCTTAGTTCCCAAAGCCTTCTGCAAACCCTCCCAGAACTTCGATGTAAATCTAGGATCTCTGTCCGAAACAATACTCGACGGAATACCATGCAAACTTACAATCTTCTCAATATACAGCTCGGCTAATCTCTCTAACGGATAATCCATTCTGATCGGAATGAAATTAGCCGATTTGGTCAATCTATCAACAATCACCCAAATAGCTTCAAAATTCTTACTTGTCCTCGGTAAACCAGAAACAAAATCCATACTGATACTATCCCACTTCCACTCTGGAATAGCCAACGGTTGCATTAGCCCAGACGGCTTCTGATGCTCAATCTTCGACTTCTGACAAGTCAAACAAGAATAAACAAAACTCGCAATTTCTCTTTTCATTCCCGGCCACCAAAATAGCTTTTTCAAATCATGATACATCTTCGTAGCTCCAGGATGAATACTCAGGCCACTACGATGTCCCTCTTCAAGAATACTCTTCTTAAGTTCGGTAACATCCGGAATACACACCCGATTTCCAAATTTCAAAACACCATTCTCATCAACTCTGAATTCACCACCTTGACCTTGATTCACTAGAGTCAACTTATCAACCAAAAGCACATCGGATTTCTGACCCTCTCTAATCTCATCCAGAATACCACTCGTTAACTTCAACATTCCCAGTTTAACACTATTGTGAGTACTCTCACACACTAAACTCAAGTCTCTAAACTGTTCAATTAAATCCAATTCTTTAACCATTAACATAGACATATGCAATGATTTCCGACTCAATGCATCAGCCACTACGTTTGCTTTACCCGGATGGTAATTCAAACCAAAGTCATAATCCTTCAGAAACTCTAACCATCTCCTCTGTCTCATATTCATCTCTTTCTGATCAAACAAATACTTTAAACTTTTATGGTCACTGAAAACCTCAAATCTTGACCCGTACAAGTAATGCCTCCACAACTTCAGAACAAACACCACAGCTGCCAACTCTAAATCGTGTGTCGGATAGTTCTTCTCATGAACCCTCAGCTGTCTCGAAGCATAAGCTATAACTTGCTTATTCTGCATCAACACACCACCCAAACCCAACAATGAAGCATCACAGAAAACCTCAAATAGTTCTGACGGACTCGGTAATATCAGAATAGGAGCAGTAGTCAACCTTCTCTTTAACTCTTGGAAACCTTCTTCATATTTTGAGTCCCAAACAAACGCTTGCCCCTTTCTAGTCAACATCGTCAACGGTAACGCCAACTTGGAAAATCCCTCAATGAACTTCCTATAATATCCTGCAAGTCCAAGAAAACTCCTTATCTCAGAAACTGACTTCGGAGCTTCCCACTTAGATACCGCTTCTATCTTAGAAGGATCAACAGCAACACCACCTCTGGAAATCACATGACCAAGAAAACTAACCTCTTCTAACCAAAATTCACACTTAGACAGTTTAGCAAATAACTTCTTTTCTCGTAGAACTCCTAAAACCACTCTCAAATGTTCAGCATGCTCTTCTTCAGATTTTGAATACACCAAAATATCGTCAATAAACACCACAACAAACTTGTCTAGGTACGGATGGAAAATCCTATTCATATACTCCATAAATACTCCAGGCGCATTAGTCACACCAAAAGGCATTATAGAATACTCATAATGTCCATACCTTGTTCTGAAAGCAGTCTTCTGAATGTCCTCAGTTTTCACACGTATCTGATGATATCCCGATCTCAAATCTATTTTGCTGAACACACTCGCACCAACCAACTGATCCATCAAATCATCAATCCTCGGCAAAGGATACCGATTCTTGATCGTCACTTTATTCAGTTGCCTGTAGTCCACACACAACCTCATAGTGCCTTCTTTCTTCTTAACCAATAACACTGGTGCACCCCACGGTGACACACTCGGACGAATAAATTTCTTATCCAACAGATCTTCCAGCTGACTCTTCAATTCAGCTAACTCAACAGCAGACATACGGTACGGAGCCATCGATATCGGCCTAGTACCAGGTACCAAATCAATCGAGAACTCAACTTCACGCTCTGGCGGTAATTCATTCACTTCTTCAGGAAACACATCAGGAAAATCACACACCACGGCTAGATCACAAATCGCCAGTTTATCTTTAGCCTCCAAAGTCGCTAACAGCATAAACAACTCTGCTCCATCTACTACTGCCTCATTCACCTGCCTTGCTGATAGAAACAAACTCTTTCCTTCCTCAATCTCAGGAAAGATCACAGTCTTATCAAAACAGTTGATATAGACTCGGTTAAACACCAACCAGTTCATACCCAGGATAACATCAATCTGCACTAGTGGAAGACACACAAGGTCCATCCCAAAGTCTCTACCAAAAATACTCAAAGGACAATTTAAACAAACTAAAGTAGTAGTCACTGAACCCTTCGCAGGAGTATCAATCACCATACTTCCATGCATCTCAGATATCTCTAACTTAAGTTTCACAGCACAATCCAAAGATATAAAGGAATGAGTCGCGCCTGTGTCAATAATAGCTACAAGAGGAAAGCCATTAATATAACACATACCTCGGATCAAACGATCATCTGCAGAAGTCTCCGAACCCGATAAAGCAAAAACCTTGCCTCCCGACTAGTTCTCTTTCTTCGGCTTAGGACACTGTGGACTGATATGACCCACTTCTCCACAGTTGAAACAAGTCACAGTCTTCAACCGGCACTCTGCAGCCAAGTGACCACCTTTGCCACACTTAAAACACTTCCTCTCAGCACTGGTACACTCATGGACACGATGTCCAGCCTGACCACATCTGTAACACTTAGCAGGGGCACTGGAGTCTCCCCCACTAGGCCTCTTCATCCCACTCTGTCTCTGGAAACCTTTGCCAGCTGCATACGGTTTCCCACGATCATTCGGATTCTTGCCTTTCCTATCAACCCTTTGCTGATAGCTTTCCGCTCTGGCCTTGGTATCCTGTTCAAAAATCCTGCAACAGTCAACCAAATCAGAAAACACTCTAATCCGCTGATACCCAATAGCCTGCTTGATCTCGGGACGTAACCCGTTCTCAAACTTCACACATTTTGAAAATTCCCTAGTAGCCTCATTATAGGGAGTGTAATACTTTGACAGCTCTGTGAACTTAGCAGCATACTCAGTAACAGACCGGTTGCCCTGCTTCAATTCCAAGAACTCTATCTCTTTCTTTCCTCTAACATCCTCTGGAAAATACTTCCTCAGGAATCTCTCTCTGAACACAGCCCAAGTGATCTCAGCATTCCCCGCAGTTTCCAACTCAGTGCGGGTAGCAACCCACCAATCATCTGCTTCCTCTGACAGCATATGCGTACTGAACCTGACCTTCTGGTTATCGGCACACTCAGTCACTCAGAAGATCCTCTCGATCTCCTTCAACCACTTCTGAGCACCCTCTGGATCGTATGCTCCCTTGAACATTGGAGGATTGTTCTTCTGGAACTCACTCAGTTGACGAGCAGCTCCCATTCCCACAACATTCGGATTCCCTCCAAGTACTCCAGCTAGCATACCCAGAGCCTCAGCAATCGCAGCATCATCTCTACCTCTTCCAGCCATCTCTATTCTGAAAACCCAACAAGCTAAAACAATAAGTACTGATAGGGTTACACAACACCTATCCCGTACAGGGGAACAAAATAATTACGACTCAACTCGACCGACTATGCTCTGATACCACTAATGTAACACCCTTCTAAAATACCCCAAAATAGTTAATTAAAATAGCAATATATCAATCAGAGTAATTATGCAATTAAGGGTGTCACACAATCATTTCACACCATTTTCCAAAATATCCTGTCATGCTCATTTATTTAATCAAAATAAAACATTTGCATAATACGCAGCGGATACAAACTAACAACATTCAAACCATGTAATACATTACATGTAAAGTTGTTCAACAACCAAATGAAAACATAGTAAAACATCCCATCCCGATGTTACATCTACCAGAGCATGACCCACTAAGGAACTACACTAGACTCCAAGGACTAGCTTCTACTCAATCACTGCTCGTTACCTGAAACATAGTTGTAAGGGTGAGTTCCTCAATCGATATAATAAGCATTATAAAATATCATGTAATGACAAGTAATTTAACACATATCATCACCCTAATCAGATCACACATATTCAGCCACGGCAATATCAACTCACAATCATCATCATCATCATACTCAAACTCAACACAATCATAAAACACACGTATAATATTGGAATACATCCATTCATATTATACGCCATACATACATATATTATGCAATGAGACTCCATGCATGCGGTACCGACTATTCGTGAACATATAGTTCAACCTCACCGACCAAATCCAGGTACGGCTACCAAGCTCACTAGTCCCACTCATTTGAGACCTAGTGACTCACTCACTAATTCCTCACCATGGGAATTAGCTACCACCCCAAGGGCTATGATATGCACGCTAATCACCTAGCATGCAAACATCAACAACAATCCACAATACTAACTCACTAATTCCTCACCATGGGAATTAGCTACCACCATAAAGGCCACAATATGCAAGCTAAATCACTTAGTCATGCAAACATCAACAATCATCCACAATGGACATATGCTCACACTCTAAGCCATAAACAGTCCATTCATAATTTCATACATGATAGATACATTCACAACATTATGCATATCATCATACATCATCAACATATTCACCACATAATCATATCATGTCATACCACATAGTCAATCACAGCATTAGCACACTCTACTAATACCTATACTACTCAAAACAACGGGAAATGATCCCTACTCTATCATACATCAGCTAAATTACATTACTCAGCTGAACAATCCAAAAACTGCACAACAACAGCACAGAAAATCACAATCCTGCCCATACGCGTATTGCCTAGTCCCATACGCGTATGGCCCATTTCTCAGCCAATCCCATACGCGTACCACCTATCTCATACGCGTATGCTACGCGTACCACTTCCCCATACGCGTACCAACAGAGGCCAAACCACGTTCAAAACATCATATTCCTCATCCATACGCGTATTGCCTAGTGCCATACGCGTACCAGACCATCTCATACGCGTATTGCCTAGTGCCATACGCGTATGACCAGAAACCAGATTTCCAGATCTGCTATGGTCTTCTCTGCTACGAGATCTACCAATTCCAACCTCCTACAATCCAATTTTTCACAGTAATCGTTCATATCATCTAACACGAATCATACCCTATTCAATTTCACCAATTCTAACACTTTTACATCTAATTCCTACGAATTCCTCTCAATCATAATCCAATTTCGTTCATCCAACATTTCACAATTTTCATCATGCATCATTCAAATCAGGGACAAATCAATAGTCTATCACTACCCATTACATGTTATCCCATAATACCCATTAATCGACGATAAACCCCCCTTACCTGAGTTAATCCGGCGAATCTTTAAGCTTCAAGCTCTTCCTCTCTCCAACCCTTGTTCTCTGGCTCTTTTTCCACTTTTCTGTCTCTTTTCCTTTTCACGTGAAAATAACCCTTTTACCAAATGGGACCTTTTCTAATTCCAACTTTTATTCCAATAATAACAATAATAAAATAATCCAATAATAATAGTTCCAATAAAAATATTCCAATTATTTAATTAAATTAATAAATATATTATTAACTTAAATTAAATAATCATCTTATTTTATCGGGGTGTTACACACATAACCTTACAGGTCGACACATGCTTCCAAACAAGTCGACACATGACTTGAATAGGTCGACACATGACTCATATAGGTCAAACTATTGATAAATGTTTTTGAAAAATTGCATTTGTTTCCATTCCATTTGCATTCCTTTTTCTTCTTATGAGTGTTACACATATAATACTTGGTACATGCATCATTCTCTAGTAAGGTTTCTAGATTGAGTAAAACCTACATGAATCCAGGATTTCAAAGCATTTCATCATCTTCAATTCAATATATGCATACACACAATCAAACGACATATAATCATTTTTTGATTGGGTGCCATCTAGATAAGGATTGACAACGTCCAATTAGGTTTGTTGTGCCGAGAATATTGGGTTAAGATATTTGAAGGATTCAAATCAGAATATTGAGGTAGGGTTTTCCTTCAATATCTTTAGGGTTTGAAGATTTTTGACAAGATTTTGCAATTCGGATCCGATCGAGTGAAAGCCTTGGGACTAGGTGTGTCGTACAGCGTGAAACAGTGGATCATGTTGACAAATATTGGGTTCAATAAGTGTGCGCCTGGGATTAATTCATCTGGGTGAAAGTCTTGAGACAAGAAGGTCGTGCAAGGAAGTAGCAACAATATGTGAATTGAAGCGGCATTGTTGGTGTCTTGATCAATCTTTGATCAAGGTTTTTGGAGGTGCTAGAGTCAAGAACAAACTTAAGGTTTATGGGATTTGATTTCTCATCTCTTGTATACATACATTTGCAAAGTAAGATTTATAATAATAATATCTCAATTATAATTCAAATTAAGGGAAGACATACTCATAGCGAGGTTGATTGGGGAACTGCCTAAACAAATCCTTGTATACTCTCTCTCTCTCTCTCTCTCTCTCTCTCTCTCTCTCTCTCTCTTTTATTTTTCGGTTCACAAATGGTTGATTACTTAAATTTCTTGATCAACATTATTTGGATAATAATTTTTGAATCATTTATGAAACTTGGGTTGTTGTTGTAATCACGAACCATTTGGTGGTGATTAGATTTCTAAGAACTATAAACACTATACAAACATCCAAACTTTGTTAATCACACGCAAAGTGTCCGACAATTTGTTTCAACTAATTTTTTGTGTGTTGTTATCATTGGAGATAGATATTTACTATAATAGAGTATTCTATTTTTTGTTCAAAGTGTTGTTAATCAACTTGTGGATTGTTATCATACCATTGACACTTTTACGCATATCCGGGCTTTTCAATAGTAGGTTCGGTTAGACGATTTTTGATCCGGGAAATATTTGAAACTTACTTCCGCGTTATAAATTTTTCTAAGTCAAATTTTCAGATAAATTTTAACTTGGGATCTATTCAACCCCCCTTTAGATCTAGGCCTATTGTCTAACACCATGTGCCATCAACTTTAACAACCGGTTTGTAGAATGCAAAACCCTTGATGCATGGTTGGAATGCCCAATAGACGATGGAAAATTCTAGCACCATTGATCTCTGTCCATTCGTTTGTTAATGCAGGAAGGGTTTCTAGTTCTATTATAATACCTGGTAGAAATGTTTTCATGACCAACAACCATTGTGGCATATCGTTGTATGAAGTCTCTCCATTTCCATAAGTAAAGGCGATAACCTTGTTTTTTGAAATCCATGCCTTTTTGTAAGAGATTGTGTAGTTAAATTTCTCACAAATATGAGTGGCGATGTGTTTCACTTTTAATAAAGCATCATTCTTAACTGGAGATTTGATGTTGTCACATATTAGATTAGAGTCAATTTTTCTATGATCTTAGGACATTGCTAAAGACGTGAAGGTGTGCGGACCACTAACCTTTGTGATCACCCACCTACCACTCCTCTTCCTCCAAGGAGGCTCTACATTTGAAGGTGCATTATTTATTAACACATTTGATTATGAATCGTTTAGACTCAAACTTATAAAATGAATAATCAAGATAATTTCTGATGTGAAATTGTCAGATGGCAAACACACATCCTTCTTTGCTTTCAAACTCCATACCAAGCAACCTCATTCAATCTAAAGCGGTTGTGTTGTTTCAAATATTGAGCCATCTTCATCATTTATGTATGTGGGATTTCTCATGTGGAGTGATAGATTGTACAAGTCGAGCACTTCATGTTGCTGTCTCACGACAATATCATTATCGGAGTCGACGCTTTCACCGCTAAAAAGATTTTGGGTATTTACATACCATATTTGTCAAAGTCATTATCCTCACTGGCCTCCTCATTTGGGAAAAATAGTCCGTTTTGTGTCGTTGGTGATTCAGGGTGATTCAGTCTTGGTGTCAATGTTAATGTAGTCTCTTGACTCATTTGATATTGATGTGATTGAGATGGTTGTGTTAGATACATTACTTGTGACAACTCATTCTGCTCTATATTAATAAAGTATTTATTTTTTAAATTTATATATTAATAAATATGATTTTTTAATGAAATGAATTAAATGAATATATTATAAAATAAAAAAATAAAAAAATATATTATTAAATAATTATTTATTCATTTTAATATTTTAATAAATAATTAAATCAAATAAAAATAAAGACAAAAATTAAAAATGAAAAAAGGAATAATAAAAGGGTACTTCATCAAGGATGGCGGACCCCTAAAAGGGGTTGACGCGTTCGCCATCTAGGATGGAGTGGGGCATATAAAATAAAATAATTTTTTTTAAAACATGTATAAAAAGATGGCATTGTGGGACATTTTTATTAAAAGGTGACAATTTAGGATATTATTTTCACCTTTTTGGCTCTTAGGTCAAAAAGTCTTTATTTTCGCATGATAATTTAAGTTTTTATTGAAATGCTCCTAAAAATAAAAATATTACTTAAACCAACTTTTTGATAAAATAATATTCCTTTAATATTGAATGATGAAAGGTATGATATTCTTTGCACCTTTTCTTATTTAGTTACCGAATTCTTTTTATATTTAATAGTTAAAGTTTTAATTAATATCTTAAAAATAAAAATATAAAAATATATATTTTAATAATTAGTATAATTTTTAAAATTGTTTTATTATTTTTTAAAAATTAAAAAATTAAAAAAATGAATAAATAAATATACTATTAAAATTTAATGATATAAGAAATAAAAATATATATAAATAAAAATTAGCTGTTACAATATATTTAGGCGTTCATGGGTTACACGAGAGAGGTTTGGACTGACGAAAGTCATGACCATATTGTTGAAAAGTAGAAGATGAAGGAGACACTAGAATGTCTAATGGTGATTCTTAGTTATCCTGTCGTGGGTGTGAGGTTGTAGTAATTACATAGAATCCATTTGCATCAACTTGTATATCATTAAAATCAAAACTTAAAAAAAGGATTGTCTATCAATGCAAATTGGTTTTGGGGTTGTATTGGTATTCATCCTTTTGTGGTTTGATACCCAAGGAGATGATGAAGAGGGTTATTTTTATAATTCGATCTTGAAACACCATCTAGCATAAAATAAAATGTATTTATTTTTAAGGCGCTCCCTCTTTTAGGCAACACAAAACTAAAGGGTAGTTAAGAATGTCTTTAATTTTTTAAAGGCATCTTCACATTACTTCTCCTAATCAAAATTCTCCTCTTTTTTTCTTACTACGGAAAAGAAATTAAATGGTTTGTCACCTAAACGTGATAAGAATATGGAAAGAGCAACTATACACCTCGTTAACTGCTAGACTTCTTTGATTGAGTTCGAACTCCTCATGTCAACTATGGTCTAACACTTATTAGGGTTAACATTAATTCCTATTCTTGTGAGCATGAAATCTATAAATTTCCTAACTTGAACCCCAAAAGAACTTTTTTTTAGGTTTCATCATATGTTGTATCTTCTTACTGATGACAATATACCATTAAGATCCTCACATGTTGTATATTCAAGTAGCATGTGACCTTTATGTATGTTTTTGTAGGTCAAATGACGAAGATTATCTTAGAAGAGCTGGGGAAGATATGGGAAACTATCCAAGTTTCTCGTGGGGGGACTGATAACCCTCATAGCCCTCCCGAGGATTTCATTATTAAAGGAAAGAAGAGGCAAGCTGAAGACCAGCCTCCTGACTCGCTCAACAATAAAACCTAAAGACGAGAAGGGGGTTCTTAAATGACTGTTGAAGATGGAGTTGTCCCAACCACCTCTGGGGAGATGGGCGCTCATAGTCCACCTAAAGGTGAGATCCCGCCACCTCGTCCCTCTTTGTGGTGCGACTTTGGTTTTAATATTTCCCAAATGAATGGCTCTTATCTTTCCTGCTTTGAGAAGTTCCTTGGTGATTATAGGGTCTTCATGGCTAAACCTCATTCTTCACTTGTTGACATGAAGGAGAATCTTTTAATAAGGGCGATAATGCTAGAGAATGTTGATTGGGAGAGGCGAGAGAGTTATAGAAAAGAGTTGAAGGAGAATCTCAAGAAGTACGAGGGTGGTTACTCCCAAAGTAGAAGTTGTTATAGGTCTTACAAAATGATAAGGATTCCTGGGAGAGCAAGTTGTTGTATAAGCAAAGGCCAAAGAAATCACCTCCAAAGAGGAGTCTTTGAGAACATCTCTGGAGAAATCTCTTTGTTCTAAAAAGGAACTGGTGGGACGAGGTGTCAGAGATTAGAGATGACTTGGTGGCAATTTCTGGTACTTATTTTGAGCATGCGAAGGAACAAGTGCCCTTCTTCTACCCTTAAGCTGGATGTTTTTAAAGTCATATAAGATGGTCAGTTGGTGGAAGATTACGAGGAACCCCCTCCAGAGCACGAAGGATCCCCCTCAATAATGGACGCCCAAGATGGTCCTCGTGGTGATGTCGCAATGAGAGGAAGTGAATCGAGAGCTCCCCGACTAGAGGAAGCACTCACGGAGGAGGTAACCCCAGAAGATGGTAAATATGAGGGTTTTTTATTCTTGATTTATTTGTCCCTTTGTGGCTCTTATAATGTTCTTGCCCATGTGAGGGATTTTTGTAAAAACTTAAGTTGTGGCATCATTTGGGTGTTTTTTTTTGTATTAGTCGCCTTGTTGTTTCCATGTTCATTTAGTTGTTTCATTACACTTATGTTGAATCCTTATCTGGACCCTTTGTAGATATCATCCCCTTTGTAACGCCTTTATATGTAAAAGGGAGTTCCATGGTTCCTCCGTTAGGACCTAAGGCCCTTGGGTCACCCAAAAAGGAGAAAGGGGAGACAGGGGCCCCTCATAGGGACGTAGCATGTTATATCGCCTCTAAAGGCGCAAAGGCTCTTTCATAGTGATTCAACATATTTATTTCCTTGAAGTGCGACAAGGATTCACATGGAAACCCAACATTTTTAATCTCCTCTAAGGGAGGCAAGGATCTCACTTGAGTATCCAACATTTTTTATCGTCTCCCAGGGCGACAAGGATCCCTCTTAAGAATTCATCATTTTTTTATTGCCTCCCGTGGCGACAAGAGTCCCTCTTGAGGATCCAACACTTTGAATTGCCTCAAAGGGTGACAAGGATCCCTCTTTAAGGACCTGACATTTTTTTATCGCCTCTAAGGGCTGACAATCATCCCTCTTGAGGATCCATCACTTAGATCGCCTGTAAGGGAGACAAGGACCCCCCTCCCTTTGAGGACGCAACACTTTTAATTGCCTAAAAAGGCGGAAAGGATCCTCTACGAGGATTCTCATTAAAGGGTGTCAGGGATGCCTCTTGAGGATCCAATGTTTCTTCTGTATCCTTAGGATACTTGTGAAGAAAAAGAGGCAACAACAATTCTAAAATTTAAGAAATAATAAGGTGATGAGTCTCATTAAAGACCTCTGCCTTCTCATAAAGCATCAAGGAAAAGAGTGTGTCATCAAGAATATAAATTGTCTTTACAAGCGAAAAAGATATAATACTTACCTGATAAAAAATAACAATAATATAAACGAATAACAATAAATCTAATAAACATCAAGGGGCGCTCCAATTGAAGCTTTAGTCTCATGTCTTTTTCCCTCTTTCGAGGGGGAACTCCTTCATCTTATCAAAGGCCTAACCCAATACAAGTTCAGTCAAAAAATGAACTAATATATATATATATATATATATATATATATATATATATATATATATATATATATATATAAGCCAACACACGTGACATTGAAGGTACACTTTATGATATCCATTTTTTACTATATTTATCTTAAATTCTGAACTCACTTGTGTGTTGGAGTGTTAACCTTGTAAGTCCACCCCGCGGTACTGCACCACAGGTTAGCATTATCGGTTCAGGATCCCTCACCATTGATACACACCAATTCTAGTTCCAAGACGGAACAACGAAGTTTTCTAAGGAAATCGACTCATAATTCCCGCGAAATTCCATAAGTAGATCATCCTCTATTGAAAGTTAGATATCTATCGGAACCGAGATAAGAATACAATCAACTCATACCTTGCAATGAGGAGATCTATTAGATATTTCAAATTTATTCCTCTTTAATTGATCATCCTTATTAAGATCCACAACGCAGTAAATCTTGAAATGCTCTGTCATCGAAGCACTTTTTTTAGCAGCAATTGATATTAAACTGTTAGATGATGATCGAGTGTTGTTAGGATGTTCGAGACGTGAGAATAAAAGCAAAAGATCGAGTGGGGAGTTCTCGGTATATGTTTCAACCTCTATAGTTGATGGAAGGCATGTGAGATACTTCGTAGATAATAGAATTTTCATAAAAACATTTGATCTGACACAATTGAGCACTTAGATATTCATCAATTAGATTTAAATGCATGTGATGAAGGATATACATTGGTGTCCGATGACTCAATGACTTAACCTTACAGAAGAAAAGATTTAATATCGTCAATGGAAAATAAGGGAGTGAGAGAAATGTGTCCTCGACTTTTTGATAATTCGTGGGGGGAAACCATCAAAGGCGTCCTCATTAGACCCGTCTCAGGAAGTTAAACAATCTAGATTTGCCAATTTTCTTGAAGATGGTATAGCAGGAAATAAAATCAAACTCAACTCACGTCGATCGTGTAACGGTAAAAAATTGAGATTAAGCTATCAATTAACTTAACTCGCAAAGCAACAGTCACCATCGTGTTTTTTATTATTTCCAAAGGAAAGGGGAAGAAGTACGAACAAAACCCAAAGAAGTTTTAAAACAAAACTAATAAAAGAGATAAGGGTATGGGGGTTAGTTATGCAAAAGGAAGTTATTAGCACTTAAACATCCATGGTACTCCATGGGAACCTCTTTGAAAATATGCACATTTTGGTTTGAAAAGGGTGTTGTTTGAAAAAGATTGGAGAGATGGGAAAAAGAAGTATATTTTTTATGATTTTTGTGTTTGCCAAGACTTTTGAATTCTCACGCCTACGTACCAACAAAGTGAAATGGAGGATCAAAACCTCGTAGTTCATGGTAAAAATAACAAAGATTTTTGTTTTGATTCATCTTTAATGGGAAACATATTTTTTCATTTTAAGGAGAATACTCAACTAGTCACCCACAAGTATGAGAACTTTGTATCATCATGAGAAGGGCTCCAACTTGGATAAAGTTCAACAAGTATGCCACTAGCTCTCACATATGGAAAAAGAATTATCATCAATACTATGGAGATAGGAGAATTATATCTCAACTATGGAAATGACTTATGTCTAATGCCTTAAGAAAAGTTTTAAAAGGAAAAGTACACAAAGGCACAAAATGATTTGAATGAGTTATGCATTTTTTAATCTTTTGAGATTGGTCTAAACATGTTTAAAATGGATTAACATTTATTAGGAAAAAAGGTTTTGAAAATCACTTGACAAAAGTCAAGGTTTATTGAGAAAGCAGATCAAGTTTAAAAAACAAGAAAGTTTTGAAAAAGAGAGAAGATTTTGAAAATTAAAGAAGGGGAGGAGAAGAAAAGACTATCCTAGAGCATAAAGTAAACGCATAGGGAGGAAAGATCTAACCAATAAAATAGCAAGATTTATGACATTAGTCAAGCAAGAATTCCCTCCTTTGGATTAAGCCTCAAGCAAGCCATAATAAGCAAATAATAATCCATGTATCAGATGAAACTAGAGTAACTCAACCAAGTCTTCAAAAGGAAATCCTAAGTCAAAGGTACCAGGTGAATTTTAGGGTCTCAAATCACAAGTCCCAAAGCAAAGGTCAAGATCCTAATTCTAAGTCCATGACTCCACAATGATGCCAAGGATAGTAACCACAAGTCCATGAATCAGGATAACCAAGTTCCTTTTTAGGTATTTTTTCTTTATTAATTTCTTCTTTACAATGATATAAAAGAAAAATCCAAATGGACAAAGAACAAATTACAAAATCACAAATAATATGATATGGGATGCCAGCATAAAGTATAAAGTAAATGGCATAAAGATAAAAGCATAAAGTAAATGACATAAAATAAAATATTAGTAATCAAAGATAAAAAATGCTTTGGTCATTTTTTGGAGAACACTCAACTATCCACTCACAAACATGAAAATATGAACATATACTTCATTTATGAGAAGAGCTTCAACTTGGATAAAGTCAACAAGTATGCCACTAGCTCTTGCAAATGGAAAAGGATCAATATTTTCACACAATACCATGAGAAATAGGAGATTTACAATCTCACTTATAAAAATGTCTTTGTTTTTCTTTGCACAAATTTAGCGCTATATTAAGCAATCATAATTGGACTTATGTAGAAGTCACAACTATCTAAGGTAGGTCAATAATAATGTTTGTGTTAATAAATGCTAGAGAAATGATATGTAAATCATTCTCCTAAATACATGCCACACAAAAAAGAAAGAAAGGGGATGATCAAGCACAAAGGCTAGGAGGATGGTTCATTACTTCAATCCACACTTCATGATACTTAGGATAAACTTATGCATCAATCTAAAGTACCTTAAATGATCCATGATCATTTAGAAGGTAGATTTGAAATGATGAAAGTTTATCAAGTACCAATCCAGACATCATGAACAAGATGGACACAAGCCATCCAATTGATCAAAGGGAAAAGAAGGAGATGAAGAAGAAATAAATAAGAAAATTCACACCCAAATTGGACCAAAAGTTTGATCAAGTCATCATCAAAATCAATCATATATTTTGGTGGATTAGGGTTTTCACTCCATCAACACTCAAGATCCATTGAGTTTGACGAGACTTAAGGTCCAAACCATCATGATCTAAGGCCAAGAGGAGTTCACAAAGGTCACAAAATGAAAATGCAATTAAATGAAATAAAAATGCACCAAAAGTATTTTTAACTGAATTTTAAAACAAAAATAAAATGAAAAATTCATAAAGTCCTTGAAAACACCAAATAAATGGCCAAAAAAATTATTGAAGGTTGAAAATAAAATAAGAAGCATATAATAAAATTTTCAAAATTAAAAAATGCAAAAAAGTATTTTTAAAGTAATTAAAATAAAGGAGAAAAGAGAAAATTCATAAAAAAAAATAGAAAGTCAGTGAAATAAATTATGGAAAAATAAAAGATAATTTTAGAAATTTTTTTGAGATTTTTTTGGATGAAAAATGAAATTACTATGAATTTTAAAAGAAAAAGTAATTAAAAACAATAAAAGAAAAATAATTAAAATTTGAAAAAACACTGAATGTTGGATCACACTTCATTAATTGGCGTGGCAGATCCAACACTCCATATGTTACAGAATACGATGGAACACACTGCAAGCCAAACACATGATCCGGTTTAAATCCAACCAATCATAACATTTCATTCCTCCAACGTGTCTGATCAAACTCAGATAACCTGAGAAAACTCTGATCGTCTTCTCTAGTAAGCTCTCATCGGAGTTTCATCGTTTGGTAAATTCAAGACAGGAGACCACCATCATTGTTATCCTCTTCTCATCCCGAATTTAACCTCATGCTCCAAATTCATTTATATAAACTGAGCAAAGGGAATTTTAGTGAAGTTTCAGAAACAAGAAAGCCATGAAAAATAAAATTAAATGATGAACACAATCAATCAACACCAGATAAGTTAGGGGAAAGCATCGGAGAGTGAAGGACTGCATTGTGGTAACTTGTTTGAGTTCAAAGGATGCTCAGAACTACCTTGTCTAAATGGTGATCTAAAGTTGATGAAGCTCAATCTGGTTAGAGCACTTCAGAAGGTCTTAGAGCTTGGGAATTGTTACAAAAGTTTCAGAGGATGCCGAAGCTGCTAATGGAATCAAGAAAATGGATTAAAATAAGTTGAAACTCAAAACACGATAATTGAATTTTCTGGAAAAATTTCAAGTTGCAGCAGGGATTTCTTGGCTCTCAAAAGCTTGAAAATAAATGCAGTAGCTTCCTCTATTTATATGAAATGTGATTGGATCCAAATACGTGTGGAATAATGCAGAATGTGAGAAAAATGTGACTTGAAACTCATCAAACCTCATCCAAATGATGCGTTTTAAGGGTCAATTAACTTTTGAAGACTTGTTTAAACATGTTTAGGTCCAAAACACATGCTAATTTGTCTTGGAATTGAGATTAGTGAAGTTCAAAACTCGAGCAATGGCAATTTCTTCAATTACAAGTCACCATGTTCAACCCAATGGGGTACCCTACTCTGGAGGCTTTTTGATCTCATTATTTTTGCAATGTGTTAACATCATGGCCAAGATTACAATGTGTCAAGAAATTTTACATTTTGATGCTTGAGCACAAAGTTATGTTATGTTGAAGTTGGCATGTAAAACTAATCATATAACTTGGAAAAAATTGAGTGCTTCATTGCTGAAAATGACCTATAATGTTTCAATGAACTCCATGGCCTTCCATGCATATTGTGATCTTGATCCTTGAAGCAAACTTGGATAGGGAATCACAAATGACATTGTGCAAAAAGAATCAACTTCATATGTTGAAAATTGAAGAAGTTATGAATCTTGAAAGTTGGGGAAAAGTCACTTTAAAATAGGTCAAATTTCACTAAGTCCACGAATGACCTATAATGTCTCCAAACTTTTGATGATCCTCTAAGCATAATTGGCTCTTTTCATGTAAATATAAGTTGTAGAGGATGTTGAGAAGAGACATATGCAAAAATAAGCATTAAAAAATGTTGAGAATTATAGGAGTTATGATCCTTGGAGCTTTGACTTCAAAATGATGACTTTTTGGTCAAACCACTTGGAATAAGCTTGTGTACTTGGATTTTCCTTGCATTTAAAAGCACATGGGTCATCATATGAACTCAAATTAAGGTATCATTTATTGCCTCTTGATTAAATTTCTCAAAGCTTGAAGTTGCTTGTTGAAGAAGGCATGGAAATAAACACATGAACCTTTGACTTTCTTTGAGAAGTAAGCCACAAAACTTTGAGATGCTCTTGATTGAAAAGCCCTACCTTGCACAATAAGCTTAAGGTAAACAAGACATATTTTTGGTACTTTGATTAGTGGTTAGATAAGTATTAATCAAATAAACACAAAGGTAAAACAACAACAAAGAGGTGCTTGGTGATCCCTACAAGAAGCAAACCCAAAGATGGATAAAGGGAAGGACCAAGATGTGATCTTGTTTGTGTGCAAAAGATGAAAATGATATGTGAGATCTTAGGGTTAAAAATTAAGGTATGATAAATACCCCTATTTAAGTTTCTTCAATTTAGAGATATGAAGGTTGAAATCTTCGTCTTGACAAAATTGAAGAGACTTAAATATCAAAGACCCAATTTTTTGTCGTAAGATACCGCAAATGCTTATGATATAATATGAATGTAAACTAGGATCTCTGTCGGGAATAACAGCTTCCATAGGGTTCCGCATGGGAAAAAGAAAAGACTTCAGAATAATCGATGCAGAGTTAGAAAACAAACGAACTAAAGATCCAATGGGTAAGGCTTATCAAAGAAAGACCTCGTCGGGGAAAAGAAATCAGCAAAAGGGGAAAACTCCAACTCCAATAGGAGAGGAATATTACCTAACTATCAACCAAGTGATAGCTTAACAAAGGTAATAAGCTAAAACGAAATGATTACCAACTACCAACCAAGTGGTAACTTAAAAAAGGCAACCAACCGAAGGTAAGCTAAATATTAGCTACTATCATCCAAGTGCTAGCTTAAAAAAGTAATAAGCTAAAAATAGAATGATTACCAACTACCAGCTAAGTGGTAACTTAACAAAGGTAACCAGCCAAAGGTAAGAGGAACTATTACCTACTATCAGTTGGGTGATAGCTTAACAAATGTAATAAGATAAAACAAAATGATTATCAACTACCAGCTAAGTGGTAACTTAATAAAGGTAACCAACCAAAGGTAAGAGGAATATCACCTACTATCATCCAAGTGATAGCTTAACAAAAGGTAATAAACTCAAAAGTAATGATTACCAACTACTAGCCTAGTGGTAACTTAACAAAGGTAACCAACCAAATGTAAGAGGAACTATTGCCTACTATCAGCTAAGTGATAGCTTAACAAAGGTAATAAACCAAATGGGATCAAAGTTCAACCCAAGAATGAACTGGAGAGAAACGGTCAAAGAGGACTTCCACCATTGAAGAAATAAACTCAATCAGGGATTAATTCCATCCAGATAATGAACTGGAGAGGGAAACTAAAGCAAAAATCTTCCACGGGGATTAACCTCAGTGGGGAATTAGAAAGGATAAACTCTTTCTGATTAAGGTTGACACTCTATTGGAGAGAAGACGCACACACTCGGTGGGGAGAAAAGTTCTAGAGAGCGGGGGAAAGCATTGAGAAATTCAAAATATGAAAATAAACATCATGATATTATGCACATGCGTATGATTATGCTGACAAAAGAAGCACAAAAGGTGTGAAACTGATAACACAGTACAACCAAATACTCGGCTAATCTCAACAAGATGGAGATGTTGATAGAGATTCATTAGAGATTCTACCATTCTTGCAGTATGATGTTGGGGAGACTGCTATACATGCAACAAAAGAAAATTCCGACCTGGGGAAGTAACTGAATTTCATTCTTCAGGATCTTACCATCCTTGGGATTGCCATTAACATTCTTCTTTTGTATTCACAAGTCAAGGAAAATACATATCTTTTTTTTAAAATTTTCAAAAAATATGATAATTTAGATATTTTTTGTTTAAAAAATTATCATAAAAAATTAAATGAAATTTCATAAACTGAAACAAAATAAGAATAGCAAACAAATAGGAAAAATGCTCAAATTGTATTGATAGAATGGTAGTCCGCAAATGGCGTGACTCCATAGATCATTAAAAATTTGGAAAATGGTAAATACATGGAAATGGCTACATTGAAATACAATGACCATTATTCTCCCTAACAACTTTGAATTTCGCTATGCGCTGGACTTCGGTCGAGGATGACTGAATAGGAACCTGTGATAGGCATTATTGCTTCAAACGATCAAGTCTGACCTGATGCTGTTACTTGCCATAATCCATAACTTTTGTCTAGATTACCTTTTCGGGCTCAATCTACCGGGATAATCACTTTGTATTTATGTCTCTAATTTTTTCCTGGACCGCCCTTTCAGGTTTTCAATCCACCGAGACGCTCATTTTTGCCTAAGTCGTCCTTTCGGGTTTTCAACTTAGCGAGTTGCTCTTTTATTTTTCTAGGCGAAGTATTTCTTAACTGCATCAACATTCATAGGACGAGGGAGCTCCTCACCATCCATAGTTGTAAGAATCAATGCACCACCGGAGAAAGCTCTCTTAACAACATATTGACCTTTAAAATTAGGAGTCCACTTTCCCCTAGAATCAGTGTTGAAAGACAAGATCTTCTTGAGCACAAGGTCACCTCTTCTGAATACACGAGGTCGAACCTTCTTGTCAAATGCTTTCTTCATTCTCTTTTGATATAATTGGTCATGACACAAGGTCGTCATCCTTTTCTCTTCAATCAAATTCAATTGATCATATATGTTTTGACACCATTCAGCCTCAAACAAATTTGCTTCCATCAAGACTCGCATTTATGGGATCTCACCCTCTACAGAGAGCACTGTTTCCATGTCATACACAAGAGAGAAATGGGTTGCCCCTGTTGAAGTGCGGACAGATATACGGTATCCGTGGAAAGCGAAAATGAGCATCTAGTGTCAATCCTTATATGTCACAACCATCTTCTGGATAATCTTCTTAATGTTCTTATTCACAGCTTCAACAACCTCATTCATCTTGGGTCTGTAAGGAGAAGAGTTATGATGTTCAATCTTGAAATCGTCACAAAGCTCTTTCATCATCTTATTATTCAAGTTCGACTCATTATCAGTAATGATCTTACTGGGAACACCATATCGACCAACAATCTGATTCTTGATAGATCGGACCATAACCTGCTTGGTCACATTAGCAAAAGATGTTGCTTCAACCCATTTAGTGAAGTAATCAATGGCTACAGGATGAAACGATCTACATTCGAAGCTTTGGGTTCAATCATATCAATTCCCCACATGGAGAAAGACCATGGGGATGAAATACCATTGAGAAGCATTTGAGGCACATGAATCTTATTAGCATAAATTTGACATTTATGACACTTCTTCACATATTTACAACAATCGGGTTCCATTGTCAGTCAATAGTAACATGTCCTTAGCATCTTTTTAACCATTTTGTGTCTATTGACATGAGTGGCAAAAGATCCTTCATGAATTTCTTGCATTAACATGTCTTATTTGTGTCTATGCACGCATCTAAGTAAGACCATGCCAAAATTTCTCTTGTACAACACATCTTCATTCAGAAAGAAATTCTCAATCAGTCTTCTCAAAATCTTCTTATCTTTGCTGAATGCCCCAATCTTATCTTTGCTAAACACCACAAACAATATTCATAACAAAACACAATTTCTAAAGGTTGTTCACAACTATTCTAAATCGAACAAATACTCAAAACCAAGGCGTAACCCATTACAAATTCAGTCAAAAACACCCGATAAAAAAAGCTCAAGCATTTTATCACACTTAATCAATAACATCTCATAAATTAATTTTTATAAATAAATAAAATTACAATTAAAAAAAAAGTCATTGGACTATCGTGACCATTGGATTATTAACTGCATGACTGCATGCAACATACATCAAATCAAAATCCTTCAAAAGCAGGGAGTAACTCTAATGACCAATGTCTATATCCACTCATTTCACTCGTACTTTCACACACACACACACATATGCCAATAATAACGACAACACCCTCTGACAAAACTCATCTCAATACGCCAAACCAAAGCCAATTGCTTTTTCTTCTTTACTCACTTTTTTACTAATACAAAATTAATTGCATATTATCAGAAGCTGTATTATTGTTGTTGCATTTGGAGACAAAATAGCGATAAGCACCAACTTTTTTCTTCCTTGAACCAGAGTTATCAACTGTGAGTACTATTATGCCTCCTTCTTTTGATGTAAATGAACTCTCAATTACTTCCTCTGAAGCATCAACTTTCCTTGCCTTATCAACTGCTATTGTGTAGCTCCTTTCTGCATTTGGGACAAATTCAGCACTGTATTGTACTTCCCAGCCTCCAACTACAATCTCCCACTTGATTGTTGCACCACTCTATTCAACAAATACCAACTAATTAACAAAAATATAATTCACTAGCCATTATAGATTATGAAATACACATGAAACACGATCCTGACACGACAACACTTCTCAACAAAACGTATCCGTATCAGTGTGGGCACTGATACGGTCACACTTTGTTTAGAAGTGTCAGTGCTAGATAGCTCATAATTGTTACCTCGACTCCTTCTATTTGTATGTTCACTTTTTCTCCTCCTTTAACAGTGAACTCAGAAGCTGGTTTTGGGGGACCATTTTGAAAATCATTAGGTCGACTCAATCCTCCATATTGAACAGGAATATTCTCAGGCCTTATGAATCTGAACAAAAAAAGACAAACAAAATCAAATAAATTCAAGATTGAATCATGATAAAAGAGAACACAAATTGTCTAAAATTGCATATACTATTATTGATGTGTTAGAGACATACTTGTAGAGTGTTTCTGTTGCATTTCCTTCCTTAGAGATCACAAACTTGCTCTTAGTTCTTTGAGTCAGAAACGGACAGTAAATTGAATACAACATGCTAAAATACCATGGCACATTGATGAATATCTGAAACCAATAAATTGAACACAAAAAAAAGAACAATTCATATTTCATTTCATTCCAAATAAAAACAACAAAATCACATTAAAATCAATGTCAACAAACAAGGTACTACCTTATGAGCAACCATTTCAGGATAATTATCCTGGAACAGTGTGAGAATTTCATTGGAAACAGTCCTTAGCTCTTTCCTAGGCATATCCTTTAGATCAGTAACTTGAATCAAAGAGTTAACCCCACCAGGCTTAAAGTTCAAAAGCTTGATTCCTCTCTCAAGAACTTGAACCCTCCATCTCAAAAACCTCTTGAGCTTCTCTCCATCACCAAAAATCCTCTCATACAAATCCTTATCCTTAAACACAACATAATGATTGTAACACACAGGGTGTCCTTTTCTATCATAACCATGAGTGTAAGTAACAACACCTTCAAGCTCCTTGAATCCCAGTTCCTCATCCAGAATATTCTCAGCACCAAACTCTTTTCTCCATGCAAGACTTCTCACAAGCATGGTGTAAGCATCACTGACTCTAAAGTCTCTTGCTCTGAGAAACTTCAAGAGAACCACATCAGCAGAAGCAGCATCGTTGCCATTAAGTAAGGAAACACCCCACATGGAAGCATTGTTGTTGATTTCCTTTGAAGCTGAGAGCTTTTTCTTCAACTCTTGTAAAGCTTTCTTCTCCGAGGATTTGAGGTGGGAGACGAAATAGGTGTCTTCTTTGAAGGAAGAGGATGTGAAGTTTGCAGCTTCCATTAATGTTGTTACTATGGTTTTTTTGTGTGGTTTTGGAGAAGGTTGTTTTGGAGTTTCTAAGAAGGGTGTGCTACTAGTGATGATAGATGTAGAAGATGAAGAGTGGTCCATTGATGAAGAATGAGGGAATTGAGAGAGACCCAGATGGTTTTTCGCCATTGAAACGGAAAATGTTGGTTGTTGATAATCAGAGAAAGTTCGAAGCTTTTTAAGGCTTATATTATATTATAAATAATATATTCCAGTCAAAATTATAAATAAAAAATATTTTTTAGTTTATTGAATAATTATTATATTTAGGGACATATTCATTGAATGATTTATATATTTTGTCATAATTTTTATATATTAAAAATATTAATTTTATTTAAAATAATGATTGGATTGAAAAATGATTTGAAAAAGTTGGCGTGTTGATCTAATAGTACTGCTTTTTTATCACTTTTCTACTTGAAGTCAAATTGAAAGTGTGAAAGGAGTGAGAGAAAGTGATAGGATATGTTTATGCTATAGTACTGTTTAAGATTGGAAGCTGTTTAGGGACTGGGATGGGATCTATAACTGATAAAAAATAAACTGAGATCTAGTGGAAGGGACAAAAAGAAAGTACTATTTTAATTTCATTTTGAGTAAGGGTGTTCTAGGGGTTATTTTTTTAATCCAAACTAACTCAATTTATTTTTTAATGCAATTCAATTTAGTTTTGGTTGAAAGTTCCAAACATGCCTTCATTAAAATTAAGATGTATTTGACTAAAATATTATGTTTGACATTTCCAATATTGATTAAACTTAATAATTGAGTCAAATACATATATTTGATTTTAGTATTAAATTTGACATTTGAGTCAAATATATTTTGTATTTGATTCAATATTAAGTTTAACATTCAAATTAAATAATATTAAGTTTATATAATATGTGTGTAGTATTATAGATTGAGTGTCTAAATGACTCGACTGGATTTATTCGGATGCAATCGAGTTTATTCAAATTAATAATTTATTTAAAATACTAAGATTAAGTTGAAATAGTTGATGACATAGGTTATGTCGGCATGTGTCTTAAGGTAAGACGGTATTTTATTGAGATATGATAGAGAGCACGTTTATGATTAGTTGAGGATACTATTTAATATTTGGACGATTAAGTCATATTTTTAATCATTATTAAGAGGTCAAGCGAATCAGGGACAGTCACCTTAAATTGTCTCTAACGGGCCTTCATGTAAGATGAATTAGAGCGTCCATATAAGAGGAAGAACACTAGAAGAAAAATACACGTAATTCATAAGATAGTTCGAATGCGACTTTACTAGTTTTCACTAGTAAGATTTTCATTGGTGTATTTTTTTACAAGATATTTGATGTCCACTATGGGGCTCAGTAAAACTAAACATGTCGCACACACGCCTATTCCAAAAGTAGTATGATCCTGTCTTATGTTGACGAGAGTTGCCGCAAGTAGTAATAACAACAAGAGTTACCGAGGTATCAAATCAAAGATGTTAACTGCTATGGAAGAATTGTTTCGCTAGAGTGAAGACTTAAAGGAGAGTGTCCATGACTTACAACAATAACAATAATAACATGCATTGTTAGAATAAAATTGGTTTGTCACATATCCCTTAGGTTTTAATGATAACAAAGTATTTAAAGAACAATTAGGTATACTAATATTTGTTCAAGTGTGTAGAATCATAGACTAAAATTTCATGATGTTTACTGATAAATTTGGTAAACAAAACAAGTTTTTATTAATACTTAAGGGATCAAACTCGAAAATCTCCGGGAACATATTTGTGTGAATTTAAACCTTTGAACATCATGTTATGGTTGAAATAGAAACACAATGTGAAGATAATATGTAAAATTTTGACAAGACTTGGAATGTAAAAGATTTTGAAATAAAAATAATTGAAATCGAAATGAAAATTGGAGATAAAATAACGAGAATCGAAATGTAATTGAATGCCGAGAAAGACTTGAATATGAAAGTGCTTGAAATTTATAATATGGAATGCATACGTACATTTTCTTCACTCGTTTCTCAATTACACATATACTTTGAGTATGTAGAAATATGAGTACAATTGCGGACCCCTATTATGTAAATAGGCGTCCCCTTATATACTAATCTAAAATAACCACCTACAGACGATCGACTAAGCAAATCAAAACACGTTTTACTTCCATGCAGTTGTTATCTCCGACGAGCCCCCACGTGTCTTTGAGTAACCACTTGTTCTAATATAATTCCCGCTCTTTCAATTGGGTCAAATAACTAACTAGAACATTTGAAATTTCCACTAAGTCCACAGACTCTACCAATGCTCATCGATCTTTAGCTGATTCGACCAGACTTGCTAGATACATAATCTTTCGACATGTTCAAATCATATTAACTCAAATTTGATTTAATACATTTGATTTTTAGCTTTTATCATGGCACACTTATTCTCACTTGCGACTTATAATCAGGTAAAAAAATCCAAGGTAACAAATTGCCCCCCAAAATGCCATGTTTCAATTTGAATCAGGAAAAAAAACATGGCGTTTGTTATCGTATTTTTTTGACACTGCTTCCACTTCTTTGCTGACATCATTGTCACCATTACCCCTTTTTACGACACATTGTCATTTTCAACGAGATCTGTTCAGAATCTCATCATCACTCCTATAATTGCACAACGTCGAACCAAGATTCTCGAGTTAAACAAAGAAATTGATAACCTAAAAAAAGAGAAAGTTGAGTTAGCATGGGAGAAATCACTCCCCTCCAGAAAGATGATCGATGAAGAAGCCACTAGAGGCGTCGAACATGCTGAAGTTGCTATTAACTTTGGGATTGAAATTAACTCCATAGAAGAAATCCATGATTGACTGGTTATCAAACTCGACTTCTCCAAGACCAAACTTGAGGAATTCATATCAAAATTTACAGTTTAAATCGCATTTCTCTTATTTTCCTTGCTTTTTACATTTTGTAATGGCAATGTCATTTTGGCACCCTTTAATACCATTTTGGCGTTTTTGCTTTCCTACTACATATTATTATTTAGCAATTCAAAATTCTTGTAGCATAGGCTTATACCTCTTAAGGTATTTACCATTTACTCTTAAAATTCGTTTATCAACCGCCAATTCTTTAATTTCATAAGCATTATTCAAAAATGTTTGAATAACCTGAAATGGGTCTTCCCAATTAGGAGACCACTTGCCTAGAGTTATATCTCTTTGATCCATAAGCAATATAACCTTCCAAACATAGTCTTCAATCGAAAAGGCTTTCAGTTTTACTTTCTTATTATAAATGTTGGCTACTTGCTCCTTTTGTCTTATTTAGGCATCTAATGCTGCCAACCTTTCTTCATCTAAATCGACCATTTCATCCAACATTATGCTCCAATAATGACCAGATGGAATTTCTCCCTGCCTCTGAATTCGAACCGATTGTAAATAGATTTCGATCGACAAGACAACTTCATGTCCATAAGTCAATCGATATGGATCCGTGTTTGTTACCTCTTTGGGAGAGATTCGACATGCCCATAAGACTTGATCTAATATTTTATGTCAATTCTTTGGTTTATTCCTAACATGTTTCTTGATCAAACTAATGACAATCTTATTAGTTACATTGACCTGATCTATGCTTAAGCATAATAAGGTGTTGAAATTAATAACTTAATCCCCATTTCAGAGGCAAATTCATGCATCTTCCGACCAGTGAACACCGACCATTGATTTTTCGTAATGGAATCAAAAATTCCAAACCTATAGACAATATTTCTCTGGATAAATTCTATTATAGAATCTTAGTCACCATTGACTAAAGAAACTACTTCGATCCACTTTGTAAAATAATCAATTCTTACTCAAATATATTTCTGACCTTTAGAGGATGTTGGTCTAATTTCCCCAATCAAATCTAAAGCCCATCCTCTGAATGGCCATGGCTTTATGACCGTGTGTAGTTCACTTGCAGGAACATGTTGAATGCTTGAATGGACCTGGCACTCTTGACAATCCTTAGTAAAGTTGATACAATCTTTAGGTATCGTAGGTCAATAACTTCCTTGGTGACACAACAACCATATCATCTTGTGCCCTACCTGATGATCACCACATGCCCCACTATGGACATTCGACACATCCACATATGTCTCACTTTCACCAAGGCATTTATGTAAAAAACCCTAAGGTGTTAAACAATTTGTTTCCTATGACAACGTAGCTCAAAGATCTATATTTAACTTTTCGATCATTCGAACCAACTATATTTTCTAAGTAATTGAGTATTGGCTTTCTCCAATCAATGTCAACCAAATTTTTAATAGTCATGATCTCAAAGTTCTCTAGATCTACTGACCCTAACTTGGTCATTGCTAAATCCGATGGGGATAATCTTATAGACTTCATTCTCCCCCGAACTTCAATCAATTCCTTTAGTTTCTCTTTATACATTTTATACCCTGAGGCAGCTTGCGTCAGTTCATTCGCCTCTTGATTTTCAAGTCTAAGGACATGTTGGATATCCACAAAATCGAAACACCTGAAGAGTCAATTCACTATAACAAAATATATGATTAAGTTTTCCTTAATATATATGTATTCCTTCGTTATCTGCTTCACTATCAATTTAGAGTCTCCTCTTATTTTGACCCGTTTTACCCCCAAATCTAACAAGATCTCAAGCCCACTTACCAAAGCCTCGTACCCAACTTCGTTATTCGATAAAGGGCCTTCAATTTCATATTTGAACTTGGTCAGAATCTTGTTTGGAGAAACAATTAAAATCTTGACACCATTCCCATTCTTATGACTGGAACCATCGAAGTATAACTTCCAAGGTTCTGTTTCCAAATATTTTAAAGGTGTCTCGACTATCGCATGATCCACAATAAAGTCAACGACACCTGTCCCTTTATGGCCTTTAAAGGCACATATGTAAGGGAGTATTTTGTTAGGGCAATAGCCTATTTCCTAATTCAACTATGTAAGATTGGTTTAGATAACATATGCTTGATAATATCAAAATGAGAAGATACATAGACATCAACAGGCTTTATGTAATGCCTCAATTTCATACAAGAAAAGTACAAACAAAGACACATCTTTTCAATAAGACTATACCTAGTTTATGCGTCATCCAAGACTCAACTGAGGTAATATATGGCCCTTTTGACGCCATTATCCTCCTCATGTGCTAACATACTTCCTATAATCAAGTATGAGGCAAAAATGTGCAACCTCATGCATCTATTTCTAACTGAAGGGGACAAATTGGAAGATTTACTAAGTACTCCTTTATTTTCCCAAACACCTTTTGATGCTCTGGATGCCACACGAACTCTTCCTGCTTCAGACAGAGTAGTGGCAAGAAAACTCGAACCTTGCCACTAAGGTTTGAAATGAACCTCCTCAGAAAGTTAATCTTCCCCAAAAGAGATTGAAGGTTTTTTTGTCGAAAGAGGCTTAGTCTTCCTAATAGCCTTCATTTTATTCTGGTTGATCTCAATTCCCTTTTTATGGACTACGAAACCAAGAAAGTCCCTTGCTTGCACATAAAAAGCGCACTTAAAAGGGTTCATTTTCCGCCCATATTTCCTCATCCTTTCGAATAAGTGTCGAAGATGGTCAAGATGACCATTTCCTAACGCATAATTAATGATTATATCATAAATATATATTTTTTTCATAAATATTTTGATATAGTCATTAAAGATATAATTCATTACCCAGCATTCATTAAGCCAAATGGCATCACTACCCACTTGTAGGTGCCTAAAGCTCCTGGACATCGAATTGTCATCTTCGACACATCTTCATTTGCAATGAAAATTTGGTTATAACCATCCAACATACTAAGATATTCGAAACTCATTGTTGAGTCGACCAACATCTCAGCGATAGGCATGGGGTATTCGTCTTTTAGGGTCATAACATTTAGATCATTAAAGTCAATGCAAACCCTTAACGTTCCATTTTTCTTGATTACTGGAACGATATTGGCAAGCCATTCGACATACCTTATTGTTCTTATGAACTTGCTTCTTAAGAGTCTTTCTATCTCCTCTTTTATTTTGAACATGATCTTTGGGGAAAATCGTGTAGGCGTCTACTTGACTGGCTTCTTCCCTGTCTCTATTGGCAGTTTTAATTCCACCAAATCCCCGCTCAATCCTGGCATTTCATTATAACCCCAAGCAAAATAATCCTCAAATTCATGAAGTAATTTAATTAGTTATACCCTTAGATTTGGATCGATGTTGAAACTGATGTAAGTCGGCCTTTTGATAGTTCCATCGCCCAAATCAACTTCTTCAAGTGGATCTTGAGGTTGCATCTTTGTAGTATATATAACTGTATCTTTCTCGAAACCTAAAGGCTTATCGTCATAGATACACTCGAGTCTCTGGTCTTTTTGACCATTATCTTTTAAGCCTGCTGATCGCGGTTCTTCGACTGGTTGAGGTCCAACATTGATCCTTTGACTTACGTCAAACACTTCTATCTCATTGGCTCCGACAACCATATGTGGTATTTGTAGCGGTAAATTCATGATCATCAAGCTATGGATAAGCTAGAGACCAAATAACAAGAGTCGCCACCGCGCTTTTATTGTTTCCAAGGGAAAAGGGAAAAAGTACGAACAAAACCTAATAGTAAGAATTTTTCAAATCAAAACTAATAAAATGTCAGAGATTATAAGTAAGGGGGTTGGTTACACAGAGGGAATGTGTTATCACCCAAAGTGTCCTAGGTACTCCTAGGGAGCCCTTTTTGTGTGCATATGTATTTGGTACAAAATGATATTTACAAACAAATGGAATGGGGGGATGAGAAAAGAATACATTAATTATATTTTTTGTGTTTGGCAAGACCTTCGGTCTTGTGCCTACGTACCAACATAAAAATGAGGGATCAAAACCTCGTAGTTCGTGATACAAATTTCAAAGTGGATGCATTGCTTTTAACAAAAATTAAGTTTGAAAGGCACAAAGGCCTAAAAATAGTTTGAATGAGTTAATTATTTTTGGCTTTTTGAAAGTTTAAGTCAAGTATAGTTAAGTTTATTTACAAACTTGATTTAAGGAAAGAAGTTTGAAAATGCAATGGCATAAGGCCAAAGTTTCTATCTTTTTGCAAAGTGGTCAAAGTTTGGAACAAAATAAGTTCAATAAAAGAAGATTTTGAAAAAGGAGGGAGAAATTTTGAAATTAAAGAAATGGGGAGAAGATGAAGGGACTAATCCTATGCACAAAATTAAAAGTTAAGATCAAGCAACACACAAATGCATAATTATATTATCTTGAAGAGCAAAGACATCAAATAAAGATAGCCACATCCAAGCTTTAGCCATTCCATGATCTTCTTCAAGATTAGCCCATGTAGCAGATGAATTCCACAAGTCACAGGTTCAAAATAACAGCTTCACAATGATCATGTTACAGATGAACTTAGAGGGATCTTGAATGATGTATCAGATGAAGTTTCAAATTGCAAGCACTTGGTTTCTCAATAAGTTGGCATTGGCCAAGTCCTTTAGCATAGGAATGTTGCCTAAGTTCTAAGTCCATTTGTCCAAGATCAAGCCAACAATCCACACAAAAGTTTTTTAGGGTTTTTTGTTGTTATTATGTACATTAATGGTCAAAGACCACACACAAACAAGCAAAGTATACACAAACAAGATATATCACACAATATGGTCAAAGTGGACAAAGTGAAAATTGCATTAACATAAACAATTAGAATGATATGAACAATGGCAAATGAATAAAGGCAAGAATTAAATGACATTAAAATAAATGGCTTGAAATTAGAAGTTAGTTGTTAGTGAGTTAGAAGTTAGTATTGTTTTTCTTTTGCTTTTCATTTTAAGACACTCTTTGGAGAACACTCAACCCACTTATCACAAGCATGGATCCTTGAGCCAAGACATCTTCCAAAGGAAGAAAAAAAGGCCAAGTTTCCACACAATACCATGAAAGAGGGGAAACTTATAATCTCACTAACTAGAATGCTATTCCTTTTATGTCACAAATTTAGCGATATGTTAAGCAATCGTAATTGGACTTATGTAGAAGTCACAACTATTTGAGGTCGGGCAATAGAATTTGGGTGTTAATGCATGTTAGAGACATAGTATAATGGACTATGCTCATGAAACATACCACACACAAAAAGAATATGCAAAAGAGGTGGCCTAATCTCATCCATACTCATGTTAATTTTTCAATCAACTAGTTTTAGGACTTTGAGATATCATAGGCCAAATGAGATGAATGCATAAAGAAGGGGAATGAGATGAAGAGGGAGGGGAATTTATCAAAGAAGGACTTTTACCAAATTAATATCATCCATTCATTTTGAGAGATGGAATGTACATTCCATCAATCCCCTAAATCCAATGATATTAACTTGACAAAGTCAAATCAACCTTGACCAAGGCCAAATAACAAGAGTCAAACTCAAACAAGTAATCACAATTGGTCAACAAAAATATTTGGCATTTATTCAAATTAAAAATACTAAAATAAGGCATATAAATTAAATATGGTTTATCAAATTCCTAAAACCTCATCAAAACACCAAAGAAATGGCTATGAGATTTAGCATAGGTCAAACAAGGTCAAAGGACCTTGGAGAAAAAATTTCATAATTTTTAAAGACTTAAAAGTATTTTCAAACAATTAAAAACAAATGAAAAATCAATTAAATCATGCAAAATATTAATAATGATCCAAAAAATAATTTTAATTCAAAATATGAAAGAGGAAATTATTTGAAAACTTTTGGTGAAACTCTCATATTTTTTGGATCAATATTAAAATTAATATGAATTAATGAAAATAAAAGGAATAAAAGAAAATCAGAAAAATCAGAAAAAATGTGGACCACTTGATCTCCCTCATTAATTGAGGTGGCAGATCAAGTGGCCAGAAGCGCGTGTTCCATGGTGCACTGCAGTCAACGCGGCATAGGCTTGGTATTTAAAAGCAACGCACGAGATTAAAATAATTTGAACCAGATCAATGGCTCTGAACATTTCCAGCGCATCGTCGGCGTCCAAAGGCCGGTCATCTTCTCCGATGACCCTGGCCGGACTGGTTCACTCATCACCATCAAGAAAATGAAAAAGGAGGACATGATCTGAAAGAAAAAATGGCGTAGAGCACGAATCTGACCTTAATTTTAACTAAATCCACATATATAGAAAGATATGAGGAGTTGAATTTTATGGTGTGTCAACTGAGTTGTTTCGATTTGACCTCTAAGCAACTCAATCTTCTTGCCTACATTGGTAGGACTTCAGGCAACCAAAGATCCAAGAGAATTGAGTGGAATTCAGAGAGAATCGAAGAGATGAAATTTTCTGGAAAATACCTTCAATGTAGATCTGGATTCAATTGTTCCTGCTTCGGCTCGTGCTTGATCTTGCTCAGTATGCTTGTAGAAGGAGATTAGAATGCACAAAAGGTCTTGGATCCCTGGAGTTTTGAATATCAAAACTGTGAGATTCCAACTCAATTTCCAAAGGAAATTCTCACGATTATCCTCTCAAGTGGAAGGGTTTGGTGTTTAGGATCAAAGCTGGCGCGAAGGGGTCCTTAATTCTGAGCATAGGGAGCTCTATTTATAGTTGAATCATGTGATATGTGCACCTTCCAAATGAGTTTCCAAAATTGGAAATGAGTGAAGCATGTGTGCATGGGCGTGTACAGGCCCATGAGATCATTCCATTTGATCCATAATTGAGTGTGAACAAGTCTGAAATCAAATTGGAGCGCTAGGCAATTGTACATGGAAGCTTGAAGTTTAATTTTTGCCAAATGATGATGCAATGTTCAAGCCATGCGCAGCCCATTCAAACCTTGTTCAAAATGGATGAAATTAGACTTTTTGGAAAGTTTAGATTAAGAGGAACAACTTTCATGTTCAACACTTTTCCATTTAAAGCTTCTATCATGATGAATTTTGAGGTGGAAGTTTGGAAATTTCAACATATCAAAAACTTTTCTAAGTGTCAAGCCATATATCTCAATATTCCATCTTAATTAACTTTTTATGTGAGCTTCAAATGAGAAAAGTGTCTTCATCAAACTTGTATATATTTCAAAGACCTTAAAAATGGTCACCAATTTCATGCCATTTGGATTTGGGATGATAGAGTTATGCATTTTTGAAGTTTGGAAAAATCACTTGTTCAATGGTATAGGTCAAAAGTGACCTATAATGTAACCTCATATCACATGCTCACAAAAGTTTAATTAACCCTCATAACACACATCAAAGTTGAAGTAGACATCTTGAATTTGATTGTAAAACTTGGAAATTTTTCATCTCATAAGAATTGAGCAAGTTATGGCCTTGGGAAGCTGACTTTCAAATTAGGGTTTAGATAAAATGACCTAAAATCTTTTAACATAGAAAATGATTTTCCTAGCAAAACTAGATCTAGGTATTAACATAGAAGTTGTTTGGAATGCCATTTAGAGTAACTTTTCTCTTGGAATCATTTTCATATGGTGAAAATTGTAGGAGATAGGGTCTAGGGAGACCCAGTTTTGATCAGATGAATTCATCTTGCCAACCACCATCAACCAATTTGCTAACCTTCAATTCTTTGGACTTTATTGGATCATGGTAGATCATATATGCATAATATGATGAATTTTGAAGTGTACCTTTAGAAATTTGATCAAATGGTAAGATAGCTTGTTGGAGAAGTTACTCAAGATACCGAGTCAAACTAGGGTTTCCAAGGCTAATCACCCTTAAACTCTTGAAGAAAACTTGATCAATATAACATGTAGGAATCAATGGAACTCATATATGATGCTCATAACCATTCTTGGATCAATTCATGGTTTGTATCTTTTCCATGAGGGTCTCAAACCCTAGATATGAACTTGATAGATCTATGGAGGTCATACCCTACCTACAAAATAGTTAGGCAAACGCAAAGACATATTTTTGTATTTTGGTTAGTAAAATGATGATATACAAGTATGATACAATCACATAGTGCTTGGTGATCTCTCCCAAAACAAACCCAATGAAAGAGGGGTAAGGAGGATGCCAAGGTGTGATCCCAATGCTAATTCTTATGATGAAATTCCATGAGGGATCTTAGGGTAAAAATTGGGGTCTTACAGCTGCCCTTATTTAAGGACATTCTAACTGAGGAGGCGAAGGTTAAAATATTCATGTCGAATTAGTAGAATGAGCTTAAATAACAACACAGAAATAAATTTTGGTCCCTAAGAGACCTCATGATGCAAATGATATGAATGCAAAAGTTAATGCTCTGTGGGGAAATATGGCCACAAAGGAAAAGAAATCAAGGAGACCGAAAGTCCGCAGGAGTATAATGCATTCCATAAGGAAAACTCACTGGGGAGACAGAGACTTTGGGGGATAAAGGAGTTATGCGCAGGTCAGGCTACGGCTTAAAACTACTGGGGGACTCGAGGAATTCCATTCAAACATGGAAAGGACTCAGCCGGAGAAACAACAACATCTGCAGGGGATACGAGTAAGTCGGGATGAAGCTGAGATACTTGAATCATGCAGGGAAAAGCGATTTCATTAAGGAAAAATGCATACTCAACTCAACTGGGGAAGCAATAAACTTCAACACAGGAGGAGCAGAAATCTATTATCTACTACCTATTACTGGGTGAGGAGATAACAAAGATTTGACAGAGAGAACATCCGTCATCGGTTAAGATGAACATATCAAGGATGACTCGCTGGGAAAAGCCAGGAGGGAGTATTCATTACCAGTTACTGGGTAAGAATAGCCTTGCTGGAGAGAACTGCAGAAAATAGGATTTACAACTACCAGTTATTGGGCAAAAGACCAAGGGTGAGAATATCCATCATCGGTTAGGATGAACATATCAAGGATAAACTCAACAGGGAAGAAAATCTGTCATCGGTTAAGATGAACATATCAAGGATATACTTGCCTGGGAAATGTCAAGGTGGATACCCGTCATCGATTAGGATGAACATATCAAGGATAAACCAACTAAACAAAAAGTAGGAATTACATCTATCAAATGCTGGATAGAAGACCATCAAAGAGAAAATCTGTCACCGATTAAGATGAACATATCAAGGATAAACTCTGAGAGAGGAGAAAATCGGAATTACATCTATCAGTTACTGGATAGAATACCATGAGAGAGAATCTGTCACTGGTTAAAGTGAACATATCAAGGATAAACTCTGTGGAGGGAACAAAAAGCAGGATTTACAACTACTGGTTACTGGGTAGAAGACCGCAAAGAGAAGGAAACCCGTCATCGGTTAGGATGAACATATCAAGGATTAACTCTCTAGGAAACAAGAATAGGGATTACAACTACCTTTTTACTAGGTAGAATACCAAAGGTGAGAATATCCGTCATCGGTTAGGATGAACATATCAAGGATAAAACTCAGGCAGGGGAGAGAAAGATATCCGTCACCGAATAGGGTGAACATATCAAGGATATACTTCCTGGGGAATCAGATCCACCGGGGACTCTACTGAGAAGAAAAGCAGAGGTACTTTTTTTGGGTAATGGGCAAGAAGTAACAAACTGCAAACTAAGAAGAATATTACCGGTTACTGGGCAATAAATTCTTAGGAGACTCAAAGCATCTATCTAGGTAAGAGCTAGAAAGAAACAATCAATTAAGACTCAACCCAATGAGGATATAACTCAAGGGGAGCAGCTCATCCAGATAAACAGCTGGGGAGGAAACTAAAATAATAATAATCATCCACGAGGAAACAACTCAGTGGGGAAGAGGAGAAAGGTTAAAGTCTTTCTTCCTAAGCGGCTGGCGCTCTACAATTGAGGGAGGACAGACACCGAAATTTGTATGGGGATAAATTACCGCCATATAGAGAATGAGAATCTCAAATCGACAAATCAAACAAATATGATGGTGCCAATATGCAATTATGAAATTATATGAATATGTATGTATATGATGATTATGCTGACATAACGATCACAAAGGATACAAAGGTGTCGCAAAGAATTTGAATCATCGGTACAATCCCCGATCAATCCACAAAAAGAGGGAGACAACTGCTGGAGAACAGAGAAATCACAACCAAAGGCTCAAAACTAGCCGAGAGAGGAGATCTGCTGAGGAGAGGAGAAGTTATCGAGTATGCAGGGAATTTTAGGTCAACGCCATATTAAATGGGAGACAACCATGCAGAAGATAAACACAAATAGCTGCTCAGAAACTAGGAGGAAACTCTGACTGGGAGCGAGTCAGACGGTGACTGGTGGGGAAACCAATGCGATCTACTGGGAAAAACATCTTACTCTGATGAAGATCGACCCCGTTGGGGATACAGAAACACTGCCAGGGAAATAACACGCCGCAAGGTACTGAACCAACCAACGTAGCTGGGAAAAAGGATCGGAACTCCGCTAGGGAACTAACACTTCGCAGGGGGACCAGAACAACACAAACAACTAGGGATACCCGAAAGGTTAACTGCTTGGGGAACCTCTGATGTTTTGCACTTAAGGACTCGTTGCTTTTGAAGTGCTGTTGATACTTCTTTTTTTAATTGCTTTGAAAAATTCTTGCTTTCATATGTTTTTGAGAAAAAAATAATTTTGATTAAAAAATTTAAATTTTCAAAATGATCATAATAAAATTTAAACTATTGGCTGAAGTAAATAAGAGTAGAAACAATTGGATAAAAGCTCAACTTTATTAATGGGATGGTAGTCTGTAAATGACAAGACTCCGTAGATTTTTACAAAGTTGAAAATGGTAATTTACATGGAAAAGGGTTATATTGAATATAAATGACCACTAATCCTTCTACCAATCCTTTGATATCCATTGTGCTCTTGACCGCTGCTGGGATGATGAATTGATGTCAACCCTTGTGCTAAAAGTTCTCCAAAATTTGAAGATCAGCAGAATGCAGTTACTTGCCATAATCCCTAATTTTGCATAAGTTTCCCCAAGGTGGGGTACTTAACTTATCGGGAATTTTTTCTGTTTTTATGTCTTTAATTTTTTCCTAGATCGCCCTTTCGGGTTTTCAATCCACCGAGACGCTCATTTTTGCCCAAGCCGCCCTTTCGGGTTTTCAACTTAGCGAGTTGTTCTTTTTCTTTTTAGGCGAAGTATTTCTTGACTGCATCTGCGTTCACAGGACGAGTGAACTCTTCACCATCCATAGTTGTAAGAATCAAAGCGCCGCCTAAAAAGGCTCTCTTAACAACATATGGGCCTTCAAAATTAGGAGTCCATTTTCCTCTAGAATCTGGTTTAAACGATTAAATCTTCTTGAGCACAAGGTCGCCTTCTCTGAACACACGAGGTTTGACCTTCTTATCAAAAGATTTCTTCATCCTTTGCTGATATAACTGACCATGACACATGGCAGTTAATCTCTTTTCTTCAATCAAATTCAACTGGTCAAACCTAGTCTGACACCATTCAGCCTCGGTCAACTTGGCTTCCATGAGCACACACAATGAAGGAATCTCAACCTCTACGGGGAGCACTGCTTCCATACCATACATAAGAGAGAAAGGGGTCGCCCCTATTGAAGTACGGGCGGATGTACGATACCCATGAAAAGTGTAGCACCTCAAATTTGCACCTCCCATTTGTATATACATTTCATTTGTAGGTCATTAATATTGCATTCACATTGCATAGTCCATTACATTGCATCAGTCAAGACTGGTCAGGAGATTCAACTGTGCAAGGGAGCAAGAGCATTCTCCATGAGATCAAAGCCCTAGGGTGATTCCAATGAGTTCACATGATTCAAGGATCATTTTGAAGCAATTTGGCCAAGTGTTGAAGGCTCAGAATTCATCAGTCCATGTACAAATCATCTGAGGCCCACAAAAGTCAACTGCACAGTCAATTATGGATTTAAAGGTGGGAAGTGGTTAGAGATGGTTCATTCATGTTCAAACAAGTCTCATTTGACATTTCAAACATCAACATTGAAGAATTTGAGGTCAGATCAAGACTTTCCAGAAATAGCAGGTGACCTGTAATTTGAACTTTCCAAAAATGGAAAGGTTTTGGATCAACTTCAACTCAAGATTATATCATCAAGAAAGCTTCAAGTGAAATTTTGTCCAACATGAAAGTTGAAAATCTTTCTCTCCCATTTCCAAAATGTCCAAGATCATGAATTTCTCATGTGTGGTTAAGGAGATATGATTAAATCATGACAAAGTGTGCATGGAACTTCAAATGAGCATAACTTTTCAACCAAAACTCCAAAATGAGTGGTTCTTTTTGCAATGTTCTTCTCTTGACCTCTAATTTTCAAATCATGCATCACATTACATGAATTGTCATCACATGATCACTTGTTAATCCATTGGTTTTTGGAGGGAAATCACAAAATTCAAAATTGGTGCATTGTTTGAACTTTTTGCCATTGCCATTGGTTTTAAAAATTGATTTTAAGTGAAAATGAATGAAATTCGTGTACTGTTCACACATGCATTCCATGCATAGAGGTGAAAAACCATTTTGCACATACACCCTAAAATTTGGTTAATCTCATTAGCATTTGGCTTAAGCATGATTACAGAATAATTAGCATGGCATATATAAGAGTAATCCTAACTGTTTTCAAAGGAGGAACATTGATTTTTCAGATCTAGATCCAAATTCTCCAAACTTTTCTCTCAATTTTTTTTGCAATTTCTTCAAACAAAAGCACATTCTATTGGTTGATTCATACTCCTGAAGTGTTCTTGAGCAAGATTGGACGTGAAATCAAAGGAAACCGTGCCATATTGAAGCATACACAAAGCTTGAAGCATCCATGGAATGTTCAAAATCTGTTGGATTCGTGTGCAATTAAGCTTCAATTTCTCCTTCAATCATCCATACAAGCACCATAGAGGAACATTGGAGCCATCACAAGCCTTGAATCAAGCCAAATCTGAATTTGCACTTCAAGAGGTCACAAATTCGAATCTCTTATTTTTGAAATTCATTATGATATTGTTGTAGATCTTTGCATGTTGATGAATTTGAGCTTTGAATCGTGTGATTTGGTGCTGTTTTGAGTTAGATATGTTCAATTGAAAGTTTGATGCTCAATTTTGTTTTCTTCGATTTGAGTTTGTTATGGTGAATCATGTTGAAATGGTTGCTGATCTTTGATGTACATTGCATGACGAATCGATTGGTATGGTTTTGGATGATTTCTGGACACTTTGGTAAAATCTGGAAAAATCCAGATGAAGATCATCATGATCTTCATCTTCAACCTTTGGATGTTCATGCGTTTCCAGTTTGGCTATGGTTTTGCTACGAATTTTGCTATGATGTTCTTCCATTAGCTACGAATCATCCATAGGCCACGGTTTCTGCATGATAGAAACGCTTCTCTGGTTATATCCACGCTGTCCTAGGGTTTTAATGTGATTGGTCCACGTTCTCGCTCGCCTTGCACTTTGATTGGTTCCCATAGACTTGACTGAAGCCACCTCAGCGCTGACTTGCCACCTATTAAATGAAACGGTGCGTTTCATCTAGGCTTGGCGCGCACATTTGAACTCACGCTGAGTTCGATTCCCAGCGATGGGAATTATTTCAAATGCTTCACATGTTTATTCACTTTCCCTCCATATTTCCAATGCAATGCTTCACATGTTTTTATTTTATTTTTTCTCAACTTGTAAATTGCATAACAATTTGAAAATTAATCCAAATGACCTCCAATTTTTTGCATCATGATCCTCATTCTGTCTACTTTTTTATGATCATTAAATTGTAAGTTGTGCCTGGCTTAAAAAATGATTTTTCCTAGGGCGATCGCACATGTATGTATGTTTGACCTTGCCTTGTTCCATTCATCATAAAATGCTCAAAAATGATCCAATGCTTCTGAAATTTTGTGTGTGATTTCTAGACATGTTGAGTGATGTTTTGGCTTTGGTTTGAGATTTTTCCCATGATCCATCTCTGTTTTATGATTATGCTAACTTGGTGTGACAATTTGTGTCACACATTTGGTTGTCTGTTTTATGCTATGTGATTGCCATGCCTAATGATGTCCAATGCCTCTAATTTTTTGTGTGATGATCATGTTATATGTCCTGTTTACTCATGAATTTTGCCAAGATTATTTGAGTCATTTTTGATTTGATGTGCATTTGTTTCTTCTGATGTCTCAATGTGATCATCATTTGCATACCTTGCCATGTTTTGCTCATGAAATGAATATGATTAATGATTTTGATGTGGGACTTTTTGAGATTTGTTCTTGATTGAATTAAGATGATTCATGTTAAATTTCATGTTCTGTTTTGGATTTTTGACCCTCCTTTGACCCTAGGCTTTGACCTAGTGGTTTGTGGCTTACATGTGGGTTTTGATTTCAGGTTTAAGCTTCCAAGTCCATAGTTGATGATGCTTCCTCATTTGAGCATTGATGTTTGCTCTTGATTACTAACATTTGTGTGTTTTGTAGGTTGATGCTAACTCATTTGAGTTTGCCTTGTGGCTTGCACATTGTGAATATTGTCTGTCTGTTTGTTATTGCCTGTTGATTGTTTGTCTGTACAGTTGAACTGATTAGTTTGGATTTTCCACAGGTACCTAAGTTGCTTAGAGTTCATTTGAACTTGCTTTGCTAGCTTGTGGTTGCTTAACCATTGAGGTATAATTTTTTGACTTCATGTAGTCTGGAAGACCTGTCCTGTTATGTGGGCAGGCACCTGTCTGAAGCCCTCCTTAAGAGGCAATGCTTGTGAATGTTTAATTTTGTGCCAAGCAGGTAAAGACCTCTTAGGAGGCAATTGGAAGATAAAAGGGATGTGCAATCCATCCCCTGCTATTCAGTTGTGTCATTCACCTTGCTCACACCATTGTGTTGATGCATTGTGGATAATAGCCCAAGATCATGTTGTGTCAGTCATCTATGGAGAAGAGTTCCTACATTCTGAACTCCCACACTTTCATTTGTCTGAAGCTCTCCCAGGCCAGGGATAAGAGCTGTGGGGTCTTACCCTCACTTCCCATTTCATCTGCTTCACCCTAACTCTCAATGTTAGGGTTAAGAGCTAATAACACCCGATTCCAGTTGGTTTGTTTTTACAGCCTAACCTTGTATGAGCCCACTTGTTTGTATATAGTGTGTATGCTTGCTTTTTGTGCTTGTATGTGTTTGCCTGTGCTGTTTAGGATAGCTTGCTCCCTGTGCAAGTTAGGTAGAAACCTTAACATAGGGATCGTATGCATGACAACTTCTAGGCTCGAGTCGTAGTCTCCCTAGTAGTTTGTGTCTCCCTTTGTCTCTGGTTAGGATAGAAGTTCTTTCCCTGCGTAGGGGAACTACGTCGCCCTGATCCTCATACCAGATGAGGTACGTAGGCAGGAGATGAGCTGATCTCTCCGGGCGCCCTTTTTCTTTTTCAACCCCTGTGTGTGTTCGGAGTCCGACGTAAGTCCAGCGATTGTCAGTTAGTTTCCTGTGTCTTGTTTGCTTGTCGGAGTCTGACGTAAGTCCAGCGATTGGCAATTGGTTTCCTGTGTGTGTATTTGTTGGTTCGGAGTCTGATGTAAGTCCAGCGATTGGCATTCGGTTTCCAGGTTTGCCTGTTTGTGTGGAGTCTGACATAAGTCCAGCGATTGGCAGTCGGTTTCCTGTTTGTGTTTTGTTTGGCGTGCGTTAGCCGAGCTACGAGTGCTCTGATTCTTCTCTGGTTAGAGAAGATACGTATGCATAGGATGCGACATCCTAGCGAGCACGTTTCCCCCTGTCCCGAACTACGTCGACTCTGATGTCTGTGCCTGACAGACTACGTAGGCCCAGGATGCGATATCCTTCCGAGTTAGTTTCTCTTGCTTTCTTGTGTTTCCTTCCAGCCTTGTGTGATGTTTGAGCAGTTTTTAGCAACCTTATCCGTTCTTTTGTGCGTGGATCCCGTCGAGTACGACTGATGCGTAGGGGTGCTAATACGTTCCCTTCGCATAACCGACTCCCGATCCCATCTTTCTCTGGTCGCGAGACCATGTCTTTTCCAGGTTTACTTCGAGCGTTTCCTTTCCCTCTTTTGGGATAAATAATGCACGGTGGCGGCTATGTTGTTTCGTTTTCCCGCCGGTTTTTCGCGTAATGCGACAGCTGGCGACTCTGCTGGGGATTCATAGAAGTTGACCTCTTGCTGGTCCATCTTCCCTAAGCGAGTCTCTCCTAGCGCTCTTTAGGATAAGGTTTGGTTGCTTTTGCTGTTTCATTTATTGCATTCATTTATTTATGTTTGCATTTATGTTTGCATTCATCATATTTACATCTGTGTTGGCTGGTTGTCTGTTTCTCTGTTGGGGGTGGGAGTCACATGAGGTAAAAGGCCCAATACCCAGGCTATGAGTGAACTCTAGGACACCTAGGAATAGAGTGATTCTTGGGAAGCGGGTGGTATTGCGCCACTTAGCGGAACTTGATATCACGAGCAGTTCAGATCCTGATGGGGTATTATCGGTACATACTTCGGGTGTGTGCATGATGATATTCTATGAAAGGGTTGTTTATCCTGCGTTTCTCTTGACCTTACCCTGGCCTAGATGACACCCGTGAGTGGGGAGGGATTGATCATTATTACAGGTACCGTTGGTGACTTGTTGGTGACTCTTGGGTCCTGTTGGTGACTATTGGGTCAGAATTGTGGGTCTCAGATGACTTTGGGTCTCAGATGATTTTGTGGTTCCAAATTCAAGCCGAAGCTTTGATCCTGTGCTCCGAGATGCACAGCCAGCCAGTCGTGTTTGCATCATTTGCATCATAGCATATTTATTTCCAAAAAAAATAATGCAATACAAAAAAAAAATAATAGAAAAAAAAGAAAAAAAGAAAAAAGCTAATATCCTCATGCATATAATTTCTCAGGTTCATTCAGGAGTCTATTCACTGTGAGAGATGGCATCCGTTCCCGAGTTGAAGCAGAAGACTTGCACCTACAGTTTTCACCGTGAGCCTTTGACGTCTCTGATAGAGTTGAGCAACCTTGTGACCGGCGGTAATTAGAAGGGGTTTATTGATCAGTATGGGGATTTGTTGACACTGTTGAAGATGGTGGTAGATCCAGTGTCGTTGCAGACTCTTCTCCAGTGCTACGACCCGGAGCTCCGTTGTTTCACCTTTCAGGATTATCAGTTGGCGCCCACTCTTGAGGAGTAATCCATTCTGCTGAATGTCCCGATCCGGTATCAGGTTCCTTTCTTGGATGTTCCAGAGGAGGTTGATTTCAAGGTTGTTTCCAGAGCTCTTCAACTGAGTATCAAGGAAGTGAGTGACAGTTGGAAGTTGAGTGGTGATGTGGTAGGGTTGCCTTTGAAGTTCCTGTTGAGGATGGCTAGAGAAGAAGCAAAGAAGGGAAATTGGGAAGCTTTTCATGCTCAGTTGGCCATCATGGTTTATGGAATTGTCTTGTTCCCGAGTATGCCCAACTTTGTGGACTATGCTGCTGTCATTATCTTCATTGGAGGAAACCCGGTTCCTACTTTGTTAGCTGACACTTATTATGCTATCCACAGTAGGCATGGTAAGGGTGGAGCTATCAGATGTTGTCTCCCATTGTTGCTCAGATGGTTCTTGTCTCTTCTGCCAGTCAGTGGACCTTTTGTGGATGCTCAGAGCACTCATAAGTGGACTCAGAGGATTATGTCTCTTACCTCTTATGATATCAGGTGGCAATCTTACCGGATGGATATGCGCAATGTCATCATGAGTTGTGGAGAGTTTCGTAATGTGCCACTTGTAGGGACTAAGGGTTGCATCAATTACAACCCGGTTTTTTCTCTTCGCCAGTTGGGGTTTGTGATGAATGGAAGACCACTTGATGCTGATATAGCTGAGAGTGTGTATTTTGAGAAGCGGAGTGACCCTGCTAGATTGGAGAAAGTAGGAAGAGCTTGGAAGACCATTGGTGTCAAGGATGGAGCCGTGTTAGGGAAGAAGTTTGTCGTTGCTATGCCTGATTACATTGATTGGGTGAAGAAGAGAGTTGAGACTTTGTTGTTACCCTATGATAGGATGGAGTCTTTGCAAGAGCAACCACCTTTGATCCTTGTTGAGAGTGTGCCTGCTAAGCAGTACAAGCAAGTCTTGATGGAGAATCGTCGGTTGAAGGAAAAGGAACAAGATACCCAGATGGAGCTTTACAAAGCCAAAGCTGATAAGTTGAACTTGGCTCATCAACTCAAAGACATGCAGGATGAAGATGTTGCTAGATTGAAGAGCAAGAAGAGATCTTATGAGGAAATGGATACTTTGTTGAACACAGAACACCGTGAGTGCTTGAGGTTGCAGAGATCTTATGAGGAAATGGAGGAGAAGTTGCGGAGCTCAGAAGACAATTGAAGGAGAAGATCACTCCTCTGCCAGAATGTTCAGAATGTGACCTGTTGATAGACCAGTGCCATTATCTGAAGACTCTCATTCCGGGAGGACATCTGTCTTAGCTTGTATCTGTTGTTTATGTTGAGAGTCACCTCCAGGCTTGTTGGATGGGATTCATTGTTGTACTCTGATCATTTGGATCTTTGCTTTGTTGTATGATCCTTGTTGCTCATATCTATAGATGAGGTTGTTGATGTGTCACTTCGTGCTCATTTATCTTGTGTATGATGTTTCTGTGTTATTCTTGTTGCAGGTTGCCATTTCTTGAAAGATGAATTGGGCTTTTGAATGCCCGAGAAATGAACATATCATGTGCATCATACGCATCATAAGCATCATACACATATCATTTTGCATTACAGGTGTTCTTGTTCGAGACTTCTCACTCTGGTTCCTGTTTTAGGCAGGATTGCTGATCAACGTCCGCACCGCTACGCAACCAGACTGAATCAACAGAGGAACATGGACCAAGTGCAAGCTGAGTTGGCTGAGATGAGGGCTAACATGGCCCAATTCATGACTATGATGCAGGGTGTCGTTCAAGTGTAAGAGGAGCTGCGTGCCTTAGCCCAGAGACAGGAAGCCGTTCTACCACCCAGTCGTGCTTCACCAATGGGTGCACCTGTGACCGATAATGCTGTTGTTGTTGCTCCTGTCAATGATTACACCGTGGGTGATGATTTGAGGGGTATTCTGATCAATGGACAACCTCTTGCTGCAGAGACTGTTAATGCCAGAGCTACCCGGGCTCCCGTTCGACATCCTGCTCTGCTGATTGACAGGCAGGAAGACATGTTCACACTGCTCAGTGAGGATGATGAAGTTGTGGGAAGAACTGACGAAAGAGATCGAAAAGTTGATGCCCTAGCTGAGAAGATCAGAGCCATGGAGTGTCAGAACTCTTTGGGTTTTGATGTCACGAATATGGGGCTGGTAGAAGGGTTGAGAATTCCCTACAAGTTCAAAGCGCCTTCATTTGACAAATACAACGGTACTTCTTGTCCTCGCACCCATGTGCAGGCTTACTATCGAAAGATCTCTGCCTACACAGACGATGAGAAGATGTGGATGTACTTCTTCCAGGATAGCTTGTCTGGAGCTTCCTTGGATTGGTACATGGAGCTGAAGAGAGAATCCATTCGTAGTTGGAGAGATCTGGGTGAGGCCTTCCTAAGGCAATATAAGCACAACATGGACATGGCTCCGAGCCGAACTCAGTTGCAGAGTCTATGTCAGAAATCTGGTGAAAGTTTTAAGGAGTACGCTCAGAGATGGCGTGAGTTGGATGCAAGAGTACAACCCCCTATGCTGGAGAGGGAATTGACTGACATGTTTATCGGGACATTATAAGGTGTATTCATGGACAGGATGGGAAGCTGCTCGTTCGGTAGTTTTTCAGATGTTGTAATTTGTGGGGAGAGGACAGAGAGTCTGATTAAAGCTGGGAAGATTCAGGATGCTGGTTCCTCATCTTCGAAGGAGCCGTTTGCCGGGGTACCCAGAAGAAGGGAGGGTGAGACCAATGCTGTGCAACACAGAAGAAATGTGAACAGAGGGCAATATCGCCAGGTTGCCGCTGTAACCATTCCAGCACCTTAACCGCGTCAACAGCAACAACAGAGAGTTCAACAACCACCACCACCACCACAACAACAACAGCAACGTCCGTATCAGCCTAGACAGAGAATGTCGGATCGTCGCTTCGACCCGTTGCCTATGACCTATGCCGAATTGCTGCCCGAATTGCTCAGATTGGGGTTCGTTGAGTTGCGTACCATGGCTCCGTTGACAAAAATACCACCTGGGTATGATGCCAACGTTCGTTGTGATTTCCACTCTGGTGCACCGGGGCACCATATTGAAAATTGTCGGGCTTTCCATCATAAGGTCCAGGACTTAATTGACGCCAAAACTATCAATTTTTCTCCTGTGCCTAATGTTGTGAACAATCCTATGCCTCAGCATGGTGTGCATAGGGTGAACAATGTAGAAGATGGTGAAGCTGTTGACCTGGTGGTCAGTATTGATGATGTTCAGACTCCGTTGGATGTTGTGAAGGATCGTCTGTTGAGTGGTGGAGTATTCCCGGGCTGTTATGAAGACTATTCAGATTGTGTTCATTCGGAGAACGGTTGTGTACAGTTGAGGGCTGGTATTCAGAATCTGATTGATGAGGGTTGTCTACGGTTTAGTCGGGCCGTGAAGGGTCATGGCGTGGTGTCAACTGTCACCATTTATTTCAAACCGTCTGAGGGACGTGGCCAGAGGATTGTCAGTGCATCTTCAACCGTTGGTACTCCTGTTACTATATCTGCTCCCGTAATCGTCAGTGCTCCCACTATTGTTGTTGTGTCTGGTAGAAGACCGGTTGAAAACAGTAAGGCTGTGCCGTGGAAGTATGACAATGCTTATCGCAGTAATAGAAGGGTTGAAAGTCAGACAAGGCCAGTGAATCAGTCTCCTGTGACTATTGGTTTACCGAGTAGAGCTCCTAAGGTTGTTGGTCCAGTGGTGGACAATGTTGGGGGACCAGGAGGTTTTACAAGGAGTGGTCGTCTATTTGCACCACAACCGTTGAGAGACAATAATGTTGAGGCTCTCGCCAAGGCTAAGGGTAAACAAGCTGCGGTTGAGGAAGAACCTGTACAGAAGGAAGCACCTGAGGGGTCGTTTGAGAAAGACGTGGAGGAGTTTATGAAGATTATAAAGAAGAGTGACTACAAGATTGTAGATCAGCTGAATCAAACTCCGTCCAAAATTTCTATACTCTCGTTGCTGTTATGCTCTGAGGCACACCGTAATGCCTTGTTGAAAATGTTGAATCTGGCTTACGTGCCTCAAGAGATCTCTGTCAACTAGTTGGAGGGGGTTATTGCTAATGTCAGTACCAGGCATGGTTTGGGGTTTACAAATTTGGATCTAACGCCTGAAGGTCGCAACCATAACAAGGCCCTGCATATCACTATGGAGTGCAAAGGCGTAGTATTGTCACATGTGTTGGTGGATACTGGCTCGTCTTTGACTGTGCTGCCTAAGAAGATCCTGAGTAAGATAGATGTGGAAGGGGTTGTGCTCACTCCGAGTGATCTAATCGTTCGTGCATTTGATGGATCCAAACGGTCTGTTTTTGGTGAAGTCACATTGTCGGTGAAGATTGGCCTGGAGGTTTTTGATATCATCTTCTATGTGATGGACATTCAGCCAGCATATAGTTGCTTATTGGGGCGTCCCTGGATCCACGCAGCTGGGGCAGTTTCGTCAACTCTCCATCAGAAGCTGAAGTATGTCTGGAACGGTCAGATTGTGACTGTGTGCGGGGAAGAAGATATTTTGGTGAGTCATTTATCCTTTTTCAAGTATGTGGAGCTGGATGGCGAGATCCATGAGACTTTATGCCAGGCGTTCGAGACCGTTGCTCTTGAGAGGGTGGCTTTTGCTGAGCAGAAGAAGCCAAGTGCCTTAATTGCGTCCTACAAGCAAGCTATGGAGGTTGTCAACTCTGGTAAGTCAGAAGGCTGGGGCAAGATGGTGGATTTGCCTGTCAAAGAAGACAAGTTCGGTATTGGTTATCAACCCCTGCAAGCGGAGCAGATTGTGCAGACAGGTCCGAGTACCTTTACCAGCGCTGGGCTGATGAATCATGGTGACGTCTTTGCAACCAGTGGTGAAGACTGTGACAGTGATTGTGATCTAGACAACTGGGTTCGCCCGTGTGCACCAGGGGAGTCGATCAACAATTGGACAGCAGAAGAAGTGGTCCAAGTTACTCTTCAAACAGAGTAATTTTCTTTTGTTTTTCATTTTGCACAAAACCCTACGTTCTGCCCAAGGCGTAGTGGTTCATTGTAGGGCCGCATCATGTTTTTTCAATGATATCATTAATAAAGGACATTTTGCAAACAATTTTGTGATCCCTGTCTTTCTGTTTTGCTTTTTCATTTTTCAAAAAAATATAAAATGGCAATGTTTTGTTTTTGTGACTTTCTTGAACTCTTTTTCTAAAATAAAGCATTAAACATGCAGAAGTGATCTTACGGACTCCACTATAAACAGTTCTGTTATGGCTCAGTATGATTTCAATAATCCCATCTACCAAGCTGAAGAGGAGAGTGAGGAAGACTGTGAACTCCCCAAAGAACTGGTCAGATTGTTGAAGCAGGAGGAAAGGGTCATCCAACCTCATCAAGAGGAGTTGGAAATCATTAATCTTGGTACTGAGGACACCAGAAAAGAGATTAAGATCGGGGCTGCTTTGAAAGAAGATGTCAAGAGAAGGTTGGTTGAGATGCTGAGAGAATATGTGGAGATATTCGCCTGGTCGTATCAAGATATGCCTGGGTTGGATACCAATATCGTGGTGCATAGGCTACCTCTCAGAGAAGATTGTCCTTCAGTCAAGCAGAAGCTTCGGAGAACTAGTCCTGATATGGCTGTTAAGATCAAGGAAGAGGTTTAGAAGCAGTTGGATACGGGGTTCCTGTCAGTGACTACTTATCCCCCGTGGGTGGCCAACATCGTTCCTGTGCCGAAGAAGGATGGCAAAGTCAGGATGTGTGTCAATTACCGGGATTTGAACAGAGCGAGTCCGAAAGATGATTTCCCATTACCTCACATCAATGTATTGGTTGATAATACGGCTCAATCCTCGGTTTTCTCTTTCATGGATGGTTTCTCTGGATATAATCAGATTAAGATGGCGCCAGAAGACATGGAAAAGACGACATTCATTACACCTTGGGGCACGTTTTGCTATAAGGTTATGCCATTTGGGCTGAAGAATGCTGGTGCTACCTATCAGAGGGCTATGACGACTCTCTTTCATGACATGATGCACAAAGAGATCGAAGTGTACGTGGATGATATGATTGCGAAGTCGCAGACAGAAGAGGAGCATCTGGTAAATTTGCAGAAGTTGTTTGACAGACTGAAAAAGTTCAAACTGAGGCTGAATCCGAACAAGTGTACGTTTGGGGTTAGATCCGGTAAGCTGTTGGGTTTCATTGTCAGTGAGAAAGGGATTGAGGTTGATCCAGCAAAAGTCAAAGCTATTCAAGAAATGCCTGAACCGAAGACAGAAAAGCAGGTTCGTGGGTTTTTAGGGAGATTGAACTACATTGCAAGGTTTGTATCTCACCTAACTGCCACGTGTGAACCGATATTCAAATTGCTAAGAAAGAATCAAGCAATCAGGTGGAATGATGATTGTCAGAAAGCTTTTGACAAGATAAAAGAGTATTTACAGAAACCTCCAATCCTTATACCTCCAGTTCCTGGGAGACCTCTGATAATGTACCTGTCAGTGACTGAGAACTCGATGGGGTGTGTATTGGGACAGCATGACGAGTCTGGTCGAAAAGAGCATGCCATATACTACCTTAGCAAAAAGTTTACCGACTGTGAAACAAAATATTCACAGCTTGAGAAAACTTGATGTGCTTTGGCCTGGGTTGCTCGCCGACTGAGGCAGTATATGTTGAACCATACTACCTTATTGATTTCTAAGATGGATCCAGTGAAATACATCTTTGAGAAGCCGGCTCTCACCGGACGTGTTGCCCGTTGGCAGATGATTCTAACTGAGTATGATATCCAGTACACGTCGCAGAAGGCCATCAAAGGTAGTATTCTGTCAGACTACCTTGCCGAGCAACCGATTGATGATTATCAGCCGATGATGTTTGAATTCCCTAATGAAGATATCATGTATCTTAAGATGAAAGATTGTGAAGAGCCTCTTGTCGAGGAAGGACCGGATCCTGATGACAAGTGGACACTGATGTTTGATGGGGCTGTGAATATGAACGGTAATGGTGTTGGGGCAGTACTTATCAATCCTAAAGGTGCTCATATACCTTTTTTTGCCAGGCTGACTTTTGACGTCACCAACAACGAGGCTGAGTATGAGGCTTGTATCATGGGGATAGAAGAAGCCATCGATCTGAGGATCAAGACTCTTGACATATATGGAGATTCCGCTCTAGTGATCAACCAGGTCAATGGAGATTGAAATACCAATCAGCCGCATTTGATTCCTTACAGAGATTACACCAGAAGAACACTGACGTTCTTCAAGAAGATGAAGTTGTATCATGTCCCCCGGGATGAAAATCAGATGGCTGATGCCTTGGCTACTTTGTCGTCCATGATCAAAGTTCATTGGTGGAATCATGTGCCATACGTTGCGGTGAATCGACTCGAGAGGCCTGCGTATGTGTTTGCAGCCGAGTCTGTTGTTGATGAGAAACCGTGGTATTATGATATCAAGAATTTCTTCAAGAGCCAGGAGTATCCTGAAGGAGCGTCGAAGAATGATAAGAAAACCCTGAGAAGGCTAGCTGGAAGCTTTTATTTGAATCAGGATGACGTGTTGTACAAGAGGAACTTTGACATGGTTCTGCTCAGATGCGTGGATAGACACGAGGCAGACATGTTGATGCAAGAAGTGCATGAAGGATCTTTTGGTACCCATGCTGGTGGTCATGCAATGTCCAAGAAATTGTTGAGAGCCGGTTATTACTGGATGACTATGGAATCCGATTGTTTCAAGTACGCTCGGAAGTGCCATAAATGCCAAATTTATGCTGACAAGGTGCATGTACCACCAAGCCCTCTGAATGTCATGAATTCGCCTTGGCCGTTTGCCATGTGGGCACTACGCCAAAAATGACTTTTAACAGCGCATCTTAGACAGCGCTTTTAAAAGAAAGCGCTGTCTAAGGTTAAAATTAAAATAAAACACGGAAAATGTTCCAAAAAAATAATAAAAGCGCTGTCTAAGGGGGGGTCTTAGACAGCGCTTTCTAAAAGCGCTGTCTAAGACACCCCCTTAGACAGCGCTTTTAGAAAGCGCTTTTAAATATAGACCTTAGTCAGCGCTTTTGATAAAGCGCTGTCTAAAGTCTTTAAATTAAAAAAAAAATTAAAACCAAAAGCGCTGTCTAAGGGGTATAGAAAGCGCTTTTTCTTCTTCTTCTTATAAATAGTTATATGCGCTAATTTATGAATAAGCCTTCAAAGAAAAGGCATTTTTTAACAATTTTATTTTGTTGTAAAAAAACGTTTTCCAAATATTAATCTAAAAATATTATATTGATAGATTATTTTTCAAAGAGTACCTTAAGGCTGATTTTTTTTTTAACAGTGATGAATATTTTGCAATGTCCTCGTCGTCGTCATCATCAATGAGCGCCTTGAAGCTAAAGACGGTGTCAGAAGCAAACCCTAACGACGCCGCGAAGAAGGCTGAGACGGTGGATCTTGGAAACGGAAGCGACGTCGTTTTCATTCAGAGGTTAATACCTTCCGAACAATCATGGAAATGGTTCCATTACCTCGACAACCACATCCCATGGACCAGACCCACCATTCGCGTCTTCGGTAAATCGTTCCTCCAGGTTTCCCTCTCTTCATTTCAACCCTCCCCAAATTCTGGGTTCCCTACAAAATTTCATCTTTCTCTTCATTCACCTTTCAAATCAATGCTCCTAATTATTAATCCCAATTTGTAAATTTTGTTGTTATGTAATTATATGCTGCCTCGAGACACTTGTTATGTTGCATCTTCAGGATTGACTGAGTTGAGTTACAGTGGATACCAGCCACATGCATATTCATGGGATGATTATCCACCGCTTAAAGACATCTTGGATGCTGTAAGGGTTATTTATAATCTGCATTAATTGTTTGTTAATGAGTTTTTTACTTGTGTTTGTTGATGCTACTTTGGTACCCGTTTGGATTAGTTTTTAGCTTATAGAATTTTCTCAATCAAAATAAGTTTTATGGTTTTTTGCATAGAGATAAGTTCTTCTGAGCCTGTTGAAGTTTATAGAGAAGCTAAGTAAAAGTGCATTTGAAAGTGAGATGTAGAAGCTAACTTTAGTAAAAGCCTCTTTGGTTGACTTATTTAAGTTTATTTACTTGGCACAAACACGGGTGAAACTGTTTGGAAGAGCTTATAGAAACAATTTTGACGTGTCCATAAATTATCTTCAGCTTATTTCTAGAAGCTCTGCAGAATTGCTTATATAAAAACAACTTGTATATACAGTAGAATATTATGGCTGAAGTTGATCCGTAGGCGACCCCACTTAATGGGATAAGGCTTTTTTATTGTTGTTGTTATAAAATTAGTTTATATATAAGCGCTTATGCGATAAGTTTTATACTATAAGCACTTACTGTTGTTGTTGTTATAAAATTAGTTTATATATAAGCGCTTATGCGATAGGTTATAATTTTTAAATTTAAATTTATTTTTTAATCTATTGGTTGTTAACTTTGCTAAATAAATAAAAGGAAGTTATATTTCATTTATTGTTATTTAGGGTAGTAAATTGAATTGGTGATAGCGCTGGTTCTTGTTGTACATTCTTCTTATTTTTGTAATGTGTTTACGATTCGGTGGTTGAAACGTTGCCGCATGAGTTTCTAAGGTCTGGCGTGAGCATTAATGAGGAACTATTACTTTTTTGAAATGGACCAATCTTATGCTCAATGGCTTTTCTTCTTTTTAAGTTTTTTTTCTTCTCTTTCAGAGTCACACATTAAATGTGATGTAGTCTTGACAAATTATTATATAACTTTATTTATGATAGGTTTGGTACTTTGAATTTATAATAAGTGATTCTTTTTAAGGGTATATTTTACAAAATCAGTGTCACACTCAATGTGATAACACTTGTTTAAGCTGTGTTAATTTCAACAAATTTTCAAGAACAATGGTAATCTGTGTATGGATAGGAGGTCTCTGATGGGCATTCAATTATTATACCCCAGCAAGTGTGAATTGGTTGTTGTATTTATTGCTTAGATAGTCTTAGAGTTATTTTGGCCCTTGGATAAGACCTTATAACACATGTGTTTCTTTTGATAGTAAACAATTATGAATACATGTGAAACTATTTTAGCCAAGATACAGAAATGTTTAGTAGAGATTAGCAAGGAGATTAGGCTTAATTGCGCAACAGTGGACATGTAGCTGATGTCCTGAATATAGTTCGTCTCATACCTGTTGTTGTTGTAATGTAGATTGCTATGTTGAAAAACTCGTGTAAAACTGCAATCAAGGAATTGAAGCATTGGATGACTCCGGAAAAGGTAATGTTTTAAGTGAAGTTGTTACACTGACATTATTTTGTCATTATTCTTTTCATTAATCACAGGAATTCACCCTTTAATGCAGGTCCAAACATCCCTCACTACATTTCCTGCTTCAGCTGAAATAGTGTCTGAACCACTCGGAGTTGTGTTGGTCATTTCTGCATGGAACTATCCATTTTGTATGTTAAAATGTTTATCTTTTATTTGTTTGTATTGACTTATTTAAACTTATGTACTGACATAGACATTTGTGAAATTGTTTGGGATGTTCATAGGCTGTTTTCAACTTGTTTTTATATGTTCATAGGCTGTTTTCAACTTGTTTTTATATGTTCTCCATGACAGCTTATGAAGATGGCATAGCATTTTTGAAAATAGTGACTTTATCTGTTATTATAATAGTAGTTAGTACACAACTGTTTATATGATAAGCACTAATGTTATATTGCATTATCTCTGTTTTTTCAGTGCTGTCACTTGATCCAGTTATTGGAGCTATTGCAGCCGGTAATGCTGTCGTCTTAAAACCATCAGAAATTGCTCCAGCCACATCAGCATTGCTTGCAAATGCTTTGACGTTAGCTTAACTGAGATAAATTTTAGGCTATATATGGAAGTCTGTCTTGCACGCCCTTAAAGACGGTCCTGAGAATTTCTCATGTTTTTTTAAGCGATTTTGGATTAAGCTGTGAAAATGTGTTTTGATTGATTTTTGAAGAATGGAGAAGCCAAATCTTGGAACACCGGCTGGGAAAGCGAAGTTGATGGGAACATTAAGTGGAATTGGTGGTGCAATAATCCTAACTTTATATGAAGGCAAAAGATTATTTAACTTATCATTGCACATTGATTTGCTGCAAAATGCTACATCAACAACACATCATTCCCCTGCTGGTTCTCATGTTTGGGGACTCATGCTAGCTTTAGGCACTGCTCTCAGTTTCTCATTATGGTTTATAACACAGGTAGTTACAATTTCTAACTTAAATTTTACTATACAAAAATGTTGAAAACACTGTTTTCTTGTTTATAACATTATGAATATGGATAAACGCAGTCGAAGATGAGTCAGAATTTTCCGTGGCATTATTCAATTGCGGCGTTAACCTCTATAATGGGTGCAATTCAATCTTTTATATATGCTATTTGTACTGAGAGAGATTGGAGCCAGTGGAAGCTTGATTGGAATTTGAGACTTTTGACAGCAGCTTCCGCGGTACGAAAATTCATACCATATCATACATTAGTACTTGTTTGGTATGACAGTAGATTTAACAGAATCATAGTGTTTCTGATAAATTCACCGTGAAACTTATGTGATATTAATTGGTTTGTTTTGTAGGGTATATTGGCCTCTGGAGTGTGTTTTGTTCTGTTGGCTTGGTGTGTGGGCATGAAAGGACCCTTGTATGTGTCTGCTTTTAACCCTCTAATGCTTGTTCTTGTGGCCTTCATTTCTTCGTTCGTATTGAACGAGTACATTACAGTCGGAAGGTAAATTAAGCAATCGGGTTTCAGAAACATATTCATTGCAGTAAACATGTGACAGTCGGTTACTGATTCGACCGTTTGTTATAAATCATACTGTGCAGTCTAACAGGAGCCGCGTTGATTGTTTGCGGATTATACATGTTATTATGGGGTAAGAGCAAAGAAGCGAGAAAAATGGATAATATGAATGGAATAGCTTCTGAAAATGTATATTGGATCCCTGATACCCCTGATAGCATTCCTGCAAACGCGTCACACCGTGTCGGCGTTGGTGCTTTTGTTGTCAATAACAAGAGAGAGGTGATCTTTCACACATCATTCTGTGGTTATTATACTGTTTCTTGTTTGTAATACTGTTTGATTGGTTTTGTTTCATTTGATAGGTGCTTGTGGTTCAGGAAACCAGTGGTAGATTTGGAGGCACAGGTGTATGGAAGATGCCTACAGGAGCTGTGAATGAAGTATACGTCGAAATGATTATTGATCAAATTATGAAAATGGAAATTCAATCTTTTGAGTTTTGACATGTTTTAATTCTATTTGCAGGGTGAAGATATTTGTGATGCTGTAATTAGAGAAGTGAAGGAAGAGACAGGGGTAAGCAAACACAAAATATAGTACAGATTCGTTTTTCTTTGTCACCGACCGTTTTATTAATATATTTAACTAAACATTCTTCAAAATTTATATTACAACATTGTATACTCTACCGTATTCATATTCTATGGCCTTTATAACAGTCTTTAACACTTCTTTTATTAATATATTTAACTATGTTTAGTTTGAAAACTGAGTTTGTAAAAACTGAGTTCATAAGATACATTGTTGCCGTACATAAGGTAAATACTAGTAAACTGCATTGTTGGCATGTTTCATTCATTGCACTTACCTTTTTGTATGTCATTCTTGGACATAGGTTGAAACAAAGGCACATATGGTACTTGTTGCATTCTCAAGTTCGTTAAACAGTCAGGACAGCTGCTCCTTTGCAGGAACTGGCATCCAAACATGTGATGGCAGCAATGGTGGAGATAATTTGTCAGCATCAAGCCTCTGAAGCATCTGACATACCTTATAATCCCAAAGCTGTTAGAAAACACTGATGACTAATACTAGGTCACAAGGCATGGAAAATGGTGCTGCTGTCACTTCCAACTTGACAGGAACACAGCAGGATGTAGATCTATCACACTTCCTTCTAATTGAGAAGAGTTCCCGGCATGCTGAATTGCAATGTAAGTTACCCTATTTTGTACATACTGTTCCAATATTATTTCTAGCGTCTGTATATTTCATACAATCTCCTCTTTCAATCTTCACATTTGAAACTACGTCGGATATGGGGTTAACTGTTGTTAAAGCCTAGTTTTGATGTTGAGATAAGCTTGAAGTGAAAGAAAGATAGAAATGGAATCAAATCAAATGAATAGCAATCTTGGTTTACCTTTACTCAACAATTGTTCTCCTAGGTTACTGCTGTATTGAATTCCTTTCTTTTTCCTCCTTTTGTTTTAGTGCTATTTACGTTTTTAATTGAATTCTAAAATCTAAAACTGCAAATTTTACTGAAATGACGAGAAAACAAAATGGCTGTGTCTTGTAGATATTCACTTACTTGCTGCTGGCTCATGAGTCATGACTTGGTTTCAGGATGGGATATGGCTACTTACATTGAGGCAATTGATTCCCAATTCTTCTTGCTAAAAGGTAGCATTTTGGACTTGTTAGTGAGTTCAATCGAAGTTTTGACCTGAAGTTTGCATTCTGAGTCTGATTCTCCTCCCTGTAACCTGTGGTTTAAGGTTCAACCTGAAGTCATCGTAGTAAATTCAATCAAAGATTTGAGCTGAAGTTATCCTATTAAGAATTGCTTTGAATCTCTATTGTTTATGATACATTCTATAATTAGGCTATTAGGCTGTATTTTAGTGATTTGGTTTTGATTAACTTATTTAGATTATTGTAAAATAATTTTTTTAATAGAAATTTGTGTAACAATTGTCATAGAGTTTAATGAGTTTTGCATTAAAATCTACTCCCACATTGATATGATTGGGAAGATTGAGCCTACTGCTTCTAACGGGCATCGCTTCATCCTGGTTGCGATTGACTACTTCACCAAGTGGGTGGAAGCAGCTTCTTATGCTAATGTTACCAAACAAGTGGTTGCCCGATTCATTAAGAAGGAAATCATCTGCCGTTACGGGGTTCCTGAGAGAATCATTACTGATAATGGTTCGAATCTCAATAACAAGATGATGAAAGAGCTTTGCAGAGATTTCAAGATTGAACATCACAATTCTTCTCCTTACAGACCGAAGATGAATGGTGCTGTAGAGGCGGCAAACAAGAATATTAAGAAGATTGTGCAGAAGATGGTCGTGACGTACAAGGATTGGCATGAGATGCTGCCTTTCGCTTTGCATGGGTACCGTACCTCAGTACGTACGTCGATCGGGGCTACCCCTTACTCCCTTGTGTATGGTATGGAAGCTGTCCTACCTGTTGAAGTGGAAATTCTTCTCTGAGAGTCTTGTTGGATGTTAAGCTGGACGAAGCTGAGTGGATTCGGACAAGGTTTAATGAGTTGAGCCTTATCGAAGAAAGACGGTTAACAATTGTGTGCCATGGGCAGTTGTATCAGAGAAGGATGAAAAGAGCCTTTGATCAGAAAGTGCGTCCTCGAAGCTATCAGACTGGTGATCTAGTTCTGAAGAGGATCCTTCCTCCCGGTACAGATAACAGGGGAAAGTGGACTCCTAATTATGAAGGTCCATATGTTGTTAAGAAGGTTTTCTCCGGTGGAGCCTTGATGCTTACAACTATGGATGGCGAAGATTTCCCGTCCCCTGTTAACTCAGATGTAGTCAAAAAATACTTCGCATAAATTGACCCGCTGGACAAAAAGAATAAAAGAGTTCAGGCAAAAAAGGGCATCCCGGCGAATCAAAAAAAAAAGAAGGAAAGGTTCGGGCAAAAGTTAGGGATAAAGAATGAAAAGAATTTGTACACCCGGTAAGTAAAAAACCCGCAAGGGCGGCTTAGGCAAAAATGGGTATCCCGGTGGATTGAAAACCCGAAAGGGAGATCCGGGCAAAAGAGGGATTAAAGCAAAGACTACAGTCTGGGTTATCTGTATTTCATCGCGCCTCATCGTCTACCATCTCGAAGGATAGGATCGGTCCAATCATTCTTCTTAGAAAGCAAGGAATTCGGGAGAAAACTGATGATCTGTGAGTTATAACAGAATTGGGAAATAGTGGATGCCGTATTCACATTGCCATTAGGATAGATTTTTTCCTTTTGTGCGCGATTACCTCTTTCTAGGAATTGCTTCCCGATGTATTCGCCTTTTCAGGCCCATTTTCAATTAATAAAAGTCGTTATTCAGATAAATTTCTCTCTTGTTTTTATTTTTACTGTTTTGTTTGCAAAAACGTCCGAATTTTTGATAAACATTACATATAAAAACATGGAGGCTAGACAATAACGTGCAGAAAGATAAAACATTTGAAAATCATTTTGAATGTTGAGGACACTTGAGCATATCTTGTCCATGCGATCCCCTGGGGGCATGTTTACCTTGTTGGTTGCAGGTTATCACATTGGACTCCCGGCTAGCACTGTCCAGAAGTGTGAGAGGGATTTTCCCCAGCAGTTGAAGCAAGTTCGGGACTTGTCTCCCCAGCATGTTCAAGATCAGGAATTCCTCAGTAGGATTGAGGATGTTTCCCCCAAGCTAGTCTGAAAGCTATCAGAACTATTTTCCCCTGCAGAGGCGTCTGTGGATAGTGTGTCCCTCAGTGGCAAGATCAAAGGCTATTCTATCCCCGACAGGTCTAAAGTTTTAACTCCCTAGCAGGCCTGGAAGTGGGTGTATCCCCAGCCAGTTTGAAGATTGTTAATCCCCACCGAGTTGGAAGGTTGCTGTATCCCCAGCGGAGGTGTCAGTGGAGTATTTTATTCCCCAGTAGTCTGGTTTGAAATACTGCTATTCCCCAGCATGGTCTGGTCTATTATTTCCCCAACAGAGTTATGCTTTTCCCCATCAGGTTGTGGATGTTTTCCCCTAGCAGAGGGTTGTGAAGGTTTTCCCCTAGCGGATCTCCCTAGCAGAGGGTTGTGTTGATGGTTTTCCCCAACAAGTTCCCCGAGTGGAGCAGGTTCGGCAAAAATTATCTCCGACAGAGTTTATCCTACCTGTGGATTGGCAGCTCTCCCCAGTAAAGTCGCTATTGGTTGTTTCCCTAGCAGAGTCCCCGAGCGGATTGGGTTTGGTGAAGGTTGTCCCCGGTGGGATTCTCTCTCCAGCAGCAGTACTATTCCCCAGCATGGGTGAGAAGTTGTTGCTTTTTCCCCGCAGAGCATTCCTCAGACAGAGTCTCCCCATAGAGTTGGATGATCCATCGTGTTTGTGTGCTCAGCAGAGCAATCCTCTTGCTCCTCAGTAAGAGTTCTCATCATTTTTCATCTTGCATGTAGTAATCATTGCATCCTCAAATCGCGTAGCATTTCCATTCAATATGGAGCATTACGCCATAGAAAAATTCAAACATATGCATTCATGTGTTGAAACCTAATCAGACCATATCCCCAGCAGAGGCGGATCGTTGTTCAACATCTGCACGACACATTTGCTATAGTTGCTCCTGACAGTATTCAGGATTGATAATTCCCCAGAGAGGTTTATTTCCTCGTCCGTAAAAGGAAAGCTTGATTCTCCCCAGTGAGATCCCCAACAAGTGTTTAGCCTTGCCTTGATATGCAGATGTCATTCTTGTGATACCGGTAAGTTTCATGTCAGCACCCGTGTGTGTACTTTCCTTGGTGTCAGTAAACACTATTGTTTCGGTGTCGGTAAACATCGAGTCTTACTCCCAGTCATCTGTAGATGTCTGGTCTTGCTTCACTTTTGTAAGCATCATCTTTCGATGTCGGTAAACGTCGAGTCGCTTTTCCAGTTCATCCGTTGATGTCTGGTAACCTCTCCGTTGGTTTCGGTAAACGTTGAGTTTTTTCCAGTTGTCCGTTGACATCTGGTTGCGTTTCTTTTCCCAGTCATCGGTAAATGTCTGGTCGTCCTTTTTTTGGTGTCGGTAAACACCATTGTTTCGGTGTCAGTAAACATCGAGCCCCACTCCAGTCATCGGTAAATGTCTGGTCGTCCCTTTTTGATGTCGGTAAACATCATCTTTCGATGTGCGTAACATCTATCCTTTCCCCATGTCATCCGTTGATGTCTGGTCACCTCTCCGTTGGTGTCGGTAAACGTTGAGTTTTTCCCATTCGTCCGTTGACGTCTAGTTGTATCTTTTCTTCCCAGTTCATCCGATGGTGTCTGGTCACCTCTCCGTTGGTGTCGATAAACATTGAGTTTTTCCCATTCGTCCGTTGACGTAATATTGTATCTCCTTCCCATTCATCTGTTGATGTCTGGTCACCTTTCCGTTGGTGTCGATAAACGTCGAGTTCCTCCCTTGTGTCCGTTGACGTCGGGTCGAGTCTTTCCCAGTCATTTGTTGATGCCTGGCCACCTCTCCGTTGGTGTCGGTAAACGTTGAGTTTTTCCTATTCGTCCGTTGACGTTTAGTTGTATCACTTCCTATTCCCCAGTGAAGTTGCCACCTCTCCGTTGGTGTCGATAAACGTTGAGTTTTTCCCGTTCGTCCGTTGACGTATGGTTGTATTTCCTTTCCCCATGTCATCCGTTGATGTCTGGTCACCTCTCCGTTGGTGTCGATAAACGTCGAGCTTCTCCCATTCGTCCGTTGACGTCTGGCTGTCTCCCTTTCTCAGTTTATCCGTTGATGACTGGTCACCTCTCCGTTGGTTTCGATAAACGTCGAGTTTTTTCCAGTTGTCCGTTGACATCTGTTCGTATATCTTCATCCCAGTCATCGATAAATGTCTGGTCGTCTTTTATTGGTGTCGGTAAACATCATCTTTCGATGTCGGTAAACATCGAGTCTCATCCCAGTCCTCGGTAAATGACTGGTTGTTCCCCAGCCAGAGATCCCCAGTAGAGTCGTCGGTAAACGTCTTGACTGGTTACTGCTTGGGGACTCGTTGCTTGGGGAACCTCTGATGTTTTGCACTTAAGGACTCGTTGCTTTTGAAGTGTTGTTGATACTTCTTTTTTTAATTGCTTTGAAAAATTCTTGCTTTCATATGTTTTTGAGAAAAAAATAATTTTGATTAAAAAATTTAAATTTTCAAAATGATCATAATAAAATTTAAACTATTGGCTGAAGTAAATAAGAGTAGAAACAATTGGATAAAAGCTCAACTTTATTTAATGGGATGGTAGTCTGTAAATGACAAGACTCCGTAGATTTTTACAAAGTTGAAAATGGTAATTTACATGGAAAAGGGTTATATTGAATATAAATGACCACTAATCCTTCTACCAATCCTTTGATATCCATTGTGCTCTTGACCGCTGCTGGGATGATGAATTGATGTCAACCCTTGTGCTAAAAGTTCTCCAAAATTTGAAGATCAGCAGAATGCAGTTACTTGCCATAATCCCTAATTTTGCATAAGTTTCCCCAAGGTGGGGTACTCAACTTATCGGGAATTTTTTCTGTTTTTATGTCTTTAATTTTTGCCTGGATCGCCCTTTCGGGTTTTCAATCCACCGAGACGCTCATTTTTGCCTAAGCCGCCCTTTTGGGTTTTCAACTTAGCGAGTTGTTCTTTTTCTTTTTAGGCGAAGTATTTCTTGACTGCATCTGCGTTCACAGGACGAGTGAACTCTTCACCATCCATAGTTGTAAGAATCAAAGCGCCGCCTAAAAAGGCTCTCTTAACAACATATGGGCCTTCAAAATTAGGAGTCCATTTTCCTCTAGAATCTGGTTTAAACGATTAAATCTTCTTGAGCACAAGGTCGCCTTCTCTGAACACACGAGGTTTGACCTTCTTATCAAAAGATTTCTTCATCCTTTGCTGATATAACTGACCATGACACATGGCAGTTAATCTCTTTTCTTCAATCAAATTCAACTGGTCAAACCTAGTCTGACACCATTCAGCCTCGGTCAACTTGGCTTCCATGAGCACACACAATGAAGGAATCTCAACCTCTACGGGGAGCACTGCTTCCATACCATACATAAGAGAGAAAGGGGTTGCCCCTATTGAAGTGCGGGCGGATGTATGATACCCATGAAAAGTGTAGCACCTCAAATTTGCACCTCCCATTTGTATATACATTTCATTTGTAGGTCATTAATATTGCATTCACATTGCATAGTCCATTATATTGCATCAGTCAAGACTGGTCAGGAGATTGAACTGTGCAAGGGAGCAAGAGCATTCTCCATGAGATCAAAGCCCTAGGGTGATTCCAATGAGTTCACATGATTCAAGGATCATTTTGAAGCAATTTGGCCAAGTGTTGAAGGCTCAGAATTCATCAGTCCATGTACAAATCATCTGAGGCCCACAAAAGTCAACAGAAGTCAACTGCACAGTCAATTGTGGATTTGAAGGTGGGAAGTGGTTAGAGATGGTTCATTCATGTTCAAACAAGTCTCATTTGACATTTCAAACATCAACATTGAAGAATTTGAGGTCAGATCAAGACTTTCCAGAAATAGCAGGTGACCTGTAATTTGAACTTTCCAAAAATGGAAAGGTTTTGGATCAACTTCAACTCAAGATTATATCATCAAGAAAGCTTCAAATGAAATTTTCTCCAACATGAAAGTTGAAGATCTTTCTCTCCCATTTCCAAAATGTCCAAGATCATGAATTTCTCATGTGTGGTTAAGGAGATATGATTAAATCATGACAAAGTGTGCATGGAACTTCAAATGAGCATAACTTTTCAACCAAAACTCCAAAATGAGTGGTTCTTTTTGAAATGTTCTTCTCTTGACCTCTAATTTCCAAATCATGCATCACATTACATGAATTGTCATCACATGATCACTTGTTAATCCATTGGTTTTTGGAGGGAAATCACAAAATTCAAAATTGGTGCATTGTTTGAACTTTTTGCCATTGCCATTGGTTTTAAAAATTGATTTTAAGTGAAAATGAATGAAATTCGTGTACTGTTCACACATGCATTCCATGCATAGAGGTGAAAAACCATTTTGCACATACACCCTAAAATTTGGTTAATCTCATTAGCATTTGGTTTAAGCATGATTACAGAATAATTAGCATGACATATATAAGAGTAATCCTAACTGTTTTCAAAGGAGGAACATTGATTTTTCAGATCTAGATCCAAATTCTCCAAACTTTTCTCTCATTTTTTTTGCAATTTCTTCAAACAAAAGCACATTCTATTGGTTGATTCATACTCCTGAAGTGTTCTTGAGCAAGATTGGACGTGAAATCAAAGGAAACCGTGCCATATTGAAGCATACACAAAGCTTGAAGCATCCATGGAATGTTCAAAATCTGTTGGATTCGTGTGCAATTAAGCTTCAATTTCTCCTTCAATCATCCATACAAGCACCATAGAGGAACATTGGAGCCATCACAAGCCTTGAATCAAGCCAAATCTGAATCTGCACTTCAAGAGGTCACAAATTCGAATCTCTTATTTCTGAAATTCATTATGATATTGTTGTAGATCTTTGCATGCTGATGAATTTGAGCTTTGAATCGTGTGATTTGGTGCTATTTTGAGTTAGATATGTTCAATTGAAAGTTTGATGCTCAATTTTGTTTTCTTCGATTTGAGTTTGTTATGGTGAATCATGTTGAAATGGTTGCTGATCTTTGATGTACATTGCATGACGAATCGATTGGTATGGTTTTGGATGATTTCTGGACACTTTGGTAAAATCTGGAAAAATCCAGATGAAGATCATCATGATCTTCATCTTCAACCTTTGGATGTTCATGCGTTTCCAGTTTGGCTATGGTTTTGCTACGAATTTTGCTATGATGTTCTTCCATTAGCTACGAATCATCCATAGGCCACGGTTTCTGCATGATAGAAACGCTTCTCTGGTTATATCCACGCTGTCCTAGGGTTTTAATGTGATTGGTCCACGTTCTCGCTCGCCTTGCACTTTGATTGGTTCCCATAGCCTTGACTGAAGCCACCTCAGCGCTGACTTGCCACCTATTAAATGAAACGGTGCGTTTCATCTAGGCTTGGCGCGCACATTTGAACTCACGCTGAGTTCGATTCCCAGCGATGGGAATTATTTCAAATGCTTCACATGTTTATTCACTTTCCCTCCATATTTCCAATGCAATGCTTCACATGTTTTTTTTTTATTTTTTCTCAACTTGTAAATTGCATAACAATTTGAAAATTAATCCAAATGACCTCCAATTTTTTGCATCATGATCCTCATTCTGTCTACTTTTTTATGATCATTAAATTGCAAGTTGTGCCTGGCTTAAAAAATGATTTTTCCTAGGGCGATCGCACATGTATGTATGTTTGACCTTGCCTTGTTCCATTCATCATAAAATGCTCAAAAATGATCCAATGCTTCTGAAATTTTGTGTGTGATTTCTAGACATGTTGAGTGATGTTTTGGCTTTGGTGTGAGATTTTTCCCATGATCCATCTTTGTTTTATGATTATGCTAACTTGGTGTGACAATTTGTGTCACACATTTGGTTGTCTGTTTTATGCTATGTGATTGCCATGCCTAATGATGTCCAATGCCTCTAATTTTTTGTGTGATGATCATGTTATATGTCCTGTTTACTCATGAATTTTGCCAAGATTATTTGAGTCATTTTTGATTTGATGTGCATTTGTTTCTTCTGATGTCTCAATGTGATCATCATTTGCATACCTTGCCATGTTTTGCTCATGAAATGAATATGATTAATGATTTTGATGTGGGACTTTTTGAGATTTGTTCTTGATTGAATGAAGATGATTCATGTTAAATTTCATGTTCTGTTTTGGATTTTTGACCCTCCTTTGACCCTAGGCTTTGACCTAGTGGTTTGTGGCTTACATGTGGGTTTTGATTTCAGGTTTAAGCTTCCAAGTCCATAGTTGATGATGCTTCCTCATTTGAGCATTGATGTTTGCTCTTGATTACTAACATTTGTGTGTTTTGTAGGTTGATGCTAACTCATTTGAGTTTGCCTTGTGGCTTGCACATTGTGAATATCGTCTGTCTGTTTGTTATTGCATGTTGATTGTTTGTCTGTACAGTTGAACTGATTAGTTTGGATTTTCCACAGGTACCTAAGTTGCTTAGAGTTCATTTGAACTTGCTTTGCTAGCTTGTGGTTGCTTAACCATTGAGGTATAATTCTTTGACTTCATGTAGTCTGGAAGACCTGTCCTGTTATGTGGGCAGACACCTGTCTGAAGCCCTCCTTAAGAGGCAATGCTTGTGAATGTTTAATTTTGTGCCAAGCAGGTAAAGACCTCTTAGGAGGAAATTGGAAGATAAAAGGGATGTGCAATCCATCCCCTGCTATTCAGTTGTGTCATTCACCTTGCTCACACCATTGTATTGATGCATTGTGGATAATAGCCCAAGATCATGTTGTGTCAGTCATCTATGGAGAAGAGTTCCTACATTCTGAACTCCCACACTTTCATTTGTCTGAAGCTCTCCCAGGCCAGGGATAAGAGCTGTGAGGTCTTACCCTCACTTCCCATTTCATCTGCTTCACCCTAACTCTCAATGTTAGGGTTAAGAGCTAATAACACCCGATTCCAGTTGGTTTGTTTTTACAGCCTAACCTTGTATGAGCCCACTTGTTTGTATATAGTGTGTATGCTTGCTTTTTGTGCTTGTATGTGTTTGCCTGTGCTGTTTAGGATAACTTGCTCCCTGTGCAAGTTAGGTAGAAACCTTAACATAGGGATCGTATGCATGACAACTTCTAGGCTCGAGTCGTAGTCTCCCTAGTAGTTTGTGTCTCCCTTTGTCTCTGGTTAGGATAGAAGTTCTTTCCCTGCGTAGGGGAACTACGTCGCCCTGATCCTCATACCAGATGAGGTACGTAGGCAGGAGATGAGCTGATCTCTCCGGGCGCCCTTTTTCTTTTTCAACCCCTGTGTGTGTGTTCGGAGTCCGACGTAAGTCCAGCGATTGGCAGTTGGTTTCCTGTGTCTTGTTTGCTTGTCGGAGTCTGACGTAAGTCCAGCGATTGGCAGTTGGTTTCCTGTGTGTGTATTTGTTGGTTCGGAGTCTGATGTAAGTCCAGCGATTGGCATTCGGTTTCCAGGTTTGCCTGTTTGTGTGGAGTCTGACGTAAGTCCAGCGATTGGCAGTCGGTTTCCTGTTTGTTTTTTGTTTGGCGTGCGTTAGCCGAGCTACGAGTGCTCTGATTCTTCTCTGGTTAGAGAAGATACGTATGCATAGGATGCGACATCCTAGCGAGCACGTTTCCCCCTGTCCCGAACTACGTCGACTCTGATGTCTGTGCCTGACAGACTACGTAGGCCCAAGATGCGATATCCTGTCGAGTTAGTTTCTCTTGCTTTCTTGTGTTTCCTTCCAGCCTTGTGTGATGTTTGAGCAGTTTTTAGCAACCTTATCTGTTCTTTTGTGCGTGGATCCCGTCGAGTACGACGGATGCGTAGGGGTGCTAATACCTTTCCTTCGCATAACCGACTCCCGATCCCATCTTTCTCTGGTCGTGAGACCATGTCTTTTCCAGGTTTACTTCGAGCGTTTCCTTTCCCTCTTTTGGGATAAATAACGCATGGTGGCGACTCTGTTGTTTCGTTTTCCCGCCGGTTTTTTGCGTAATGCGACACAAAGCAAATGGGAGCATCTCATACCAATCCTTGTACGTGACAACCATCTTCTGAATAATCTTCTTAATGTTCTTGTTTGCAACTTCAACAACCCCATTCATCTTGGGTCTGTAGGGAGAAGAATTATGGTGTGCAATCTTGAAATCTTTGCAAAGAGCTTCCACCATATTATTATTCAAGTTCGATCCATTGTCAGTAATGATCTTACTTGGCACACCATAACGGTATATGATCTGATTCTTGATAAACCTCACAACAACTTTCTTGGTTACATTTGCATACGATGTCGCTTCAACCCATTTTGTGAAGTAGTCAATTGCCACCAAAATGAAACAATGTTCATTCAAAGCTTTGGGTTCAATCATCCCAATCATATCAATTTCCCACATGGAGAAGGGCCATGGGGAATAAATAACATTCAATAGTGTCGGGGGAACATGAATCTTATCAGCATAAATTTGACACTTGTGGCATTTCTTCACAAATTTGCAATAGTCAGATTCCATTGTCAGCCAATAGTAACCTGCTCGCAACATCTTCTTTGCCATTGCATGTCCATTGGAATGAGTACCAAAGGAATCTTCATGCACTTCAGTCATCAACAAGTCTGCTTCGTGTTTATCCACGTATCTGAGAAAAACCATGTCGAAGTTTCTCTTATACAGTACATCACCATTCAAGTAAAAATTACTGGCTAATCTTCTCAAAGTCTTCTTATCTTTCAAAGATTCCCCAGGCGGGTAAATATGACTTTGGAGGAAACACTTGATGTCGTAATACCACGGCTTCTCGTCTTTGATCTCTTCAACAACAAACACATGAGCTGGCCTATCAAGATGCATCACAGATAAATTGGGAACCTTATTCCAATACTTCACCACAATCATTGACGCCAATGTTGCAAGAGCATCTGCCATCCGATTTTCATCTCGAGGGATATGATGAAACTCAACCTTTGTAAAGAAAGTTAAAATCCTCCTCGCATAATCTCTATATGGTATTAAACCGGGTTGATTTGTCTCCCATTCACCTTTGATCTAATTCACAACCAAAGTTGAATCTCCAAAGACATCCAAATACTTGATTCTGAGATTCATGGCCTCTTCAAGCCCCATAATGCAAGCTTCATATTCTGCCATGTTGTTTGTACACTTGAAAGTCAATCTAGTTGTAAATGGTAGATGCGTGCCTTGAGGAGTAATGATCACTGCCCCAATGCCATTTCCATATTGATTAACAACTCCATCAAATACCATGCCCTAATGGGAACCAAGTTCTGGCCCTTCTTCAAGCAATGGTTCATCACAATCTTTCATTTTCAAGTACAAAATCTCTTCACCAGGAAAATCATATTGTACTGACTGGTAATCTTCAATTGGTTGGTGAGCCAAATGGTCAGCCAAGATACTACCTTTGACTGCTTTCTGAGATCAGTATTCAATATCATACTCTGATGACAACATTTGCCAACGGGCAATCCTCCCAGTTAAAGTAGGCTTCTCAAATATATACTTGATCGGATCCATTTTGGATATCAACCAAGTGGTATGATTCAACATATACTAACGCAAACGCTTAGCAGCCCAAGCCAATGCGCAACAAGTCTTCTCAAGCATAGAATACCGAGTCTCACAGTCGGTGAACTTATTACTGAGGTAGTAGATTTCAAATTCTTTCTTTCCAGTCTCATCTTGCTGACCAAGAACACAACCCATACTATCTTCGAGTACAGTCAAATACATGATCAACGGTCTTCCTTTAACAGGTGGAGACAAAATCGGAGGTTCAAGCAAATATTCTTTGATACTGTCAAAAGCTTTCTGGAAATCTTCGGTCCAATCATAAGACCGATCTTTCCGAAGAAGCTTGAATATAGGCACACATGTGGCAGTCATGTGGGAAATGAATCTGGAAATATAATTCAAGCGGTCGAGAAAACCTCTGACTTGCTTCTCAGTTTTGGGCGTAGGCATCTCTTGTATTGCTTTGACCTTGGTAGGATCAACTTCAATACTCTTCTCACTGACAATAAAGCCCAACAACTTACTAGAACGAACACCAAAAGTGCACTTATTGGGATTCAAGCAGAGTTTATATTTCCTCAAACACTGGAATAGCTTCAACAAATGCTCAACATGTTCCTCTTCATCAATTGATTTAGCAATCATATCATCGACATAAACTTCAACCTCTTTATGCATCATATCATGAAAAAGAGTAGTCATTGCTCTTTGGTAAGTTGCACCAGCATTCTTTAAACCGAAAGGCATCACTTTATAATAGAATGTTCCCCAAGGTGTAACGAATGTGGTCTTCTCCATATCTTCGGGTTCCATCTTGATCTGATTATATCTGGAAAATCCATCCATAAACGAAAAGACTTTGAATTTAGCAGTATTGTCTACCAACATATCAATGTGTGGTAGAGGGAAATCATCTTTCGGACTGGCTTTATTCAAATCTCTATAGTCAACACACATGCGGACTTTTCCATCTTTCATCGGAACAGGCACAATATTGGCCACCCATTACGGATATTCAGCGGTCATAAGGAAACCGACATCAATCTGCTTCTGCACTTTCTCTTTGATCTTCACATCCATATTAGGATGCATTCTTCTCAACTTCTGCTTGACTGGCGGGCATTCTGGATTCAACGACAATTTATGCTCCACAATCTTAGAATCCAAACCAGGCATGTCTTGATAGGACCAAGCAAACACATTTGAATACTCTCGAAGAAGATCAATCAACCCCTTCTTGACATTTGGACACAGTCGAGACCCAATCTTGACTACCTTCACATCATCCTTGGAACCCAAATTGACTAACTCGACCTGCTCTTCGAACGACTGAATGGTCTTTTCATCTTGCTCAAGAAGACGAGATAATTCATCACTCACTTCTACATCACTTTCCTCCTCGGCCTCAAACATAGGGAATTCAAAATTTGGAGAAGGAGAAGGATCATTGTATTCAATGGGGTTAGGAACCAACCTGCATAATGATTTGATATTTTGATTTTAGAGAAGTGAATTTATGACCAAATATTATGCAGATGGACAACTATATTGTTTATTTATGTTTTTTGTGATTACCGTTTTCAGAATAACGAAAAAAGTAAAAACAAAACATCATAGATATGGATGAATAGAATTAATTTTATCAATGATCAATTTGGAAATGCCCAAACAATGTTCACTTCTACCTTAGGCATAAGAGAAAGATTTTAAAAACATATAAAAGCAATTACTTAGATCGATGCAAAATAACAGGAATATCAACAACAATCCAATTGGTGCAAGACTTTCATGCGTCACAAAATTGGTACAGTCTTCCTCTTCGTCATCCTCTAGCACAGCAACTAAGTATTGTTCATTGCCATGAATGAACCCTCCGCTACGGAAGCTAAGTTGCATATCTTCAGACCTTGCAGTTGATGAACCTCGCTGGAACCCCAAACTAGTTCTGCCTTTGTTGTCGGAGACCTCTACCATGCGCCCCCACTGATCAACATTGCCTTCTTCCACAATCTTCTTGGCATCTTTTAATGAGGACATAGGTGCCCCAACTCTCTTTTCAGCAGCAATAGATAAGGCTTGGAACGGAGTTCCAACCTCATCCTCAACTTCAACGTAAGAGAAAGGTGACAAATGGCTAACAAACAGCGTTTTCTCTCCACCGACAATCACAAGCTTCCCATTCTTCACAAATTTGAGTTTCTGGTGCAATGTGGAGGTAACAACTCCTGCCTCATGAATCCACGGCCTTCCCAACAAGCAACTGTGGACCGGGTGGATGTCCATTACTTGAAAAGTTATTTGAAAATCACTCGGACCTATCTTAACTGGAAGGTCCACTTCATGAATAACTGTCTTACGCGAACCATCAAAAGCTTTGACGATTACACTGCTATACCTTATAGGCGCTCCTTGGTATGATAGCTTTGACAGAGTTGACTTCGGAAGCACATTCAATGACGACCCAGTGTCAACAAGCACATTTGACAAAGCATCCTCTTTGCAATTCATAGAAATATGCAAAGCCATATTATGATTTCTTCCATACTCAGGGAGTTCTTCATCACAGAAGCTAAGATTATTGCAAGAAGTGACGTTATCCATGATATGATCGAATTGATCCACTGTAACATCATGTTCTATAAAAGCTTATTCCAGAACTCTCTGCTGTGCTTCTCTGTGCGCTTCAGAATTCATGAGCAGAGACAACACTGATATCTTTGAGGGGGTTTGGAGCAGCTGCTCCACCATACTAAACTCACTTCTTTTAATTAACCAAAGTACCTCATCATCATCGTTGGCCTTCGCATCGCTGGATTCACTAGACTTACCCTTTGAAGCACCAACTAGATCTACAACAGGCACTTCCACCTTCTTACTCACAACTAATTCCTCCTTATCTTTTGGGAACACCGACCCAAATACTCGACCACTACGGGTCACCTTGGTAACATCAGCAATGCTCACCGCTGAAGTAGTCGTAGGTAACGGGACCTCTTGACCACCTTCTATCATTGTAGCATTCTACTGATACGGTACAGCTTTATCAGATGAATACGGGACTGGGCCCGCTAACCGTATTACCAACGGTGATACTGATCTATTACTGACATTGTTACTGTTGCTGCTGTCGTACTGGATTACCAACCTCTTTGGCTGCTTGAAAATGGGCACTATGACATTTACATCGTCATCTACATGACGGGATTGAACAATCTGAATCATGCCTTCATCCATCAATCGCTGGATGTCCCTTTTCACAACTTCACAACCCCTCGGGTTAACACTACAAACAGTACACCCATCATGGTCGTGCTCACAATCACTTACCAAACAAACATCCTTATGCATCTCCACCAAGGATCTTCGGATAAACCGCCCATAAAAAACTTTAAACTCACCAGGACAACCATCCACCATATTCATAGAAGAGTTCCCATGAGCGGGCAAATGATTTGCTTTTACATTCGGCGCACAGCCCTCGAAGGACACCATTCCACTCTTCATCAGCTTCTGAACCTCATACTTGAGCGGATAACAGTTCTCTATATCATGTCCGAGTGCTCCTTAATGAAAAGCACAACGGAGCTCAGGCTTGTACCACCATGGAAGTGGTTCTAGAATATGTGGCGGGTTTCTTGGTTGGATCAAGTTCTTGAGAACCAAAGATGGGTATAATTCTGCACAAGACATGGAAATCGGGTAGAAAGAGACCTTTTTCCTCTCAAAGTTTTGTTGATGGTGATTGTTGTTGGTATTGTTGTTGTTGTAGGTGTTTGTTCGTTGTTGCGGTTGTTGTTGTTGACGTTGTGGTTGTTGAACTGGTGTTGATTATTGATTAGAAAATACCGGGATAACGAAAGATACTTGATGATGATGATGTCGGGATGATTGATTCCTTCTGATCTGAGGCCTCCTCTTCCTCCCACTAATTATTGCATTCGCTTCATTGTCCTTTTTCTTGTTGAAATTGTTGTCATATCTCTTGCTCGTCGATGCCTCATCCTTCGACAAACGTCCCTCTCGGACTCCTTCCTCAAGCCTCATCCCCATGTTTACCATTTCGGTAAAGTCACTGGGGGCACTAGCAATCATTCGTTCATAATAAAATGAACTCAGAGTTTTCATAAAGATCTTTGTCATCTCTTTTTCCTCCAAAGGAAGAGTAATCTGGGCAGCCAATTCCCTCCATCTCTGCGCATACTCTTTAAATGTCTCCTTATCCTTCTGAGACATAGACCTCAACTGGTCTCTATCAGGCGCCATGTTCACGTTGTACTTATACTGCTTGACAAAAGCCTTTCTCAGGTCATTGAAAGTACGAATGCTGGCACTATCCAACCCCATATACCAACGGAGCGCAACACCGGTCAGACTATCCTAGAAATAATGAATCAACAGTTGATCATTATCGGTCTGAGTAGACATCTTGCGAGCATACATCACTAAATGACTAAGGGGACAAGTGTTCCCTTTATACTTTTCAAAGTCAGGTACTTTGAACTTCATTGGGATCTTGATGTTGGGCACTAAACACAACTCAAACACACTCTTCCCAAACAAATCCTTACCTCTCAGCGTCTTCAATTCCTTGCGCAACTCAAGAAATTGATCCTTCATTTCATCCATTTTCTCGTAGACATCCGGACCCTCAGACGACTCGGAGTGATAAATGGTGTCCTCTACACGAGGTAAGGTGTGCACAACGGGAGGTGGCACAAACATGACCGGGCTAGATGCCAGCATGGAAGCAAAGGTAGGCGCAAAGCCTTCAGGCATAAAGTTGGACGACATTCCCCATGGGAATCCGGCAGGCATATTGGGCACAAAATGGGCGGTAGCAGCAGGCATGGTAGAGGTAGCCACCTCTAAGATAACTGTGCTTGCAGGAGGAGTTGCAGGTGTTGGAGAAGATTGACTATGAGCAGCAAGAACTGACTCCATCATGGCAGTCAGACGGGCGATCTCGTCCTTCATCTCTCTTCTCTCTTGCTCTAGATGCTCCATAATTCTGAGATGATTAGCGCGAGTGTTGTACCGATGAGTTAGCTTGGCTAAAGCACAGAAGAAACACCAATGAGACATCTGGCGAAAGAGAAACCTGCTTATGCAAATGATGCATGAAATGCAATGCTTGTTTATTTTTTTATCTTCAAGGAACTTACTATATCATTTGCAAACATATATATATATATATATATATATATATATATATATATATATATATATATCAACAATTGCAATAATTTTTTATATGACCAAAAATCTCTTTTCATTTATATAATTGAAAGGATTACACTGAGTATAATTTCAGAAACCAAATGAAAAATACAAGAGAAAAGCAGACTAGTCATCCTAAGGATCCCTAACAACGTCAGAAGATCTGGCTGAAGGCGCGTACTTCCTTCGAATGTGTCGAATCTCGGTCTCAAAAGAAGTCTTCATCTGAGTCTTCTCAAGAACAAGCTGATCAACAATCTTCTTCCAAGCAACGGAAGGCTGAGGCATGCTAGAAGATGAAACCTCTGGCTCTCTCTATCTCTTCGTCACTCGGTCTTCAAGTAGCTCAATAAGTGCATCTTTGTCCTTAGACTCCAACTGCAACTCTTCATGCTTCTTGCTCAAAGCATGGAAACGCTCTTCCCACATGTCCTTCTCTTGCTTCATCTTGACGAGCGTGTCTTCCAACTCCTCTACATCTTGGTTAGGGAGAGTTAATGGCTCAACCACAACCATAGACATAGGTCTTTCACAAGGATAAGGCATCTTTAACTCCAAAGCTCTCTTCTTCACCCAAAGAGTGTAAGCTTCCAAAGCTACACAATTGCATAGACCAAGCTCGGATCTTCCTTTCCTATGCACATTATGCCAAGCATGCACAATCTTCTGATTCAAATGTTGGGGATCTTTACCCTCTTGATAGAAAAGACCTTCTAACAAAGGGTTATTAGGTTTTTCTTTCAAGGGGAACCCAAGTTGACGACGAGCCAGAGCAGGGTTATAGTTAATTCCTCCTTGTGTACCACTAAGAGGCACATTAGAGAATTCACCAAAACTATCAATAATCTCCAAACTGCTTAAAGATGGATCATACCAAACTATATCATCATTAGTGAAAGACATAAGTCTCTGAGACCACCTTAGACATTGTTTGTTCTCCACAAAAGCAGGTGTCTGAGGCAAGTGCGAAATAAACCACTTGTACAGAAGAGGAATGCAACACAATAGTTCCACCATCTTTAGAATTCCTTATATGCAAAGAGAAATACATATCACCCAACAAAGTAGGCACATGATTCCAAGAAAAGTCTAATGGCGTTAACATCAACAAAACCGTCAATGTTAGGGAACAAAGCTAATCCATAGATGAGCAACACAAAGATAGCTTCAAAAGCATCCACACTACCGGCTTGAGCAAAAGCAGTAGCTTCCTTGATGAGGAAATCAGATGGCAACTCAAACAATCCTCCTTTCTTCACCCAATGAGCCTCTATCTCAGACTTCTTCAAGTGAAGAGCTTCAGCAATAATACTAGATCGGGGAATCTCCTCCAATCCACTAAAAGGTACTCTTCTAGAAAAAGGTATCCCCAAAACATGAGAATACTCCTCCAAGGTAGGCACACGCTGAAAATCTGGGAAAGTGAAAGAACGGTAGAGATGATCATAGAACTGCACTAATACACTTAAGAGTCCTTCAACCACATCAGCAGACAAGATAGACAAAAACTTCCCATGGCGTTGTTTGAAGTCCAAAGGATCTAATACAAAAGATGCTAGCTTCCTTAACTCTTTCAAGTCGGGACATCTGAAACTGTACTTCTTAGTGTTCCTTCGTCCATAATCCATGGTCTGAAAATATTTGCAAATAATACCTCAGTTCCTTGAAATTTTCGTGTGATGAATGTTATGATGCATATGAATGCATGAATGCAACAATCACAAATATGGGATCACACACAAGGCAAACAAAGGTCAAGGGATGAATCAAGTTATTGTCAAGATCAATCATCCATCTTGGTGGATTATGGTTTACACCTTATCAACACCCAAGTTCCATTGATATTGACAAGACTTGATTGGATCAACCAAGAATCAAGAGTTTGTTGCAAGTCACGAGCATGGAGTCTGGGTAAGAACCATCCCAAAGGAGTGAACTAAGGATAAAAACCTGTAGATCATGTTCTAAAAAGTTCCCAGAGTCTTAATTCCATCTATCGGATATTATAGGTTAAGATGACTGACTCATCGACCCATAATATTCTCAAGAGAAACTCGTCTGAGTGTAGTATCGGGTAACAACTGTTATCAAGTCTACACTTGAACAGTTTCCGCACTACGTCCTAAATAGGCCAAGAGGGGGTAAATGTTCTACGGTCCTCAGCTTCCCAGACCCAAATTAGAGATAGTAATGCCTAACCATAAATACTTGTGTGACATTTCCAAATCCAAAAGAGTCTCCACTGAGCAGATGGATCTCTAGCCAACTTGTTAAGGACTACTCGACACAAGTCGAACATGACTATACGATCCTCCTATCTTAATTGCACTCAAGCTCGGGTTAGAAATTATCTCACCACTCAGAGATCACCAGGCACAACAAGCAGATTATATCACACATACATATATACAAACATAACATATATACAAACATAACATATATACAAATATATACACACAAAAAGTAGGCTAAACCCACTGGAGACTACTCCCCAGCAGAGTCGCCACTTAATTGCAGTAGCGGTAAGTTCATGATCATCAAGCTATGGATAAGCTAGAGACCAAATAACAAGAGTCGCCACCGCGCTTTTATTGTTTCCAAGGGGAAAGGGAAAAAGTACGAACAAAACCCAATAGTAAGAAGTTTTCAAATCAAAACTAATAAAATGTCAGAGATTACAAGTAAGGGGGTTGGTTACATAGAGGGAAGGTGTTAACACCCAAAGTGTCCTAGGTACTCCTAGGGAGCCCTTTTTGTGTGCATATGTATTTGGTACAAAATGATGTTTACAAACAAATGGAATGGGGGGATGAGAAAAGAATGCATTAGTTATATTTTTTGTGTTTGGCAAGACCTTCGGTATTATGCCTACGTACCAACATAAAAATGAGGTATCAAAACCTCGTAGTTCGTGATACAAATTTCAAAGTGGATGCATTGCTTTTAACAAAAATTAAGTTTGAAAGGCACAACGGCCTAAAAATGGTTTGAATGAGTTAATTCTTTTTGGATTTTTGAAAGTTTAAGTCAAGTATAGTTAAGTTTATTTACAAATTTGATTTAAGGAAAGAAGTTTAAAAATGCAATGGCATAAGGCCAAAGTTTCTATCTTTTTGCAAAGTGGTCAAAGTTTGGAACAAAATAAGTTCAATCAAAGAAGATTTTGAAAAAGTAGGGAGAGATTTTGAATGATGTATCAAATGAAGTTTCAATTGCAAGCACTTGGTTTCTCAATAAGTTGGCATTCGCCAAGTATTTTAGCATAGGAATGTTGCCTAAGTTCTAAATCCATTTGTCCAAGATCAAGCCAACAGTCCACACAAAAGTTTTTAAGGGTTTTTTGTTGTTATTATGTACATTAATGGTCAAAGACCACACACAAACAAGCAAAGTATACATAAACAAGATATATCACACAATATGGTCCAAGTGGGCAAAGTGAAATTGCATTAACATAAACAATTAGAATGATATGAATAAAGGCAAGAATTAAATGACATTAAAATAAATGGCTTGAAATTAGAAGTTAGTTGTTAATGAGTTAGAAGTTAGTATTGTTTTGCTTTTTCTTTTCATTTTAAGACATTCTTTGGAGAACACTCAACCCACTTATCACAAGCATGGATCCTTGAGCCAAGACATCTTCCAAAGGAAGGAAAAAAGGCCAAGTTTCCACACAATAACATGAAAGAGGGGAGACTTACAATCTCACTAACTAGAATGATATTCCTTTTGTGTCACAAATTTAGCGCTATGTTAAGCAATCGTAATTGGACTTATGTAGAAGTCACAATTATTTGAGGTAGGGCAATAGAATTTTGGTGTTAATGCATGTTAGAAACATAGTATAATGGACTATGCTCATGAAACATTCCACACAAAAAAAGAATATGCAAAAGAGGTGGCATAATCTCATCCATACTCATATTAATTTTTCAATCAACTAGTTTTAGGACTTTGAGATATCATAGGCCAAATGAGATGAATGCATAAAGAAGGGGAATGAGATGAAGAGGGAGGGGAATGGATCAAAACTCAAATTGATCAAAGGAGGACTTTTACCAAATTAATATCATTCATTCATTTTGGGAGATGGAATATACATTCCATGAATCCCCTAAATCCAATGATATTAACTTAAAAAAGTCAAATCAACCTTGACCAAGGTCCAACAACAAAAGTCAAACTCAAACAAGTCATCACAATTGGTCAACAAAATTATTTGGCATTTATTCAAATTAAAAATACTAAAATAAGGCATTTAAATTAAATATGGTTTATCAAATTCCTAAAACCTCATCAAAACACCAAAGAAATGGCCATGAGATTTATCATAGGTCAAACAAGGTCAAAGGACCTTGGAGAAAAAATTTCAGAATTTTTAAAGACTTAAAAGTATTTTTAAATAATTAAAAACAAATGCAAAATCAATTAAATCATGAAAAATATTAATAATGATCCAAAAAATAATTTTAATTCAAAATATGAAAGAGGGAATTATTTGAAATTTTTTGGGGAAACTCTCATATTTTTTGGATCAATATTAAAATTAATATGAATTAATGAAAATAAAAGGAATAAAAGAAAATCATAAAAATAACAAAAAACGTGGACCACTTGATCTCCCTCATTAATTGAGGTAGCAGATCAAGTGGCCAGAAGCGCTCGTTCCATGGTGCACTATAGTCAACGCGGCATAGGCTTGGTATTTAAAAGCAACACACGAGATTAAAACAATTTGAACCAGATCAATGACTCTGAACACTTCCAGCGCATCGCCGACGTCCAAAGGCCGGTCATCTTCTCCGGTGACCCTGGCCGGACTGGTTCACTCATCACCATCAAGAAAATGAAAAAGGAGGACATGATCTGAAAGAAAAAATGGCGTAGAGCACGAATTTGACCTCAATTTTAACTAACTCCACATATATAGAAAGATATGAGGAGTTGAATTTTGAGGTCTGTCAATTGAGTTGCTTCAATTTGACCTCTAAGCAAGTCAAAATTCTTGCCTATATTGGTAGGACTTCAGACAACCAAAGATCCAAGAGAATTGAGTGGAATTGAGAGAGAATCGAAGAGATAATTTTTTTGGAAAATACCTTCAATGCTGGTCTTGATTCAATTGTTCTTGCTTTGGCTCGTGCGTGATCTTGCTCAGTATGCTTGCAGAAGTAGATTAGAATGCACAAAAGGTCTTGGATCCCTGGAGTTTTTGAATTTCAAAACAGTGAGATTCCAACTCAATTTTCAAAGGAAATTCTCAGGATTATCCTCTCAAATGGAAGGGTTTGGTGTTTGGGATCAAAGCTGGCGCGAAGGGGTCCTTAATTCTGAGCATATGGAGCTCTATTTATAGCTGAATCATGTGATATTTGCACCTTCCAAATGAGTTTCCAACATTGCCAATGAGTGATGCATGTGTGCATGGGCGTGTACAGGCCCATGGGATCATTCCATTTGATCCATAATTGAGTGTGAACAAGTCTAAAATCAAATTGGAGTGCTAGGCAATTGTACATGGAAGCTTGAACTTTTATTTTTGCCAAATGGTGATGCAATGTTCAAGCCATGCGCAGCCCATTCAAACCTTGTCCAAAATTGATAAAATTGGACTTTTTGGAAAGTTTAGATCAAGAGGAGCAACTTTCATGTTCAACAATTTTCCATTTGAAGCTTGTATCATGATGAATTTTTAGGTGGAAGTTTGGAAATTTCAACATATGAAAAAAAATTCTAAGTGTCAAACCATATATCTCAATATTCCACCTTACTTAACTTTTTATGTGAGTTTCAAATGAGATAAGTGTCATCATAAAACTTGTAGATCTTTCAAATAAATTAAAAATGGTCACCAATCTCATGTCATTTGGATTTGGGATTATAGAGTTATGCATTTTTTATGTTTGGAAAAATCACTTGTTCAATGGTATAGGTCAAAAGTGACCTATAATGTAACCTCATATCACATGCTCACAAAAGTTGAATTAACCCTCACTCCAAACATAAAAGTTTAAGTAGACATCTTGAATTTGATTTTTAAACTTGGAAATTTTTCATCTCATAAACATTGAGCAAGTTATGGCCTTGGGAAGTTGACTTTCAAATTAGGGTTTAGACAAAATGACCTATAATGTTTCAACATAGAAAATGTTTTTCCAAGCAAAACTAGCTCTAGGTATCAACATAAAAGTTGTTTGGAATTTCATTTAGAGTAATTTTGATCTTAGAATAATTTTCATATGGTGAAAAGTGTAGGAGATAGGGTCTAGGGAGACCCAGTTTTGATCAGATGAATTCATCTGGCCAATCACCATCAACCAATTTGCTAACCTTCAATTATTTGGGCTTTCTTGGCTCATGGTAGATCATATATGAATATGATGATGAGTTTTGAAGTGTCCCTTGAGAAATTTGATCAAATGGTAAGATAGCTTGTTGGAGAAGTTACTCAAGATACCCAGTCAAACTAGGTTTTCCAAGGAAAATCACCCTCAAACTCTTGAAGAAAAATTGATCAATATAACATGTAGGAATAAATGGAGCTCATATATGATGCTCATAACCATTCTTGGATCAATTCATGGTTGTGCTTTTTGCCATGAGGGTCTCAAACCCTAGATATGAACTTGATAGATCAATGGAGATCATGCCCTACCTACAAAATAGTTAGGCAAATGTAAAGACATATTTTTGTATTTTGGTTAGTAAAATGATAATATACAAGTATGATACAATCACATAGTGCTTGGTGATCTCTCGTAAAATAAACCCAATGAAAGAGGGGTAAGAAAGATGCCAAGGTTTGATCTCAATGTTAATGCTTATGATGAAATTGCATGAGAGATCTTAAGGTCAAAATTAGGGTCTTATAGTATTTTGGATTCCAAATCCGCTTTTAATATGTTCTCGGCTATGTAAGCTGAAATCTGCTTCAATACGTCGAATTCATACATCATCATCAAATTCGTCACCTAGCCAATTGGTCGGATTGTGTCTGAATCATAAACTCTCTCACACATGATCTCTCTATCCCATATGAATCCATGAGTTGGTGGAGTTTTAAAGAATAGAATGCCTCGTCTAGAGGCATGTAAGCTAACCCTGTTGGTGTGTAAGGCAAAATATTGGCTAAATTCTTATCAAAATTTCTTTTGTCTACATGGTTCACCTCTACCATGTAGTATCCTTGGTCAGCTTCAACATTCTCGACTATGCCATCATCTCGCTAAATCACTAGCCTTTGATGCAACGATGAAGGCACTACTCCCACTCCGTGTATCCGTTCTCGACTCAGGAGAAAATTATAGCTAGCCCTCGATGTTATGACCGTGAAAATTGTGGGTCGAGTTATAGATCCCACTGTTACATCCACTTGGATAACTCCCATAATTTGACTTGTCTTTCCTTCGTAGTTTGAAAGCACCATGTTATGGGGCCTTAAGTTTTTATCAAAATTCCCAATTTTTTCCAACAAGAAGTGAGGCATCAAATTCATAGTTTCCCCGCCATCCACTAAAATCTTGTTCACCATCGCCTTTTCCATCTTCACACTTACAAACAAGGGCTTCAAATGGCTCTTTATCCCCTCATGGGGCCTCTTAAAAAACTCGTTTTTCTCTTCTATACAACTATTGTTCATCACGAAGTAACATACTGGCTTTTGTCTCTATCTCGCCATCTCCTCTCCCTCACTATCTTTAAGCTCAACAACCTCTATCACACAATATTACTCCCTATGAAGTACGAAGACCACGTTGCACATCACCTCAAAATCATCTTCCGACCCAGATTCGAAATTGTCTATTACCAATTCGTCCTTTTTCGATGGTACCTCCTCTTTCACTTTTTCTTTCAACTGACTTGTCTTAGTAGAAAACAATTTCCTCCCTATTGGTTTCTTCACATGTTTATTTGTTTGCTTTTAATGTTGTTTATTGTTGCTTTATTCTGCCGCCATTCAATTTTGGTGTTGTTTATTGTTGCTTGATTCTGCTGCCGCCCTCTCAACTTTCTTCTTTCTCTGGAACCTCCTCAATTATGACCCTGACCTAGGGTTGTTTCCTTTGTAATTACTAGGCCCATATGAGCGCCTTTCCGACATCTAAAAGTTCTCTCGATAAGCTAATGAGGAAACTCGACCCATCTTAAAGTTTCTCCACTTAGAATTTCCAGCCGGCTCCTTGCCAATAGGTTTTGTCCACCTTTGCTGGGGAGCCTTGGACGTAGGTACATAAGTGTTAGGTATAGGTTTTTGTTGATAAATGGCTTGTTCCTTTTTCTTGGGAACCCCTCTCTTATCGAAATAAAATTGGGGCCTATTCTACCTCCAATTATCCTTCTTCTTTTCCCATTGGGTGCTTTCGACCTTCTTTGCACCTTTCTTATCAAATACAACACTGCATTGGGGATATAACATCACCTATGAATCTTCAGCTTTGCACCTGTAGAGGAATTCCATAAGCCCTTCACCAGCCTTTAGGTACACAACTTCAATATGATTTTCACTATCCTCAAATTCTGCCATGTCGAAATCCTCAATAATTTCAATTATATTGATCGCCACATGCTCCACATAGTTGGGGTCTCCGATTTGTAACGGGACAAATTCAATCTTCATTGGGGTTTTTCCCTTTGAAAACTTCAATCTGCCTTCATTTAGTGGGTTATGAACAAGATCCCTGAAAAGAAAGCATTGTGAGGTTTTATGCCCTAAAAAATTATGATATTTACAGAAACCTTGTTTCTTCCTTTGTTCTAATGGTGGTACTTTTGCGCCTAATGGCACTAGTACTTGACCATGTGTAACAAAAAAGTCAAATATTTCATCACATTTGGTTACATCGAGGGTATAGGTCCTCTTAGGGAATTTATCATTTTTCTCAGGCTCAAAAGGGTTTTTCCCATTTACAAGTATAAGCAACTTACACACATATGAGGACCCTGGTTTTAGTTCAGCCACATCAACCTCAATCTCTTTGACACGGTTGTATTCGACATCTTAGGCCACACGTTCCTTTTTACCTTTGTTCTCTCTGGCTTTCTCAGCCTACATACTTTCGACCTATTGCACACTATCTGCCAACTGGGCCATATCTCTAAGATATTGCATATCTAGCTTCTTTCTAATAGAGTAATCTAATCCCCTAGCGTCCATCTCAACTAACTCGTGTTCAGGAACTTGGGTAAAGCACCTTGTTTTCAGTAGACAGAATTGATTCAAGTAATCATCAATTGATTCATCGAACTTTCATTTCACGCTCGACATCTCCTTAAGACTAATCTTGGATTGCCCCATGTAAAACTGCTCATGGAACGACCTTTCTAATTGAGTCCAATCATTGATTGAATGGGCAGGAAGGTTCATAAACCATGTAAAGGTATTCTTTGTGAGAGAACTTGGAAAGTATCTCATCCTCAGATTCTCATTATTAGCTATGTCTCCCTCCTCGGCCAGATAACGAGTAATATGTTTGACGATAGACTCATTAGTGTCGCCAACAAACTTTGTGAACTTAGGGATTTTCCATCCCCTTGGCAGTTCAGTCAGCAACACGTATTCAAATAAAGGAGATGTGTAATTTGGCCTCTACAGGCCTATGCTCACCCCATTTTGAGCCATATTATTCTTTCGACGATGTTTGATAGGTTATTCTCTCCTAATAGATTCCGTTGTTGAACCTGGTGAATGACCTGATCAACGTCCTGGTTTCGATTAATCATTATGACAGGTGGACGCTCTAATTCCCTAGGTATCTCTTATTCGACCACTTAGGGAACAACTTGTTGCCCCTGATTTACGGTATTTTCCTCTAAAACCTACCCTTTGTTTTGAACATGCCTAACGATTTAGGGTTGTATAATAGGTCAAACTTACACTAGGGAAACGCCCCAAAAATCAGCAATCTGATTCATTTGAGTTGTCAGCTGTTGGTAACTCCGATTCGTATTTTGAATCAATGGGTTAAGTATCGTACCCATATGTTGGGTAAGAGTATTTACCATATCATGTTCACTCTCATCCATTTGTTATCTCATTGCCATTATGAAAGTCATCGTGAATATTGGCATTGCCTGGGAACCAAATCCCATTCCCAACTAGGGTGACGTTGTTTGACCGTGGTTACCATGGCCGACGCAGATGCCAAGATTTGTGAATACGTATTTGCATCATTATCAACAAATGTTGCAGGATTAGTAGGTAGGTTTACCATAATTGATATTGGCATCCCATAAGGTTGTTCACGTCCTAACATGGGCATTGTGAAACTTGTGGCGAAAGGCCTAGCCTATGTCGCCATAATTGGTATAGGAGTCATTGGGTGACTCTAAGCTATTGGAGACAAAAGCGTTCCTTCTAGTAGAGTTGATAATGCAACCATCATCGATGGCATGGATGTCGTACTAACACTCGAAGGGATTGGTTCAGTTGACATTGTAGTGACCATGCCATCCCTAGTGCTATTAGAGGGTTGTTCTCCATTGTTATTTCTAGAAATAACCATCCTCTTGGCGTATCTCCTTATAGAATTCCTAACTTCTCTCTTTGTTATTTTACCACTTATTAGTCTCATGCACACTTAGAAATGAGAAGTTAATAAAGATGAAGAACTTTATAAAAGATAATTTTTTTAAAAATAAAATCAACAACTCACACAAAAAGTGTCCCACCAAGTGTGGAAATTTGTTTATTGGTAAATTTGGTAAACAAAACAAGTTTCTATTAATACTTAAAAGATCAAACTCGAAAATCTCCTGGAACATATTTGTGTGAACTTAAACCTTTGAACACCGTGTTATGATTGAAATTGAAACATAATGTGAAGATAACAATGTGAAATTTTGACAAGACTCGGAATGTAAAAGATTTTAAAGTAAAGATAATTAAAATCGAAATGCAAATTGAAGATAAAATGACAAGAATCAAAATGTAATTGAATGAAGAGAAAGGCTTGAATGTAAAAGTGCTTGAAATTTATAAATATGGAACACATACATACATTTTATTTACTCGTTTCTCAATTACACAGATACTTTGATTATGTAGAAATATGAGTACAATTGCATACCCATATAATGTAAATAGACGTCCCCTTATATACTATTCTAAAATAACCACCTACAAATGGTCAACTAAATAAATCACGACATGTTTTACTTCCCTGCAGTTGTTATCTTCGACGAGCCTCCACGTGTCTTCGAGTAACCACCTGTTCTAATCTAATTCCTGCTCTTTCAATCAGGCCAAATAACCAACTAGAACATTTGAAATTTCCACTAAGTCCACAGAATCTACCAATGCTCCTCGACCTTCAGCTCATTCGACTAGACTTTCTAGATACATAATCTTTCGACATGTTCAAATCATATTAACTCAAATTTGATTTAATACATTTGATTTATAGCTTTCATCATGGCACACTTATTCTCACTTGCCACTTATAATCAGGTCAAAAAATCCAAGGTAACACATGAAAAATCCAAGTATTGGTTTTGACTATGAACATCTTAAGAGAAGATTTAAGACCAAAATTTTGATGGATCAGAAGCTGAAGACCAGACTCTGAAGAGGTCAATGTCTTAAGGTCAGAGTTTGAAGAAGTCAGCCTCTAAAGACCAGAATTTGAACAAGTTTGCTTCTGATGATCAGAACCTGAGCCAATCAAAGTGCAAGGACCAAGGTGACTCTGATGGCTCACTATTAACACCTGAGTCTACTTTGTCATATGAATACCTAAGCTTTATTTTCTTCATAGAGTCAACTGAGATGTAACTAATAATTCCTCTTGCAACAAACAAATTTCAAACAAGATTTCAACGTCTGTAACCTTTTGGAGAAATATCTAAACGACTATATTCAAGCTTCTCAAAGACTCTATTATGTTGGATCTTCAACGACTCTTTTCCTCTCTATTTAAAGAGCTTAAGACTTGAAGAAAAATACTACTTTGTCAAAACAAAAGCACAAGATGAACTTAGGATTTCTTATCCTTGTATATCTTAGACATCCCTAAGTCTTAAAAGAGTTTATTTGCATTGTATTCTTTATACACTCTTGATTGTATATCAAGTATATTTTTCCAAACAATCCTTTATCTGTTAGGCAGATTGTTAGAAGTCTCTTACTAAGTGTTTGAGCATTTTAAGTCTCTTACTTGTGTACTTGAGCATAAAAGTCTCTTGCTTGTTTACTTGAGCGTACAAGTCTTTTGCTTGTGTGCTTGAGCATTGGAAGTCTCTTGCTTGTGTGCTTGAGCATAAAATTATTTGACTTTAGTGTTTGAGCATTGTAAGTATCTTGCTTATATGCTTGAGAAAATTGTAAGCAAAAGGGGATTGGGTTACTCTCAAGTTGTGAGAGGAACCAGGATAACTCTGCGTGTAATTCTTCTTTCTTGCATTTCATATATGTTGCCTACCTATGATTGAATCAAATTCTATAACTTGTGTTTAGAATATGACCAAGAGTTTAAAAAGATATTGAGAAATACTAAGTGTTTGAGCATTTTAAGTCTCTTACTTGTGTACTTGAGCATAAAAGTCTCTTGCTTGTTTACTTTAGCATACAAGTCTTTTGCTTGTGTGATTGAGCATTGGAAGTCTCTTGCTTGTGTGCTTGAGCAAAAAAGTATTTTACTTTAGTGTTTGACCATTGGAAGTCTCTTGCTTATATGCTTGATAAAATTGTAAGCAAAAGGGGACTGGATTATTCTCAAGTTGTGAGAGGAACCAGGATAACTCTGCGTGTAATTCTTCTTTCTTGCATTTCATATATGTTGCCTACCTATGATTGAATCAGATTCTACAACTTGTGTTTAGAATATGACCAAGAGTTTAAAAAAATATTGAGAATATCATATTTAAAAATGTGTGGAGTTTCTGAATCTGGTAGTGGTACTCCTAATCCACATGCTATTATTAATCATGATTATAGTAATTCAGAAAAGAAAAATTATACAGCTAGACCTCCAACTTTCAGTGGAGACTATACTGAGTTTGAATGGTGGAAGAGAAATATGTATACTTATATCATAGGTCTTAATGATGAGTTGTGAGATATTGTGGAAGATGACATTGATATTCCAGTAAATGGAGTTCAAATGGTGTTTGACAGAAAAACTCTCACACTAGCTCAAGAAAAGATCTAGAGAAAAAATTATAGAGTTAGAGGCATCTTGGTTGATGCTCTACCTCATTCAAAGTACATTAAAATCATTTTTAATCTACTTCTAAGACCATTTTTGAATCCCTATATGCCACTTATGAAGGGAATCGACAAGTTAAGAAAGATAAGGTTAACCTTTTGGTTCAGCAATATGAGATGTTCAGAATGAAGGATGATGAAGATATTGAAACCATGTTTTTAGATTTCAAATTCTTGTGTCTGGACTTCAGGTTCTGAACAAGAGCTACACTACATCTAATCATGTCAAAAAGATTCTTATGAGTCTTCTTGTCAGATACAGACCTGAAGTGACACCTATCTAGGAGCTTAAAGAATTAAACACATTAAGTCTTGAAAGTATTATCAACAATCTCAAAATCCATGAGATAGAGCTCAATGGAGATGAACCTGTCAGGAAGTCAAAGCCTTTGGCTTTGAAATATGTTGCCAAGGTTCCTCAAGTTTGGGAGTCTGAAGAAGGTTCTAAAGATGATTCAGATGTTGCCAATATATTGTTGCAGAAAGTAATTGTTCTCAGTTGATTTGGATGAAACAAATGTTAGAAGAATACAATGTCTAACAAGATGTTCTGACATTGTACTGTGACAACCTAAGTGCTATTAACATCTCCAAGAACCCTATTCAGCATAGCAGAACTAAACATAATGATATCCAACATCACTTCATTAGGGATCTGGTGGAAGAGAAAATTGTCACTCTTGAGCATGTAACTACTAAAAAGCAACTGGCAAACATTTTTACAAAAGCCCTAGATGCGAATAAATTCAAAAAACTAATGGACGAATTGGGCATTTTTATGCTTGAAGATTTATAGCAATTACTGAAGAAAGGAAAAAAAAATCAAATTTTCTCTTCCCTCCACTTAACTATGCACAAAACTCAAATTCCATCATTACACATCCTTCTTATTTTTCCAACACGGCACCCTCACGCTAACATTTGCATTATCTCCCTTAAAACGCATTCTCGGGCAACTTCTTCTCTCCATCACCTCTCCACCAAAATCGTCCAAAATGTCACAACCTTCTGTCTCCACTCCAAGTAAATCTTCCAAATAGATTGCAAACCCTAATACTAGTGGCACTGAGATAGATCTCTCAGATGTCATCACTGATGTTATTCCTCTCTCAATCGTTCCTGTCCATGCAACCCCCAGGAGAAAGGCCATAACCTCTTCCTCAAGAAAAGGCAAGCCTACAAAAGTAAGTAACTCTTTTACTCCCTCCATAACTACGAGAAATATGAATGATCCTGAACCTTCCACTAGTGTGAACAAATCCATGTCCATGACTAGCTTGTATTTTGATTCCAAAAACATTGAACATAATGTTGGTATGAATGAAGATTGCTCCGCTGCGACAAATGTTGTTGAAAATGTTGAAGCTTTTGGAACCAACATTAAACCTAGATATGCTATTGCCTTGAGTAAATATAGTGTGATCGTTGTTGATAGAGATGATGTTGATTAGAATATACAGGTGTTGATCTCTCAGGTTTTGGGGATTGAGCCTAAGACAAATGTTATGCCAGATGCCTCCACATCCTAAGCCCAACCTGATAACAATTCTAAGAACCCCAGAAATGATCCTGATATGCATGCACATACTCTCTCTCCTAAGAAGTCTCAAGACAAAGAAAGGTTAGAAGATATTCTTAATGAGATGGGTAACAAAGATAAAAACCTTATTTATCAAGCCACTGGGATTGTTAATATTGAATAATTGGAATTTGATGATGTTCCTATTGGGAAAAGATTGGCTCCTAGCATATCTAAACGGTTGAAGAATAGAAAGGGTCAAGATGTCGGGTCCTCCAACACTCCCTCCAAATATGTCAGGAAGAAGGCTCATGTTGGTCCTATAAGACCCCAATTTTGACCCTAAGATCCCTCATGCTATCCCATCATTTACATTAGCTTTAGGATCACACCTTGGCATCCTCTTTACCCCTTATTCATTGGGTTTGCATTGGGAGAGGTTACCAAGCACATTTGATTGTATCATACTTTGTTTTTTCATTATTTACTAACCAAAATTCCAAAAAATATGTTTATGTATAGTTTGTTACTTTTGTAGGTAGTGTGTGTGTTCACCCATGCTCCACCAAGCTCATATCTAGGGTTTAAGACCCTAAATGAAAATAAATCAATCAAGAGATGGTTTACATTAACTCTAGACATCATATATGGATCCCCATGGTCTTCACATATCATTTTGATCAAGAATTCATCAAGAGTTTGGAGCTTGTTTGCCTTGGAAGCCCTAATTCACATGGGTATCTTGTGTGACTTCTTCAACAAGTTTCTTCAACATTTGATCAAATATATCAAGGTATACTTCATATTACATGATATTACACATGTATGATCCTCCATGAGTCCAATAGATCAAGATAATTTCAAGTTTGCAAGTTGGTTCATGGTTGTTGGCCAGAGAAAGTCAACTGGTCAAAACTAGGGTTCCCTGCACCCTATCTACTACAATTTATGTCATATGAAAATGATTCCAATATAAAAGCTACTCCTTATGACATTCCAAACAACTTTCATGTTTAAGTAAAGAGCTAGTTTTGCATTGAAAGTCATTTTGTATGGTGAAATATTATAGGTCATTTTGTCTGAACTCGAGTTAGGAGGTCAACTTCCAAGGATCATAACTTGCTCAATTTTTATGAGATGAAAACCTTTCAAGTTCCATGTGTCGCATCCGCGAAAAACAACCGGCGGGAAAAGACACAGAGCCACCACCGTGCGTTATTTATCCCAAAGGAGGGAAAGGAAACGCTCGAAATAAACCTGAAGAAAGGAAAGGAATGGTCTTACGACCAGAGATTGCTAGGATCGGGAGTCGGTTACGCAAGGGGAAGGTATTAGCACCCCTCACGTCCGTCGTACTCAACGGGATCCATGCTCAAAAGAATAGAATAAGGTTGCTAACAAAAACTGCTCAAAGAATGCACACACTGGAATAAGCAAACAGGTGAAAGACGGAGGAAAGGGACTCGGCAGGATGTCGCATCCTGGCCCTACGTAGTTTGTTAGAAACAAACATCAGAGTCGACGTAGTTCGGGGAAATGGGAAACAGGCTCGCTAGGATATCGCATCCTATGCCTACGTATCTCATCTGGAATGAGAATCAGAGCTACCGTAGTTCGGCTGACGCACGCCGAAACAAAACACAACACAAAGACGCTGAAACCTCAAAAGAAACACACAACAGGAAATGGAATGCCAATCACTGGTCTTACATCCAACTCCAAACAAAAGAAACACAAACAGGAAATCGAATGCCAATCGCTGGGCTTACATCAGACTCCAAACAAAGAAACACAAACAGGAAACCGAATGCCAATCGCTGAACTTACATCAGACTCCGAACAAACAAACACCAACAGGAAACCGAATGCCAATCGCTGGACTTACATCAGACTCCAAGCACACATCAAATAGGAAACGGAATGTCAATCACTGGTCTTACATCCAACTCCTAACACACACAAAAAGGTTATCAAACAGACAAACTAATAGGGAGTCTGGAACTCGAGCCTAATAGCCGTCAAGCAAACACACACACACAAAAAAGGTTGCCCGGAGAGATCTCGCACGATCTCCTGCCTACGTACCTCATCTGGTATGAGGATCAGGGCGACGTAGTTCCCCTTAACAGGGGAGAAACTTTCTCCTAACCAGAGACCGGGGAATAACAAACTAATAGGGAGACTGACTCGAGCCTAATAGTTGTCATGCAATCCACAATGTCCTAGGTTAAGGTATCTGAATCAAAACCTAACTTGCACAGGCAGCAAGTCAATCACACAGCAAGTAAGCAACACAGGTGAACAGGTATCACACGCTATATGCAAACAAGTGGCTCATACAAGGCTGAGCTTTAGTCAAGGGGTCATATCAACCTCGACAAACAAGCCAACTGGAAAAGGTGTCTGAGGCTCTTAACCACCGACATTGACCGTCAGGGTGAGCAGATGAAATGGGAGATGAGGGTTAGACCTCACAGCTCTTAACCCTGGCATGGGTGAGCTTGAATCAATGAAGACGTGGGAGTCCAGAATGAGGAACTCTATTCCACAATGACTGACTCTATATACAAGATTTTGGGTGTTTATTCAAATGCATCAGCACGTAATGCGAGCAAGATGAAAGACTCAACTGAATAGCAGGGGATGGATTGCACATCCCTTCTATCTGCCAATTGCCTCTTCACTTATGAGGACTTGAAGTACATGGCACAAATATAAACAATCACAAACATAGCCTCTTAAGGAGGGCTTCAGACAGGTGCCTGCCAAAGGAACATGACAGGTCTTCCAGACTACATGGAGAATAGGAAGTTACCTAGGTGGTATGCCAACCACAAGCAAAGCAAAGCAACTCAAGCAATGAGTTAAAGCGGCTAAAGTACCTGTGTAAACACCCAAACAATCAGTATAGTATTCAGACAAACAGTCAACAGACAAACAATAATGATTTCCAATATACACAACAACCAAGTCAAATGCAACTCAAGTGAGTCCACCCAAGGACCTACAACACAATCAAATGTTAGCAAGCAAAGCAAATATCAAAGCTCAAGTGAAGAGGCAACATCAATCATGGAGATTGGATGCTTGATCCTGAAATACACAGCTCAAATGTGAGTTCAAACCCCTAGGGCAAAGCCTAGGGTCAAAGATGGAGAAAAAAGTCAAAACAGCAACTAAAACTCAACATAAAGCTCATTTAAACAATCATGAACATGTCCTAAATAGGACCAAATCAAAATCATTAAGCAAAGTCATTTCATGAGCATGAGAAGGCAAAGGCAATTTTTGATCTGACCTCAAATTCTTCAAGACATATATTTGTAATGACCAATGCACCCCCTTTGAACATGAATGAGATGTTGAAACTCATTTTTCCACCTCACAACCCTCAGTTGACTTTCTGTTGACTTTCTGGTTGACAGATGACTTAGAAGTGCTCTGATCAGCTTGAGCCTCAACCACTTGAGGAATTGGCTTCAAAATGAACCTTGGCTCATATAAACTCAATAGGATGATCATGTGATCCCACTCTCCATAGAATACCTCATCTCCTTTAAAATCACTGATTGGAAGAATGCAACTGATTAGGGTTGACCAGAGGTCAAAACCCTAATCCTAAGGAACCTGAGCATGAACAATGAACCCCTTACAGATGACAATAACCATGATGATGATGATGTACCCTTGAAATCAAGATAATACTCAACCTCCTTGAGGAACCAATAAAACCCTAATTGAAGAGCAACCCTCAGATGATTGATCATCAATTCAATAAGACCCTCAGGCATGAATCTCTTAACCTCTCTATCTTCTAAGAAAGACTTAGGAGGTTGACTTTCTTATTATCACATGATATGCAATATGAAAATGCCTAATGTCCTACAAAATTAAATACAATATGCTAAACTAGTCCCAAGAAGAGGAGGGCAAATTTTGAGGTGTTACAGCTGCCCCTATTCAATCCACTGTGAACCTGTCGATATGAACAGGCTCGGATTTCAGATGATCAGGGTGAAGAGTGGTTGAATACAAAGAACAGACGAACAATTTGCGCTCCGCTGGGGATTATTATATTTTTTGCTTTTCTTGAACCCCGAAACTTCATATTACTCTTGTTTGCCAAATCATGAACCCCGTTCTCCAGTTTCCCATGCTAATTCCGTTGACAATGCCGGAAATAACACCAACTACTATTCCGATGGCGACATATCAGAGGATATTCGACCAGACATTCACCAATGACTGGGAAGGAACTCGACGTTTACTGACATCGAACAATGATGTTTCCTGACACCAAAGAAAGGTACCTCGACCAGACATTGACCAATGACTGGGAGGGAACTCGACGTTTACTGACATCGAACAATGATGTTTACTGACACCAAAGAAAACGATACTAACAACCAGACATTTACTGATGATTGGGAAGGAACTCGACGTTTACTGACATCGAACAATGATGTTTACTGACACCAAAGAAAGGATACTAACAACCAGACATTTACTGATGACTGGGAAGGAACTCGACGTTTACTGACATCGAACAATGATGTTTACTGACACCAAAGAAAGGATACTAACAACCAGACATTTACTGATGACTGGGAAAGAACTCGACGTTGACTGACATCGAACAATGATGTTTCCTGACACCAAAGAAAGGATACTCGACCAGACATTGACCAATGACTGGGACGGAACTCGACGTTTACTGACATCGAACAATGATGTTTACTGACACCAAAGAAAGGATACATGACCAGACATTGACCAATGACTGGGAGGGAACTCGACGTTTACTGACATCGACAATGATGTTTACTGACACCAAAGAAAGGATACTCGACCAGACATTTACCAATGACTGGGAGGGAACTCGACGTTTACTGACATCGAACAATAATGTTTACTGACACCAAAGAAAGGATACTCGACCAGACATTGACCAATGACTGGGAAGGAACTCGACGTTTACTGACATCGAACAATGATGTTTACTGACACCAAAGAAATGATACTCGACCAGACATTTACCAATGACTGGGAGGGAACTCGACGTTTACTGACATAGAACAATGATGTTTACTGACACCAAAGAAAAAATACTCGACCAAACATTTACTGATGACTGGGAAGGAACTCGACGTTTACTGACATCGAACAATGATGTTTACTGACACCAAAGAAAAAATACTCGACCAGACATTTACTGATGACTGGGAAGGAACTCGACGTTTACTGACATCGAACAATGATGTTTACTGACACCAACAAAAAAATACTCGACCAGACATTTACCAATGACGGGGAAGAAACTCGACGTTTACTGACATCGAACAATGATGTTTACTGACACCAAAGAAAAAATACTCGACCAGACATTTACTGATGACTGGGAAGGAACTCGACGTTTACTGACATCGAACAATGATGTTTACTGACACCAAAGAAAAGGTACTTTACAGGGATCGACACGACACTTACCGGTATCGCAGGGATGACATTTACATATGTCAAAACCAGGCAGACGCTAGCCGAGGACTAACTGGGGAATACTGTTGATCCAGAATCACGATGCTAAACTCCTCAGAGTAACATCTTCCAACCTCCCAAACCAATTCTCAAACGGTAACCACGGCTTGAGTTGCGCTGATCCAACGTCATGATGCTAAGCTCCTCGGAGTAACATCTTCACACTCCGGCGAAACCAACTCTCAAACGGTAACCACGGCATGAGACTAGCTTATATCTGCAATGCTGATGCTGATCTTCCAACCGGCTAAACCAAACCCCAAACGGTAACCACAGCTTGAGACTAGCTTAGGCTTGCAATGCTGATGCATGATGATTTTTTTCAGTGTAATGCTCCATAACCAAGGAAATGCTACGCGATGAGTTATGCAATATGCTATGCTTATCTAAATGATGAATGCATAAAAAGTATCCCCCTCAAGGGACTCTACTGGGAAGCTCGAGGCACTCTGCTGAGGAACTTGCTATCGCTCCAATCTCCACCCTGCTGGAGAATAGCACTGCTGCTGGGGAAAAGACAACCCTCACCAGGGATGACCTCCACTGAACCCGATCCGCTTGGGGACTTCGCTGGGAAACCGCTACCGACGCACTCTGCGGGGAAAACAACAATCTTCGACTTGCCGGGGAAGAACAATCCCGACACTGCTTGGGGAAACTTCCACCTTCAGGCCTGGCTCCCGAGGAAACACCGATCTCAAACCCGCTAAGGAGATAACAATCCCGACCCTGCTAGGGGAAATAAGGAAAATCTGGCACGGAACACCCGTCGACTCGTCGAACCCTGATATTCATCATCTAAATCCAGTGTCAGCTTTCCACTTTTGAGAACTCCCAGACTCGTCTGGACTTTTCTGATTCATCACCTTGTACCCTCGACTTCTCCGTACTTTACGGAGATCGAACTCCTCGGATTCATACAAACTTTCCAGTCCTCAGACTTTGAAGAGTCTTCTTGATTAATCCTCCAGGATCGTCGCACGTTCTTCCGTCGTCTTTTCACCGTTCCTCCATTCCTCGTCCCTGATTGGAGTCCACGGGGATCTTTTGTCAAAAAGCTTTACATCACAACCTGCAAGTGAGTGAAAATATCTAACAGCACCTGCAAAAGAGATCGTTAGATAAAACGTGCCCCAGACGTGCCAAGATTTCAACACCTAGGTCACTCAACCTTCCGAATAAGATCTCAGGTTTTCAATCTTATGAACATGCATTGGAAGGGATCCCCATGTCTCAAAATGCAAATAGTTTTTATCAAAATAAACGGATGTTTTTGCAATCAAAGCGGTAATGAAAACAAAAACAAATTATTTGACGGAATATGCATTTTATTGACTGAAAAAAAGGTGGCTCGAAACCGAGCAATACACAGGAAGCAATCCCTGAAAAGAGGTAATTACGCACAAAAGGATAAATCTATCCTAATGGCAATGTGAACCCGCAATCTCATCGAGTTCCAACTCGGTTACACCCCATATGTCCTCAAGACTCTCCGTGCTTTCTGCCTTCTGAACAAGACGCTTCCGACCGATCTCTGCCGGTGATTATCCAGGTGTCTTAACCAAAGTACAAACGATCATGCTGGACGCAGTTGTTCGTTTCAATCCCTCTTTTGCCTGGACCGCCCTTTCGGGTTTTCAGTCCACCGGGATACCCTTTTTTGCCCAAGCCGCCCTTGTGGGGTTTTCGACTTGCCGGGTGTACAGTTTTCTTCTTTTTTCTCCTTTATCCCTAACTTTTGCCCGAACCTTTCATTTTTTTTTTGGTTCGCCGGGATGCCCATTTTTGCCTGGACTATTTTATTCTTTTCGTCCAGCGGGTCTCTTTATACGAAGTGTTTTTTAACTGCGTCCGCATTCACAGGGGATGGAAAGTCCTCGCCATCCATGGTCGTCAATAACAAGGCTCCGCCAGAGAAAACCTTCTTGACCACGAATGGACCTTCATAATTGGGTGTCCACTTGCCCCTACGATCGTTCTGAGGAGGAAGGGTCCTTTTCAACACCAGATCTCCCACATGATACACACGAGGTCGCACCTTTCGGTCAAAAGCACGCTTCATCCGCTGCTGGTACAACTGCCCATGACGAGTGGTTGCCAGCCTCTTTTCCTCAATCAGGCTCAACTCTTCGTACCGAGTCCTTACCCATTCAGCCTCTTTCAATTTCACGTCCATCAGGACTCTCCTCGAAGGAATCTGGACTTCGACTGGTAACACAGCTTCCATCCCATATGAGCGAGAAAGGCGTTGCCCCAGTTGATGTACGCACCGAGGTTCGATACCCAGGATACAAGCTTCGTACTCGGCCACCATGTTGTTGGTGCATTCAAATGTCAGCCGGGCAGCAAAAGGAACGTGGGATCCCTTTGGCGTAACCAAAGCAGCATCAACTTCACTATCAGTCATGTTAATGGCCCCATCAGACATCAGAATCCGTTCGGATTCAGGGTCAGGCCCCTCCTCTGGGATCGGTTCCTCACAATCTTTCGATTTGAGAACCTCGATGTCCTCATCAGGGAACTCAAACTTCATCGGTTGATGATCCTCGATGGGTTGCTGGGCGAGGTAATCAGACAATACACTCCCCTTGATTGCTTTCTGAGAGGTATACTGAATATCGTATTCGGTAAAAATCATTTGCCATCTCGCAACCCATCCGGTCAATGCTGGCTTCTCAAATATGTACTTGATCAGATCCGTCTTGGAAATCCACAAAGTGGTATGAACCAGCATATACTGTCTCAGTCGGCGAGCAGCCTATGCCAAAGTACAACAAGTTTTCTCGAGCAGTGAATATTTTGTTTCACAGTCGGCAAACTTTTTGCTAAGGTAAATTGCATGCTCTTTTCGACCAGACTCGTCATGCTGCCTCAGTACACACCCCATAGACCCCTTGAAGATTGTCAAGTATGGAATGGTCATCCCTCCACGGGAGGCATCAGAATCGGAGGTTCCTGCAATTCTTTTATTTTTCAAAATGCCCATTGGCAATCATTATTTCACCTGACCGTTTGATCTTTTCTTTTTTCCAACAGCTTGAATATGGTTTCACACGTGGCTGTTAGCTGAGATATGAACCGTGAGATGCAGTTCAATCTACCTAAGAAACCACGAACCTCTTTCTCTGTTCTCAGTTCAGGCCTTCTTATATTACTTTTTTTTTAGCAGGATCAACCTCGATTCCTCTTTTCTGCTCACAATAAGCCCCAACAACTTACCGGACCGCACTCTGAAAGTGCACTCATTCGGATTCAACCTCAGTTTGAACTGTCTCAACTGGTCAAACAACCTGGCCAGATCTGCCAAATGCCCCTCTTCTGTTTGGGACTTTGCTATCATGTCATCAACATAGCATTCGATTTCATGATGAATCATATCATGAAACAAAGTCACTACAACCCTCTGATACGTGGCATCGGCGTTCTTGAGACTGAATGGCATCACCTCCACTCTTGGCACTCGCCTCCAAGGCGACCCCAACCTTTACTTCCTTTCAGACCTCCTCGGTGCCCCGATTAACAATCTCGACTCGCTCTTCGGGCGGTTGAATCACCTTCTCCTCTTGTTTCAACAACCTGGCTAATTCCTCCGGCAGTTCCCAATCTTCTTCGCCTTCTTCTTTGGCATGATAGATCGTATTGTCGAAGTCATATGAGGTGTAACCGAATTGTTATCAACGAGATCAGGAGAATACGAAAGTCGGAACGAAGCCAATCCAAAGAAAGGAAAAATGAAAATAACCATTGCCATTTTTATTTTTGTTTTTAAACTGCAAAAATAAATGAAAAACAAGGAACACCGCTTTTGATGTGAAAAACATCCATTTATTAATGATGCAAAATGTTGCACAATGAAACACATGAGGTGGCCCTTACAATGGACCATTACGTTTCGGGAAAAACGTATGGCTTTCATGCAGACAGAATTGAAAAACAAGAAATATTACTCTTCACGATGAGTGACAGTGATAATCTTTGAGGCCTTCCAGTTCCCTGGTACGCACGATTTTATCCACGAGTCAAGCTCGCAGTCACTGTCAATCTCTTCACCCACCGCATAGGCGTGATTCGGATCTGGCATTCCAGCACTGGTGATCGTGAATGGCTGACGACGGCCTCTAATTTGCCCCGACGAGCCTCGGCCCGGCTGATAACCAACCCCAAACCTGTCCTCTTTCACCGCTTGTTTTCCTTTTGCCCTGGCTAAAGCCTCGGCCTTATCCACCTTTTCGGCGATCGCTTTCTGCCCCAAGGCGAACCCTTGCATGACGTTGATCAACTCTCCCATCTTTTCTTTCAGCTCGAGGATGTCAGCGTTGGGTGGATCCATCAGTTTGGATTTGTTGCGCCTAGTAGGGTATCTGCGCGGATGTGCAAGGGAATGATTCGGCGTGCGCGAGCAGTGGTTCCCAAGTCAATCAAACAGGTCAGATACTGACACCTACAAAACAGAAAATAGGTTAATATGACTCACGCATGAATGCAATGTCTATCCGTATGAGGAACATTCTGTCCTTTGATTCTGGCTTCATCGAGACGGATAATAATTTGACAATAACATTCTGACATCAGGATGTCTCTCAACCAGAATCTCAATCGAGAATGTACCCTGAGTATGGATAGACATGAGTTAGATGAGGATGAATGCAAAATGGGAATGATGCTGATGCATGCATGCAATGCACTGTGCCATCCTCCAAGTCATCTGAACATCCACTGCACTGAGTTTCGGTCTCTGAACTGATCACAACCATCTGAGGTACTGAGTAACCATAAATCCAACTCGGGAGCTCCGAAATAAACGGAACCTGAGGATATACCACCATCATCACTGGGAAGCCACTGATCTGATAACAACAAAATCATCTGTATCAACCCAGGGAATCCTGAAATAAACGGATCCCCACTGATAAATACCACGGACAGAACTCCGGCGTCTCAGAAATAAATATCCATAAGTCCAACTCATAAATAGGACCCAGATCAATAACTGAACCATTAGTCACCATCAAAAAGTCACCATCAGAACATGCATCTGTAAGAATCAACCCTCCCCTCACAGGTGAATTCTAATCAGGTCATCCTAAGGCGGATAATGGTCTCGACAATCGAACAACATACTCAACGGGTTTGCCCTTTCGGGTGTGCCACTGTAGCTCTCATAAGATCGTCTAAACCAAAGATCCGGGAAAGAACGGTCACCGAAGTCAACAGCTCAAAAGAGGCAACCCAACCAAAGTGGAATACTCCACCCGGAGGAGCTCTCTTAGATGAACCTCGTCTGGCTTGTGGTATGTCACCTCACAACAACATGCCCAACCAAGATGTGAGGAACGTGAGACCATGCTAATCCTAGGTGTATACTCGGGCCTGGGTTTTAGCCCCACTCAGAACACCCACCCCAAATCAAAGGAACCAACCTGTACAGAGTCCAGCACAATAATAATATGATGCATGCAAACATATATGGAAATATATACAATCACAGCATAATAATCATAAATGCCATAAATAGAGCAGCAAAAGCAACCAAAACTATCCTAGAGAGCGCTAGGATTGACTCGCTTAGGGAAGATGGACCGGCAAGAGGTCAACTTCTTTATATCCCCAACAGAGTCGCCAGCTGTCGCATCCGCGAAAAACAACCGGCTGGAAAAGACACAGAGCCACCACTGTGCGTTATTTATCCCAAAGGAGGGAAAGGAAACGCTCGAAGTAAACCTGAAAAAAGGAAAGAAATGGTCTTACGACCAGAGATTGCTAGGATCGGGAGTCGGTTACGCAAGGGGAAGGTATTAGCACCCCTCATGTCCGTCGTACTCGACGGGATCCATGCTCAAACGAATAGAATAAGGTTGCTAACAAAAACTGCTCAAAGAATGCACACACTGGACTAAGCAAACAGGTGAAAGACTGAGGAAAGGGACTCGGCAGGATGTCGCATCCTGGGTCTACGTAGTTTGTTAGAAACAAACATCAGAGTCGACGTAGTTCGGGGAAATGGGAAACGGGCTCGCTAGGATATCGCATCCTATGCCTACGTATCTCATCTGGAATGAGAATCAGAGCTACCGTAGTTCGGGTGACGCACGCCGAAACAAAACACAACACAAAGACGCTGAAACCTCAAAAAAAACACACAACAGGAAATGGAATGCCAATCGCTGGTCTTACATCCAACTCCAAACAAAAGAAACACAAACAGGAAACCGAATGCCAATCGTTGGGCTTACATCAGACTCCAAACAAAGAAACACAAACAGGAAACCGAATGCCAATCGCTGGACTTACATCAGACTCCGAACAAACAAACACCAACAGAAAACCAAATGCCAATCGCTGGACTTACATCAGACTCCAAGCACACATCAAATAGGAAACAGAATGTCAATCACTGGTCTTACATCCAACTCCTAACACACACAAAAAGGTTATCAAACAGACAAACTAATAGGGAGTCTGGAACTCGAGCCTAATAGCCGTCAAGCAAACACACACACACAAAAAAGGTTGCCCGGAGAGATCTCGCACGATCTCCTGCCTACGTACCTCATCTGGTATGAGGATCAGGGCGACGTAGTTCCCCTTAACAGGGGAGAAACTTTCTCCTAACCAGAGACCGGGGAATAACAAACTAATAGGGAGACTGACTCGAGCCTAATAGTTGTCGTGCAATCCACAATAGTCCTAGGTTGAGGTATCTGAATCAAAACCTAACTCGCACAGGCAGCAAGTCAATCACACAGCAAGTAAGCAACACAGGTGAACAGGTATCACACACTATATGCAAACAAGTGGCTCATACAAGGCTGGGCTTTAGTCAAGGGGTCATATCAACCTCGACAAACAAGCCAACTGGAAAAGGTGTCTGAGGCTCTTAACCACCGACATTGACCGTCAGGGTGAGCAGATGAAATGGGAGATGAGGGTTAGACCTCACAGCTCTTAACCCGGGCCTGGGTGAGCTTGAATCAATGAAGACGTGGGAGTCCAGAATGAGGAACTCTATTCCATAATGACTGACTCTATATACAAGATTTTGGGTGTTTATTCAAATGCATCAGCACGTAGTGCGAGCAAGATGAAAGACTCAACTGAATAGCAGGGGATGGATTGCACATCCCTTCTATCTGCCAATTGCCTCTTCACTTAGGAGGACTTGAAGTACATGGCACAAATATAAACAATCACAAACATGGCCTCTTAAGGAGGGCTTCAGACAGGTGCCTGCCAAAGGAACATGACAGGTCTTCCAGACTACATGGAGAATAGGAAGTTACCTAGGTGGTATGCCAACCACAAGCAAAGCAAAGCAACTCAAGCAATGAGTTAAAGCGGCTAAAGTACCTGTGTAAACACCCAAACAATCAGTATAGTATTCAGACAAACAGTCAACAGACAAACAATAGTGATTTCCAATATACACAACAACCAAGTCAAATGCAACTCAAGTGAGTCCACCCAAGGACCTACAACACAATCAAATGTTAGCAAGCAAAGCAAATATCAAAGCTCAAGTGAAGAGGCAACATCAATCATGGAGATTGGATGCTTGATCCTGAAATACACAGCTCAAATGTGAGTTCAAACCCCTAGGGCAAAGCCTAGGGTCAAAGATGGAGAAAAAAGTCAAAACAGCAACTAAAACTCAACATAAAGCTCATTTAAACAATCATGAACATGTCCTAAATAGGACCAAATCAAAATCATTAAGCAAAGTCATTTCATGAGCATGAGAAGGCAAAGGCAATTTCAAAGCATGCAATTGATCATCAAGAATCAAAATTCCATATTAGAACAGAAATGACTCAAACAATTCTGGAAATTTTTATGAGCAATCAACCTGTCAAACATAATCATCATGCCAAAAATCAGGATCAACAGAACTCAAATGACCTAGAAATAAAATGCACAAGCAAGACATCCAATTGTGTGACACACATTGTCACACCATAAGTCCATGTCTCCAAAGTAGGGAAGGAAATAGCAAAAAATGCCAAATAAAATCACACAAATCCATCAACATGTTAAGAATCATCATGCAAAATTTCAGGGCAATTGGATCATTATTGAGTATTTCACATCAATTTGAATGAGGCATGGTCCAAATGTATACATGTTCAATTAGACTAGCACAATGTAATTTCCAGAAATGGTAAAATCCTAAAATCAACACTATAAAATTCTAGACATTCACATGAACAAGTAGAAAAAAGTTGGGAATTAATTGGATCATTATTCTACTTTTGGTGATTTTTAAAAGATCATGGAAAAAATGAAATAAACATTGAAATATCATGAAAAATATGAAAAGAAATGAAGGAATGTGGAGATGCGCCCAGCCGGATTCGAAGTGTGGATGCAGGCGCGTCCAAAACGACGTGGCTTTGAAATGTGGAAAATGAAATTAAAAAATGAATGGAAATGTTACGCCTGGGAATCGAAGTATGTTCCTCATGTTCATGGCGCGCTACAGTGCTTTTTGAACCAGCCAAACCCTAAGCCTGTACAGGCACGGTGGCGCACGGTGGAAACCACCGTCTTCCTCATGAAGACGGTGGTGAACAATAACCTCAATATTTTTTTTTCCAGAATTTGCAATATCATACACCAATGGAAAGCTTACAACATGAGGAATCCAAATCTACCATTATTTCATCCTAAAACCTAATGTATAAAGCAAATCGAAGAGAATAAGATCTAACATCCAAACTTCTACTCAACATAACTCCCTCAATATTGCACCAAATTTCACGATTTTTATATCAGTAGAATCAGCAGAACACGCACTATACAATTATGGCAAGGAAATAAAGAATTAAGAGATGCGAAATTGTGACCTCTTGAAGCTCCAGCAATGGTAGTGGTAGATTCAAGGCTTGGCGCGCGTGTAGATCCACTCCTGAACACTTGTCATGAATCCTGAAGTTGAAATTGAGGCCTGGAGATGCTTGGATCTAGCTCAAATAACAATTTCCATCTTCATGTTCTTGCTTGGAGTATGCACAAATTCTGCTCGAATTCAATGATCCAATGCTTGATCTACACTAAATCAATATCAGAGAACAAGAATATGAAAGAAAAATCAAGTGTTCTTTGAAGAATTTTTGAATTTGGAAGAAGAGAAATTTTGGAGGGAAAGTTTCAATCTAGATCTAGAATTGTGAATAATGAAAATTCTGTTAGGATTTACTATTTATATGCTGGCCTAATCCATTTCCTAATTACAATTAAGCATGGTTAATGAGATTTTAGTGAGAAAAGAGGTGTTATGCAAAAATTCGTTTTTTCACCCCATGCATGCAATCCCACGTGAACAGTAGCAAATGGCCATGCATTTTCACTTAAAACCACATTATGAACATGTTGGAATGATTAAAAAACTCATATGATGCACCAATTTCAAATTTGCAATTTTCCCTCCAAAATAAGCATGAATATGCAAATGGTCATGTGATGAAATTTCATGCAATGTGATGAATGATTTGGAAATTATAGGTCATGAGGAGCAAAGTGCAAAAAGAGGCACTCAATTTGGAACTTTGGTTCAAAAGTTATGGCCTTTTGAAGTTTCAAGCACACTTGGCAATGATTTAATCATATCTCCTCAACCATTCATCATAAATTCATGATCTTGGACTTTTTGGAAATGGGAGAGAAAGATATTCAACTTTCATGTTGGACAAAATTTCATTTGAAGCTTATTTGATGTTGTAAAATTGAGTTGAATTTGATCCAAAACCCTTCCATTTTTGGAAACTTTCAATTACATGTCACTTTCCATTTTTGGAAACTTTTGATCTGACCTCAAATTCTTCAAGACATATATTTGTAATGACCAATGCACCCCCTTTGAACATGAATGAGATGTTGAAACTCATTTTTCCACCTCACAACCCTCAGTTGACTTTCTGTTGACTTGCTGGTTGACAGATGACTTAGAAGTGCTCTGATCAGCTTGAGCCTCAACCACTTGAGGAATTGGCTTCAAAATGAACCTTGGCTCATATAAACTCAATAGGATGATCATGTGATCCCACTCTCCATAGAATACCTCATCTCCTTGAAAATCACTGATTGGAAGAATGCAACTGATTAGGGTTGACCAGAGGTCAAAACCCTAATCCTAAGGAACCTGAGCATGAACAATGAACCCCTTACAGATGACAATAACCATGATGATGATGATGTACCCTTGCAATCAAGATAATACTCAACCTCCTTGAGGAACCAATAAAACCCTAATTGAAGAGCAACCCTCAGATGATTGATCATCAATTCAATAAGACCCTCAGGCATGAATCTCTTAACCTCTCTATCTTCTGAGAAAGACTTAGGAGGATGACTTTCTTATTATCACATGATATGCAATATACAAATGCCTAATGTCCTACAAAATGAAATGCAATATGCTAAACTAGTCCCAAGAAGAGGAGGGCAAATTTTGAGGTGTTACACCATGATCAAATTCAAAATATCCTTTTTAACTTTTATGTTTGGAAGAAGTTCAAATTCAACTTGCAAATGCATGTTCCAAGAGGAAACATTATAGGTTAATTTGGGTCATTACTATTGAACAAGTGATTTTCCTTAACTTCTAAAATGCATAACTCCTTTATGAAAAATCCAAATGAGGTCAAATTTATGACCCAATTAAATAGGTTTGAAATAGCTACAACTTTGGTGAAGGAACGTTTTCTATTTGAAGTCCATAGAAAAAATTTGGCTTGGTACTTGGAAAATTTTCAAATATGTTTGATTTTCCAAACTTCCACGTCAAAATTCATCATGATCCAAGATTCAAATAGAAAAATGTTCAACTTAAAAGTTGTTCCCCTTGATATCGCCTTTCCAAAAAGTCCAAGATCATCTCATTTGGCAAAAGAATAAAGGACTTGTGCATGGGTTATTTTCAAGGGACCAATTGGATGGATTTCACCTTCACATTTCAAATTCAAATGCATGGCCATATGACATGATTTCAGCATGATACACAAGCAATTTTGGACCTGAATACATCACTTGATGGGCCTATCACACGCCCATGCAAGCATGCAATGAAAATTGCTAAATTTGGCAAAATTTGGAATTGTGTGGAAATGAATCATTTTGGTTATAAATACAACCCTCGTGGCTCAGAATTGAGGACCTCATGCCCAAGCTTTGAACCTGCAATCCAAACCCTCACCATTAAAGGATAATCTTAAAGGTTTTCATTTGAAAATCGAGCTTCAAATCTCATTCTGTTTTGAGATTGAAACTCCAAGAGTCCAAGCCTCTCTTTGATCTTAATCACCTCCTACAAGCTTATGAAGCCAAGCCAAGCACAATTGGGATCAAGATCAAGCAAGGTTGAAGCTCATTCGAAGGTAATTTTTCAGAATTTTCATCTCTTCGATTCTCCCTCAATTCTTCACTATTCTTTGTGATTTTTGGTTGACTAAAGTCCTACCAATGTAGGCAACAAGATTAAGTTGCTTCAAGATCAAATCAAAGAAACTCAGTTCATGATCCTCAAAATTCAAATCCCTGTATCTCTTGATATACTTGGAATTGGAGCAAATTGAGGCCAAATTCGAGTTCTTGAGCATTTTTTCTTTAAATCCATGTCCTTATTTTTCATTTTGGTGGTGGTTGGTGGTAGACCAGTCCGGTGAGGTCCACCGGAGAAGACAACTAGAGCCCTAACTTCGGTGATATGGTGGCATGCTCTTATCCATCAGATCTTCTCCCTAGCTTCTAATCATGACATTTGCTTTTGATTACTACGCGTGCACACGCATTAACTGTGGTACATTATGAAGCGCACATTTTGGCAATCAGATCTGCCACCTCAATTAATAAGGGAGATCTGATGGCCCTTGTTTTTTTTGTATTTTCTGATTTTTCATTTAATTGCTTTATTTTATTTAATTCATAATAATTTCATTTTTAGTCCAAAAAATATGAGACTTTCGCCAAAAACCTTTAAATATTTTTTGCTTTCATTTTATGAATTAAAATTATTTTTTGGATTAATTTTGATATTTTTTATAAATTAAATTTTTTTGTGCATATTTTTAATTGTTTAAAAATACTTCTGACTTTTCAAAAATCATGAAATTTTTTGTCTAAGGTCCTTTGACCTTGTTTGACCTAGGATAAATCTCTTGGCTATTTATTTGGTATTTTGAAAAGGTTTTAGGTTCTGACCAAACTAATTTGTATTTTAATGCATTTTTAAATTGATTTTTAATTGATTAATTGTGTAAAAATTATGTTGAGCCATTTTTATGCTCTTGTGATGTTTGACTATTTATTTGGGCCTTGGTCAAGGTTGATTTGAATTTTGTTGGATTAAAATCATTGGATTTAGGGGATTGATGAAATGTACATTTCATCTAATGAATGATTTTAATTTGATAAAATTCCTCCCATGACCAATTTGTGTTTCTCTCATCCCCCCCCCCCCCCCCCTTCATCTTTATCTCCATTCTTCCCCATTCCTTTCATTGACCAATAAAATCTCAAATATCGTAAGGCTAATTAGTTCATCAATGACCTTGTGTCAAATGAACCAATACAAGTATGGATGAGATATGTCCATCCCTCTTGATCTTTTCTTTCAGTGTAAGGTATATTTTAGAAGTTTGGTTCATTATACCAAATCTCTAACGTGCATTAACACCTAAATTTTTATTGCTCGGCCTCAGATAGTTGTGACTTCTACATAAGTCCAATTACGATTGCTTAACATAGAGCTAAATTTGACCCCAAAGGCATAACATTCTAGTAAGTGAGATTGTAAGCCTCCCATCTTTTATGGTATTATATGGAAACTTTGCCTTTTTCCTTCCTATGGTAGATGTCTTGGTTCAACGATCCATGCTTGTGAATATATGGTTGAGTGTTCTCCAAAGAATGACTTAATCAATAAAAAAGCAAAAACACCACCAACATTTAATTAATCTTGACTAACATTTGACTAACTCTTATTAATATTGCTTTACTTTCAAGTCATTTACTTTATGCAATTTAATTTTTAGTCATTTATCATTCATTGCCATTTACATTTCATTTAACTTGTTTATGTTTATGTCATTTTTCACTTTGCTCATTTGAGCCACATCTTGTGATTGTATATATTTTGTTTGTGCATTTTCATTTTGTTTGTGATTTTAGGACCTTAAAACACCTAATAAACAATAAAAACCCTAAAAAATGTTTGGTGGACTGTTGGTCTTAATTTGAACTTCTGGACTTAGAACTAAGCAACGGTCCCTATGCAAAAAGGACTTGGCCAATGCCAACATTCTAAAATTAAGTTATTGTAAACCGAGCCTTCATCTGAAGCAAGTCCTGGGATGTGTTTGAGTTCATCTACTACATTGTCTTTGTACAAATTGTTATTTTGATCTTGTGTCTAATGTTTTATTCAGAGTTAATCAAGGAGTATTTCATCTAATACATAATAAGACAAAGAAGATTGCTAGCTATGCGATTTGCTTGCTTGAATATGGCTATTTTTATTTGATGCCTTGATCTTCATGACGTCTGATATTGCTAATTGCCTGATTGATTATTGCTTGATTCAAAGTCCAAAAGGAATATGGGTTTCTACATGACATACTTGTCTGTTGGATTGCACCCTATTGGTCAGATCTTTTCAACTCTTAACTTTTAATTTTATGCTTAGGATTAGTCTCTTCATCTCCTCCCACTTCTTAAATTCAAAATTTCCCCCCTTTTTTTTTAAAAATTTCTTTGCTTGTGATTTCAAACTTAGACCTTATTTAAAATAGAAACTTTGGCCTTATGCCATTGAATATTTGAACTTTTCTTTTTCTTAAATCAAACTTGTAAATAAATCTAATCATATTGACTGAAAATTTCAAAAGACAAAAAGAACTAACAACCCCATTCAAACATTTGTGCCTTTCTCAGTTAAATTTTTGTTAAAAGCAATTCACCAACTTTGAAATTTTTACCACAAACTACGAGGTTTTGATCCCTCATTTTAATGTTGGTACGTAGGACTAAGTCCAAAGGTCTTGTCAAACACAAAAATATAATCAATAAATTCTTTTCTCTTCCCCACACTCTATTTTTCTCAAACATCATTTTATACTAAACACACATACACACATAAAAAAGGGCTCCCTAGGAGTACCTATGACACTTTGGGTGCTAACACATTCCCTCTGTGTAGCCAACCCCTTATCTGTAATCTCTGGAGTTTTATTAGTTTTTATTTGAAAACTTCTTATCTTTGGTTTTGTTCGTACTTTTCCCCTTTCCTTTGGAAACAATAAAAGCATGGTGGCGACTCTGGTTTTATCGATGTTAAGCTTATCCATAGCTTAGTGGTCATGAATTTACCGCTAGAAATTAAGTCGTGACTCTGCTGGGGAGTAGTCCTCAGTGGGTTTAGCCTACTTTTTTATGTGTATATAATTGTATGTTTGATGTTCGTATATATTTGTTTGTATGATATAATATGTCTGTTGTGCTTGGTGATCTATGAGTGGTGAGATAAGTTCTAACTCGAACTTGGTGATCTAGGAGGATGGTATAGTCATGTTCAACTTGTGTGGAGTAGTCCTTAAAAAGTTGGCTTGAGACCCATCTACTCAGTGGAGACCATTTTGGAGTTACTAATGTCACACAAGTTATTTGTGGTTAGGCATTACTTTCTCTGATTTGGGGTCCGAGAAGCTGAGGACCGTAGAACATTTAACCCAACTTGGCCTATTTAGGACGTAGTACGGAGACTGTTCAGGTGTAGACCTAATAACAGTTGTTACGCGATACTACACTCAGATGAGTTTCGCTTGAGAATATTATGGGTTGATGAGTCAGTCACCCTAACCTATAATATCCGATAGATGGGATTAAGACTCAGGGAACTTTTTAGAACATGATCTGAAGGTTTTTATCCTTAGTACACTCCTTTGGGATGGTTCTTAACCTGACTCCATGCTCGTGACTCACAACAAACCCTTTGTTTTCGGTTGATCCGATCAAGTTTAATCAATATTAATGGATCTTGGGTGTTGATAAGGTGAAAACCATAATCCACCAAAAGGGATGATTGATCTTGATGATGACTTGATCCATCCCTTGACCTTTATTTGTGTTTGCCTTGTGTGTGATCCCTTGTTTGTGATTGTTGCATTCATGCATACATGCGCATCATGACATTCATCACATAAAAATAAATTTCAAGGAAATGAGGTCTTATTTGCAAATTTTCAGACCATGGATTATGGACGAAGGAACACTAAGAAGTACAGTTTGAGATGTCCTAATTTGAAAGAGCTAAGGAAGTTGTCATCTTTTGTATTAAATCCCTTGGACTTCAAGCAACATCATGGTAAGCTCTTATCTATGTTATCTGCTGATGTGGTTGAAGGACTTTTGAGTGTTTTGGTTCAGTTCTATGATCCTCTTTACCGGTGCTTCACTTTTCCTGATTACCAGCTTGTGCCTATGTTAGAGGAGTATACCCATTTATTGGGAATACCCATATTTGACAAGGTACCCTTTAGTGGATTGGAGGAGATTCCTAGATCTCATATCATAGCTGAAGCTCTTCATTTGAAGAAATCTGAGATTGATGCTCATTTGGTGAAGAAAGGAGGAATTATGGGGTTAACTTCTGAGTTACTCATTGGAAAAGCTACTATCTTTGCTCAAGCCGGTATTGTGGATGCTTTTGAGGCCATCTTTGTGTTGCTCATCTATGGTCTAGATTTGTTCCCCAGCGTCGACAGTTTTATGGATGTTAACACCATTAGAATTTTCTTAATTGGGTCTAGATTCTGTACAAGTGGTTTATTTCGCACTTGCCTCAGATACTTACTTTCCTGGAAAACAAACAATGTCTATGGTGGTCTCAGATACTTATGTCTCTCACTAATAATGATATTGCTTGGTATGATTCTGCAATGAGTAGCTTGGATATTATTGATAGTTATGGTGAATTCTCTAATGTGCCCCTCATTAGTACACAAGGAGGAATCAATTATAACCCTGCTTTAGCTCGTCGTCCACTTGGGTTCCTCTTGAGAGACAAACCTAATAACATTCAGTTAGAAGGTATTTTCTATCAAGAGGGTAAAGATCCCCAACAATTGAAGCAGAAGATGGTACATGCTTGGCATAACGTGCATAGGAAAGAAAGATTCGAGCTTGGTCTGCACAACTGTGTAGCTTTAAAAGCTTACACTACTTGGGTAAAGAAGAGAGCTTTGGAGTTGAAGATGACGTTTTCTTGTGAAAGACCTATGTCTTTGGTTGTGGACGAGCCGCCAGTTCTCCCGAACCAAGATGAAGCAAGAGAAAGATATGTGGGAAGAGCGGTTCCATGCTTTGAGCTGAAAGCATGAAGAATTGCAGCTTGAGTCGAAAGACAAGGATGCACTTATTGAACTTCTTTAAGACCGAGCAACGAAGAGACAGAGAGAGCCAGAGGGTATGCCTTTCTCTTGTATGCCTCAGCCTTCCGGTGCTTGGAAGAAGATTGTTGGTCAGCTTGTCCTTGACAAAGCTCAGATGAAGAAATCTTTTGAGTCTGAGATTCGACGTATCCAAAGGAAGTACGCGCCCGTAGCCAGATCATCTGATACCGTTTTTAGAGGATCCTTAGGATGATTAATATTTTTTTTCTTGTATTTATATATTTTGGTTTCTGAAATTGTACTCAGTGTAATCCTTCCAAAATTTATGAATAAAAAGAGATTTTATAGTCAATCAAATTGTTACTATTTAAATATGTATATTTGCAAATAGAACTTCATATGTTCCTTGAAATTAAAAACAAAACAAAAACATTGTATTTCATGTATCATTTGCATAGCAGGTTTTCTTCAGCCAGATGTCTTATCGGTTATTCTTCTGTGCTTCAGCCAAGCTGACTCACCGATACGACACTCGCGCTAATCAACCGAAGATCATGGAACTCTTAGAGCAAGAGAACATAGAGCTGAAGGATGAAATTGCCAGGTTAACGATGTTGATCGAGTCCGTCATTGCTGCTCAAAATCAATCTTCACTAACTCCTGCAACTCCTCACCAGAGGACTGTCAGTTTTGGGGTTGCTACCTCGACCGTTCATGTTGCTTCTGAAGGAGAATTGCGGTCTAAAACGCAGCGGAAATTAAAATTTTCTCCTTTAGAGATCCTTACGAATGGTCATGATCAGTGATAGAATATTTACCTCTTGTGACGGTTGAAACCTTTGGTGCAGATCTCTTGTGACGATCAAAACCTTTGATGCAGATCCACGAAGTGATCATGAACGTTGAACGATGACAACGTCTCTACTCAGTCCACACGAACGGGTTCCTTCAATCTCAGTGCTAGCTGGTACGAATGAAGGCTTTGAGTGAGAGAGAGAGAGAGAGTGAGAGAAAACGAAAATAATGCAACCGCCATGAATGCTTCTGCACAAGGGTTCTATTTATAGAACCACTTGTGTGGGCTTCAAGCTAAAAGGCCCACTTAAGTGTATTTTGGCCCATATCTTATAATATGCCCAAAATCACTTAAGCCCATGGTACCTTACCATATTTCGTATTCTACTCAAGTACACCGTACCTTACGATGTTCTATAATTCACTTAAGGACACCGTACCTTACGGTATTCCTTAGTTACTCTATCTCTCATCAATCCGTCCTTTGTGTGTGACCCTGTAGGTTTTCGTGGCGTTGGCAATTATATTAAATCACGCATTTAACATAATAAACAGTGAGCGGTATCTAGCAACACATCACTGCTACCCAAGACACGAAAATGTCATGTGATATGACAATTCCTTCTGTGATAATACTTATGTGTATAATTACCCTTTTGCCCTTATGTCTATATTGAACACAAGGCATAGACCGTGTCATCCTTGTCCAGTTCAATATTGGGCCCATAGACATTTATCCTGTTATGCAGGATGGGCAAATTCCATCTAGGTCACTCATGTCCCTCAGCATGCTTCGTGGAGTACCCATCAACAGTCTTTATGGTTATCCAGTTACGGACAACGTTGGATCAACAATAAAGCACTCGACTCTACATCTAGGGTCCATAGTGGTTTCAGGTCGAAGAGTGGTATACACCATTATCACCATGAGAATAACTTATGACACTTTTCATAACTTTCTATATAGTATTCTCATAGCGGGTCAATCCGGTATAAATATTACTCTTAATATTCATACCTATGTTTAAGACTTGATAACTCCTTATCCATGATCCATGAGATGTGATCATCAGTCTATATACATAATAGTCTTAATGCTTTAATGTCATCCCACTTCACAATAAAGCTCGACTACGGATACTTTAAGAATAGTGTCCTTATGTTTAATGTGTTCTCATGATTAAGTCACACTTAATACATTAAACGGACTAGCTATTCTAGGGACTTAATTAAACAAAAGTAATAAAGAAAAAGCCTTTTATTATTAATAAATAATTCGATACAAGTACCAAAAGTATTGGCCTCTAGGGCTTACACCAACAGCTTCCAGCCAACCCAGTCCTTTTATGCCTGCTGGATTCCCTTGGGGGATGGCATCCAATTTTATGCCTGAAGGGTATGCACCCACTTTTGTTTCTTTGTCGGCATCTAGCCCAGTCATGTCAGTGCCACCTCCAGTTGTTCACACTTTGCCTCGTGTTGAGGATACCATCTACCACTCTGAGCCATCTGAGGGTCCAAACGTGTATGAGAAAATGGATAAAATGAAGGATCAATTCCTCGAGCTACGCAAAGAGTTGAAGACTCTGAGAGGAAATGACCTATTTGGGAAGAGTGCTGCTGAGCTCTGCCTAGTTCCTAACGTGAAAATCCCGATGAAGTTCAAAGTCCCTGACTTTAAAAATTATAAAGGAAATACTTGTCCACTAAGCCACCTTGTGATGCATGCCAGAAAGATGTCAACTCAAACTGATAATGATCAATTGTTGATTCACTACTTCCAAGACAGTTTGAATGGTGCTGCTTTGAGATGGTATACGGGGTTAGACAGTGCAAACGTACGTACTTTCAACGACTTATGTAAGGCCGTTGTCAAGCAATACAAGTATAATATGGATATGGCGCATGATAGAGACCAGTTGAGGTCTATGTCTCAGAAATATAAGGAGACGTTCAAAGAGTATGCCCAGAGGTGGGAAGTGTTTGCTGCCCAGATAAGCCCACCATTAGAAGAGAAAGAAAAGACGAAGATCTTCCTGAAGACGTTGAGTTCGTTTTACTACGAACGTATGATTTCCAGTGCCCCTAATGACTTTACCAAAATGCTAAATATGGGGATGAGGTTAGAAGAGGGAGTCCATGAAGGACATCTATCCAAAGAGGAAGCATCGTCTAGCAAAAAGTATGGTGGTAGTTTCTCAAAGAGGAAGGAGGGGGAAACTAATTCAGTAACTGTGGGGAGGAAGAGGAGGCCTCATGTCAGGAAGAGTTCTCAACCTCGTCAACATCAACATCAAGTTTCATCAGTAATTCCTGTATTTTCCAACAATTCCAACAATCAATCAATTTCGATTCAACAACATCAACGTCAATAACAACCGTAACAAATAACCAACAACAATAACAACAAAAACAATAATCAACAAAACTTCGAGAGAAAGAAGGTCTCTTTTTACCTTACTCCCATGTTATATGCAGAATTATACCCGTCCCTAGTTCTCAAGAACCTCATTCAACCCAGAAATCCTCCATAGATTCCCGAGCCACTTCCATGGTGGTTCAAACCTGAGCTTTGTTGTGCTTTTCACCAGGGATCCCCTGGCCACGACATAGAGAACTGCTATCCGTTGAAGTATGAGGTACAAAAGCTTGTGAAGAGTGGGATGGTGTCCTTTGAGGATCGAGTGCCTAATGTGAAATCTAATATGTTGCCTGCTCATGGTAATGCTTCTGTCAACATGGTAGATGGTTGTCCTGGTGAGTACAAAGTTTATGATGTTCGCCATATCAGACAATATTTGGTGGGAATTCATAAGGATATCTGTTTGGTCATTGAACGTGAGCATGACCATGATGGTTGTGTGATATGCAATGTGAACCCTCGTGGCTGTGTTATTGTCAAGAGGGATATTCAGAGGTTGATGGATGAATGACTTATCCAAATTTGTCAGTCGAGAGATGTAGGTGATGTAAATGTAATTGCGCATGTGTTTAAGACCCCTGAGTGGGTAGTTATTCAGTTTGATAGCATCAGCAACAACAACAACAGATTGATATCGTCGTTGGTAATACGGTTAGCGGACCCTGTTCCGTATGCATCCGATAAAGTTGTGCCTTATCAGTACAATGCCATGATGATTGAGAATGGTCAATAGGTTCCTTTACCAGTTGCAGACTCCGTGGTGAATATTGTTGATATTACTAAGGTGACCCGTAGTGGTTGTGTATTTAGTCCAGTTTTCCCCAAGGAAGTAGAAGATGTTGCAACCAGTAAGAAAGTAGAGATTCCAGTGATAAATCCGGTTAGCACTCCAGTATGTCAGTCTGGTGAATCTAGCAAACTGAAGGCTAGTGATGATGATGAAGTTTTGAAGCTAATAAAGAGAAGTAAATTTAATAAGGTGGAGTAGCTACTCCAAACCCTGTCAAAGATCTCCATGTTGTCATTATTGATGAACTCTGAGGCACATAGGGAGGCGTTGCAAAAAGTTCTTAAGCAGGCTTACGTTGAACATGATGTAACCGTGGATTAGTTTACCACATTGTTGCCAACATCACTTCTTCCAATAATTTGAGTTTTTGTGATGAAGAGCTTCTTGAGAAAAGCAAGAATCACAATTTGGCGCTACACATTTCGATGAACTGCAAGGAGGATGTTATGTCCAATATGTTGGTTGACATTGGGTTATCCCTAAACGTTCTTCCAAAGTCAACTTTGTCCAGACTTTCTTATCAAGGCGCCCCAATGAGATACAATGGCATGATTGTTAAAGCATTTGATGGTTCCCGTAAAACCGTCATTGGTGAAGTGGACCTTCAAGTGAAGATAGGTCCGAGTGATTTCCAAATTACTTTTCAAGTAATGGATATCCACCCAGCCTATAGCTGCTTATTGGGAAGACCATGGATTCATGAAGCTGGTGCAGTAACGTCTACTCTACACCAGACATTGAAATTTGTGAAGAATGGCAAGCTTGTCATTGTTGGTGGAGAAAAAGCACTTCTGGTGAGCCATTTGTCATCTTTTTCGTATGTTGATGCTGAGGAGGAGGTTGGAACGCAGTTCCAAGCCTTTTCTATTGCTGATGAAGAAAAGAAAACTATGGCACCTATGTCTTCTTTAAAAGATGCACAAAAGGCTATTAAGGCTAACAACATTGATAAGTGGGGCCGAATGATAGAGATTGCTGAGAACAAGAATAAGGCTGGATTGGGTTTTCAACCAGGGTCGTTCAACGTCAGAACTGAAGATATGCAACCGGATTTCCCTAATGAAGGGTTCATTCATGAGAATGATCAACACTCAACTGCTGTAATTGAGGATGGTGACGATGAAGACGAAGCTTGCGCCAACTTTGTGACGCATGGCCAGACTTGCAACAATTTGGTTGTTGTTGACGTTCCTACTGTTATTCATCACTCTAAGTAATTTGTTTTTCATTTTAAAGAAAAATCCTTCTCCTATGCCTAAGGGAGAAGTGAAAAATGTTGGGCATTTCTATTATCATCGGTAAAATGCAATTTTATTCATCCACATATTTGATGTTTTATTTTTACTTTTTGCTTTTTTGAAAATGGTAATCACAAAAAACATAAATAAATAATAATATTCCATCTGCATAATATTTGGTCATAATTCACTTCTCTTAAATCAAAATATCAAATTATTATGCATGTTGGTTCTCAAACCCATTGAATACAATGATCCCACTCCCTCTCCAAACTTTGATTTCCCTGTGTTTGAGGCTGAGGAAGAAACTGATGATGAAGTATCTGATGAATTATCTCATTTACTTGAGCACGAAGAAAAATCCATTCAGCCATTTGAAAAAAAGATTGAGTTAGTCAACTTGGGTTCCGAAGATGATGTGAAGGAAGTCAAGATTGGGTCTCAACTGTGTCCAGAGGCTAAGAAGGGGTTGATTGATCTTCTTTGAGAGTATTCTGATGTGTTTTCTTGGTCTATCAAGACATGCCTAGTTTGGATTCTGAGATTGTGGAGCATAGATTTTCGTTGAAGCCAGAATGTCTGCCGATCAAATAGAAATTAAGGAGGACTCATCCTGATATGGCAGAAAAGATCAAAGAGGAAGTGCAGAAGCAGATTGATACATATTTTCTTGTAACCTCAGAGTATCCGCAGTGGGTAGCCAATATCGTGCCTGTTTCAAAGAAAGATAGAAAGGTCTGCATATGTGTTGATTATAGAGATTTGAACAAAGCTAGTTCGAAAGATGATTTCCCTCTGCCACACATTGATATGTTAGCAGACAATATAACTAAATTCAAAGTCTTTTCGTTTATGGACGAATTTTACGATTATAATCAAATCAAGATGGCACCTGAAGATATGGAGAAAACCACATTCATTACACCCTAGGGAACATTCTGTTATAGAGTCATGCCTTTCGGTTTAAAGATTGTTGGTGCAACATACCAGAGAGCTATGACCACTCTTTTTCATGATATGATGCATAAAGAGATTGAAGTTTATGTTGATGATATGATTGCCAAATCAAGTGATGAAGAAGAACATGTTGAGCATTTTTTGAAGTTATTCCAGCGTTTGAGGAAGTACAAACTCCGCTTGAATCCTGTAAGACCCTAATTTTGACCCTAAGATCCCTCATGGCATCATTTCATTGCACATTGCATTTGTCTCAAGGATCATAGCATCTTGGCTCCTTAACCCTTGGGTTGGTACTTGTGTGAGTTGGTTTGAGACCACCAAGCATGCTTGAATTGTATATTATTGCTTTTCTTATTTTGTTTACTAACCAAAAGCACAAAAATATGTCACTAACTTGTTTTGTTTTGAAGCTCAAGCAAGCATGTGATCCAAGACTCCTAGGAGGCCCTTATGCTCAAAGAATGGCCAGATGAAAGTGAAAGCAAGCATGACAATGGTTCCCAAAGCACTCAATCATCATATATGCCTCCCAAGTATCTCAATTTGTCAATTTGATCAAGATAAACCAAAGGGCTTGAGGATTGTTTCCCAAGGAAACCCTAATTCAACTGTGCATTGACTGTGCCTTGCTCATGAAGCAACCTCAACCCCTGATCAAATACAATCAAGGGAAGTTCTTTCATTCATTATTTTATGCATATATGAGCCTATGTGAGTATCCTCAATCATTCATTCATCAAGATTTGGAGTTTGGACTTGAGAAGTTGATCAGTCAATTCATCTACCTATTTTGAAATACACTGAGACCTAATGTTTGATGTGTTTGTCAAATGAAGATGACCCCAAGAGAAATAATGTTCTTAAGAACCATATGAATAACTTTCATGTTCATCAAAATTTTATTTTAAGCTTGTAAGGTCATCATTCATTTCAAAACATTATAGGTCATTTTGACTGAAACCCTAATTTTGGGTCAACTTCCCAAGGACCTAACTCACTCATTTTTCTTGATTTTGAGGTGGGATAAAATGCATTGGAAATTTTAATATGTCTAATTAAATTTTTATGTTGGACAAAATTTCATAACTTTCTAATAAAAAATCCAAATGATACAAACTTTAAGTCGAAATTGATTGTCTTGAAAATATATACAACTTTGATGGTGAAGGTTTTGTCATTTGAGGCTTGAATCATTGAAACAGAAGGGCTTGAAGTTGGTTCATTTTGGCAAAATTTCCATATACATGTTTTGTACATTGAACTTCATGGCTTGTTTTCATAAATTTCCCAACTCCAAATGGATTTTTGTTCAACATAACATTTGTTTCTCATGTCAATACCTTTCCAACCATTACCCACATGGCTATGTTTCATTTTGGCAAAGTGCATTTTCGAAGAGGAGAAGATTTATGTTCATTTATGCATAACATGTTGAAACTTAGTGCACACTCCATTGCAATGCCATGTACACGTCCAAAACACTTCAATTACACTTCAGCTTGCATTTGCCATCAAGTTTGGGCCTCCCATGCGCCTGTACAGGCCCATGCATGGAGAATCCAAACTCATGCATACATGATTTTTCCATTGCTTGCATCACCTCTTGCTATAAATACACATGCCTGGCTTCATTCATATCCAACCTCAAGGCGCCTAAATTGCTGCAGAACTGAATCCCTAACCTTCACTCAAAGGAATTTTCCTTTTCTCTTTCAATTTTCAAGTTCAATTTTCGACTTCATTGGTTGATCATTGAACTTCAATTCCTTAGCCTAGCTCCTTTGCCATCTCAAGATCACACTGCATCAAAGAATTGGAAGAGATCGTGCCTTGTAAAGCTGCACTGCAAAGGTTATTGTTCAAACTTTTTCTATTCGAAACTCCTTGATTATTGCTCATTTCTTGTGTTTGTTGGTACCTCTGAAGTCCTCATGTGAGAGGCAGTTGATCTGAGCTTTTAATTTCATGAATTGATCAAGTTCAAGTTGAACACCATAAACTTCCATCTCAGATTTCTCTTCATATAATGATCTTGAATGGAAACCAATGGCACAGGGGTGATGTACATCACCCCAGCTTTCCAATGATATGAGGATCGTGCATTTTGGTGAGGTTTTGAAAACCTGTAACTCTGGCCGGAGCTGGATTGCTCGCCGGAGAAGACAGTGGTGTACACCATCGTCCCCCATGCGTTTGCATCTGGACCATTGGATCTCATATCCAAATTTAATCATAGCCTTTGGATGTTTTGACTTTATTAAATGCCCTGTGTTTCTCTTCTGACTTTGGTACACCATGTGCGTGCATCTCTCATCCATCTGATCATCCACATCATTTAATGAATGTGATCCAACGCGCCAGGATTTTTTCTGATTTCTGATTTTCCATTCTATTTTCTTTTATTTCATTTTATTTCAAAAATTCATAACTTCTTCATTTTAAATCCAAAAAATATGGGACCAATTGCATTATTTCCCTTTTTAATTCTAGTTTCTGAAAATAATTTTTAATATTTTTTATGTTTTCATTTAACATTTTTTTTGAATTTTCTCTTTTCTGGTTATTTTTAATTCATTTAAAATAATTTCCAATATTCAAAAATGCCAAAAATATTTTCTTAACATCTTTGAATGATGATGAATCTATGAAAAATATTCACATCAATTTATTAATTGATTTGAGATTTATTTGAGATTTTAGTTCAATTATGTTATTTTTCTTCATTTTTTAATTGTTCAAAATTAGTTTCTGGTTTCTAAAAATGATGAAATTTTTTGTCAAACCTTGTTTGACCTTGTTGAACTTAGGATGATCCATTTGGACTTTTCCAAGTTGATTTGAAATGGATTTGAAGTTTGACCTTTATTTGTTTATTTTAATTCAAGTATTATTTTCATTCCAAAAAAAATACCAAAAATATTTTTATTGTTTCTTGGCTTCTAAGCTTCATCTCACTTCTGTTTACCATTGATTAATGTTGATTCATTTCATATTTGGTCAATGCATTTTGTTTATGACATTTGAATTTCAATTATGTACATTTCCATTTCTTCTTCTTCTTCTTCTTCTTCTTTTTGATCAATGAGTTAAAGATTGGTGGTTAGCCTTGACATATGAGAGGCTTAACCTTCATTGTTTCAAACCAAATTCATCTTGATCAAAGATCAAGTGAATTATTTTGCATTAAGGATAGGTTGCTTCTTGGTCAAGCAAAAAACCTAAATCAATACAAGATCATTCTTCTTTTCTTTTGGCATGGCAAGTTGTAGGAGCTTGGCTTACTAGTCATGGTCTCTAACTTGTGTTTGTTGCCTATAGTTTTATTGACCGGCCTCAGATAGGTGTGACTACTACATTAGTCCACTTACGATTGTTTAACATGGCGTTAAATTGCCTTATGGCACACTAACACTAACTACTAATGACTAACTTTTAATTCAAGCATTTAATTCTTGCAATTTACATTAATGCAATTTAATTTCTTGCTCATCATTTCATTTGTCATTTGCCCTTTGCTCACTTGAGCTCATGTTTATGTTAATGCGATTTGCCTTTTGCTCACTTGAGCATATTATTGTGTATATACTATTGTGCTTGTTTTGTTTTGTTTGTGTGAACACAATGCAAATGGAGAAAGGACTTAGATTTAGGACCTTACCTATGCTAATGGAGTTTGAAGAGCAACTAGGCCTCATGCCTTTAGAGTGCTAAAATTGGCAAAGAGCAACTAGGCCTCATGCCTTTAGAATGCTTAATCTTGAAGATGAACTTGAAAGGACCCCTAATTCTAAACTCACTCTTGTCCATTCTTTATTTGCATTGTGGAACTTTTTGATTTGTATGTTCTTGTGTGCTAGGGATCCTAACTTGAGCCAAGTAGAAGAACCATTGTCATGAGCTTCCAAAGTGAGAGATACAAAAGCCAATTGGAAGATTCCTAGGAGCTTGATTGTTATTTGCTTGATTGCTTGAGTTATTTTCTTATTGCTTGCTAATTCCAAAGGATGGGAGAAACTTGGATCATCTTTATGATCTCAATAAGGGAACTCCAATGTGGTTTTATTTCTCTTCCTTCATCTTTGCATGTTTAGGACCTAGCCATTCTCTTCTTCTCTCCACTCTAACCCAGGCCAAACTTTTGTGCAAACATCAACATTATGTTTTTAGAATTTGAAACCCAGGCATTATGCCTTTGATTTTTCAAACTCTTTTCATAACACTTATTTTGAATTGAATCTTAAGTCAACTTTGACTTTATTTTGTGAATACTTTTCATTTGTAAATCCAACTCATTTCAAATCCTTTTGTGGTTCCAATGACCACTTTCTGTTAAAGCTTTTCATAAACATTAGCTATTAGGTTTGAGTTATCATAGAGGTTGATATAATACTCACCTGTATCCTTAGTGATGGACTATAAGTCTTCCATGCTTATTATAGGGTTAACCCCTCACTAGCATGTTGAAGCTCTCCTCACATGGTGGATTTGTGGTTTTAGGTTGAGTTTTCTCCCTTTGATAACAAAATACCTTAAGGCTTTTGACCAATCAATTCACCAACTTCTTTTTTTGAGATTTTCACCCCGAACTACGAGGTTTTGATCCTAATCTTTTTTAAGATGGTACGTAGGCAGTGAGTTTATCCATTCAAACACAAAATTGTAAATAACTTGTATATTCTTTTCTCATCTCCCCAATCATGTTTGCACAAATATTTTTCACAAATACCAACCTACCTTACAACATTGGTGAAAAGGGCTCCCTTAGAGTACTAAGAATGTTTTGGGTGCTTAAAACCTTCCCATTGCATAAACAACCCCCTTACCCAGATCTCTAACATTTTTATTAGTTTTTGATTCGATAAAACTTCTCGGTTTTTATTCGCTTTCTAACCTTTCCTTTGGATAAATAGAAGTGCGGTGGCGACTTGAATTGTATGATTTACTTTTGATTTGGTCAATAAATCTAAAGGTAATGAATACCCCGCTACAAATCCCAATAAGTGTATGTTTGGTGTTCGTTCTGGTAAGTTGTTGGGCTTTATTGCTAGCGAGAAGAGTATTGAAGTTGATCCTGCCAAGGTCAAAGCAATACAAGAGATGTCGGTGCCAAAAACTGAGAAGCAAGTCAGAGGTTTTCTCGACCGCTTGAATTATATCTCAAGATTTATATCGCATATGACTGCCACATGTGCACCTATATTCAAGCTCCTCCAGAAAGACCAGTCTTGTGATTGGGTCGAGGACTGCCATAAAACTTTTGACAGTATCAAAGAGTATTTGCTTAAGCCTCCGATTCTGTCTCCTCCTGTTGAAGGAAGACCCTTGATCATGTATTTTACTGTGCTTGACGAGAGTATGGGTTGTGTTCTAGGTCAACAAGACGAATCTATAAAGAAAGAGTATGCAATTTACTACCTCAGTAAGAAGTTCACCAACTGTGAGACTCAGTATTATATGCTTTAAAAGACTTATTGCACATTGGCTTGGGCTGCTAAGCGTCTGTGCCAGTATATGTTGAATCATACTACTTGGTTGATATCTAAAATGGATCTAATCAAGTACATTTTTGAGAAGCCTGCTTTAACTTGGAGGATTGCCCGTTGGCAGATGTTGTTATCCGAGTATGATATTGAATACCGATCTTAAAAAGCAATTAAGGTAGTGTCTTGGCTGACCATTTGGCTCACCAACCTATTGAAGATTACCAGTCAGTGCAGTATGATTTTCCTGATGAAGAGATTTTGTACTTGAAGATGAAAGATTGTGATGAACCGTTGCTTGAAGAAGGGCCAGAACCTGGTTCCCGTTGGGGAATGGTATTTGATGGAGTTGTTAATTCATATGGTAATGGCGTTGGAGCAGTGATTATTACTCCTCAAGGCACTCATTTTTCGTTTACAGCTAGATTAACTTTCAAATGTACAAATAATATGGTTGAGTATGAAGCTTGCATTATGGGGCTTGAAGAGGCCATTGATCTCAGAATCAAGTATCTTGGCGTTCATGGAGATTCAACTTTGGTTATGAATCGGATCAAAGGTGAATGGGAGACGAATCAACCCGGTTTGATACCATATAGAGACTACACGAGGAGGATTTCAACTTTCTTTACAAAAGTTAGGTTTCATCATATCCCTCGAGGTAAAAGTCGGATGGTAGATGCTCTTGCAACGTTGAATTCCATGATTGTGGTGAAATTTTGGAATGAAGTTCCCAATTTGATTGTGATGCGTCTTGATAGGCTGATTCATATATTTTTTATTGAAGAAATCAAAGATGAAATGCCATAGTATTTTGATATTAAGTGTTTCCTCCAAAGTCAAATTTACCCGCCTGGGGCATTTTTGAAAGATAAGAAGACTTTGAGGAGGTTAACTGGTAATTCTACCTGAATGGTGATGTGCTTTATAAGAGAAACTTCGATATGATTTTGCTCAAATGCGTGGATAGACACAAAGCAGACTTATTGATGATTGAAGTCCATGAAGGTTCCTTTGGTACTCATTCCAATGGATATGTTATGGCAAATAAGATGTTAAGAGCAAGTTACTATTGGCTGACAATGGAATATGACTGTTACAAGTTTGTGAACAAATGCCACAAGTGTAAAATTTATGTAGATAAAATTCATGTTCCTCTGAAACTGTTGAATGTCATTTCCTCTCCATGGCCCTTCTCCATGTGGGGAATTGATATGATTGAGCCCAAAGCTTTGAACGGACATCATTTTATTCTGGTAGCTATTGACTACTTCACAAAGTGGGTTGAAGCGGCATCGTGCGCAAATGTAACCAAGAAAGTTGTTGTAAGATTTATCAAGAATCAAATTATATGTCGTTATGATGTGCCAAGTAAGATCATTACTGACAATGGATAGAACTTGAAGAATAACATGGTGGAAGCTCTTCGCAAAGACTTAAAGATTGCACATCATAATTCTTCTCCCTACAGACCCAAGATGAATGGGGATGTTGAAACTGTAAATAAGAATATTAAGAAGATCATTTAGAAGATGGTGGTAACCTACAAAGATTGGCATGAGATGCTCCCATTTGCTTTGCATGGGTACCGTACATTCGTTCGTACTTCAACAAGGGCAACCCCTTTCTCACTTGTTTATGGTATGGAAGTTGTGCTCCCCGTGGAGGTTGATATCCCATCACTGTGTGTACTGATGGAAGCCAAGTTGACAGAAGCTGAATGGTGTCAGGCAAGATATAATCAGATGAATTTGATCGAAGAGAATAAGATGATTGCCATGTGTCATGTTCATTTGTATCAGTAGAGGATGAAAAAGGCATTTGATAAGAAGACTAAGCCTTGTGTGTTTAGAGAAGGTGACCTTGTGCTCAAGAAGATTCTACCATTCAAACCAGATACTAGGGGCAAATGGACTCCTAATTATGAAGGCCCATATGTTGTTAAGAGATCATTTTCAGGCGGTGCTTTGATTCTTACAACTATGGATGGTTAAGAGTTCACTCGTCCTATGAATACCGATGCAGTAAAGAAATACTTCACCTAAAAAGAAAAGAACAACCCACTAAGTTGAAAACCCAAAAGGGCGACTTAGGCAAAAATGAGCATCTCTGTAGATTGAAAACCCGCAAGGGCGATCCAGGCAAAAGGTAGAGACATAAAACAGAAAATTTATCCCGCTAGTTGAGTACCCCACCTTGAGGCAATCTAGGCAAAAGTTATGGATTATGGCAAGTAACTGCATTTGATTGGTCCCGGTCCTGGAAGTAGTTTTGAGCAAGTCGTTTGGTTCTGATTCGTCATTCTCAACCAAAGCCAAGAGCATAGTGGATATTGAAGTGGGTAGGAAGAATGGTGATCATTATATTCAATGTAGCCATTTTCCATGTAAATTACCATTTTTCAACTTTTGTAAAGATCTATGGAGTCTTGTCATTTACAGACTACCATTCTATTAAATAAAGTTGAGCTTTTTATCTAATTGTTTTTACTCTTATTTTTTTCAGCTAAATAAAATTTAATTTTTATGATGATAATTTTGAAAGGAATTATTAGATTTAAATCATTTTTCTTAAGAAATTACTTTAAAAGCAATCAATTCCAGCAAAGAATATCAACAATAGTCTGAAAACAGGTAAGTCTTGATATTAGAAGCCTTGTTGGTCTTCCCCAAGCAGTTGGTTTGGTGATAATTCCCAAACGATTCATTATTTATTCCCCAGTAGAGTGGAGTTGGTGATCGGTCCTTTTTGCAAAATTTTCCAGTTGAGTTGAAAGCTCGCATCCTCAGTAGTTTGTTTAGATCCTCCGTGCAGAGTTTTACCTCTTGTTCCCCCAGGCGGAGTTCATCTTCAGATTCAACAATATTTATTCTAAGCAGTATTTGATTTGGTCCCCTGCGAGGTTGTCTCCCATTTGATATGGTGTTGAACTGAAACTCCCGCAGAGTTGAATCCTTAACAGATCTTTCTCTCTCTCCCCATCCAGGATTGAGTTATTCAGAACCAAATTATTTGTGTTTATCCCCAGCATATATTCTCCAGTCGGTGCTTCCATCTTGTTGAGATTAGCCGAGTGTTGCAGTGGTGATCAGATCTATGATATTTATATCCTTTGTGATTGTTTTTTTTAGCATAATCATCAATCATATACATGCACATTCATACATCAGATATTTCATTATGCATTTTATTGTATTTGATCCCTTATTTCTGATCCCCTGTTATGGTGATATTATTTCCCTATGCAGATTTGGTGCGTCTGTCCTCCTTCAATAGTAGAGTGTCAGCCCCTTAAACAGAAAGAGTTTAACCTTTCTCATTCCCCATTGAGTTATTTCCTCGTGGATGATTGTTATTTCAGTTTCCTCCCCGGTTAATTATCTGGATGGAACCACTCCCCTTAAGTTATGTCCTCATTGGGTCGAGTCTTTATTGATTGTTTCTTTCTAGCTCTTACCTAGATAGATGATTTTAGTCCCTTGAGAGTCTATTACCCAGTAACTGGTAATATTCTTCTCAATTTTTGAGTATGTTACTTTTGCCCAATACCCGGTAGAATGTAATCTATTCTCTTTGTTTTCCCCAGCGGATTCGTTTTCACGTTTTCCTCACTGAGTCTATCCTTGATATGTTCATCCTAACCAATGAACTATATTCTCTCTTTGGTTTTCAACCCAGTAAAAAGGTAGTTGTAATCCATATTTCATTCCCCAGAGAGTTAATCCTTGATATATTCATCCTAACCGGTGACAGATTTTCTCCTCTTTGGTATTCTATCCAATAACTGATAGATATAAATCCTACTTTTTCCCTCAGAGTTAATCCTTGATATGTTCATCTTAACCAATGATGAATTTTCTCCTCTTTGTGGTCTTCTGCCCAGTAACCGATAGTTGTAAATCCTACTTTCCACTACTGATTCTATCCTTGATATGTTCACCCTAACTGGTGACGAATATTATCTTTTTGGTATTCTATCCAGTAACTGATAGATATGATTCCTACTTTTTTCCCGGCAGTCTATCCTTGATATGTTCATCCTAACTGATGACGAATATTCTTCCTTTTAAGTTTATCCTTGATATGTTTACTTTAACCAGTGACATATATTCTCTCTTTCGTCTTCTTCCCAGTAACAGGTAGTTATAAATCCTATTTTCCTCGGTAGGTCATTCTTACCCAGTAACCGATAACGAATACACCTCTTTTTTCTCAGTGGGTCATCCTAGATATGTTTACCCTAACCGGTAACGGATGTCCCTCTGTCAAGGTATATTATTTTCCTACCCAGTAACTGGTAATAGATAATATACTTCTGGTACTCCTATGTTGAAGTTCATTCTTCCCTAGTTGAGTTTAAGTGCGTATTTCCTCGGTGAAGTCGCCAATCCCCTGTTTGATTTAGGTATTTAAGTTTTATTCTGATCTACCCATTTCCCCTGCAGATTTTCCCTTATCCCTAACCGAGTTCTTCCATCAATTTATTTTCATGGAATCCCTCTCGTGTCTCTAGTAGTTTTTAAGTCATAGCCTGGCCTACGCATAACCACTTATCCCCTAGAGTCTTTGTCTCCCCAATGACTTTTTCCTTATGCTCCTGTAGACTTTCAGTCTCTCCGGAATTCTTTTCCTTTGTGGCGATATTTTCCCCATAGAGATTAGTCTTAACATTCATATCATATGCATCATGAGGTCTCTTAGGGACCAAAATTTGTTTCTATGTTGTTATTTAAGTCCATTTTGCGGAGTTGATACGAATATTTTAACCTTCACTTCCTCAATCATAATGTCCTTAAATAGGGGTAGGTGTAAGACCTTAATTTTGACCCTAAGATCCCTCATGCTACCCCATAATTTGTATTAGCTTTAGGATCACACCTTGGCATCCTCTTTACCCCTTATTCATTGGTTTTTCATTGGGAGAGGTCACTAAGCACATTTGATTATATCATACTTTGTTTTTTCATTATTTACTAACCAAAATGCGAAAAATATGTCTATGTATAGTTTGTCATTTTTGTAGGTAGTGTATGTGTTTACCCATGCTCCATCAAGCTCATATCTAGGGTTTAAGACCCTCAATGAAAGGAGATCAATTAATATATGGTTTACATAAACTATATACATCATATATGGATCCCTATGGTCTTCACATATCATTTTAATCAAGAATTCATCAAGAGTTTGAAGCTTGTTTGCCTTGGAATCCCTAATTCATCTAGGTATCTTGTGTGACTTCCTCAACAAGTTTCTTCAACATTTGATCAAATATATCAATGTATAATTCATATTACATCATCTTACACATTTATGATCCTCCATGAGTCCAATAGATCAAGATTATTTTAAGTTTGCAAGTTGGTTCATGGTGGTTGACCAGAGAAAGTCAACTAGTCAAAGCTGGGGTTCCCTAGACCCTATGTCCTACACTTTTTGTCATATGAAAATGATTCCAAAATAAAGTTTACTCCTTATGGAATTCCAAACAACTTTCATGTTTAAGTCAAGATCTATTTTTGCTTGGAAAGTCATTTTTTATGGTGAAAGATTATAGGTCATTTTGTCTGAACCCTAGTTAGGAGGTCAACTTCCAAGAATCATAACTTGCTCACTTTTTATGATATGAAATACAATAAAGTTCCATGATAAATTTTAAGATGTCACTTTCAACTTTTATGCTTGGAAGAAGTTCAAATTAAACTTGGAAATGGATGTGCCAAGAGGAAACATTATAGGTCATTTTGGGCCATTACTATTGAACAAGTGATTTTCCTCAACTTCTAAAATGCATAACTCCTTCATGCCAAATCCAAATGAGGTCAAATTTGTGAAAAAATTGAAGAGGTTTCAAAGAGCTACAACTTTGATGAGGGAACTGTTTCCATTTTATGTTCAGAGGAAAATATTATTCAAGGTGGAAGAAGTGAACATTTGGCTTGGTACTTAGAAAAATTTCAAATATATTTGATTTTCCAAACTTCAACCTCAACATTTATCATGATACAAGCTTCAAATGGAAAAGTGTTCAACATGAAACTTGTTCCCCTTGATCTCACCTTTCCAAAAAGTTCAAGATCATCTCATTTGGCCAAAGAATGAAGGACTTGCACATGAGTTCTTTTCAAGGGACCAATTGGATGGATTTCACCTTCACATTTCAAATTTAAATGCATGGCCATATGACATGATTTAAGCATGATACATAAGCAATTTTGGACCTGAATACATCACTTAATGGGCCTATCACACGCCCATGCAAGCATGCAATGAAAATTGCTAAATTTGGTAAAATTTGTAAGTGTGTGGAAATGAATCATTTTGGCTATAAATACAACCCTCATGGCTCAGAATTGAGGACCTCATGCCCAAGCTTTGAATCTGCAATCCAAACCCTCACCATTAAAGGATAATCTTGAAGGTTTTCATTTGAAAATCGAGCTTCAAATCTCATTCTGTTTTAAGATTGAAACTCCAAGAGTTCAAACATTTCTTTTATCTTAATCACCTCCTACAAGCTTCTAAAGCCAAGCCAAGCACAATTGGGATCAAGATCAAGCAAGGCTGAAGCTCATTTGAAGGTAATTTTTCAGAATTTTCATCTCTTCGATTCTCCCTCAATTCTTCACTATTCTTTGTGATTTTTGGTTGGAGTCCTACCAATGCAGGCAACAAGATTGAGTTGCTTTGAGGTCAAATCAAAGAAACTCAGTTCATGATCCTCAAAATTCAAATCCCTATATCTCTTGATATA